>NC_065589.1:12347448-12956102 GCF_024542745.1 Macaca thibetana thibetana | reverse complement strand
GGCTAGGGTAAAGGAGAGATTGGAGAGGGAGCTGGATTTGTGTTCTTATGAAAATATTATTTTCATACTTTGCCAGGGCCTCTCAAAGTCACATGTAATCACATAAATACACCCATATTTGCACTCCCCACAGAATGGAGGCCCTGTCTGTGGGATGGTGCCACTGACTGTTCATCTGGCACAGCTACTCCCACTCCCACTCCCAGCCCCCACTCCCAGCCCGGACTACCACCATCGCCACCCAGTCAACCTGCACCCAGGTTCTGAGCCAGCTTTCACCATCATTACCATGGGAGTCCTGGGATGCTGCAGCACGGTGGCCTCTGGAATGGTCCAGGAAAGACACAGCTCTGGCCAACCTGACTTAGCCTGGGGGTTAGAGCAGGCAGAAATTCTAGAAATTCAAACAAGCCAACAGAGGCAAACCCCACAGACTTTAGGGGCTCACACCTCATCCTGACCCCAGCCCTCCCTCAGGGTGGCTCAGAGACCACCACACCCCATCTCTGACCTATCCAGCAGGAAGCCCTACCCAGGACTGTCCTCTTCTGCTGCTCCTCCATGAGCTGTAGACATCCTTACTCAACCTGCCTCCAGCACTCACTCAGCTCAAAAACAAATCCTGCTAATAGAGGAATGACTGTTGATGGCTGAATGCCATATCCCCATCCTAACAGTCCAGACACGAACCTCCTGACTTTCCTTAAAACCATAACCCAAACAAGTGGCTTTAATTGTAGAAATTCCCACCAAACCAACATGCTAGGGAAGAGGAGTCTTTCGTGGACTTACCATCAACTCCCTTCACATCACAACACAATGTGTACAGACAAACAGCAAATGAAGGCAAAATCCCAAAATCTTTACATAACTTAAAGGAACACGATCTGACTTTTCAATGTCACGCTGTCAAAGAATAGGGTATCTTTCCAATTTTATTTTATACACCTTAACATAATTGTGATTATAGCACTAGTCAATTTTGTATCTTCTTTTTTCTTTTCATGTAATTTCATGGATGCAAGATTGTCTTTAAAAACATCTTTTGCAGTGGCTAAGCTCTACCATAGAGCTATGCCATTATTTAAACATTCTCCTATTAACTTCAAAACATTTAGGTGTTTTCCCATTTTGGACTATTGTAGATAGTGTTTTGATGACTATCTCTGTTTATACAAATTTCCAACTTCTTCTTCTTTTTTTTTTTTTTTTTTTTTTTTCGAGACAGAGTCTCCCTCTGTTACCCAGGCTGGAGTGCAGTGTTGTGATCTCGGTTCACTGCAACCTCTGCCTCCAGGGTTCAAGCAATTCTCCTGCCTCAGCCTCCTGAGTAGCTAGGACTACAGGTGCCCGCCACCACACCCAGCTAATTTTTGTATTTTTAGTAGAGACAGGGTTTCATCGTGTTGGCCAGGCTGGTCTCGAACTCCTGACCTCAAATGATCCTCGGCCTCCCAGAGTGCTGGGATTACAGACATGAGCCACCGCACCTGGTCCAAATTTTCAACTTCCTTCTAAGGACAAGCACTGAAAAGGGGCATTATGAAATCAAAAGATTTAAGGTTCTTAATTCATGTTGTCTAATTGCTTTCCAGAAAAATGAACAAATTTTTATACCCCCAATTGATAGAGGTGCCCATTTCACTTCAAGAAGTATATTTTTAATGAAATTTGAAACTACTTATCTGTCACAACATTTTAATATCTGTAGCTGCCAAATTTAGTAATAAGGCTAATAGAGTAATTTCACCCAATATTTACATAGCTGGCACTGCTTTGGGCCATACTGATATCCAGATGGATTCCCAGTCAACTCTACCTTAACCGTCATCATTTCATTCCTTTCTTTCTGTCCCCTTAATCTGGCTGGTAATTAAAGTTGGCCAGCAAGTGTTTGGCAAGTTTCTGTTGTGACATAGAATCTATGCCAATCCACTGCCACGGCAAACCCACATCAGCAAACAGGTTGACTGGAAACCTTTCATCTCTCATCAAACTGGATTAAGTAATAGTTTTCCCTAACCTACTTCACCAGAGTAGTACAATCAGGGATGTTAAGAGCTCCTCCCATGACAGGATACACCAAACAGACCTTCCTGGAAAGGACTGGTCCACCCACAGGGACACAGTCAGTGCTAAGTCACCTTGAAACTCAAACTTCCCACAGGTAACTCATGGATGTCTACCCTGGCATTCAATCCTGCCTATCTCGGACTTCTCTGTAGCAATCAACAGATGGGCCCATGAATTTGTGCAGCTTTGAATTTTTGCAGCCTCAGCAACATTGGGCAAGCCACACTTCTCCAATTTAATTATGGAAATTTATGAAGAGGAAGAGGAGTTTCCCCAGCATCAACTTGAAGACTGAAATGCAGAAAAGTCCGGGTTTGCATCACCCAGATACATCCTCTTGGAACCATCTGTGGGTTCCTGGGATCCCACGTCCGTAGTTTGTGGAAGATGCCACTAGATAGTGGGTTGATTTTTTCAAGATCTTGGCCCTCTAGGCAGCAGGGTGAACCCTTCGTGAAATACCATGTTTCCAACACTAGGACCTTTAATAGCACGTATGAAGATTTAATGTATAAGACTGGTTCCTCGGACACACAGGAAAGCGTATGTCACTTGAGCACATATTTAAAATAAATTCTATTTACAATAGCAAAGACATGGAATCAGCCCAAATGCCCATCAACAATAGACTGGATAAAGAAAATATGGTACATATACACCATGGAATATTATGCAGCCATAAAAAGGAATGAGATCATGTCCTTTTCAGGGACATGGATGGAGCTGGAAACCATTATCCTTAGCAAACTAACACAGGAACAGAAAACCAAACACAGCATGTTCTCGCTTATTAGTGGGAGCTGAAAAATAAGAACATATGGAACCAGGGAGGGGAATAACACACACGGAGGCCTGTCATGCAGTGGAGTTGGGGGAGGGAGAGCCTCAGGATAAAGAGCTAATGCATACTGGGCTTAATACCTAGGGGATTGGCTGATAGGTGCAGCAAACCACCATGGCACATGTTTACCTGTGTAACAAACCTGCACATCCTGCACATGTATCCCAGAACTTAAAATTAAAATTAAATGAACTCCATAATCCAAGTTTAATGCCTATACTTTTCGCCTATGGTACCTATAGTCCTGTTTTTCCACCCTGATGGCCACTCCTCTGCTGACCCTGGGTTAAAGGTGTCTTCTTGAACACAGGGAGTTAGCTGATTCCTCCCAAAGCTGCTGAGCAGGTGGCTTTGGTAGAGCCATGACTTCCTAATGATGCAAAAGTTTAGACATATTTCTCTTGTTAAAATTCATTTAAACATGCAAAGTTTAAAACCATTTTAAAATGTGTTTCTGCACACAATTTATTCTAGCCAAGAGAAAAGAAGTGAGATGAGAGCATTCACACCGGCATACTAGAAAGCACTGGAGATGTAACCTGGCAGGACATCAAGTCAGAAAAAATAATATGTTTAACTCAGATTGGATGAAAGGGAAATACTACCACCTACCAGTGTGAAAATCCCTTGGCGCTTCCTGCATTCTGACAGTGTATCCACACACAGGCACATTCCCTTTAATCAGGGGATGCTGGGGAGTGGGGAGGGGCAGATACCAACAATGGCTCTCTCTGGCTGCAAGGAAAAAAACATAAGCACTCCCACCATTATGATAATCACAGTCTTCAAAGCAACCTCAGAGAATGTGAAATCCAGCCTTCCATCATAGAGCTGACATAATTAAGTTTCGAAAATGTTAGGTGGTTTGCCCAGGGTTTTGCTGTGAGCTATGATAGAGTTTGGCCTCTGGATGCCCCATCTAGAACTCTCTCTAGCATAGCAACCTAGCACCCAAGACTGGTACCACTCCAAAGTTCATTCTTCTGTTCAAACGCAGGATTCCTACATGCAGCAACCTTTGGCAAGTGTAATTTGAGTAATCATATTGGAAAGCTGCAATTATTTCCCTTCTGTGGGTCACTGTAGTCTCAGAATATTCACGAGTAAATCTTCTGAATGATTAACCCCCAGTAGTCTGTAGGCGTAGCTGCCCTTTAGAACCACTTGAGGGTTTCCTTTTGTTAATACTCTGCTCAGACACCACTCCCAAAGACTCTGATGTAATATGTGTGAGTAGGGCCCAGGGATTTGCATTTTTAAAGCTCACCTAGAGGGTCTAAAATGTGGCCTGGGTTGAGAGCCACTCATGGAGAGAGGCAGACTGTGTTTTCTTCTTTTGCCTATAAAGCAAAATATGTCTTGCAGGGATCAACTTCAGAGTCTCAAAGAATGACAAAGATTTTTGCTCTTCTACAATCTTGGTAGCTTTGGAAAAGTCACTTAACTTTCTTGAGCATATTTTCCCATCTACTTAGTAACAACAGTGTGCAGAGAAAACATTTACTTCACCTTGCTATGCCCAATGCCAGGATCTGAATGGAACTAGCGTTTGATAAAACATTATTGTTGAATTGAGTGAAGTTGCTATACTGAATGCACCCAATCTCCCTTCCAGCTCCATCACTCTGGGACTACTCACTCATTCACTCAACAAACACTAATACTATGTTATCAACTACGTTGAGGGACTGTTTCAAGGGCTCATACCTGTGGAAAAAAAAAAAAATCTCTGCCCTTGTGGAGATTAATTTCCAGCAAGAGACAGACAGGCTATAAATGATGGACCCAATGAAAAAGTAAGTTACAAAGGAGTTAGAAAGTGACAAACATTATGGAAAAACAGAGCAGAGTAATGGGGTTGTAATCCTCACACGTGTTTGTGTTTGTGTGTATACATGTTTGTAAATCTTAGAACTAATATTTTATTTCTGACTGCAATTTTTGCTTATCACATTGCAGTATTAAACATTATGCAATGGCCAATTTCATTCTTATCATTGCCCATTTATTAAGAATAAATGCATTATTCATTCTTAATGCTGTGTCAGTAAAGCTACAAGACTTTTTTATCATCAGTTTGAGTCTTTTGTTTCCTCTAAAGTTGGACCTAGTCATTCAGACCTGCCATCCTTCTGAGAACAATTAAAAAACTGGATAAGTGTTGTTTAAAGTACTCTGAAAGGTGTCCAGCATTTGGGAAAGCTTTTTCTCAAGGAGTATCTGAATTTTCCAGAAGAGGTTGCTAAAATCCTGAGAAATTGAGAAGAGACAATAGTGGCTTTACTGAACTCTAAGCTCTAACTCCCTATAGTTAGATTTTGTATTTTATGCAATTGGATGATCTTTGTATTTTAAGGAGAAGATTTGGTTCCTTTATATTTACCTGCCAATATAACTGAGTTTATTTCTATCATGTCGCAGTTCTGGTTCACTCTTAATGGAAAACTACTATCCTTTGAGTTTCTAGCCCTAAATGAGAGGAGATTCATCAGGCTCCTGTGTTCTGAGATGTGAGATTTATCAGAGCTTCCCATTCAAAGATTGAAGCCTAATAAATCTCCCCCTATTTAGGGTTGGAAACTCAAAGGATAATAGTTTTCCATTAAGAGTGGAACCAGAGCTGCGACATAATAGAAATAAACTTAATTATATTGGCTAGTAAATACAAAGGAACCAAATCTTCTCATTAAAAGGCAAACATTATGAAACTGCATAAAATACAAAATCTAACTATGGGCTATTTGCAAAAGACACACTTTAAATATAAGGATACAAAAAGACAGAAAGCAAGACAATTGATTTAAAAAAAAAAGATGCATTATGCAAACACTAACTTTAAAAACTTCCAGTGGTGGACACATGACTGAGACCTGACCAGTCAGCAGAATCTAATCCTTCAGCCACAATGAGTGGTTCAGAGATGCACATGTGACCCAAGTCAGTCCAACCAGAACTAATCTCAGGACTTTCCTGATCAACCGAAAATAGGTGCTCTCTGTTCCCCTAGGGTTGCTGGCAATATGAATAGTATGAACCTGGAGCTGTCAGAAGTCACTATTCAGAATCTGAAAATGAAGCCAATAAAAAGGAAAGTGGACCCAAGAAATGAAGAGACTCATGGCCCAGGTGATGTAAGTCGAGCTCCCAGACACTGCTGTGCCTACACTTTTCAGCCACATGAACCTATAGACTGCCTTTGATGCTTAAGCTCCTTGAATTGGGTGTTCTGTTGCTTGCAACCCGAAGGGTCCTGACTAATACATACAATGTGGAAGAACCCTGATCTGACCTGGTCTTCAAACCTCTTTGGCTTTCATTTTTTTCAACTCTAAGATGACAAAATGAGATATCACTTGATTGCTAAAATTCTTGCAGGAGTGCTTAATGTATGCATATTTAAGATACTGTATGTCTACATAATAAAAACCCAAACATATCACTGCATTCTGGTTTATTCATACCCACTCAAACACAGATATCACACTCATCTTAAAATCAGTACTTCTATTGGCTTTCAGCTATGGTTAACAAAATGACTGAATCTGATATCACAAGTGATTATGCAAGTTAATTACCATTTTTTAAAACTCATTTTATCTTTAGAGATTTTCTGTAAGTTAAATTATAAAACTGTACTTTTAATAAGCAGTTCTTTCTGAAAGTATTAGGCAAAAGCATTAAGCCATGCAAAAAACCTGCTTCTGATCTAAATAAAAATGGTTTTATGGGTTCATCTTAGAACAATGGCCTGCACATCTAAGATGTCTTACTTGCCAAAAAATAAAATGATGCAATGATTACAGTTAATATTCCACCATTTCAAGTCAAGAGGAGTCTGGCCCAAGATGGCCGAATAGGAACAGCTCCAGTTTACAGCTCCCAGCGTGAGTGATGCAGAAGACAGGTGATTTCTGCATTTCCAACTGAGGTACCAGGTTCATCTCACTGGGGTGTGCCGGACAGTGGGTGCGGGACAGTGGGTGCAGCCCACCAAGGGAGAGCCAAAGCAGGGCGAGGCATCACCTCACCTGGGAGGTGCAAGGGGTCAGGGAATTCCCTTTCCTAGCCAAGGGAAGCCGTGACAGACAGCACCTGGAAAACTGGGTCACTTCCACCCTAATACTGCACTTTTTCAAGGGTCTTAGCAAACGGCTCACCAGGAGATTATATCCCATGCCTGGCTCAGAGTGTCGCATGCCCACAGAGCCACACTCACTGTTAGCACAGCAGTCTGAGATCTAACTGCAAGGCGGCAGCAAGACTGGGGAAGGGGCACCCACCATTGCTGAGGCTTGAGTAGGTAAACAAAGCAGCCAGGAAGCTTGAACTGGGTGGAGCCCACCACAGTGCAAGGAGGCCTGCCTGCCTCTGTAGACTCCACCACTGGGGGCAGGGTATAGCCAAACAAAAGGCAGCAGAAACCTCTGCAGATTTCAATGCTCCTGTCTGACAGCTTTGAAGAGAGTAGTGGTTCTACCAGCATAGAGTTTGAGATCTGAGAACGGACAGACTGCCTCCTCAAGTGGGTCCCTGACTCCTGAGTAGCCTAACTGGGAGGCACCCCCAGTTAGGGCAGACTGACATCTCACATGGCCAGGTACCCCTCTGAGACAAAGTTCCAGAGGAACGATCAGGCAGCAACATTTACTGTTCAGCAACATTTGCTGTTCTGCAGCCTCCGCTGCTGATACCCAGGCAAACAGGGTCTGGAGTAGACCTCCAGCAAACTCCAACAGACCTGCAGCTGAGGGTCCTGACTGTTTGAAGGAAAACTAACAAACAGAAAGGACATCCACACCAAAACCCCATCTGTACATCATCGTCATCAAAGACCAAAGGAAGATAAAACCACAAAGATGGGGAAAAAATGGAGCAGAAAAGTTGAAAATTCCAAAAATCAGAGCGCCTCTCCCCCTCCAAAGGAATGCAGCTCCTTGCCAGCAACAGAACAAAGCTGGACAGAGAATGA
Organism: Macaca thibetana thibetana; assembly: GCF_024542745.1. Taxonomy (NCBI): domain Eukaryota; kingdom Metazoa; phylum Chordata; class Mammalia; order Primates; family Cercopithecidae; genus Macaca; species Macaca thibetana. Next base: position 12,948,219 of record NC_065589.1, on the reverse strand, counting down.
CTTTGATGAGTTGAAAGAAGAAGGCTTCAGACGATCAAACTTCTCCAAGCTGAAGGAGGAAGATCGACCCCATTACAAAGAAGCTAAAAACCTTGAAAAAAGATTAGACGAATGGCTAACTAGAATAACCAATGCAGAGAAGTCCTTAAATGACCTGATGGAGCTGAAAACCATGGCACAAGAACTACATGACGAATGCACAAGCTTCAGTAACCAATTCAATCAACTGGAAGAAAGGGTATCAGTGATTGAAGATGAAATGGATGAAATGAAGCGAGATGAGAAGTTTAGAGAAAAAAGAGTAAAAAGAAATGAACAAAGCCTCCAAGAAATATGGGACTATGTGAAAAGACCAAATCTATGTCTGATTGGTGTACCTGAAAGTGACGGGGAGAATGGAACCAAGTTGGAAAACACTCTACAGGATATTATCCAGGAGAACTTCCCCAACCTAGCAAGGCAGGCCAGCATTCAAATTCGGGAAATACAGAGACCACAAAGATACTCCTCAAGAAGAGCAACTCCAAGACACATAGTTGTCAGATTCCCCAAACAGCTTTGTTAACATTCACCAAAAAATGTTAACAGCAGTCAGAGAGAAAGGTCGGGTTACCCACAAAGGGAAGCATATCAGACTAACAGCGGATCTCTTGGCAGAAACTCTACAAGCCACAAGAGAGTGGGGGCCAATATTCAACAATCTTAAAGAAAATAATTTTCAATGCATAATTTCATACCCAGCCAAACTAAGCTTCATAAGTGAAGGAAAAATAAAATCCTTTACATACAAGCAAATGTTGAGAGATTTTGGCCGGGCGCGGTGGCTCACGCCTGTAATCCCAGCACTTTGGGAGGCCGAGGCGGGCGGATCACAAGGTCAGGAGATCGAGACCACGGTGAAACCCCGTCTCTACTAAAAATACAAAAAATTAGCCGGGCGCGGTGGCGGGCGCCTGTAGTCCCAGCTACTCAGGAGGCTGAGGCAGGAGAATGGCATGAACCCGGGAGGCGGAGCTTGCAGTGAGCCGAGATCGCGCCACTGCACTCCAGCCTGGGCGACAGAGCAAGACTCCGTCTCAAAAAAAAAAAAAAAAAAAAATGTTGACAGATTTTGTCACCACCAGGCCTGCCCTACAAGAGCTCCTGAAGGAAGCACTAAACATAGAAAGGAACAACTGGTACCAGCCACTGCAGAAACATGCCAAAATGTAAAGATCATCAATGCTAGAAAGAAACTGCATCAACTAACAAGCAAAATAACCAGCTAACATCATAATGACAGGATCAAATTCACGCATAACAATATTAACCTTAAATGTAAATGGGCTAAATGCTCCAATTAAAAGACACAGACTGGCAAATTGGATAAAGAGTCAAGACCCATCAGTGTGCTATATTCAGGAGACCCATCTCACGTGCAGAGACACACATAGGCTCAAAATAAAGGGATGGAGGAACATCTACCAAGCAAATGGAAAACAAAAAAAGGCAGGGGTTGCAATCCTAGTCTCTGATAAAATAGACTTTAAAGCAACAAAGATCAAAAGGACAAAGAAGGCCATTACATAATGGTAAAGGGATCAATTCAACAAGAAGAGCTAACTATCCTAAATATATATGTACCCAATATAGGAGCACCCAGATTCATAAAGCAAGTCCTTAGAGACTTACACTTAGACTCCCACACAATAATAATGGGAGTCTTCAACACCCCACAGTCAACATTAGACAGAGCAACGAGACAGAAAGTTAACAAGGATATCCAGGAATTGAACTCAGCTCTGCACCAAGCAGACCTAATAAATATCTACAGAACTCTCCACCCCAAATCAACAGAATATACATTCTTCTCAGCACCACATCACACTTACTCCAAAATTGACCACATAGTTGAAAGTAAAGCACTCCTCAGCAAATGTAAAAGAACAGAAATTATAACAAACTGTCTCTCAGACCACAGTGCAATCAAACTAGAACTCAGGATTAAGAAAATCACTAAAACAAGACAGGGATGCCCTCTCTCACCACTCCTATTCAACATAGTGGTGGAAGTTCTGGCTAGGGCAATCAGGCAAGAGAAAGAAATCAAGGGTATTCAGTTAGGAAAAGAAGAAGTCAAATTGTCCCTGTTTGCAGATGACATGATTGTATATTTAGAAAACCCCATTGTCTCAGCCCAAAATCTTCCTAAGCTGATAAGCAACTTCAGCAAAGTCTCAGGATACAAAATCAATGTGCAAAAATCAAAAGCATTCTTATACACCAGTAACAGACAAACAGAGAGCCAAATCATGAATGAAGTCTCATTCACAATAGCTTCAAAGAGAATAAAATACCTAGGAATCCAACTTTCAACAGATGTAAAGGATCTCTTCAAGGAGAACTACAAACCACTGCTCAGTGAAATAAAAGAGGACACAAACAAATGGAAGAACATACCATGCTCATGGATAGGAAAATGGCCATACTGCCCAAGGTAATTTAGAGATTCAATGCCATCCCCATCAAGCTACCAATGACTTTCTTCACAGAATTAGAAAAAACTACTTAAAAGTTCATATGGAACCAAAAAACAGCCCACATTGCCAAGACAATCCTAAGCAAAAAGAGCAAAGCTGGAGGCATCATGCTACCTGACTTCAAACTATACTACAAGGCTACAGTAACCAAAACAGCATGGTACTGGTACCAAAACAGAGATATAGACCAATGGAACAGAACAGAGCCCTCAGAAATAATACCACACATCTACAGCCATCTGATCTTTGACAAACCTGACAAAAACAAGAAATGGGGAAAGGATTCCCTATTTAATAAATGGTGCTGGGAAAATTGGCTAGCCATATGTAGAAAGCTGAAATTGGATCCCTTCCTTACACCTTACCCGAAAATTAATTCAAGATGGATTAGAGACATAAATGTTAGATCTAAAACCATAAAAACCCTAGAAGAAAACCTAGGCAATAACCTTCAGGCCATAGGCATGGGCAAGGACTTCATGTCTAAAACACCAAAAGCAATGGCAACAAAAGCCAAAGTTGACAAGTAGGATCTAATTAAACTAAAGAGCTTCTGTTCAGCAAAAGAAACTAACATCAGAGTGAACAGGCAACCTACAGAATGGGAGAAAATTTTGGCAATCTACTCATCTGACAAAGGGCTAATATCCAGAATCTACAGACAACTCAATCAAATTTACAAGAAAAAAACAAACAACCCCATCAAAAAGTGGGCAAAGGATACGAACAGACACTTCTCTAAAGAAGACATGTACGCAGCCAACAGACACATGAAACAATGTTCATCATCACTGGCCATCAGAGAAATGCAAATCAAAACCACAATGAGATACCATCTCACACCAGTTAGAATGGCAATCATTAAAAAGTCAGGAAACAACAGCTGCTGGAGAGGATGTGGAGAAATAGGAACACTTTTACACTGTTGGTGGGACTGTAAACTAGTTCAGTCATTTTGGAAGACAGTGTGGCGATTCCTCAAGGATCTAGAACTAGAAATACCATTTGACCCAGCCATCCTATTACTGGGTATATACCCAAAGGATTATAAGTCATGCTGCTATAAAGACACATGCACACATATGTTTACTGTGGCACTATTCACAATAGCAAAGACTTGGAACCAACCCAAATGTCCATCAGTGATAGACTGGATTAAGAAAATGCAGCATATATATACCATGGAATACTATGCAGACATAAGAAAGGATGAGTTCGTGTCCTTTGTAGGGACATGGATGAAGCTGGAAACCATCATTCTGAGCAAACTATCGCAAGGACAGAAAACCAAACACTGCATGTGCTCACTCATAGGTGGGAATTGAACAATGAGAACACTTGGACACAGGATGGGGAATATGACACACAAAAGCCTGTTGTGGGGTGGGGTGAGGGAGGAGGGATAGCATTAGGAGATATACCTAATGTAAATGATGAGTTAATGGGTGTGGCACACCAACATGGCACATGTATACATATGTAACAAACCTGCATGTTGTGCACATGTACCCTAGAACTTAAAGTATAACAAAAATATATATATATAAATATATATATGTATATATATTCCACCATTTCAATTCATTCCACATAGTTTTAAACTGAATGGAATGTATTTGAGTATTTTGATCAGCATTTTGTATAAAGTATTTTTCTTATGTAAGTATGAGCAGATAGCTGTTATAAGAAATAATTATATGTAATATAATATGTATAATTTATATTTTAGAATATAAAAAATATAAGAAAGCCCCGCATTTGTAGACAATGCACTGCTATATGTCTTGAGCAAGTCACCAAGAACCTCTGTGCATTCCAGTCAGATATGGTTTGGCTGTGTCCCCACCCAAATCTCATCTTGAATTGTAGTTCCCATAATCCCCACATGTCGTGGGAGGGACCCAATGGGAAGTAACTGAATCATGGGGGCAGTTACCCCCATATTGCTGTTCTCATGATAGTGAGTGACTTCTCACAAGTTCTGATGGTTTTATGAGTGACTTTTCCGACTTTTCCCCCTTCTGCTTGGCATTCCTCCTTGATGCCACCATGTGAAGAAGGACACATTTGCTTCCCCTTCCATCATGATTGTAAGTTTCCTGAGCCCTCTCCAGCCCTGCAAAACTGTGAGCTAATTAAACCTCTTTCCTTTATAAATTACTCAATCTCAGGTATGTCTTTATTAGCAGTGAAGACTGTATTAGACTAATATAGTAAATTGGTACCAGAGAGAGTGGGGTGCTGCTGTAGAGATACCCAAAAATGTGAAAGCAACTTTGGAACTGGGTAACAGGCAGAGGTTGGAACCATTTGGAGGGCTCAGAAGAAGACAGAAAAAATGTGGGTAAGTTTGGAAATCCCTAGGGACTTGTTGAGTGGCTTTGACTAAAATGCTAATAGTGACATGGACAATGAAGTCCAGGCTAAGGTGGTCTCAGAAAGAGATGGGGAACTTGTCAGAAACTGGAGTAAAGGTCACTCTTGCTATGCAAAGTGACTGGCAGCATTTTGCCCCTGCCCCAGAGATCTGAGGAACTTTGAACCTGAGAGAGATGATTCAGTGTATCTGGAGAAAGAAATTTCTAAGCAGCAAAGGGTTCAAGAGGAAGCAGAGCATAACAGTTTAGAAAATTTGCAGCCTTATGATTCAATAGAAAAGAAAAACCAATTTTCTAGGGAGATATTCAAGCCTGCTGCAGATATTTGCATAAGTAACAAGGAGCCAAATGTTAATCACCAAAACAATGGGAAAAATGTCTCCAGGGCATGTCAGAGACCTTCACAGCAGCCCCTCCTATCACAGGCCTGGAGGCCTAGGAGGGAAAAATGGTTTTGTGGGCCAGATCCAGGGCCACCCTGCTCTTTTCAGCCTTGGGACATGGTGCCTTGTGTCCCAGCTGCTTTAGCTCCAGCCATGGCTAAAAGGGGCAGATATACAGCTCAGGTCATTGCTTCAGAGGGTGCAAGCCCCAAGCCTTGGTGGCTTACATGTGGTGTTGAGCCTGTGGGTGCACAGAATTAAAGAATTGAGGTTTGGGAACCTCCACCTACATTTCAGAGGATGTATGGAAATGCCTGGATGTCCAGGCAGAAGTTTGCTGCAGGGGCAGCGCCCTCATGGAGAACTTCTGCCAGGGCAGTGCAGAAGGGAAATGTGGGGTCAGAGCCCCTGCACAGAGTCCCCACTGGGGAGCTTCCTAGTGGAGCTGTGAGAAGACAGTCACTGTCCTCCAGACCCCAGAATGGTAGACCCACTAACAGCTTGTACCATGTGCCTGGAAAAACCACAGAGACTCAATGACAACCTGTGAAAGCAGACGGAAGCAGGGGCCATACCCTGCAAAGCCACAGGGTCAGAGCTGCCCAAGCCGTGGAAGCCCACCTCTTGCATCAGCAAGACCTGGATTTGAGACCTAGAGTCAAAGGAGATCATTTTGGAACTTTAAGGTTTAATGATTGCCCTATTGGATTTTAGACTTGGATGGGACCTGTAGCCCCTTTGTTTTGGTCAATTTCTCCCATTTGGAACAGGTGTATTTACCCAATGCCTGTACCCCCATTGTATCTAAGAAGTAACTAACTTGCTTTTGATTTTACAGGCTCATAGGCAGAAGGAACTTGCCTTGTCTCAGATGAGACTTTGGACTTGGACTTTTGGGTTAAAGCTGGAATTAGTTAAGATTTATGGGGACTCTTGGGAAGGCATGATTGTGTTTTGAATGTGAGGACACGAGATTTGGGAGGGGCTGGGGTGGAATGATATGGTTTGGCTGGGCCCCCACCTAAATCTCATCTTGAATTGTAGTTACCATAATCACCACATGTTGTGGGAGGGACCCCCATGCTGCTGTTTTCATGATAGTGAGTGAGTTCTCACGAGATCTGATGGTTTTATAAGGGGCTTTTCCCCCTTTTGCTCAGTACTTCTCCTTGATGCCACCATGTGAAGAAGGACATGTTTGCTTCCCCTTTCACCATGATTGTAAACCTCCTGAGGCCTCCCCAGCCATGCTGAAATGGGTGTCAACTAAACATCTTTCCTTTATAAATTACTCAGTCTCAGGTATGTCTTTATTAGCAGCATGAGAATGGACTAATATATAGTCTCATCATCTATCAAGTGGGGGAAATGCCTCCTCCAAAGAAACGTGAGGATTAAAGCACATAATACAGGGAAAGGAACCTAGCACGTAGCCCTTCATGTAAGTAACTGAACATTTAACTCGAATCTGAATGTCCATTAAGAATATATTTATTATAAGTCCCTACTCATGCCTGCCCCCACAGGATGGTCTTCAATGTTTGGAATGTCTGGACATAAATGCTTTGGTGGAGAGAGCCCTGGGTGGACAGTCAGCAAAGTCTAATCCTGACTCAGACAGTCATCTCTTTCACCTTCATTTTCTTCTGCAGAATTAGTCAACTGGCCAATACAATTTCTAGAATCCCTCCCTACTCTAAACATTTATGAAATGCATTGCTGTTGTAATCAGTACTCAGAAATGACCAGTGGAAGAGTGAGTTCCAGATTGCATTGAAAAACAAAGAACTCTACCTCTTCCCCAATATTCCATAAAGTCAAACTCATTAGTGTCAGACTGAGTAGGGCGGGCCTGAAAGACCCCAAGTTCTGGGAACGGAGGATGGATAGTAAGCTGAGGGTCATGCTGAGACCTCGACCTGAGGATAAAATTGTTTATGAGCTTCTCTGGGCCTCAAACTGTCCAGAGTTGGCAGAACTGTTCCCTGATGGAGATTGGTTTGTTTGTTTGTTCGTTTGCTGAGGATGGGAGAGATCTGTGCATTAGGAGCCAAATTGAGCCGACAAAACACCCAGTTTGCACTCCTTTCTAAACCTCATTACTAAACCTCACTGCCCAAATCCTAATCCCTGGGAAATTAACAAGGCTTGGGTTATGGAAACCAAGTCTCCTGGCAGTGGTTGCTGAGCAACAAGTGATCCACAGTCTTTTAGCCCTGCTTTGGCTCATCAAGCACAGGGGGTCCCACTCCCAGCCCACTCAGATTTCTCATTTATACTGAGCTCATTAAAAAAACAGCAACATAAGTGCTCTAGGTCAACCCACATGAGCTAGTTCCTTAACAAACTAGTTGACTGGGATAGTATTACAACCCATGATGACTGATGGGGAGGCTCTGTTTCTCTGCATGACGTACTGAATGTGCCTGAGGGGTGCCAGGTCCTAGGAGAAGGAAACTGGCCAACTACCAAAGACCTTTCTCAAACCCTGTGCTGCTGCATATAATCTGGAGGGCCTTGCATAATTATTTTTTCAACTTTCTGGCCTCAGTTTCCTCTTCAGTGGAATGAGGCAATTGGACGAATGACATCTAGGGCCACTTATTCCCAGTGGCTCAAGTGCCCCAGCAAGCTCTCTGCTTCTCCCAAAGGAGCTCAGCAGACCACAGAAGTTAGCATGAGGCATGACTTACTGGAGTGGAGGGGCAGCATTCATGGCCTAGGCTGAGTCAGAGAACAAAAGCTTCCCAATTCACAGGCTTTCTTGGGAGGGAAGCACAGGAGGCTGAGCCTTACATGAAGAGACCAGGGATTTGAGCCAGCAGAGCGTTCCGGGGAGCTGGGACCTCAAATCAGGGCTGGAATGGAGCTTCTGGGATGCTGTCACCCAGGTAACGACAGTAGCAAGAAGACATCAGTCTGGTATGCAAGGAGAGGCTGCAAGTAACCATTCAGGGGGGATCCTGGGGCTCAGGTTGTGTAAGAAGATAACACAGATGGAAAACCATCTGATAGTTCCTCAAAGATTTAAATATGGAATTACCATATAACCCAGTCATTCCACTCTTAAGTATATACCCAAAAGAATTAAAGACCGAGACTCAAACACACACTTGTACAGGCACGTTCATAGCAGCACTATTCACAATAGCCAAAGGGTGGGAACAACTCAAATGTCCATCAATAGATGAATGGATAAACAAAATGTGGTTATATATGAACAGTGAAATAGTATTCAGCCATAAAAAAGCAGTGAAGTATGGATAAATGCTGCAACGTGGATGAATCTCAAAAACATTATATTAAGCGAAAGATGCCAGACACAAAGAGTCACATAGTGGATTATTCCATTTCTATGAAATATGAAGAATAAGTAAATCCACAGAGACAGAATGCAGATTGGTGGTTGCCAGTGACTGGGAGGAGGGAGGAATGGGGAGTAACCGTTTCACGGATACAGTGTTTCCTTTGGGGATGGCAAACGCAAACACGTTTTGGAACTAGATTATGAACATACGAAATGCCTCTAAAATGTTCCCTTTAAAATGGTGACTTTCATATTATGTGACCTTTACTTCAATAAAATGTTTTAAGACAAAACAGATTCCACAGATATACCTGGGATGGTTTATGATACAGAGAATCGGCAATATGGGATAAGAAACCAGAAGACGTTTCAAGACTCTTTATTATCTGTCTACTTCAATACAGACAAACTTCACTGATGTTCCTTTCTATGCAGGAAGCGTCTTGTCTCACTCTGTCGCCCAGGCTGGAGTGCAGTGGTGCGATCTCGGCTCACTGCAAGCTCCGCCTCCCAGGTTCACGCCATTCTCCTGCCTCCGCCTCCCAAGTAGCTGGGACCACAGGCGCCCGCCACCGCGCCCGGCTAATTTTTTGAGGAAGTGTCTTTCTAAAGGACTGTGGTCAGAGGCCTAAGAATAGAATACAAGAACTCCCCCGGGAAGCATGCTTCTTCCCAGGTTTCTCATTAGGAGTTTACACCAAGAGGCAAGCAGCCCTGCATCAGAAGAACCCATGAAGGAAGCAGGTGTACAGGTGAGCCCTAACAGGAAATAGACTCCCTTTTCTGGGAAAGACCTGCCTCCAACTGAGGAAGGAGTTTTCAAGGCACGCATGTAGAAGTAGAAGAGCAGGGCTGGGCACACTGGTTCACGCCTGTAATCCTAACACTTTGGGAGGCCAAGGCAGGGGGACTGCTTGGGACCAGGAGTTCAAGACCAGCAACATAGAGGCCTGGGCAACCTAGAAGGACCGCCGTCTCTACAAAAATAAAAAATAAATTAGCCAAGTATGATGGCACGTGCCCGTAGTCCCAGCTACTCGGGAGACTGAGGTGGGAGGATGGCTTGAGCCCGGGAGTTTAAGGTTGCAGTAAGCTGTGATTGCACCACTGCCACTGCACTCCAGCCTGGGTGACGGAGCGAGACTCTGTCTCTAAAAGAAAACAATAAAAGAAAAAAAGTGGAAGGGCAAAGTGAGGCAAGGAGATTAACTGAATGGCTTCTGTCAACAGCCTTGTACCCTGCTGGTCTCTATTTCCTGGACAACATTTGCGAGTCAATCATTTTTCCAAATATACAGGAGAAGGAAGAAAACAATCAAAAGCATACTCACATACTACCAGGAAAGATCTACGTTAGGAGAAAAAGCTCTTGACTTTGCCTAAATTCCCACAGGCTCTACTTGCATTTACGTGCTCTTCTGAGCATATAAAACATCTGTAGGGTCCACTGAAAGCAAAGGAAGCAAGAAAAACCTTGCATAAAATTGACTTGGGATTTTTAAAAAGGTGTCAGCATCAGTTTTTGGCATCACACTGTTGAGTTTGAACATTATGATAACAACTTATTTTCCTTAGGAGACAAAAGAAAGCTGACTTCCCCTTTAGTCAGTGTGTAGCTCCAAAATTTCTACCCTCCCACATCCTACTCTCCCTTGGTAAAATAGAAAAATAATAATAATATGGAATTCACTTCTCTCCAGCTAAAGGTTTATTTGGGGCCTCATAGAAACACTAATATTAGTTCTCATTTTTCTGTTTTTCCTATTATCTCTCTCATTATGGGGCTTTTCTACAGAAATAAAAGAATTCCCTTTTGCACAACCAAAAAGACCAATGGCCAATTTTAAAGAGTAAAAGTGAAGATAGAGGGTCACAAAAACTCCTGGTCAGGAGAAATAAGGCTGTTCTCAAGGGGAAAGGAGCTAAAAATACAATATGGAGAGTAAAGCATAAGGGAAATTTGCATTTTGCTGAATATTAGTCCAAGTCTTTCTGCTCAAGCCTGGATGAAGAACATTGTTTGAAATCAGACCATTACACCGTCAAGAACTTCTAAGAAATACTCTATTATCCAATAATGCCATTAAAATTAACTTATTTTAATAAAATACTGAGGAACACATGACAATTATTAAAAGTGTGCTGAGTAGTTCTTTTAAAAAAAAAAACAAAGAAGGAATCTTGATAAAATGGTTGCAGTGTTCGAGCCTCAATAATAAGTCAAGAAAAATTAAAAATATTTAAATATGATTTAGAAAATCTATGCCAACCCTTCTTAAAATAGGCATAAATTGAAGTTATATTTAATTGCACTTTTTTTTTTTTTTTGAGACAAGCTCTTGCTCTGTCACTAAGGCTGGAATGCAATGGCTGGATTTCAGCTCACTGCAACCTCCTCCTCCTGGGTTCAAGCGATTCTCCCACCTCAGCCTCCCAAGTAGCTGGGACTATAGGCGTGCACTGCCAAACCCGGCTAATTTTTGTATTTTTAGTAGAAATGGGGTTTTGCCATGTTGCCTAGGCTGATCTCAAACTCCTAGGCTCAAGCAATACGCCTGTCCCAGCTTCCCAAAGTGCTTGGGATTACAAGCATGAGTCACTACGCCCAGTTTTAATTGTACATTCTAAAGAGATAATAGAATCAACCTTATCGATACAAATCTTGGACAAAATAGAATTTTTCAAAAGCAAATTCTTGACTTGAATCTGCTAATTCTCAACATATTATACAGCATGGTAACAGGATAAAGCATAGACTTCTAATTAAACTTTATCAGCTTCCCCATTGATGAATTTGGCTAAGTAAGAACCAAAGATTGTAAGCTTCTGAAGAGCAAGACAATGAGAATAAGCAAAGTCAAACGAAAAATGATACACAGAAAAAAGAGATTTACAACACAAAGGACAAAGGGCTAATTTAATTTCCTTCATTAACAATGAGCCATTACAAATCAGTGGGGGGAAAAAGTACAACCCAAAAGAAAATTAGACAAAAATAAGAACAGGCAATTCATTTAAAAAGTCAGCAATTCATTAAAAAATTATGAACGTCCCTCATTCATAATTCATTCATAATGAATGAGGGACGTTCATAATTTTTTAACACAAAGAAAATCAATTAAATATCATGTTTTACCTATCAGTTGACACACACACAAAATGGGGGCTAGTAGACATTCTCATATGCTGTTAGTAAATTTGCAAAATTCTCCAACCTTTTCGGATAGCAACTTAGCAGTATTTATTAGAATGCTTAATGTATGTAAATATATGTCATTATATGTGTGTGTGTGTGTGTGTGTGTGTGTGCGTGTTACAGGGGTCAGTGCAACTTTTTTTTTTTTTTTTTTTTTTTTTTTTGAGACAGCATCTCACTCTGTCATCCAGGTTGGAGTGCAGTGGCATGATCTCAGCTTACTGCAATCTCTGCCTCCCAGGTTCAAGCGATTCTCCCGCCTCAGCTTCCCAAGTAGCTGGGATTATAGGTGTGTGCCGCCATGCTCAGCTAATTTTTTGCAACATTATTTAAAAACTGGAAACAATGTGCTTTAGTAAGGACTGAATATGTAAATAATCACACAACGGAATACTAGTCAACCATTGAAAAGAATAGGTCTGCTTTCTGTTTTAAGATACGGTAAGATGCTCAAAATAGATTAAGGAAAATGTTGCAGAGCATTATGTATAGGTTGAGTTAGTTTTTATATAAAATAGTTTGCATGCATATAAAAGAATTTACATAGGCTTCACATACGCTTATACATACCAAGAAGAAAATGTAAAACTACACAGCAAAATGGAAACCGCGATTAATGCAGAGGGATGAGATTGGCAGGAGAGGTAGAGGAAAGGGAAGGGAAGGTTACCAACAGGACTTTTACACATTTCCACGGGATTATAATGCCTTAGCAGTTGGACGGTTATCCTTAAAAGGACCATGAAGATGCAAAACTATGAGCTGATTTCATATTTGAAATATATAAAATTAGCAAAATTTTCCTTCTATAATTATTTGACAAGAATTTAAAGTGCTATTGACAAACTTTTCAGAAAAAAGCTGGGAATTGGAGCAGGAATTAGGCCTTTGGGGTAAGGTTGCCATATTTAGCTAATTAAAAATACAAGATTCCCACTTAAATTTGAATTTCAGATAAATGATGTACAATATTTGGGACACACTTATACAAAAAAGAATGTTCATTGTTTATCTGAAATTCCAATTTAACTGTGCATCTGTATTGTGCCTGAGCATCCTACTTTGGGGTACTTCGAGGTCCCAGGCTAGCTCCTGGTCTATGCCTTAGTCCACGCTCAGAAGTCCCATGTATTCAACCAGCTGCTTCTTCCTCCATTCCAGTGGTTCTTTTACAGGTAGGGAAGGTCTTAAAGAATCTTTTGAAACTTTTGAGTCATTCCCCAGGAGAATATCTACATACAAAATTTGGCATCTCAAGGTATGTGGGCCCCACATGAGTCCCGCCCCACAATGGTTGGACCCACAGACTCCTCCTGCAGTCCACGGATGGCCAGCTATGAGGAGGTGAGCATGTTGGACTTTGAGGAGTTCAACCAGACTATGAAACAGCAAAATCACATGACCATTTTGGCCTTCTTTGCCAGTTCCAAGGACATCGGAGGTAACAGATACAGCTCCAATGGCATGTGGGCCAAACCAGTTGTAGAGAGGGGCTGAGGCATGTTCGGGAAGAATGTGCATTCATATACTGCCAAGTAGGAGAAAAGCCTTATTGGAAAGATCCAAATAATGACTTCAGGAAAACTTGAAAGGAGCTGCAATACTTAAACATGGAACCCTGGAAAAACTGATAGAATCTGAGTGTCTTTAGGCCAACATCATGGAAATGTTCTCTGAAGATTAAGATTTGATGATGGCAATCATGCCTTGATTTCCTGCTCTGTTCTGGTAAACTGCATACTTGTTTGAATTCATGTTAGCAATAAATAAATAAATGACGATGGGCTTGGCACAGTGGCTCATGCCTGTAATCCCAGCACTTTGGGAGGTCAAGGTGGGAGGATCACTTGAGCCCAGGAGTTCGAGAACAGCCTGGGCAACATGGTGAAACCTTGCCTCTACGAAACTATTTAAAAATTAGCCGAGCATGGTGGTGCATGACTACCATCCCAGCTACTCAAGAGGCTGAGGCAGGAGGATCACTTGAGCCATAGAGGTTGAGGCTGCAGTGAACCATGATCATGTCACTGCACTCCAGCCTGGGCAACAGAGTAAGACCCTGTCACCAAAAAAAATGATGATGATGATGATTTAAAAAAAAAAAAAAAAGAGTATGTGAGTGTCCACACACCCTTGAAACCATCCACAGATCCCAGGTTAAGAATCCTGGTTCTACCTCAGTGTAAAATTTTACCCTGTTTTGGAGGATTCTCGTCATCTCAATATGCGCCTGGGAGAACTGCATTTCTCTAGCTCCACACCTATGCTATTCTAAAAAGCAAGTTCCAAAGGCTCTAGAGTAGCCAAAATAATTTGGCAGGTGGTGAACATATTTACAGGACTCAACCTGATTTTAGGACTTACTATAACTACAGTAGTCTCAAGACAGTGCAGAATTGGCAAAAAGAGACATAAATGTAATAAAATAAAGAGTCCAGAAATAGACCCACACATGTTTGGTCAAATGATTTTAAACAAAGGTACCAAAATAATTCAGTGGAGATAGACAGTCTTTTCAACAAATGTTTCTGAAACTATTAGACATTCGTAAGCAAAAAAAAAACACACACACACACACAAAAAAAAACTACCCATACGTTGCACCACATATAAAGAGACTATCTTAAAATGGGTCAAAGACCTTAATGTCAAACCTTAAATGATACTTGACAAAACAGGAGGAGATTTTTGTGGCCTTGGGTTAGGCAAAGATCTCTCAGATAGAACACAAAAACTACAAACCATAAAAGAAAAAATTGACCAATTAGACTTCATTTGTCTTTAAAATCTGTCCTTTGAAAGACCTTGTTAAGAAAAGGAAGGGCTAGGCACAGTGGCTGACACATGTAGTCCTAGCACTTTGAGAGGCCGAGGTGGGCAGATTGCTTGAACCCAGGAATTTGAGACCAGCCTGGGCAACATGGTGAAACCCGATCTCTATTAAAAATAAAAAAAAAATTGGTTGAGTGTGGTGGCACATGCCTGTAGTCCCAGCTACTCAGGAGTTTGAGGTGGGAGGATTGCTTGAGCCTGGCAGGCAGAGGTAGCAAGGAACCGAGATCACGAGATTGCACCACTGCACTCCAGCCTGAGTGACAGAGTGAGACCCTGTCTCAAAAAAAAAAAAGAAAGAAAGAAAAGAAAAGAAAAGACAAAGAGAGAAAGAAAAAGAAAAAGAAAAAAGAAGGAAAAGGAGAAGCCACACATAGGGAGAAAAATATTTGCAAATCGCGTATCAAGTAAGGGATTTGAATTTGAATCGGAAATATGGAAAAACAACCTCAGAACTCATTTGGATAGACATTTCATCAAAGAGGCATGGATAGCAAATAGCATATGAAAAGATGTTCAACATCATTAATCATTATAAAAATGCAAATTAAAACCACAATGTGATACCACTGCACACTTATTAGAATAGCTAAAACCTAAATCACCAATGATATACCAAGAACTGACAAGGACGCAAGCAACTGGAACCCTCATTTATTGCTGATGGGAATGCAATGGTACACCTCTTCTGGAAAACACTTCGGCAGCATCTTCTAAAGTTTAACACACACTTACCACATGACCCAGCAATCCCAGGAAATCCTAGTTATTTACTCAAGAGAAATGAAAACATGTCCACTTAAAGACCTGTATGTGAACACTTACAGAAACTTTATTCATAATCACCAAACACTGGAAACAAACCAAATGTCATCAGTTAGTGAAAGGACAAATTGTCGTCTAGCCATACAATGGATACTATTCAGCAATAATAAGAAACAAGCAATTGATTCATGAAACCACATGGATCAATCTCAAAAGCGTTATGTTCAGTGGAAAATGCACACGTATGACGTTCTAGAAAATGCAAAACTATAGTGATGGAAATCAGACCAGTGGCTGACAGGGACTGGGGCTGGGGAGAGGTTTACTACAACGGGGCATGAGGAAATGTATAGGGATGATTGTGGTGGTGTTACACACCTGTATGTCAAAATGCATAGAAATGAATGCCAAGAAGAGTGAATTCTACTGTATGTAAATTATACCTTAATTTTAAAAACAGTCATAAAATGAAAAGA
This sequence comes from Macaca thibetana thibetana, assembly GCF_024542745.1. Lineage (NCBI taxonomy): Eukaryota > Metazoa > Chordata > Mammalia > Primates > Cercopithecidae > Macaca > Macaca thibetana. Next base: position 12,932,363 of record NC_065589.1, on the reverse strand, counting down.
GTCTGGGAATCCTTCATGGGAGAAGCAATAGAGCTAGTCAATTTGAAGTTAAAGATTTTGGTGTTCTTTTCATTGTTCCTGTACTGCATTTTCCCATTCTAAAGTAATATACCTAGGACATATTTAACTTTTTGTCCTATCCTAATACATTCTATTGTGCTTGAAAATTAACCACAAGATTTTGCTCCAAATGACATATTGCAGAAATCTGACTTCAATGCGGTGGGATACTAGGAGTAATGGTAATTCAGCCGACCTCCACTCAGCCTCCACCAGCCCACTGCTACAGACTCTGTGCTTCAGCCGTCTCATGGAAAAGAAGGACTAGATACTTTTCTTCTCTTGTGATTTCTTCCACCACAGACTGTCTCCCATAAAGGAGTTTTAATCTGCCTCTGAAACCCAAAACGTAATTACAAATGCTCCTTTACATCAACTACAAGGACCAGATAAGTACCAGTGTTGAAATTCTAAAGGACCTGCTTGCTGTCAGGAACTATGAGCAAAAGATAGCAGACACGTTTCTATTTCCAAGCGCCTTTCTTTCAAGTACAGTGATTTCATTTCTCAAATCCTGTTTTTCAAAAGCCCTACGCCTTTTCTTTTCTCTTTAAGAAAGAAATAACATTACACAAACCCAAAGCCTCCATACAGAAACTAAAACTGCCAGAATGGAACCGCAACCCTCTGGTTCGCTTTTCCCTCTGGTGCTCCCTTTGAAAGTCAAAAACAATGGAGCAGTCTGAGGCACAGCAGTACGGTAAGAGCAATAACCCCGTACTCGAAGCCACCATGCCTGGACTCAGATCCCCAACTCTGTCACCAAGCTATAGGACCCCAGGTAGGTTTCCTTAGCCATAAGATGGGGACTCATATTCACTTTTATCAAAATAGCAGTTTGTGTTTATAGAGGGCCAGTTCTGTGCCAGAGACCTTATTATTCACTTTCATCTTTCCAACCATCCTGTCAGCGATTGAGGAAACAGGGTTTAGGAAAGCTAATAAGCCTGTAGTAACTCAGTCAAGATGCTCACCCACACCCAAAACCCCTCCAGTTAGTATTTCTTTTCCCTGCCTCACACACTTCCCTGGAAATAAACTATAACTATGGTGTCCAGACATGTTGGCCAAGGGCTGATATAAAAGGAAAAGTTCAGATCCATCCAGGAAGACTCTATAGATGTAAGCAATTTGAAGACAATGACTGCACTCTTTCTGCCAGTCCCAGGGCCCTACCTAGAGCCTGGGCTAGAGGTAGCCATCAAGAGGGATGGAAGGCCGGGCGCGGTGGCTCAAGCCTGTAATCCCAGCACTTTGGGAGGCCGAGACGGGCGGATCACGAGGTCAGGAGATCGAGACCATCCTGGCTAACACGGTGAAACCCCATCTCTACTAAAAAATACAAAAAAAAAAACTAGCCGGGCGAAGTGGCGGGCGCCTGTGGTCCCAGCTACTCGGGAGGCTGAGGCAGGAGAATGGCGTAAACCCGGGAGGCGGAGCTTGCAGTGAGCTGAGATCCGGCCACTGCACTCCAGCCTGGGAGACAGAGCCAGACTCAGTCTCAAAAAAAAAAAAAAAAAGAGGGATGGAAGAGAAGAAGAGGAAAAGGGAGAAGGGAGAGGAGCTTTGGGCTAAGTCAAATAAAAATGAAAAAATAAACTCTTTCCACCAATGTTTACAGAAATACTTAGGAGAGGGTCGGCCAACTTCTTCCTTTATCAAGGGCCTTATAATAAATATTTTGGGGCCGGGCACAGTGGCTCACACCTGTCATTCCAACACACTGGGAGGCCGAGATGGGTGCATCACTTGAGCACAGGAGTTCAAGACTAGCCTGGCCAACATGGCAAAACCTCATCTCTAGTAAAAATACAAAAAAAAAAAAAAATTAGCCGAATGTGGTGGCACACACCTGTAACTTCAGCTACTCGGGAGGCTGAGGCACAGGAATTGCTTGAACCTGAGAGGCGGAGGCAGCAGTGAGCCGAGATCACACCACTGCACTCCGGCCTGGGTGACACAGTGAGATTCCATCTCAATAAATAAATAAATATTTTCAGCTTTATGAGCCCTGCTGTCTCTTGCAACGCCTCCCCTCTACCACTGTAACATGTCAGCAGCCACAGACAACACTTACACAAACGTGTGTGGCTGTGTTCAAAACAACCTCATCCTTGGACACTGAAATCTGGACTTCATATAACTTTCATGCAATATGAGACTTTTTTATATAGAGGCAAGGTTTCACTATGTTGCCCAGGCTACTCTTGAACTCCTGGACTCGAGCGATCCTCCCACCTTGGCCTCCCAAAGTGCTGGGATTACAGGTGTAAGCCGCCATACCCGGCCCAGATATTAGTTTAGTTTTGATTTTTATTCAACCACTTAAAAATGTTAAAACCATTCTTAGTTGGTAGAAAGAATGGGGATGAGGACTGTGCTTTGGCCACCCTTGATTTAGTTCATCAGAAAAGGTGTTTTTTTTGTTTTGTTTTTTTCTTCCCCCCGAGACAGAGTCTCGCTTTAGCCCAGGCTGGAGTGCAGTGATGCGATCTTGGCTCACTGCAACCTCCGCCTTCAGAGTTCAAGTGATTCTCCTGCCTCAGCCTCTCAAGTAGTTGAGACTACAAGCATGTGCCACCACGGTTGGCTAATTTTCATTTTATTTTATTTTATTTTATTTTATTTTATTTTTGTATTTTTAGTAGAAATGTGGTTTCACCATGTTGGCCAGGCTGGTCTCGAACTCCTGACCTCAGGTGATCCACCTGCCTCAGTCTCCTAAAGTGCTGGGATTATAGGCATGAACCACAGCACTTGGCCACAGAAAAGTATTGTTAAAAGAAAGCTTTATTAGAAATATCAAAAGCTAGGGCTACTGCAAAGGATTTATTGAAAAATATTCTGCACTTCCCAGGACAGACCTGGCACAAGGGGAAATGATTAAACAGATTAAATGTCTTCACGTGCTTTCCTCCTGAACACAGTCCCTCCTCACATGCCCTGGATCTACCCCACAAGGCCCAGGGCCCTTCTGGTGCCCACAGCTGCACCCCACTACACCTGTCATTTATTCAACAGTATTATGTAGAGCCTACTGCATGTAGTCCCAGTGCTGGGTTCCCATGCAACGGGGGGAGGAGGGAGCGGAGATCCTGAGAGCCCTTCCTCTTAAAGACAACTGCTCTAAGATGCACATTATGATTCTTGACTGAAGGTAGGTTCGTGTGTTCAAATAAGAAACGAGTAGTGATTCCCTAGCAGTGTAGACTGTCAGCTCATGCTCTCCTCACTGTTTTCTTATTGTTCTTTGCACTTACTGGGTGAGAAGAACAGAGGAGGAATTAACAAAAGTGAGCACCTTTTATCCTGTGTCTCTCTGATGGGCCAGGCAGGCACTGGGCTAGACACTTCGAAGCCACAGCAACTTTCAAGGTTGGCACCAGGATCCCATTTTCACAGATGATAAAACCAAGCCTCAGAGAAAGGAGTCACTTACCCAAGGACACTGAGAGCCAGATTCTAACCCAGGCCTGACTCCCACGCTTGGACCCCTTCCATTCTAAGTTCACTTTGAGATACAAAATCTATACCATTTGAGGAGGGTGTGGACCAGGAGTTTCCAGGCTGTGAACCTGGTTGTCCTTCAAGCAGGAGTGACCAAGAGCAGGTGCAACTGTCATTTTTCTCTGCCACATGCTATATGCTGAGCAGGCTATGAAGGAAGATGATGAGTCCAGCAGGAGCTTCTCAACCCTATTCATACATCACCTGGGGAGCATTTAAAAATTACCAGTGCCAGGCCCCACCCTAGGCCAATTAAATCAGAATCTGGGGGACAGGGGAACCATAGGCCCCACTCATTTTTGTTCAAGCTGCCAGATCAGTTTAATACACTGCCAGGGTTGAGCACTAATGTGGGGGAATCAGAGGAAGGGGTAAATATAAAGAAATTCTGTCTGCAAAGCTTTGCCACATTGTCGAGTTTTCTGTTTGGTGGCGGCAGGATTCTGCAGTTACTTCCTCTGGGTTAAGCAGCTCTGACCACAGCTGCCTACTGAATTGATAAGGATAGCTAAAAATACAACCCCGCATTCAGCTTTCCGACTCAAACACCCTTCAACTTCAGACTAGATTTTCTTTCTTGTTTGATGCTTATCAAATGAGCACATAAACAAAACCATTTTTGATGGTACCATATCACATGAGAAGCTTAAGCAAAGAAGCTAAAGACAGGAATACGTTTTTGTGAGGTGGCCAAGCCGAGAAGAGTGATGCCTCCTAAGAATGCAGCAAGAATGCAATACACAAAATAGGCAAATCATTCTGCTTTAATGACACCAAGAAAACATCAAGTTTCCTGCTTTTCTTAAAATTCTTACAGAAATTTTGACAAATTTTTGTTCTTTCATTTCAAAAGAAAACTTCAAGTCACTGAGAATTTTCTAAGAAATCATTTATTTCAGAATAAAAAGTACACATTTATAAAAAGCTTAATACAATTAAATTTTCATTTTCAAAACATGTCATAACATAATTCTTCCTAGTAGAGAGAAAAAGCTATGTCTGTTCGTTGAAGAAGGACAATCAAACACACTGAATAAACTAATATAATCATTTTATATGGGGAAAAATACAATCCTTTGCTTAGCATATCTTTTATTTGCACAACATGTTACCTTTTCTCAAAATGTTTTAAACTTCATTCTTGCATACTTCTTTACACTTTTAAAAAGAACTTTACTACATTCTTATTTGTGAGTTACATCATTTCTATAAAGAAAATAAGATAAGCATTGTTAGTCCATTTTAGAGATATGAACATTGAGGTTCAAGGATGTTCGATAATTATCCCAAGGTCACAAGAAGTTCATAGAAAAGCCAGAGAAAGAAGCAACGTCTCTTTACATCTCAGCTACTATTCAACATTTTGTACATACTACAATGTGAGTTTGTGTGTGTTTGTGTGTGGGTGTGTCTGTGTGTGTGTAAAGTCCAGTAACAAAGACCGATGCAGTGCAAAGAACTAGAAATTCTTTTGTTTCTGTTTGTTAGCAAACCTCAATCAAAAATAGGTTCCTCTGAAGCAGACCATTGCTTCAAGTTAGCATGGTTAATCAGAAGAAAGGATTATAAAATCAGTTTAATAAGTAAAATTAACTTATATGAAAAGCAGCCATACCTGTCCCCATTTTACTCCAAGTGCAGAAATTAACATATTGTTATTATAATCCTGAAGGATAAGATCCTTAGGGAACATGTAATGAAAACACAAACAGGTATCTGACTGCTTGAATATTAGGCAAAGAATTATTTTATGAAAATAAAATAAGCTTTACAAAACAAAGTAATACAAATTTAAATAGCCCCTTCTTTGATGGACAGCCTAATAGAAGGAGTTTCTGTACCACTCACCACAAAAGAAAAATTGGCCCAGCCACTGCCACCTCTGATACCTGCCTGCTTCCCCAAATGAATCAGAACAAGCAAGAGCAGCCTCCATTTCTAATCAGTTGAAGTTTTTTCAAACCTATCGGAAACATTTTTTTATGTAGTGTCCATTTGCTTGCCACCATGGTAAAAAGAACTTCAGCTAGGACCCAGAATTCTAACTCTACGGTGAAGGTTCCTGGTTAACATGTGGCATAAGGAGAATCTGTGCCTTTATCACCTCTCTGCCTTTTTATTCCAGCTGAGCACACTTGTACAAGCTCACTTAGAGCAAGACTGGACTCGGAAATTACTTCATCCCCTTTTTACTGATAAAACTCAAGGAGGTTACAGCTCTTGCTCCCTATTGTAACTATGACAGGTCCAGGGCTGGATTTTCATCTAGGCACTCTTTAGATTCTATAGCCCCATATCAAGCCAGCCTGGCTGGCTCAAATTCCAGTTCTCATACTTACTAGCAGTGCAACATTGGGACAGTCACTTCACTTTTCTGCACTTCATCTATAAAATAGGGGTGGGGACAGTACCCAGCTCATAGGACATTGCAAGGATCAGCAAGTTATATCTGCAAAGTCGCTGGAACAGTGCTGGCATGTGGCAAGTGCTTAAAAGGAGGGTGAACCATCATCATCATTATCTATCTACAAATTAGATTTTCATATACAGTTTTAAGATCAGCTGAATTTCTCATGATTTAAGATGTCTGCATGTGTTAGAGGCCTTTCAGGGCAGTATCAAAATGTGACTTTGGATTAGTCACTCATTCAAAATGAGCTTCATTTCCTACATTTGACTAAAAGAGATGATGATACTTGTTCTATCTAGTTAAGGTAATGAGCATTTGAAATATGTGCAGAAAGTTTAAAAAGAAAGGGAAGAGGTGACATTTATAGAAATGTCACAGGTGCTCAGTGATTTAACAGCACTTAATTAATTTAATTCTTCTCAGAACCTTAGTTTGAACATCCCACAGAGACAGGATGGACACCCACCCAAAATTTGGTGTGGACCCTGAGACTGAAAATGGCGCACACACGCGCACGTGCGCGCGCGCGCACACACACGATATAAAAAGGTTTACTGCTGACATAATGGGGCTCTCTGGGGAGAGCAGGCAGCTCCCAAATGGGTTTAAATGGCTTCTGAGTGCAGGAAAAGGAGACTGGCTTGTGGGTTTTGCTGCACTTTGGGGTTGGGGCTGGGATGGGACAGGGCAGGAGTTTGCATGGTTTCAGCCTCCCGCCAGCACCAAAGGAGGGAACCCCTGGGCTTTCTTATCAGCTTGTTTGGATGTGGAATAAAAGAGGAAGAGGAAGAGGGAGGCTTTAAAGCTGTCAGCTGCAAACAAACATCAAGGAATGGAATCACTGTCTTCACGAGGAATCAATCCTATGAGGTAGATCCCATAGATCCCATCGTTAAAGATGAGGAAATAAGACCCAGCAATTTTAACTTCAGCTTGACTTCAAACCCACACGTCCTACAATTCCCAAATCCTATGAGTCCCCGTGACTCAGGTGACAAAAGAAGCATGTCCTGGACCCCACTGACTTATGCAAACTCAATCAGCCAACCACAGAAAAGCTAAAGACAGCCTTTTTTTAAAAAAAGCCTAAAGACAGCCATTTTAATCCCAATTTGTAGTTTATGATTTTCTTAAAATTTCTCCACACACAAAAAGAAACTTCAAGGTTAGGTTCTAATGTTACCATTGCTAACACTATTGTCTTTGGAGGAGGAGGAGTGATGCTCTGTTTAAAAGATCCTCTTCACACCCAGGTAAAATTCCATTTCCAATTTATCCAGTGAGCACGAGGTTCTATTTCAGCAACCACATGGTTCTATTTCAGCAACCACATCTTCAGTGGCTAAGATCCATTTTCCTTATCTGTAATTGAGTATATGTAGTTTCTCTCTCCCTCTCTCCCCTCCCCTCCCCACCACCCCAGGTTTAACTTCTCTTTTGAAATTGTCTTTTGTGTTCTTTGCCGTTCCCATGAAAAATGAGTCTCAAGTCTTACTCCGAGATCATGAACGATTAAATTAAAATCGTCAGGAATCCATTTTTATGGATTATAAGGCCCTGAATCATCTCAGTAAGCTTTTCTGGGTAACCAAGTCCAATCAAGTTCCAAGTTCACTAAGCTTTCCTATGAGGATTACAGTAACTTCAGCGCTCTTTTCAACTCGCCTGCCAGGGCATGCCCTATTGCTTCTGCTCAGATGGGTGGTGTTCACATAGCTAAGCCTACATCAAATGGGAGCTACAAAAGAAACCCGAATCTGTTTTTAACCAGTTGGTTCTGCAATGTTATGTATTAGTTCATGACTCTTCTGAATGAATTATATTATATACCAAGTCACTGCTTAGGACAAATCAAAATATTTATGTTTCTCTGTTAGTCATCTTTAGGGAGCACCAAAGAGCTCTTTTTCTTGAAGATATCTTATATCTATTTTTAGAGTCACCAAAAACCATCTCAGAGTTGTGTTAAATTCCCAGTGTCCAGTCTTTCTTCTCATGAAAATCGATGTGCACTCTAACCTACCTTCTCCCATCCATTCCCACTAAACCCTAGGTCCAAATCAATTATTTCTTTGAAGGATAAAATTCAGACATGTAAATATAACAGCAGTTTAATGGACACACTCAGACAATTCATTTCTTCAGGAAAAGTCATATAAATCATCAATCCACAGGGAAAATTAGCATGAGTCCATTCCCTGGTTTTTGATTTGCAGTTATTTTCACTTTTGCAAAAGCAAGATTTTGTTCGAACGGTTAGAATGGTTCCAACAGGCATTTCCTCCAAGAAGCTATCATGTCCCAAACCTACTCCTGATGCTCACATCACACAAATTCTTCCTCCTCCTCATCACCTCCCTTCAAGGAACTAAGCTTATTGAAACCAGTAAACAAAGAGGAAGAGCACAATGTTGAAAAGATAGATTCAAATTGCTAATTTGCTATTAAAGGAAAAAAAAGATTCTAGATAAATGCGAAAAAATCTGACCGTCAAGGTCAAGCTTCTCAATCCCATTTACCTCTAAAAAATGTAAAACGTGTCATATTGAAAGGGCAACCTTTTTCCCCACTGAAAGAACCTATTCGAGCATTCTCAAAGTAACTCTTCAATCATTGTTATCAAATTTATATGAAACAAACTCCTCCACCCTAAATGTAAGAAAGATAGTATCTGATCCCAAATGTCGTCCATATTCATGTGGTTTAAATCATTTCAGATGAATTCATTATTTGCCCTACCCTGCAATAGAGGTTTGGGGATTTTCTACCTGTACACACAGTCCTACCAAATTGCCTACTGAAAATATTGATGTTAATAGGTTTCACCGAGCTTTAACGTACTTGTAAAAGCCCCAGATATTATTTTCTGCCAAATTCTCTTGGAAACCCCAAATTCACGGGCGGCTGCTGGCTACATCCCATCGTCCCATCCCTCGCACCGCCCCACGCTTTCTGGCGGCTTCCCGGTGCCCTGCTCACGTCCCGGCTGCCGGCCCCAAGCGTGCGCCCCGTGGAGCGAACGGCAGGAAGGGCGGCCCTGCCAGCGCCACGTACAATGGCCCCTCGAATGCCTCCGACTGTTCCAGCATTGCTCCTAAGCTTAGAGAGGGCTGGTCGCAGGCCGAGGAGAGGCAGCTGCCCTCCTCGTCCTCTGGCTGCGTTGTCACAGTCCACAAGGGCGGAGGAAGAGAAGAAAGTGCCCCACCACCTGGCACGGGGCCCACCATCACTTGACTCGCACACTGCACACCCTTTACACACACAGGGTCCAGCGGGACGGGAAGCGTGGACTACCTGGACATTGAACACCTCGCCGGGTACGCTCGGAGCCGGCTTCTCCGCGCTGCCAAGGCGGACACCGCTCGAGTGGTTCTCGGCTCGGCCCGGCCGGAAGGGGCGCGCCACTCGGTGGCCAACCGGAGCGTCTGGAGCCCCGCGCGAGGAGCGCCGAGCCCCGGAGCGGCACACCCCGAGAGCCCCGCTGGCCCCGCCCGGGAACCAGGGTGGGTAAGGGAATCAGGGTCGGCCTGGGTGTCCGCGTCCACGCGGGCCAAGAGACTGGATCCATTGCCTTCCCGAAGTGGGAAAGCCTGGGTCAGGCGTGCCCACTGTCCGGCAGCAGCAGCAGGGCCGGCGGGAAGAGACTGCTGGTCCCGGACCAGCGCCCCACACCGCGCCCGCCGCTTACACTCACCTGGCAGTTGGCGCCGGAGATCCCGGCGGGGCAGGTGCAGCTGTAGCCAGGCTCGCCGGCGGGGGCAGGGTTCTGCGGGTCTGGCTCAGGGCGAGGGGTGCACACGCCCCCGTTCCGGCAGGGCTGCGCGGCGCATGGCCCGGGCGCGGATAGGGGCGCGGCGGGCACCGGGCTGGCCAGGGAGCTGCCTCGGGGCCCCGCGCTGAGCAGCAGCAGCAGCAGGGCCAGCGCGGGCAGCAGCTGCGCACCGGGCGCCTGGGCGCGGCGGGGCTGCATGGCCGGCCGGGAGGGCGCGGGAGCCGGAGCCAGGACGCGGTGACGGTGGCAGTGGCGGCGAGAGCTGCGAGAGCGGCGGCGGCGGCTAGAGCTGCTCCGCGGGGCCGGGTGCCTCCTGCAGCTGCGGGATCCGCGGTTACCCGGGCAACGGCGGGCGGGGCCTGCGGGGCGGGGCGGGGCGGGGCGGGGCGAGCGGGGGGCGGGGCGCCCGGCAGCTCAGGCTCGGGAGCACTGGGGAGTGGGGCCTCTTTCCCCGCAGGGAGTTGGGGCGGGGGTTGCAGAAAGGCGACGCGGGACCCCGTACCCCAGGAGTGAGTCGAAGTCACGGGTGTGTCCAGAAGAAGCCCTGGTACAGGGAGCCGGGCGATGCTGGGGCAGGAAAGGGGCTGGAGAGGTCCACGCGTGCGGGAGGGGGGGCTTTGAGGGGCCTCCAGAGCCAGAGGCACCCGGTGAGCCCCAAGGCCCGGGCTGGGCGGGGCGCGGGAGGCGGCAGGGCACCCCAAGGGAGGGGCGACGCGCTCGCAGCAGCCACCCTTGGCCTCTTGGCGCAGAATCTGCAAGACCGCCGCGGGGCCGGGCCTTGCCTCATCCCCCGGGACTGCTCCCCTTCCCCCAGCGCTTCTCGCGGCAACCCCAGCCCTCCCGCCCGGCCACGGAACCCTGCGCCCGACGCTTGCTCAGCAGTCGGGCTCGCCTGGAAGTGACCTCGCGTCAGCCAGGCGGACCCCGGGCCCTTGTCCTTGGTGCTGACCGAGCTGTCTCCTTCTCGTCGGCCCTTTCCAGAGCGCGGGGCCTGCCGCGCCACTAAGGAATGTCTGGCCTCGCTGTGTCGGGGCGGGAAGAGGCCTCGGTGTCAGGTTGTCCACCCCTGTCGTTGAACCTAGGGGGAAACTGAGGCCCAGAAAGTCTGGACTCGAATCCAGTGGGTCAATTGACTCCCAGTCCAGAACGCCCGAAAGAACAGTTCAGAAGCCCAGGTTGGCAGAGGCGCTGCTAGCGGAAGGAATCGCAACAGGGGACTCTGTGTAAAAGGAGCATTTGCTGTGACCTACTTCAGGGGGCTCTTCTACACGTCCTGGCTGGGCTGACTGGTGCTGCGACCGCCAGGGAGGCTGCACTCCGCTAAATAAAGCGCAGCCAGCCTTGTCTCCTCCACCTGACCTTTCACAATCTCTACTACCTGTGGGTTCCCAGGTACCTGTTACCTTCTTTTTAAGGTGGCTAAATGAAAAAAGAAAATGTGATTCCCCTGGATTGACAGTCTGGGCCAATTTTGTTTTAGTAACCACACAAATAGCTTGTTTTGTTTTTAAAATAATAATAATAAAGTAGGGACTCCATGTGAACTTAATCCTGTAGGTGTCACAGACGCCAGAGGCTGCTAAAAGTCCTCCAGTGGAAACAGGAGGCAGACTGCATGGCTTCTCCCTGTCCTGTTCAAACACAGAAGCAAATGTCCCACTTTTCTGCTTTAAGAGATACCTAAAATTCATGTGGCCATCGCAGGAAATCACTGAACACCAGACAGATCTGCAAGCAGAGAATTCAGACCTCCAAGTGGATACAAACAGTTATGACATTTTTCCTCACACCTGCTGTCTTTTAATCTAAGACCTCTTCCTTTTGAAAATTCTTAATTTTGTGCCACGCCAGCACCCTCTGCTGGTACTAGTGTCGTCATTCAGGTGGTTTCTGTGGCCCTGGAGTTGCATTCTTTCCTGAAACTAACTTCTCTTACCTTGAATCCTGGACTAGTGGATAGTGCTCTTCATTCCCTTCCATCAAGACACACACACAAATGAAGCAAGATGAAGTGTAAACAGGTTGTGAGTTCATTAAAATCACATTTCAGTTTATTATCCTTTTGCCCAAGCAACCCCTTTGTTTGTGTATTTCATATTGCTTTGAAATATAGGATAATTAAAAGTGGTTTTATTTTCTGGATGCTGGTTCCTGCATGTTTCAGATAATTTTCCTTTCTTAAAGTATTCTCTTAGTCTTTAATCTTTAAAGTGCATATTATGGCAGAGACAATACAAGATCCTTTCATTTTTTCCAGGCTAAAAAGGAAGACTATAATCTTCCTGCACCTTAGCTTATAGACGGAGCAACATGCTTAACGCTGGAAAAAAAGCATATTGACTTGCATGTCCTGGTCCCAAAACATCCATGTACTAAGCGCCATGCAAGTGTTAACTATTATTACTATTATCACTCTCAGAGAAATGGGTCTTTTCTGTAGATTCTGAAAGCTGATCTGGTACTTCACTGACAGCTTTTCAACCATCTGCAAGATCCCCAAATACTCAATGAAAAAGTCCAACTAATACATTACCCTGTCACATTAGCAAAAGTGATTAAAATAATATTGCCTCTATGTTTAAATGAAAGCTAGTAATCCAGGCTTTTGTTTTCTATTATTCCCAACTTACAGAATATCGAATCTTCATCCTGACCCATCTCATTTCCTTTTTTGATAAAGGCCCTATATTGACAAGTCAAAGGCCAAATATACCAATAATGTATCTTGATTTTAGAAAAAAAAAAGTGATAGAATTTCTTATGATCACCTTATGGAGAAAATTCAGCTAAGTGGACTCAAAACTGTTTAACAACACACGAGTCAGGGGGTCACTATCAAGCTACCAGAAGTTTTTAGGGACATGCCATGTAGTTGAAATTTCTGGCAGCTGATAAAATTCATACCAGAATCAACATGTAAATTTATCTTAATCAGTAAAAATGCTGAGCTAAAATAAATGAAATGGAATATGAAGTGAATGATAGTACATTTGACCTTACTGCTACTTCTTTGTAAGACTTTACCTTCCTGCTCTCCTTAAAGTTAGATGTGGTCATATTATTTGCCATGGTCATAAAATGTGCAGGGAATAGTATGCACCACTTCCAGATGGAAACTTTTAAAATCCCGCACATGTCCCACTGTGTTCTCCTCTCCTTAGCATGACAACTGGCAAGATTCCAAGAGGTGGAATGGGGGCTCCTCCAGCTTGTGGCCCTGAGAGAAGATGATGTGGTGAAGCAATGGGAACCTGCAATGGGCATATGACCTAAGAAATAAACCACTATGGTTTTAAGCCACTGAGTCCCAACGATGTAAAATAACTCGAGGCCACACATTAATAAGTGGCAGAGCAGGATTGATTGTTCCCCAATGAGCCAGGCAGCATGACTAGTGATCTCAGGTGTACTATTTCTGCCAGGTAGAAGGCTGGATCCCATTAGAAATTCTAAGGCTTCTGGATTTGGTGGAATGGAAACATTTCAAAACAATTTACAAGATTCATTTCTCTTCATAGATCTAGTTTAGAGTTACAACTCAATTGCACTATACCCATAGGGTTTTATAAAAATGTTACAAACTAATGCAAATATAATTGTCTTTATTTTTTGCATTTTGTCACAAATGGAGAAAATCAACTTCCCAGACCAGCAGGTTCACAGGTAGCCAATTGGGAACCACTGGCCTCAATGAGAACACCACACCTGATGAGGTTTTCAAACTCTGTGTCCACCACGGCATCCTGTGAGAATGCCAGTCTGGGTGCACCATGTCATCATGCACAGACTTAGAAACTTACATTTAGAAGAAATTGCAAAGGTTACCAAGCTTGATCTCCCAGGATTTGAACTAAGACCCAAACTAAATTATTTATCATAAGATGATAAATCACCTCCAACTTACCTGGGATTTAGTACCCACCTTCTTTCCAAAAGAATCTTAAGCTTTTCCTGCAGTCATTAGCAGATGGTCTCTATATTTCCCTCTGCACCTTCATTTGCCAGTGACGTCATATGACAGTGATGTCATTCCTGCTACCCCTTCCCACATTCAGTTAACCTTTAAGGACACAAGTCCTCCCTGCAGAGGGTGGGACTGGATGCTGGATTGAAGCTGGAGTCAGCTTGAAAGAAAAAGTTGGCCATGTGTAGAGAGAAGGGACACATTGCCTGGTGACAGCTTTCTACCATGAAGAACAGCACCAGCCTACTTTGGCCAGAACAGTTCTATTAGGACCCGTGATAGCACGGGGCAAGTTATTCTCTTTGACCTTCAGATGTCATATAAAACGGAGAGGAGACAAAACCCCAATTGTATAGAGCTCTAGGTGATGATAGTGATGATGTAGAGTATTTACAGTGTACCAGACACTAATGTGAGTATTCTTTACATATGATCTCATTTAATCCTAATGCCAGCATGATGAGGTAGGAACTATGACTGGTGCCCAATTAAAGGACAAAATTGAGGTGAAATGAGCTGAAGTAAAATGACTAAAGTCACTCAGTTTGCAAGGGGCATGGCCAAGACTCAAACATAGGGAGGAGTCTGGCTTATGAGCCACGCTTTCTTTGAATCTCTGCTCTGAATCTCCTACAGTGCAGAGTCTGACACTTAGTAGATACTATGTATCCTGCAAGGTAAAGTCTGATACTTAGTGGATATTGTACATGAGCTATAGAGACAAATATAGATAGATAGATGTACCTATGGATAATGTATATATCATATAAATATAGATGATGTATCGTGTGTGATGTATATCATGTATGTGTGTGATGTATATCATGTATGTATGTGTGATGTGTGTATATATGTGACATATGTATGATATATCTGTATATATCAATAATATATGGTATGGTGAACAGTGCTTGCTGGGTTTTGGTTTATTGTGGGGAGGTACTTGAGAGTTTTAGTTTGCTCACTTGCCTCTCTGCAACGTAACTACTACTCCTGATTTGTGAAGGTGTAAGATGTGAAAACTGGATGGGACTCTCCAAAGATCTTTTCTGAGGAGGAAGAGGATGCATTGAAGAAGCTAATAGCTGCCCATGCTGAGTAGCTGCAGAACCAGAATGAGACTCCAAGCCTCCAAATCACCAGTTTATGCTTTATCCACTTTCCCATAGCACCTTTCCTCCACTTCCAGTATTTCCTACAAAACAATCAATCAATGCAAAAAGGCAATGTAAAAAATATAAATACTAAATAAGTACATGGGAGTTTTAAGTATCTTTGAAGAATCGTCATGAAGAATAAATGATTTGCATTCATTATAGCCACAAGCACTAGGTAATTATCTTATTCCTTTAATTAGTAGTATCTTTATTAAAATGAGTCATTTAAGTGTTAGCATATATATTCAGATTATTTTATTCTATTATCAATGAACAATTCTTAAATCCTGTTTGAGACAGGTTCACATTTACTTTCTTCCCTCTAGACTTGCTCTGATTTGAATTGAACCACTGTTCTAGCAGCTGTTTAAAACAGTTTTAATTTATTTTACATTATCACTGTAATATTGATTTGATCTAGGGTAGGTTTAAGTGAGGTCTTGAATAAAAAGACAGCAAGGAAGCATATCTTCCCTATATAAATATTTCATAAAGCACTTGAGCCACCTGCAAGTGGAAATCAGGTATTTTCACATTGATTCACGAGAACATGAAAAGTATTTTAAACTCAATAACTGTTTTTAATTCCCTATACTGGAACATAGGATCCAGTGTCTCTTCTCTCTATACATGGCCAACTGTTTCTTTCAAGCTGACTCCAGCTTCAGTCCAGCATCCAGACTCACCCTCTGCAGGGAGGACGGGTGTTTTTGTGTCTCCTTAAAGGTTAACCAAATGTGGAAAGGGGTAGCAGGAATGATGTCACTGTCTACAGGTAACTGAAAGTCCAGAGGGAAATATAGAGACCATTTTGCCAATGGCTGCAGAAAACTTAGATTCTTTTGGAAAGAAGGTGGGTGCTACATCTCCGGTAAGCTGGAAGTGATTTATCATATAATAAAGCCACATAACTGACCTGCAAATAAAGAGATTCAGTTTAAGTCCTCTTCTTTGCACCTGAATTTATTCTAGGATCTGAAAATAGAGTATTATGAAATAGGTCCAGTCTTTGGGTTTTCCAGACACAATATTTTATGCTTTTATTTCCACATAGAAGGTGTTTGTATTAATGGCTTAAACAAATTATGGGTTTATTCTCCCACATAAAAGAAGTCTGGAAGTTGTCAGTCGAGGGCTGATAACAGTGCTGATGACTCACTCAGTTATCAGCCAAGAAGCTTCCTGTCTGTACTACAAATGAAGCCTGAAATGTCTGAGCTCCATTATCACCAACTTGCCTATGGTGGGACATCTGTGGTTTTCTCCATCTAGTTGGTATCTCTCCTTCTTGGATAGCTGGGGCCCAGTTTTGCCATGGGGAAACCAAGTCTCAGCCATGTGCTGCACATGAAACTGATCCCACTGCCAGGTCCAGGAGTAGCCACATGACCTAGACCTGAGCATTCCCCTGGTGACAGATTGGTTCAGAGATGGACATGTGACCCCAGTCACACACCATTGACACCAAAAGCTCAACAGAGCTATCAGATACATACAAAAACAACTGATGCAGCCAGGTGCGGTGGCTCCTGCCTGTCATCCCAGGACTTTGGGAGACTGAGGCAAGTGGATCACCTGAGGTCAGGAGTTCGAGACCAGCCTGGCCAAAATGGTAAAACCCCATCTCTACTAAAAATACAAAAAAAATTAGCTGGGCATGGTGGCACACAACTGTAATCCCAGCCACTCTGGAGGCTGAGCCAGGAGTATCATTTGCACCGGGGAGGCAGCTGTGTCAGTGAGCCAAGATCACACCATCGAATTCCAGCCTTGGCGACAGAGCGAGACTCCATCTAAAAAAAAAAAAAAAAAAAAAAAAAAAAAAAAAAGCAAAATAGGCCAGGCACAGTGGCTCATGCCTGTAATCTCAGCACTTCAGGAGAGCAAAGCAGGCAGATCATCTGAGGTCGGGAGTTTGAGACCAGCCTGGTCAACATGCCAAAACCCCATCTCTACCAAAAATACAAAAATTAGCTGGGTGTCGTGGCACATGCCTGTAATCCCAGCTACTCGGGGGGCTGAGGTAGGAGAATCACTTGAACCCAGGAGGCAGAGGTTTCAGTGAGCCAAGATCACACCACTGCACTCCAGCCTGGGAGACAGAGTGAGACTCCATCTCAAAAAAAAAAAAAAAAAAAATAGCAAAATAATCCAGCAAATTATTTAAAAGTTGATATATAATGACCAAGTAGGATTTATTTCCAGAACAACAGCATGATTATCAGAACACCTATTTACCTATATTAATAGATTTAAAAAGAAAAATACTATGGCCTTCTTCATAAATGTTGAAGATGCATTTAATAAAATTCAGTATACATTATTGATAAATAATAAAATGAAAAGAGATAACTACTACCTTATAATGCAACAGATCTGTCACAACCCAAAAGTCAACATCATGCTTAATGAAAGAATATGAAAAGGAATCCCATTAGAGCTGATAATAAGATGATACCATCATCGTTATCATTTAATATTGTTCTTGAGGTATTAAACCAAACCGGTATCCAAAAGCAAATTTATAAATATTTAATTGGAGAGGAAGTAAAATTATTATATGCAAACAATATAATATCATACCTAGAGAATACAACTTAAAATATACTACAAACAATAAGAAAATTCCATAAGATATCAAAATAAATACACAGAATCAAAAACCCTCATATATGCAAATAATAGTAGTTAATTGATGTGGGAGTGGGGAATCTCACTTACATTAGAAACAAAAAATTTTGTAAAAATTATAACAAGAATGTGAAATACCTATTGAAGAAAATTTTTAAATATAATCAAATGACACAAAATAAACTCAGACAAATGTAAAGACATACCATATACTTGAATAGGAAGATGTGACATCATAAAATATAAATGCCTCTAAGCTAATCTGTACATTTAACACAATAAATACAATCACCAATGGAATTTGGTGAGGGAGAGTATGGAATTGAACAAGCTGATTCTAAAGTTCACATGAAAAATAAGCAACCTAAGAAAGCCAAGAAACTCCTGAACAAGAAGGAAATGAGGTGGAACTAACCAATATTAAAACATAATATAAAGCTACAATAATTAAAATAGTGTGACACATTAAACAGACAAATTTATGGAACAGACTAGGGAGTCCAGAGATAGACCTAAATATTTGTAAGAATATGCTAAGAACTGGAAGGCTTGTTCAGTAAGTTATATTGAGATAAGTGAGTCATCACATGGAAAAATAATAGTATTGAATCCATACCTCACAACTTATACATCAATAAACTCCAAGTGGATCAAATATGTCAAGGTAACCCAAAAGAACGAAGCCATAAAAATGCAAGAAGAAACCAAGGCAGAATATTTTTATGATACTGGAGTGTGACACATATCCAGAAGCCATTAAAAAAAGAAAGATCAAAACACTTGTCAGCATAAAATTAAAGAATTTCACATGACAAAAATCACCATATGCTATATGAAAACACTAGGAAAAATCATGTGCAAACTTTATCAAAATCAAAGGGCTAATTTTCCTACTACAGAGATATCTTCCATAAGGCAATAAGAAAGATCATTGACAAACTTCAAAAGTTTCTATTCCTTTCAGCATCGCCTCTCAAAGTGCATCCCAAAGGACACTAGTTTCTTTAGATATTGGCCAACTTGTTAGATAAATGTCTAGAAGTGATCATTTGTATTTTGCATAGCAGATATGTGCATTTATAATTTCAAGAGATAGGGCCAGATTGCCCTTCTTAGACATTCTACCACTTCACATTTCTGCCAGTTAATGTATGGGAGTCCCTGTTCTCTCTATTATAAGGTTTCATCAAACGTTTTCATACTGGAAAATCTGCTAGGTGAAAAAGTGTTGTATTAGTCTGTTTTCATACTGCTGTAAATAACTCCCCAAGACTGGGCAATTTATAAAGGAAAGAGGTTTAATTGACTCACAGTTCAACATGGCTGGGGAGGCCTCAGGAAATTTACAATCATGGCAGAAGGCAAAGGGGAAGCAAGATGTGTTCTTCACAAGGCACCAGGAAGAAGCGCCAAGCAAAAGAGGAAGAGCCCCTTATAAAACAATTAGATTACGTGAGAACTCACTCACTAACATGAGAACAGCACGGGGGAACCACCCCTATGGCTTACTTACCTCTACCTGGTCTGTCCCTTGACATGTGCAGATTATGGGGATTATAAGGATTACAATTCAAGATGAGATTTGGGTGCGGATACAAAGCCTAACGTATCTTAGTGTAGTTTTCAGACATGTTTCTTTTTGTTTATTGTTTTTGTTCTTTTGAGACGGGGTCTCCCTCTGTCACCCAGGTTGGAGTGCATAATCTTGGCACGATCTTGGCACACTGTGCCCTTGACTTCCCAAGCTCAGGAGATCCTCCCACCTCAGCCTACCAAGTAGCTGGGACCACACGTTCCACAGGTGCACGCCCCGATACCCAGCTAATTTTTTGTATTTTTGGTAGAGAAGGGCTCTGTCACCCAGGCTGGAGTGCAGTAGCATGATCTTGGCTCACAGTACCCTCGACTTCCCAAGCTCAGGAGATTCTCCCACCTCAGCCTACTAAGTAGCTGGGACCACACATCCCACAGGTGTGCACCACTACATCCAGCTAATTTTTTGTATTTTTGGTAGAGACTGGGTTTTGCCATGTTGCCCAGGCTGGTCTTCAACTCCTGAGCTCAAGCAATCTGCCTGCCTCAGACTCTCAAAGTGCTTGGATTACAGGCATAAGCCACTGTGCCCAGCCTCAAATATATTTCTTATCATAAGCCAAAATGAGTGTATTTTCATATACTTCAGAGACACTTGCATTTCCTTTTTGTGGACTGATTTTTCTAAGAATCGAATGCATTTACCTTCCCACACAGCTTGTACCTGAGATGGGAACTACTCCCCACATAATCACACACACACAAAGCCTCCTCTGCTGGAACATGATTTTATACTCTCCCTGTCCTCCTTGGCATCACTTTACTACTCCAGCACACTCTTCCCCAGGCAAATATCTTGATTATTCATGACTGAAACTTCTGGAAAGATCCATCGACACTCTAATAAAACCACCAACACTTTAAGCCCTAAAACATTTATCTTAAAATATTCGCCTTGCTGTTTCCACCAGTCCAAATCCTATTGTTTCCTGATTCTTATGTGATCTTCATCAAACCCCTGCATTGACAGACCTGCCTTAAACCAAACTTCAGAGTCCCAGTAGAATCCAACTTTGCCTTTCCCACTCCAAGACACTGCTAAAGCTTCATGGAGCAACAAACTCAAGTCTCTAGCCACTGCTGGGTTTTCTATTGTATTGCTAGATTTGTAGGAGCTAGTTCATGAAACTGAAATAAAACCAACCCAGCTGCCAGGGCAGGAGCGAGAACGGAACTAGAAAGGAACTAGGCTTCAATCTTGCAGAGTTGTGGACCGGGCTTGCGTGGTGTTTTGTTTTGTTTTGTTTGTTTTCTTGCAATAGGGAAGCTAGAGAACGATGTGACTGAACTGAGATTTTCTAAAGATCGTTGTGGCTCAGTGTGGGTGGAGGAGGGAAGCAAGGATGGGTAGCAGAAATGCTAAGGGGATCAAATTTGGGAGGTGTTGGGGAGATGGAGGAAACAGGTCATTCAGATGCACTGGCCATGGGGTATGATTGAGAGAAAGGAGTCCAAGATGACACCTGGGTTTGGATCCCAAACAACCAGGTAAATAGAGTTGTCAGTTCCTGAGATGGTGAGGAGTGGGGAAGGAACAGTGGGAGAGGGGAGGTGGTGTTTGCGGTGGAGGTAGAAAAGTGGTTACTTCAGTAGGGTGGTGGTGCAGTCTCCTGTACAGGCAAGGGTGAGTGACAGCCTATGGGGCTGAGGGAAAGAAGGGAGAGGAAGGACTCACTAGAGACAAAAGTGATGCTAAAGATTAACAATGTTTCTAACTAAATAATCTATATGCAGTCCTTTGGTAGCTATTTCTAATTATTTTAACAGTAAAGACACCCAAATTACTATTTTAAATCAACAAAGCTGGCCAGGCATGGTGGCTCATGCCTGTAATCCCAGCAGTTTGGGAGGCCGAGGCGGGTGGATCACTTGAGGTCAGGAGTTCGAGACCAGCCTGGCTAGTGTGGTGAAGCCCCATCTCTATTTAAAGATACAAAAATTAGCTGGGTGTTGTGGTGCACGCCTGTGGTCCCAGCTTCTCGGGAGGCTGAAGCATGAGAATTGCTTTAACCCAGGAGGCGGAGGTTGCAGTGAGCTGAGATCACGCAACTGCACTCAAGCCTGGGTGACACAGCAAGACTCTGTCTCAAATAAATAAATAATAAGCAAAGTCTTTTTATTCTATTTGGTACACATAGTACATTCCTACCACACATTTTCAAAAATAGTGGCACTGTTTGGGCCCATGTCCTTGCTCAGCAAACGTTGTGCTCCTATTTAAAGGACAGCATGTCTCTTCACATATTTGTTATAAATCTTTTCAAAGACGCTAATGAAATAAGAGGATACTCATTTTTTTAAAAAATCTAGAAATTTTAGGCTTATTGGATTTCTAAATAAAATCAGGAACTCAGAAGATAGTCTGTGCACATTCTATTTTTGCTGACAATGCACAAGAGAAAGCAGCTTTATTTTATGGAATCTAATTAAGTGACTACAGGGAAAAGCTAAAGGGGGTGGTAACGGGCAGAAGTTTCTCCTTGTGAGCACTGAGGGCTCCAGCTTTCTGGGGCTGCCATGGCAGTCAGCCTGGTGATTAACTGAAGTGTGCGACCCACATCACCAGCAAACGTGATCACAGCATCATGTGACCCTTTGTGCGTCAGGGGTTAATGTGTAATTTGAGCAATGCTCAAAGAATGGGCTGTGAATAGTAAAGGACGTTCATGTAACTGTGAGCCACACTGACTACAGTCGTTTATTTCAAGATTATGCCAATTTATTTAGATACAAATGTCACAGACTGATTAAAAACTAGTCCATTGCACCTATTCCATTTGCTGCTGAGATGAGAATTAATAGACACAAGCCAGACAACATCTATATAGGTGTGACACCTCATCAGAGGAGCAAAGTGCATGCTCAGTCATTTTTCTGAATGCACAAATTAGCCCAAGGTGAACTTGTCCCCTCTTCTACTGCAAATGCTCAAATGAATGCACGTGATTTCACCTCTTTTCATTACACTGTATTATTAAACTATCAGGATTTTGTAGCACTGTCCTAGTTATCAACTATGATGAATTTTAGAATCAAATAGCCAAACATGCTCACCACGTCATCTGTGGACCACAGAATAGTTTTTGATTCCAGAAACAAGGATAGATTTTTTGATACTGAATCAGGCGTGCATTCTGGGAATAAATCCCAAAGGACCATAGGTGGAACTAATTGCTTTGCAACTGTAAGGACTGCATAGGGCATGGGGTCAGGGTTGGGGACATCGTCAGCCCACAAGCTACAGAGCCAGCAACTACAAGTGAACCAGCAGAGAGCATCCAGGGATAAACTATCCAGCCAAGGGGTCAGCTCAAAGGCACAGAGCCAGAGGCAGAGTCCAGGCACAGGGAATGGGTGCCAACCAGGCATTCCAGATGAGAATGGCAAAGGCCTCTGGGTGGGTTGTCCCTTATAGAGCTCTATCACACTACTGAATGTTATGAAATCTGCACAGGCCAGGCACGGTGGCTCATGCCTCTAATCCCAGCACTTTGGGAGGCCGAGGCGGGCAGATCACTTGAGCTCAGGAGTTTGAGACAAGCCTGGTTAACAAGCCCCATCAAAAACACAAAGAATTAGCCAGGCATGGTGGCACGCACCTGTAATTCCAGCTACTTGGGAGGCTGAGGTGGGAGGACAGCTTGAACTCAGGAGTTCAAGACAAACCTGGGCAACACGACAAAACCCCTTTTCTGTTTTTTTTTTTTCTCTCATTTGCTTATTGATATTTCATTTGGTTTTGGTTAAATTTCTTCCTTATTAATCTTGATGACAAAGTACCTTTGAATATAATTAAATGACATTTAATTAAAAGATAATTGTAAACATTTAATAAGGATAATATACAAAATAAATGATTACAAGTTTGCAGTAAACTTCCTCCAGCTGTTCCATTTCCAGACTATCTGCAGAGTGTTTTCTAAGAGCTTAGACATTTTTAATGTTATTTAGTGATTCAAGGGAGAAATTATTCAGGCAAATTTTAACATGATTTTTTAATTGACAAATAAAAATCGTATATATTTACAGTATATAACATGATGACAAAACCCCTTTTCTAACAAAAACACAAAAAATTAGCCAGGTGTGGTGGTGCACCTCTAATTCCAGCTACTCAATAGGCTGAGGTGGGAGGACTGCTTGAGTCTGAGAGGCAGAGGTTGCATGGAGCCACGATTGCACTATTGCACTCCAGCCTGGGCAACAGAGTGAGACCCTATTTCAAAAAAAATAAAATAAAATCTGCAAGGTGTTTTACTTCTCTCTAGCAAAGTGATAGATAGAAAAGGCAAATGGCAGCACTGGTGCAAAACTTGGGTCTTTGCTGGGCGGGAGAATGTTTTACCTATATTTTTAAAACACGCAATGTAAAGTACTTGATGGCCATTCCAAAAGTATGAGTTGTCCTTGACAAAGGATAACACATGAAAAGTACACTTCTAAATACTAATCTTTCTGATCAAATATATATATATACTTACTTGTGGATATATATATCTACAAGTTTTCCATAGGAGTCCCGAATTCTAGTTACCAAATCAGAATTTGTTGACTTCTAACAAGTATAATTAATAATATATATTCATTAAAACTAATAATTCCAACTGTAAGGCTTTGTCTTACAAACTAAGAGGAGGAGCCAGGAGTAGTGGCTCACAGTTGTAATCTCAACATTTTGGGAGGCTGACGTAGGAGGATTGTTTGAGGCCAGGAGTTTGAGAGCAGCCTGGGCAACATAGTGAGACCCCGTGTCTACAAAAAATATTTTTTTAATTAGCCATCTGTAGTGGCACATGCCTGTAGTCCTAGCTAGTCGAGAGGCTGAGGTGGGAGGATCACTGGCGCCCAAGAGTTTGAGGCTGCAGTGAGCTATGATTGCACCACTGCACTCCAGTCTGGGTGATAGAGTGAGACCTTATCTCAAAATAAAAAAAGAGGCTGGGCATGGTGGCTCACATCTGTAATCCCAGCACTTTGGGGGGTCAAGGCAGGCAGATCACTTGAGGTCAGGAGTTCGAGACCAGCCTAGCCAACATGGTGAAACTCTGACTCTGTCTATACTAAAAATACAAAAATTAGCCAGGTATGGTGGTGTGCACCTGTAATCCCAGAGACTTAGGAGGCTGAGGCAGGAGAGTCGCTTGAACCCGGGAGGTGGAGGTCACAGTGAGCCCGAGATCATGTCACTGCACTCTAGCCTGGGCAACAGAGTGAGAATCTGTCTCGATTTAAAAAAAAAAAAAAAAAAAAGGATATATAAATGGACAGTAAATATATGAAAAGATGCTCATCCACATTAGTCATCAGGGAAATGCACATTAAAATCAGAATAAATAATGTTATGTATCCACTAGAATGGCTAGAACTAAAAGGACTGACAGTGACAGGCATTACAGAGCAGTGGTGACTCACATACATGGCTGGAGGGAGTGTCAATTGGCACAACCACATTGGACAACTTCTTGGTGGTATTTACTAAGGTTGAACCTAAACATACCCTATAACATCACAATTTCTCTCCAAGGTTTCATTTATATACCACAAAAATATGGGTCAAAAGCATCAAAATGTTTATAGCTGCTTTATTTGTAATAGCCAAAGACTGGCAAAAACTTAAATGTTCATCAACAGGGGAATAGATGAACAAATTATAATGAATTCCTACACAGGAAGATGATGCATCAGTAAAAAACCTAGAAGAAAACCTAGGCAATACCATTCAGGACATAGGCATGGGCAAGGAATTCATGACTAAAACACCAAAAGCAATGGCAACAAAAGCCAAAATTGACAAATGGGATCTAAGTAAACTAAAGAGCTTCTGCACAGCAAAAGAAACGATCATCAGAGTGAACAGGCAACCTACAGAATGCGATAAAATTTTTACAATCTACCCATCCAACAAAGGACTAATATCCAGAATCTACAAAGAACTTAAACAAATTTACAAGAAAAAATCAAACAACCCCATCAAAAAGTGGGTGAAGGATATGAACAGATACTTCTCAAAAGAAGACATTTATGTAGCCAACAGACACATGAAAAAATGCTCATCATCACTGGCCATCAGAGAAATGCAAATCAAAACCACAATGAGATACCATCTCACACCAGTTAGAATGGCATTCATTAAAAAGTCAGGAAACAACAGGTGCTGGAGAGGATGTGGAGAAATAGGAACACTTTTACACCATTGGTGGGACTGTAAACTAGTTCAACCATTGTGGAAAACAGTGTGGCGATTCCTCAAGGATCTAGAACTAGAAATACCATTTGACCCAGCCATCCCATTACTGGGTATATACCCAAAGGATTATAAATCATGCTGCTATAAAGACACACGCACACGTATGTTTATTGCGGCACTATTCACAATAGCAAAGACTTGGAACCAACCCAAATGTCCATCAGTGATAGACTGGATTAAGAAAATGTGGCACATATACACCACGGAATACTATGCAGCCATAAAAAAGGATGAGTTCATGTCCTTTGCAGGGACATAGATGAAGCTGGAAACCATCATTCTGAGCAAACTATCGCAAGGACAGAAAACCAAACACCGCATATTCTCACTCATAGGTGGGAACTGAACAGTGAGAACGCTTGGACACAGGATGGGGAATATCACATACCAGGGCCTGTCGTGGGGTTGGGGGAGGGGGAGGGATAGCATTAGGAGATATACCTAAAGTAAATGACGAGTTAATGGGTGTAGCACACCAACATGGCACACGTATACATATGTAACAAACCTGCATGTTGTGCACATATGCCCTAGAACTTAAAGTATAATTTTAAAAAAGAAATTATCCATTGAAGCAAATCAATAATTCAAAAAAAAATGAACAAGTTACAATGCCATGGAAAAACATAGTTGAAACTCACAAAATACTGAACAAAATTAATGCATAATATCAGAAATCAGGATGAGGGTATCCTTGAGAGGAGGGAAGAGTTGACAATGGGAGGACGCAATGCCAGCATTCTAGGGTGCTGGTGCTATTCTGGTTTTACATAGATTGTGGTTCTATGGGTATGTGAGAATTCATGGAGCTGTGTATCCTTATGATTTCTGTACTTCACGGCACGTTTGCTTTACTTTAAGAATAATGTTTAAAATTTTTTAAACTTAGAAGAAAACCCATCAAGGGCAATTCCAGGAGCCTATAGAAAAGCTCCAGTGACCTCCAAATTCTTACCTGTTTGTTCAGGTGAGTCTTCACATCTTACCACTGGATTCATTCCTTCACCTGGTCTTTATAGGCAGCAATACATTACTTAAACAAATATTTATAGAGGGCCTATTGTGGGCCAGGCGTCGGGCTGAAATTCAATGATGAATACAACAGGTTTGTGAATTCTCCGGGAGTTCACAGCCTGAAGAAACAGAACTGCTTTCTAATCCTGTACTCTGCTGAGTGCTCTCTCATACATCTTCTCATTGAATTCACATTTCATTTAACTCAGTAACCCAGTCCATAAATCAGTGGCAGGGCTCTGATAAAACCTCATTCTTATGAACTGCAGGCAGGTATCTCCCTGTACACCAGGCTTGGTAACATGTCACGCATACCACAGTAGGTAACTCCTTGTTAACCCAAAGCATACATCAATAATCTGCCAGGCGCTCCTCTCCATGGCTTTGACATGGCCTCACAATCCTCCTCCGCACAGCTCAATAGACAGTCATTATAGAACAATGGGGATTCACCCAGGGGATGCCCCTAATCTACTATTCTTGAATCAAAGCATCACAAACTTTTTTTTTGAGATGGAATTTCACTCCTGTTGCCCAGGCTGAAGTGCAATGGCATGATCTCAGCTCACTGCAACCTCTGCCTCCTGTATTCAAGCAATTCTCCTGCCTCAGCCTCCCGAGTAGCTGGGATTACAAGCATGTGCCACCATGCCCGGCTAATTTTTGTATTTTTAGTAGAGACGGGGTTTCACCACATTGGCCAAGCTGGTCTTGAACTCCTGACCTCAGGTGATCCGCCTGGCTCAGCCTCCGAAAGTGCTGGGATTACAGGCATGAGCTGCCGCACCCGGCCAACTACTTTTTTATGCCTTTGTCCCTTTTCATTTGAAAATATCCTTGGGAAGATCTATAAATTGTTATTATGCATTTGCCTCTGGTTATGAATGGAGAATTTGAGAGTAAATTTGTAGGCAAGGGCCGAGAAGGAAGTATGCAATCCATGCAGGTCTAGAGTTTTAAGTGGACTTAGGCTAAATGGTTAAGGCACTGCAGGAAACTTGCTTATACCACTATTTTGCCTGGAATAGAAACTAGCCTTGGTGACAAATAGTAAGCTTATAAATTAATCTTAATGGGAAAAAGGGACAGCTGAAATAGATCCTGATTCATCAGTGTGAATTTCAGCTCACATTACATACAAATGGTCTGTGGTGTTAAAAACTCAATTCCTGGTTCAGCAAAACCCCTGATCAGTTCTCAAGAAAGAGCATTTACCAGCATGCTTCCTGTGTAGCCTACACAACCGTCTTTCATTATCAATGCTGGTGACAATGATCAAAATGATCCATGTGCAACCTGAACCTGCCTGCGCAAGGGGCTGCTTCCTTCCTCTGACAACCGCCCCAGAGAGAAAGGCTTTGCTGGGAAGGAATTCTTGGATCAGGGCATCTGTTCAAACACTAAAGGTTAAAAGGTGAAGATGGCACAACTTGGTGTGGGACTCAGTCGTTTTTTTGTTTTATTGTGCAAATATAAATAGGGAAAATACTCTTCAAAAAATAAATAATAAACTCAGAAACATGCCAAGCCCTTACCTCTTGGCTTTAATTTTGAGTTGCTGTATTTTGCAGGTTTCTAACTCATACTGATACAGAAGGGCTGGGCTCCTGGCTAAACTCCACCTTCAAGCCCAGAACCTCAGCCCTAAGTCAAACCAGCTGACCCTGATACAGAAGGGCTGGGCTCCTGGCTAAACTCTACCCTCAAGCCCAGAACCTCAGCCCTAAGTCAAACCAGCTGACCCTGATACAGAAGGGCTGGGCTCCTGGCTAAACTCTACCCTCAAGCCCATAACCTCAGCCCTAAGTCAAACCAGCTGACCCTGATACAGAAGGGCTGGGCTCCTGGCTAAACTCCACCTTCAAGCCCAGAACCTCAGCCCTAAGTCAAACCAGCTGACCCTGATACAGAAGGGCTGGGCTCCTGGCTAAACTCTACCCTCAAGCCCAGAACCTCAGCCCTAAGTCAAACCAGCTGACCCTGATACAGAAGGGCTGGGCTCCTGGCTAAACTCTACCCTCAAG
The DNA here is from genome assembly GCF_024542745.1 of Macaca thibetana thibetana. Taxonomy (NCBI): domain Eukaryota; kingdom Metazoa; phylum Chordata; class Mammalia; order Primates; family Cercopithecidae; genus Macaca; species Macaca thibetana. The sequence goes on along the minus strand of NC_065589.1, from coordinate 12,903,984 downwards.
CCCGGAACCTCAGCCCTAAGTCAAACCAGCTGACCCTGATACAGAAGGGCTGGGCTCCTGGCTAAACTCCACCCTCAAGCCCGGAACCTCAGCCCTAAGTCAAAACGGCTGACCCTGTGGCCTTTTGACCCACCCCACCCCTTAACCTGTGCTCATAAAAAGACATCAGCTGGTGGAGCAAAAAGAGGCAGCTGATGCAAGTGTTTGGGGATACAAGCTTCTGAGCCTCAAGGATACAAGCTGCTGAACATCGGGGTTACATGCAGCTGAGCATCAGAGACTAAGGATAGACTCGGCTAACTTGAGACGGTGCAGCTTCAGAAAAAGATCACTTTCTCCCCATACCATCCTCTTTCCAGTTCCACATCCCGCTGAGAGATACTTTTACTGTCAAATAAAATCCTCCACGTACACTACCCTTCAAATAGTTCATGTGACCTGATTCTTCCTGGACACCAAACAAGAACTCAGGAGTCAGGAAGGGCAGGTGCAGGAGGCTGTCACCCTGACCCTTCACTGAGCTATTAACACTTCGCCATCCACAGATTACAGGCTGAGTGAAATGAGCCACTCCAGTTCCTGCCCACAAAGGGGGTCAAGGTCAAGGGAACAATCCTGTCTCAATACAACTATAGAATTTCTAGCTAGAAGTGCCATAGGAGAATTGCTCAAAAGAAAGAGGGACCCATCCGAAGAGACATCACATAGGGCCATCCTGCCTTCTTATTTCCAGTCCAGAGAGAGCCTCCTCTATGTCTTCACCCCTCCCCTGATTTCCTAACGATGAACGACACACACGCACATACACACGCACCAACCCTGTTAGCAGAGGAACGCGTCTGGGTCGTGTGGCACCAAAGAATGCTAGAGGGGGTGAACCCCGTAGGTCTGCAGCAGCCTCAGTTGTTGCCTCCTGAGAAGAAAGAATGTGACTGAGGAGGCATAAAGCAGAAGAAACCAAGGCAAATTTTAGAGCAGGAGTGAAAGTTTATTAAAAAGCTTAGCCGGGCGCGGTGGCTGACACCTGTAATCCCAGCACTTTGGGAGGCCGAGGCGGGCGGATCCCAAGGTCAGGACATCGAGACCATCCTGGCTAACGCAGTGAAACCCCGTCTCTGCTAAAAATACGAAAAATTAGCCGGGCGAGGTGGCGGGCGCCTGTAGTCCCAGCTACTCGGGAGGCTGAGGCAGGAGAATGGCGTGAACCCAGGAGGCGGAACTTGCAGTGAGCCGAGATCCGGCCACTGCACTCCAGCCTGGGCAACAGAGCGAGACTCTGTCTCAAAAAGAAGAAGGGAGAGGGAGAAGGAGAAGGAGAAGAAAAAAAAAAAAGCTTTAGAGCAGGAATGAAAGGAAGGAAAGTACAGGGCAAGGCAGGCATCTCGAGAGACCAAATGCACCACTTGGGCTTTGACTTGGGGTTTTACAGGTTGGCACACTCCCGGGGGTCTTGTGTCCCTTCTCCCCTGATTCCTCCCTTGGGGTGGGCTGTCCTCATACCCAGTGGCCTGTTAGCACTTGGGAGAGGAGAACATGCGCAGTGTGTTCACTGGAGTTGTACACATGCTCACTCGAGGTTCTCCTCCTTTACCAGCCAGATACTTCATTTTGCCTCTTAGTGAACATGCTTGAGCCCACTCGCCCAACTCCTGAGATCTTATTGGGAAGCTGCTGATCACTAGTTTCAGGTTTTTCTATCTATTGGGAGACCGCCTTTCTCTGGCACTGGCTATGACCGATTATTATTTTAGAGAGACCTTAACAACCTCCTGACTGCCACCTGATGGTCACGTGACATTCCTGGTGTGTGTGGGGGTGGGGGAGCCCTCTGCTGTTCCGCTTGTGTCTGACTAGCTACCTACTGTAACACACCCAACCCCACATTTCCTTTCCAGGAAATTTAGAACATAGAAAATCCCCATCTTTAGCACCTTCCTCTTACTTTGCCCCCTCCTCTCTAATCCTGATTTCTCCCCAGCTCCAATCCCTACTCTTCTAACACGAAGTCAGAGCTTCCTCCTGGTTAAGAAAAGAAGGAATTTGATGAATTCCACCCATCTCTTCCATCCTTCCCAAAGTTATGTGAATTTATTTTAAAGAAAAGAAGGAATTTGATGAATTCCACCTATCTCTTCCATCTTTCCCAAAGTTATGTGAATTAATTTCAAAGAATTCAAACACAGTTATTTACATATACACACACTCCATCCCCACTAGAAAGATAGCCTTGTAAGGGAGGAATTTTAGATTCAAACAGAGAAGTTACTACTTTTATAGTGAGATGAGGTGGGAAAACTTTCTACAAATTGCACCTACCATGATAGCCTTCGTCTACAAGTAAAACTATTCTCATACCTAACCTCGAGGCCTCTCTGTCACACACACATGCACGCACACACACACTCACACATATCTACTAAATAACTGCTGTGAAGCACTTCTGAAATAGTGTAGTAAGAACTTCTAAAAACCCACACTTCCATAAAAGCAATGAGAACACTAGCAAAAAAATGTCAAAAACAAAAACAAACAAACAAAAAAACCCCACAACTTTTTAACAACTCTGGAAATTAATCAAAGGTGGCCAACTATCTGCAGGGCATTTATTCAAGAAAAATGGCTGAACCTCAGAAAGAACAGTGAGCTTTGTGGTGTTTTAATTTGCCCTATTCTTATCTCCTCCTCAGCTCCTCAGTAGCCTTGAAAACTAACAGCCTCGCAACAATGTTAGCTGTGAAAATCATCAGTCTAGCAGCCACGGGAGGAGACAGATGGGTTTGGAGTTCTCCAAAAGCCTATCCCTAGAGAATTGTCACTGTTTGACCTGCCTGGCAGCATCCTGAAAATCTTCCTTCTCAGAGTTGTCTCTACACGGCCTAACTCACAGCTCACTCTGTTCAAACAGCCCCATTCCCTGGACATTTGTTTAACAAAAAGTGGAAGATGTTTAACATTACAGCTTCCTTGGGTAGTAATACCACTAGGGGCTGGCCAAAAAAACTTTTTTCTTTACTCTTTTCTTGAGACAAGGTCTCACTCTGTTGCCCAGGTTGGAGTATAGTGATGTGATCATGGTTCACTGCAGCCTTGATCTCCCAGGCTCAAGTGATCCTCCCACCTCAGCCTCCCAAGAAGCTGGGACTACAGGCACACACCATCATGCCTGGCTTGGCTAAAAAAACTTTTAAAAAATCTGGGGGACGAGATGTCCATGGGGGCCTTGGAAACACTCTGACATATTCTTGGGAATCTAGAAGGCTATTTGCATGTGCAGCACTGTGCACACACCCAGGAAAGACCCGAAAAGGCCCTCATCTCTCACCTCTTGTTGAATTTGAGGATCTCCATAAGCCAGAAGCAAAGACTAAGGCAGAGTTTAAACTGCCTGCCAACCAGTGAAAGCATGCCCTAACATACATATATACATACAAACATACATACACATACATACAGAGTCCCTTGGCAAAGGCTGGGAGAGACACTGTTTCATACATTTGAAGAAATCTCTGTCCTGGCTAAGGTGGGAAGATCACTTGAGCCCAGGACTTCAACGATGCAGTCAGCTATGTTTGTGCCACTGCACTCCCATCTGGGTGACAGAGTGAAACACTTTCTCTAAAAAAAATAAAAAGAGAAATCTCTCTCCAGTCACTAGCTGTCTGCCAAGATAACCAAGCAGAGACTTCAGTGACCATGCATGAGAAAGAATGTAGACGAGAGACTGTGAGCTGTCCTGGAGCCCAGTGGTGCTGAGGCAGAGGTGCAAGAGAAGCTCCAGTGGCTCCCCAGGAATGATGGAACACAGGCTACTGCACTCAGGGCATAGGGATAACCAAGGCATGGGCTATTGTTTTCAGGACCAACGCACAAGTGAGGCACCATTTCAGAGCCTTGCCCCCGGCAGATTACACACTATCCCGGAGTCCTGCATAGCCGGCTCTGAGGCACAAGTGAAGTGCTGGCAGCTGCTCCCAGGACTCGAGTACCAGTGAACATGGGCTACTGCACCTGGGGCTGAGGAGTGAACAAAGCATGCTGCTGAGGTACAAGTGGCACACAGTTCCCCACCCACCTAGGTGCTGCCACTGAAGACAGCACTGCCAACCCTGCCATGACAGTGCAGCAGCACAGCCATGCCACCACCAACCTGAGCATTCCACTGGTGGCCTGGCCATCATATCAGCACCTGTACACACCATCAGAGGTCTTGTGGACAAGCTCGCTCAGCCTGACTTCACCCTACCACGTGTGCCACAGCACACAGTCTGGGGACCAGGGAATTGCCCAGCCCAGTCTATACTATTGGCACCTGAACACTCCTCGTGGGGGCCTGAAGTTTGGTCTGCCCACCCAGCTGCTACCACCACAGCTGGCACATACCTGCCCACATCACCTACAGGACTGAACACTGGCCTACCCAGCTCATTGCAGTCACCATCAATACCAGCATACATTGCTTGGGACCCAGAGTATCATCCCACCACTTCTACTGCCATTGCCCATGCCACACTAGCTACCTAGGACCCACTGAACTTCCCAGTCCACTGCTGCCACTACTGGTATGTGAGTAGGCCACATAGGGGTCAAATAACTGGCCTTCCTGAGGCCAGGCACAGTGGCTCACGCCTGTAATCCCAACACTTTGGGAGGCTGAGGCAGGCAGATCACTTGAGGTCAGGACTTTGAGACCAGCCGGGCCAACATGGTGAAACCCCGTCTCTATTAAAAATACAAAAATTAGTTGGGCATGGTGGCGCATGCTTGTAGTCACAGCTACTCAGGAGGCTGAGGCTGGAGAATGGCTTGAACCTGGGAGGCAGAGGTTGCAGTGAGGCGAGATTGTACCACAGCACTCCAGCCTAGGTGACAGAGCGAGACTCCACCTCAAAAAAAAAAAAAAAAAAAAAAAAAAAGGGTCCACCTGAACTCACTAACACTAGTACCAGTGTTTGCCATCCTGAGGCTTAAAAAGTAAGCACAATCAGCGCACTGCTATCACCACTGGGGGCCGAGACTAGCATACCCAGGAGCCCGCTCCCCAGGAAAACTGCACCACAGCCTCCACTAATAACTGCACCCTAGGCCACTGAGGAAATGACAGATACCACTGATACTATTTACAGCCCAAAAAATCAGAGACTACACTACTACACATACCAGAATCAAAACCAAAGTGCTCTATCCAATCAACACCATAGATTCATCCTCAGGAAAAAGTCCTCTCCTAAGAAAGCAAATTCAAAAATTGGAAAAAGGGAATGTTACACCAGATGTGCAGATATCAACATAAGGACACAGGGAATATTAAAAAGCAAGGAAGTATGACACCTCCAAAGGAACACAATAATTCTCCAGCAACAGATTCCAACCAAAAAAGAAATTCACAAAACCCTGGAAAAATAATTGAAATTACTGATTCTAAAGAAGTTCAGTGAAATAAAGAGAATTCTAAAATAAACACCACAAAATCAGCAAAACAATTCAGAATATGAATAAGAAATTTACCAAAGAGGAAGATATTATGGAAAAGAACCAAAGAGAAATTCTGGAACTGACAAATTTATTGAATGAAATATAAAATACATCTGAAAACTTTAAAAATAAATTAACTCAAGCAGAAGAAAGAATCTCAGAAATTGAAATCATGTCTTTTGAAATAAGCCAGTCAGATAAAAATAAAGAAAAAAGAAATTTAAAAGAATGAGCAAAACTTTCATGACATATGAGACACCATAAAGTAATCAAATGTTCAAATTATGGAGGTTCCAGATGGCAAAGAGAGAACGAAGGATTAGAAAACATATTTAACAAAGTAATACATAAAAACTTCCCAAGTCCAACAAGAGACTTAAATGTCCAGATACAAGAGACTCTGAGATAACCAAACAGATGCAATGCAAAAAGGACTTCTCCACAGCACATTATAGTCCAACTGTCTAAAAACAGGGAGAATTTTAAAAACAGCAAAAGAAAAACATTTAATCACCTATTCTAAAAAACCCTCTTCAGACTAACAGCAGATTTCTCAGCAGAACCCTTATAGGCCACGAGAAAATGGGATGATGTATTCAAAGTGTTGAAAGAAAAAAGATGTTAGTCAAGGATACTATATCCAGCAAAATTATCCTGCATAAATTATCTTGCAAAATTATCCTGCATAAATTATCCTAACATTATGCTGAATGCAGAAAAGTTGAAAGCCTTTCCACTAAGAACTGGAAAAAGACAATACTCACTTTCAACACTCCTATTCAATATAGCACTGGAAGTCCTATCCAGAGCAATCAGGCAAGAAAACTAAATAAAACACATACACATTGGAAAAGAGGAAATCAAATCATCCCTTTTTGCAGATGACATGATCTTATATTTAGAAAAACCAAAACATTCCATCAAAAACCTCTTAGAGCTAATAAGCAGATTCAGTAAAGTTTCTGCATACAAAATCAACATACAAAAATCAGTACCATTTTTATACACAAATAATAAAGTAGCAGAAAAAGAAATCATTAAGGCAATTCCATTTGAAAAAAAAAATTACAAAAAACCCCACTTTACAAAAAGTAAAATAAAATACCTAGGAATAAATTTAACAAACAAGATGAAAAATCTCTACAAGGAAAACTATAAAACGCTAATGAAAAAAATATGGAAGAGGACACAAACAAATGGGAAGACATCACGCACTCATGGATCAAAAGAATTAATATTTCTAAAATGACCCCACTGCCCAAAGCAATATACAGATTCAATGCAATCTCTAACAAATATCATTTTCACAGAAATTGAAAAAATAATCCCAAAATTTGCATGAAAGCTAAAAAGAGCCAGAATAGTCACAGCAATCCTGAGCAAAAAGAACAAAGCTGAAGGCAACAAACTACCTGATGTCAAAATATATTACAAGGCTATAGTAACCAAGACAACATGGCATTAGTATAAAAATAGGCACATTGATCAATGGAACAGAATAGAGCACCCAGAAATAGATACATGTATTTACAGCCTGCTGATTTTTGACAAAGGTACCAATAACATACACTAGGGAAAGGACACCCTTTACAATAAATGGTGCAGGAAATTGGATAACTTTATACAGGGGAATGAAACTGGACCCCTATCTCTCCATATACAAAAATCAACTGAAGATTAATTAAAGACTTAAAAGTAAGACTTGACATTATAAAACTACTAGAAGTAACTTCCCTAGGGTGATTTTTTTATTTAAAAAAATTACTAAAGAAAACAAAGAAAGTACTTCAGACATTGGTCTAGGCAAAGATTTTATGACTAAGACCTGAAAAGTATAGACAACTAAAACAAAAATATAAAAGTGGGGCTATATGAAACTATAAAGCATCTGGACAGGGAGAAAAATCAAGAGAGTGAAGAGACAACCCATTTAATGAGAAAATATTTGCAAACTATTCACCCAATGAGAAACCAACATCCAGAATGTACAAGAACTCAAATAACTCAAACAAAAAAAATCCATTAAAAACTTGACTAAAGACATGAATAGCCAATACTCAAAAGAAGACATACAAATGGCCAACAGGTATTTGAAAAGATATTCATCATCACTAATCATAAGGAAAATGCAAAGCAAAACCACAATGAGATATAAACTTACCCCAGTTAGAATAGTTATTATTAGAAAGACAAAAAATAACATACTAGGAAGGGTGTGGGGAAAAGGAGCTCTTATAATTTGCTGGTGGAAATGTAGGTTAGTACAACCACTATAGAAAATGGAGATTTCTCAAAAAACTAAAACTGGAACTACCATACATCTCAGCAATTCCACTACTGGGTATCTATCCTAAAGAAAAGAAATCAGTATATACAAGTGATGCCTGCACTCATATGTTTATTACTGCACTATTCACAAAAGCAAAGATATAGAATCAGACTAAGTGTCCATCAACAGATTAATGGATAAAGAAAATGTGGTGTAATATACACAATGCACTGCAATTCAGTCACTAAAAAATGAATGTAGTCATTTGTAGCAAAATGGATCAAACTGGAGGTCATTATGTTAAGTGAAATAACCCAGGCACAGAAGACAAATTCCACATGTTCTCACTTATGTGTGGGAGCTAAAAGAACTGATCACATGGAGATAGAGACTAGAAGGATAGATACAAAAGGCTGGGAAGGGTGTGAGGGCTGGAGGGGGAAATGAAGAGATTGTTGAATGGGTACAAACTTACAGTTAGATAGAAGAAATAGGGTCTAAAATAAAAGAAGAAGAAGAAAAAATAGATTCCAATGTCAGATGGCAGACTAGGGTGACTATAGTTAGTAAAAATATACTATATATTTTATAGTTGTTAGAATATGTGACTTGAAATGTTACCAACACATAGAAATAATAAATACCCCAAATACCCTGGCTTATTACACATTTTATGCATGTAAAAAGCACTCATGTGCACCCTGAAAATATGTAAAATATTATGTATCAGTAAAGGGAAAAAGAATATAGAGTTTACAGAATTGATCCAGAAAAGCCATTTAAAAAACAACAACTAACAGCACCAACTACAAACTCTAAAGAAGGAGGAAATCTTATTTCTAGAATTGCTCATTATGTTATTGAAAATATCCAATTCTCAACAGAAAAAGTACACAACATAGAAAAAACACCTAGAAAAGTATGGTTTATACCTGTGGTGGGGATAAAGGTGGAGGGAGCTGTCAATAGGATCTAGACACTGGATTTACTAAATATTTTTAAAGAGCTATACCAGGGTGCAGTGGCGTGTGCATGTAGTCCCAGCTACTTGCCAGGCTAAGGTAAGATGATTGCTTGAGCTCAAAAGTTTGAGACTGGCCTGGGAAAGATAGTGAGACTCTGTCTCTAAAGGAAAAAAGAACTGTAATAAATATGTTCAAGTTATTGAAATAAACCATGTATCAAAAATTAAAAGAAAACCTAAGAAAAATGTCTCCTCCTTCAATAATGAATAAAATAACTTAAGCAGAAGGTCAACAAGAAAAAACTCAACAATACTATTAACAAATTAGGCCTAACAAGCATCTATAGAACATTCCACCCAACAGCAGAACACTCAGTCTTAAGGCAAACCACAATAAATTTAAAAGGATTAAAATTTAACAAAGTATGTATGCCCACAATGGAATAAAATTAAAAATCAACAATAAAAACAAATGGGAAACCTTACCAAAATGTGGTAATTAAACAACAACAGAGAATATCAGTAAAGTGATATAAGTTATGAAAAAAAGACAAAGAGAATTTCTGGAGTTCAAAATTACAGTAACTGAAATTAAAACATTCACTAGAGGGACTCAACAGCAGATTTGAGCAGGCAGAAGAAATAATTAGTCAACATAAAAATTCGTCAATTAGGAGTATACGGGTCTGAGGAAAAGAAAAAAAAGAATGGAGAAAAATGAACGAAGCCTCAGAGATCTTTGAGACACCATCAAGAATACCAACAAATGCATAATGAGAGTCAAAGAGGAGAGGAAAAAGAGAAAGGGGAACATAGAATATTTGAAGAAACATTTGGGCTGAAAACTTCTCAAATTCTGTAAAAAATATTAATCTGCACATCCAAAAAACATAACAAACTCTAGATAGGGTACAAACAGAGATCCGCACGTAGGCACATCATCATTATACTTTCCAAAGCCAAACAAAAAAGAGACTCTTGAAAGTAGCAAAAGAAAATTGAGTCATTATGCTCATTATATACAAGAGTTCCTCAATAAGATTAGCAGCTGACTTCACAACAGAAACAATGTAGGTCAGAGCAGTGGATGACATTCAAAGTGCTGAAAGAAAGACTGTCAGCTAAGAAGTTTATATCCAGCTAACTATTCTTCAAACACAAAAGAGAGAGTAAGACATTTCTAGAAAAAAGTGAGAGACTTCATTGCTAGCAAAATTGCTCTATAACAAATACTAAAAGGAGTCCTTGGAATGAATGAAAGAACACTAGACAGTAACTCAACTCCATATAAAGAAATAAAGAGCAATGGTAAGGATAACTACATGAGTAAATATAAAGGTGCAAATGCATTTTGTTTGTAACTCTTTTCTTCTCTTACGTAAGTTAAAAGACAACTGCCTAAAACAACAATTATAGAGCTGTGCTGATGATCTTATAATATATAAAGATGTAATTTGTATGACAATAATAGCATATAGAAGGGAGCAGAGCTATACTGGAGCAAAATTTTACATGCTATTGCAATTAAATTGGTGTTAATTCAAATTAGATTATTTCTAAATTAAGATGTTAAGTGTAATTCCAGAGCAACCACTAAGAAAATAGCTTAAAATATATATAGTAAAAGGAACACAAAGAGAATTCAAATCATATACTAGAAGATACTTATGTAACACAAAATAAAACAGTAACAGAGAAAGACAGAGGAAAAATAAGATATAGAGGAGTTAATAGAAAAATGGCAGATGCAAATCCTACCTAATTGGTAATTACACTAAATTTAAATGATAAACAATCAAAAGGCAAAGGTTGGAAGAATGTATTTAAAATAAAAGCATCGGTCTGCTATATGTTGCGTATAACAGACACACTTTACCTCCAAGGACACAAATAGGTTCAAAGTAAAAGGATGGAAGAAAATATACCATACAAATAGTAACCAAAAGAGAGCAGGGTTGTCACTAGAGACAAAAGACATTTCATAATAATGAAATGGTCAATTCATCAGGAAGATATAACAATTACAAACATATATTCACCTAACAACAAAGCTCCAAAATACATGAAGCAACACTGACAGAATTGAAAGGACAACTAAAGAGTAAGAGTTGCAGACTTCAATACCCACTTCAACACTGAACGAAACAACTTAAGCAGAAGATCAACAAGAGAAGACTTCAACAATACTATTAACAAATTAGTCCTAACAATCATCTGTAGAACACTCCACCCAACAACAACAGAAAACCCAGTCTTAAAACAGTGGCTCATGTCTGTAATCCCAGAACTTTGGGAGGCCAAGGTGGGCAGATTGCTTGAGCCCAGGAGTTTGAGACCAACCTGGGCAACATGGTGAAACCCCATCTATACTAAAAATAGAAAAATTAGCTGGGCATGGCAGCGCAGGCCTGTAGTTCCGTCTACTCAGGAGGTTGAGGTAGGAAGACCATTTGAGCCTGGGAGGTTGAGGTTGCAGCGAGCTGAGATCATGCCACTGTACTACAGCCTGGGTGTCAGAGTAAGATCTTATCTCAAAAAATAAAAATAAAAGGATTAAAATCTAACAAAGTATGTTCTATACCCACAATGGAATGAAATTTAAAATCAATAACAGAAAAAAAGGGAAACTTTACAAATATGTGGTAAATAAACAACATACTCCAAAATAACCAAAGGGCAAAAAATGAAATATAAGGGAAATTAGAAAATGCTATAAGATAAATAAAAACAAAACATTATAGCAAAATTGAAAGCAGTGCTTAGAGGAAAATATGTAGTTGTAACACCATATTTATAAAGAAGGCTGGGTGTGGTGGTCCATGCCTGTAATCCTAGCACTTTGAGAGGCTGAAGCAGAAGGATTGCTTGAAGCTAGGAGTTTGAGACCAGCCTGGGTAACAAAGTGAAAATAAAAAAAGGAAAAATTAGTAAGGCCCAGTGGCATGGGCCTGTTGTCCCAGCTACTTAGGATGCTGAAGTGGTAGGATTACTTGAGCCCAGGAGTTTGAGGCTGCAGTGAACTATGACCATTTCACTGTATTCCTGCACTCCAACCTAGGTGACGGAGTAAAACCTTGTAAAAGAAGCAGCAGCAGAAGGAGAAGGAGGAGGAGGCTCCCAAATAAAAAACCTAATCTTTCACCTTAAGAAACTAGAAAAGGAAGGTAAAACTCAGAATGGAAATAATAGTTGTCGTGTATTATCTCTGAGAAACTGAGCCCACGAAATGAGATAACCATCTTTAGAGGCAATGTGTCAGGGTGTTGATAGCTGATTTCCGAGCCAAGAGTTTGGAGTGTTATGTTTCCACAGAGTGTAAGTGTTGCAAACACACTTGGACAAGTGATGGGAGACGCAGATAATATGAAATAAAGACCTATGCTGTGCATTTCCTGTTTTCAAAAGGCAAGGTACAGACTCCATCTTTGTTTTTTTTTTTTTTTTTTTTTTTTTTTTTTTTTTTTTTTTTTTGAGACGGAGTCTTGCTCTGCCGCCCAGGCTGGAGTGCAGTGGCCGGATCTCAGCTCACTGCAAGCTCCGCCTCCCGGGTTCACGCCATTCTCCTGCCTCAGCCTCCCGAGTAGTTGGGACTACAGGCGCCCACCACCACGCCTGGCTAGTTTTTTGTATTTTTTAGTAGAGACGGGGTTTCACTGTGTTAGCCAGGATGGTCTCAATCTCCTGACCTCGTGATCCGCCCGTCTCGGCCTCCCAAAGTGCTGGGATTACAGGCTTGAGCCACCGCGCCCGGCTACAGACTCCATCTTTGATAGCTATGATATTGTTCTGCCCGTGTTCGCTTCCACGCTCATCTCCAGCCACTTTCACTTTGGGCCATTGTAAGAGATGCTTTCTCATCCTCTGAAAGATTATCAAGCAAATGACTGGATCAGGGATAGAAGGAGAAAGGAGACCCTCTGGACCTTCAGGGATAACAGAGAGTGTTGGGAAGCAGCCAGGGAACACATGTTGCGGATAAGAGTGAGGAATCTGGATGAGAAGAATGGGGAGGTGAGCGGCTGGAATAAGAGCGAGGAATCTGGATGAGAAGAAAAGGGAGGCAAGTGGCTGGATATGTCTCCAGCTCTGCATACTAAGGAGCCCATGGCTGATGAGTCTTCGACTCAAACAACCTATTTTCCATACACAGTCCCTAGGAGCATGATTCCAAATGTCCCTGAACTGAGTGTAAACAAGTATTTGTATGATTCTCTGCAATGCTGAGGACCACCCCAGGCACTAGCTATGAAGGCAGACTCTAGAACATTCTCTCTGTAGCAGCAATGACCACCTTTATACTAATCTTTTCTTCACCCAGCAAGACAAATATTAACTATCCCATTGCCCTTGAATTCTTACTCATTATCCCCCCAGATCCTCTCTCCCATTAGGGTTTTTAAATTGAGGTGTCATTAGTACAGCAATAATATGTTCTAGATTTCTTCTTAGTAACGGTGATTAAGTGTTTGATAATATGTGAAATGTGTGAAGTACTAAAACATACAAAGCTAATCTATGTTGTTAGAAGTCTAGAGAGTGATTACTCTTGAGGGGGATAGTAGTTGAAATAGGGCACAAGGGAGATTTTTGATATTCTGATAATGCTCCCTTTTGATCTGGATGTGGGTTACATGGATGTGTTCAGTGTGAAAAAATTCATCAAGTTGTATACTAATGCTATGTGTACTTTCCTGCATGCATAATTTTTTAAATTAACAAATAATAAAATTGACTTTTTGGGTGCACAGGCCTATGAATGTTAACACACACATAGATTCAGGTAACCACCATAATCAGAATACAAAAGCAGTGCACAAAACCTCCTCATGGTAGCCTTCTGTACTCATACCCTCTCCCCACCCAAAACCCATGTCAACCACCAATCTGTTCTCTGATCCTGTGGCTTTAGTTTGTCTTTTCAAGAATGTCATACAAAAAGAAGCATACAATATGTAATCTCTTTATTTTTTTTTTTTTGAGATGGAGTCTTGTTCTGTCACCAGGCTGGAGTGCAGTGGCACGATCTTGGCTCACTGCAACCCCCGCCTCCCAGGTTCAAGCAATTCTCCTGCTTCAGCCTCCTGAGTAGCTGGGACTACAGGTGCACGCCACCACGCCCAGATAATTTTTTGTATTTTTAGTAGAGATGGGGTTTCACCGTGTTGGCCAGGATGGTCTCAATCTCTTGACCTCATGATCCACCCACCTTGGCCTACCAAAGTGCTGGGATTACAGGCATGAGCTACCATGCCTGGCCCACAATATATAATCTCTTTAAAATGTTGACTACTTTCATTCAGCATAATGCCTCTGAGATTCATCCAAGTTGTTGTATGTATCAACAGCTCATTCCTTTTGATAGATAAGTAGTATTCCATTGTGTAAATGTACCACAGGGTTTTTAAAAATCCATTCATCCATGGAATGACATTTAGGTTGCTTGCTGTTTTTGACAATTATGAAGCAAGTTGCTATGAGTACTTGTGTACAGGTTTTTGTGTAAACATACCTTTTCATTTCTCTGAAGTAAATAAGTAGAAATGGGTTTGCTGGCTCATGTGGTAAGTGTATGTTTAACTTTATATGAAATCGCCAAACTGTTTTTCAGAGTGGCTGTACCATTTTCCATTCTCATTAGCCATGTAGGAGAGTTCCAGTTGCTCCCCGTTTTCATCAGCACTTGGTATTGTCAGTATTTTTTATTTTAGTATTCCAACTGGTATATAATGATACCTCATTATGGTTTTAATTTGCATTTTCCTAATGGCTAATGCTTTTAAACATCTTCCCATATACTTATTTTCCATCTGTATACAGTGTGTCTTGGTCTATTTGTGCTACTATAACAAAATACCTGAGACTGGGTAGTGTATAAACAATAGAAATCTATTTCTCACGGTTCTGGGAGGATGGGAAGTCCAAGATCAAGAAGCAGGTTTGATGTCTGATGAGGGCAGCTTTCTGTTTCCAAGACGGTGTCTTATGAATGAATGTTGTGTCTTCACATGGCAGAAAAGATGGAAAGGGGCAAACTCACTCCCTCAATCCCTTTCATAAGGGCCCTAATCCCATTCCCATGACTCAATGACCTCCTAAAGTCTCTGCCTCATAATACTATCACATTGGTGAATAACTTTCAACATATGAATTTCAGGGGACACTTTCAGATTATAGCATTCTTTGGCAAATATCCAAGTCCTTTGTCCACTTTTTCATTAGAATGTTTCTTTTTGTATTGTTCTGTTTTGAGAGCTCTTTACATATTCTATATACAATGTACCAGAATATATATATATATGTAATATATGTATATTACACATACCAATCCTTTGTCAAATACGTGATTTGCAACTATTTTCTCCCAGTTTGTTAATTTGTCTTTTAATCCTCTTACCAGTGTCATTCACAAAAGTTCTTAATTTTGAGAAGTCCAATTTATGGATATTTTTCTTTCATAAATTGTGGTTTTGTGTTATGGCTAAGAGCCCTTTGTTTAAACTCAGGCCATGAAGAAGTTCTCCTATGTTTTCTTCTTAAAGTTGTATAGCAAAACCTGGACTAGGGTGACATAACGGAGGTGCCGAGGGCACAAAATTTAAAAAGCCTCCAACTTTCAGGGTCATACTTGCACAACTAGAATGTGAGTGCCTCCTTAAATTTTGCATCCCAGGTACATTCCTTTTTTCATCCTAGTCCCAGCCTTGTTTTATAATTTTATGTTTTACATGTAGCTCTATGCTCCATTTTGAGTTAATGTTTATATAAGGTGGAGGTTTAGTTCAAAGTTCATTTTTTTGGCCTGTGGATGTCTCATTGTTCCTGTGCCATTTGTTGAGAAGGCTCTTTACTCCACTGAATTTCCTCCATTCTTTGCATCTTTGTCAAAAAATTAGTTGAACATACATGTGCGAGTCTATTTCTAGACTCTCTACCTGTTTCATTCATCTAATGCCAATATAAATCCCTTTGCTAATATCACACTGTCTTGATTACTCTAACTTTATAGTAAGTCCTAAAGTCAGAGAGTGGGATTCCTCCAGCTTTCATTTTCTTTTTCAAAGTCTTTTTGGCTATTCTAGTTGATTTGCCTTTCCATATACATTTTAGAATTAGCTTGCCTAGATTTACAAATAATCATGCTGATATTTTAATTTTATTTGTAATTGTGTTAAATCTGCAATTATATCTACTGAGTAATGACAAGGCAGAAGTGAAGGCAACAGTGACAAAAACACCAGTGAGCAGAGGAAAGGCAGAAAGAGATCTTTCATTATCTACCATGTGCTAGACACGGCTTAGGATTTATATTATTTTCTCTAATTTAGTCCCCTAACTAAACTACGAGACAGATAGTATCACTCTTACTTTTTGACTGAGGAAGCCGAAGCTCAGAAAGATTCAGTAGTGAGAAGTGAGAGGCAGGCTGGGAGTGGAACCCAGGATAGCTTTACTCACTCCATCAGCCTCCCATCTTTAGTGCCCTAAGACTGTGCTTAGATCACTAGTTAGAAAAGTGCATTCTCCCAAGAAGGGAAAAAATAGCTCTCATGCTCAAGAATAAATGTCAGAAGTTGGCCAAACATTCCAGTAAGAGTGAGGCCAAAGCCAGGTACAGTGGCTCGTGCCTATAATCCCAACACTTTAGGAGACTGAGGTGGGAGGATCGCTTGAGGCCAGGAGTTCAAGACCAGCCTGAGTAACATAGTGAGACTTCATCTCCACAAAACATTAAAAAATTAGCCAGGTATAGTGGTATACACCACACTTGTAGTCTCTCTCTCTCTCTCCCTTTTTTTTTTTTTTTTTTTTTTTTTTTGAGACAGAGTCTCGCTCTATCGCCCAGCCTGGAATGCAGTGGCATGATTCCAGCTCACTGCAACCTTCACCTCCCAGGTTCAAGCAATTCTCACGCCTCAGCCAGCCCCAAATATCTGGGATTAAAAGCATGTGCCATCACACCTGGCTAATTTTTGTATTTTTAGTAGAGATGCGGTTTCGCCATGCTGGCCAGGCTGGTCTCAAACTCCTGGCCTCAAGTGATCCGCCCGCCTCAGCCTCCCAAAGCACTGGGATTACAGGCATGAGCCAGCATGCTCGTTCACACCTGTAGTCTCTAAAAAAAAAAAAAAAAAGAAGTGATCCCAGTTGGGGATCTAATGCGTAGCGTGCTGCCTATTGTTAATAATACTGTATTGTATTGTTAAATTGAAATACATCTCAGGTGTCCTCTCCAACCCCACACACGGATAAAAGGAAGTGAGAAACATTCCTTCATTCCTAGTTTTTTAGAGCTTTTTTGGTTTTATCAGAAATGGGTGTTGAAGTTTATTAAATGCTTGCTTTGCATCAGTTGGTATGATCATATGATTTTTCTTCTTTGGCCTATTGATGTGCTGTATTATATTAATTGATTTTTGAATGTTGAGCCAGCCTTGCATATCTGAAATAAATCCCACTTGTTCACAGTGTATAATTCTTTTTATACATTGTTGAACTCAATTCATTACTGTTTTGTTGAGGTTTTTTGTACATATGTTCATGAGAGATATTAACCTACAGCTTTCATTTCTTGTAATGTCTTTTTCTGATTTTGGTATGTTGGTATTAGCCGATTGCTGGCCTCAAAGAATGAGTAAGTGTTCCCTCTGCTCCTATTATCTGGAAGAGATTGTGGTGAGTTGGTATAATTTCTTCTGTAAATTTTTGGTAGAATTCACCAGTGAAACCATCTGGGCCTAATTCTTTTTTTCTTGGATGTTTATTCATTATTAATTCCATTTCTTTAACAGATCTAAGTCTATTCCAATCACCTGTTTCTCCTTGTGTGGATTTTGGTAGTTTGTGTCCTTCCAGGAATTGGTCTGTTTTATCCAAATTATAAAATTTGCAGGTAAAAAGTACTTTTAAAAAGCATTATGTCAGAGGAAAAACAGAAAGAACTAACAGCCTGTTGCCCTCAGAATTTCATGAACGTGATCACCTACTCAGGGCCTAGGGCCAAATTACCTGGATTTGGATCTTGGTTCTGCCACCCTGCGTGACTTTGGGCAATTAACCAGCTTCTGTACACCCCAACTGCCTTACCTGTGAGATAAGGATAATATTATTTACCTCATAGTATTATTGTGAGAATTAAATGCGGTTGTGTATAAAAAGCATGTAGCACAATTCCTGTCACATAATAAGCCCTCCGTGGATGTTGGCCATTATTACTGATTTCAGCTCACTAGTGCCTTTTGAGCATTCATTATATGCCAGGAGCTACGTGAAGCGACGAAATACAAAGATAAGTAAACTGTGAAAGGTGGGCTTAGTTGCTCACAGACTAAGGGCAAAATAGACATAGACAGATCAATACAGGCCAATGCGACAGACGGAATCTCATCAGAGCACACAAGAGCACCTAGAAAAGGTGAAACGGCAGAGCACGCTCATCTGGTTCACTTAAAGAAGCTTGGGCGTGATCGGGCACAGTGGCTCACGCCTGTAATCCCAGCACTTTGGGAGGCCGAGGAGGGCAGATGGCTTGAGCTAATGAGTTCAAGACCAACCTGGGCAACATGGTGAAACCTTGTCTCTATTAAAAATACAAAAAATTAGCCAGGTGTGGTGGTGCGGGCCTGTAATCCCAGCTACTGGGGAGGCAGAGGCAGGAGAATCACTTGAACCCAGGACACAAAGGCTGCAGTGAGCCAAGGTTGCACCACTGCTCTCTAATCTGGGCAACACAGCAAGACTCTGTCTCAAAAAAAAAAAAAAAAAGAAAAAAAAGAAAGAGAGAGAAGAAGTAGTTTGGGAGTTTGGGTGTCCAGTCTAGATAACTACAACCCAGGAACTGGCAGAAAAATGCAGGCGAGGTTACCACACTCTATCGTTGATTTCGTGAACAAGTGACAGAGTGGAAGAAATGCCAGAATCCGGATACACTGGTACCCACAGATTCAGCTTCCAGAGGAGGCGTCTACCACAGGTAGACAGATGCTAACTCTGGGCTGACGTCTCAGTTTTCAAAAAAGAACGCATTGATCCCTGGAAGCCAACATAGGCCTGCCGTGAACAAATCTGGTCTTCGCTTGACTTCACTTCCTTTTGCATGGGGTTCCCAAAAGAATTTCTGCAAAAAGTTTGCCAGATCTTTATAGATGAAATGGAGAAATACAAGCCGATGTATATGGTGCATTTGGTTGGAGTCCTAATGAGTTAAGTATCCTAATCCCCAGGAGGTGGTGCTGTTGAGGAGGAGACGGTTCTACGTGCGTCCTGTCCTGTGGTGGCTCCCATTCCCACGGGCATCCCTCTCACATTGACACAATGTGTGAGAGACATAAAATCAGGACAGATAATAGAAAAATGTGTGTCATGACCAACTCAGGATTTCAAAAGATTTTGATCCATTTAAACAGTGGGCCGCATTCAACAACATCTATTTAATATAGACAATGTTAAGTCATGTCAGACCCCAAAATGCAATAGTACCTAAGTTTTGAAGCCCAACATGACTTGGAGAAAGAATAGGTACAGGAGAAGGCCAGGCGCAGTGGCTCACGCCTGTAATTTCAGCACTTTGGGAGGCCAAGGTGGAAGGATCACCTGAGGTCAGGAGTTTGAGACCTGCCTGACCAACATGGTGAAACCTCGTCTCTACTAAAAATACAAAAATTAGCTGGCCGTGGTGGCACGCATCTGTAATCCCAGCTGCTTGGGAGGCTGAGGCAGGAGAATCGCTTGAACTGGGGAAGTAGAGGTTGCAGTGAGCCGAGATCGCGCCACTGCACTCCAGCCTGGGTGACAGACTGTTTCTCAAAAATAAAATAAAATAGGTCACAGACAGATGGAAACATTGGGCTGGAAAAAGTAGACTGAGAGGTGACATCAACCCCAGGCTCAACATGAAATAACAGTATGAAGAGGTGGCCAGGAAAGTGAACGCAGTCTCCGACTCCAAGGACGCAGGTAAAGTGTCTATAACCAGAGGACATCTCACACCAGTATGTGTCAGCCAGACCACACAGAACCATTCTTTTGGTGTAAGTACTATCATCAGAAGAGCTGGTCTAATTTGGATGTCTGTCCCCTCCAAATCTCTTGTTGAAATGCGATCCCTGATGCTGGAGGTGGAGCCTGCTGGGAGGTGACTGGGCCATGGAGGCGGGTCCCACATGAAAGGTTTAGCATCCTCCCCTTGGTGAAGAGTGGGCTCTTCCTCAGTTAGTTCACACGAGATCTGGTTGTTTACAAGTTTGGGGCTTCCCCCTTCCCTCTCTTGCTCCCTCTCTTGCCATGTGAGACTTCTGACCCCGCTTCTGCCAGCACTGGAAGCTTCCGGAGGCCCTGACAGGGGGCAGCTTCCTGCCCACCCTGCAGAACTGTGAACCAATTAAACTTCTTTTCTTTTTTTTTTTTTTTTTTTTTTTTGAGACGGAGTCTCGCTCTGTCTCCCAGGCTGGAGTGCAGTGGCCGGATCTCAGCTCACTGCAAGCCCTGCCTCCCAGGTTCACGCCATTCTCCTGCCTCAGCCTCCCGAGTAGCTGGGACTACAGGCGCCCGCCACCTCGCCCGGCTAGTTTTTTGTATTTCTTAATAGAGACGAGGTTTCACCGTATTAGCCAGGATGGTCTCGATCTCCTGACCTTGTGATCCGCCCGTCTCGGCCTCCCAAAGTGCTGGGATTACAGGCTTGAGCCACCGCGCCCGGCCTAAACTTCTTTTCTTTATATGTTACCCAGTCTCAGGTTTTTTTCTGGGTTTTTTTGTTTGTTTGTTTGTTTCTTTTTTTTCTTTTTTTGTCACCCAGGCTGGAGTGCAGTGGCATGAACATGGCTCACTGCAGCCTTCACCTCCTGGGCTCAAGTGATCCTCCCACCTCAGCCTCCTGAGTAGCTGGGACTATAAGTGTGTGCCCCCACTCCTGGCTAATTTGTTTTACTTTTTTATAGAGATGGGGTTTCACCATGTTGCCCAGGCTTGTCTTGAACTCTCAGGCTCAAGCAATCCTCCTGCCTCAGCCTCCCAAAATGTTGGAATTACAGGCATTAGCCACGCACCCAGCCTCAGGTATTTCTGTATAGCACCGTAGGAACTGACTATGACAGTAGCATTATGGTGAGGAGGTTGTAGAGGGAATGAAAGGAGAGAAGAGGAGGAGGTGAGGGAGAAATACTGCAAATTGGAAAAATAGTATAAAAATGACTAAAAACAGTAAGTGCTAGCATGCACTGAGTGCTTACCATGAGGACTGTTTCAACCACCCTCTAGCGTGTTTAGATGAATTCATGTTGGTTAAATATTTCAATCTCAAGAGAGAGGGAGTTGGTAGAAACAATATTTCTCCCCTTACCTACAAGGATATCTTCAGAGGCCTTATCAAATGTTTTACAGGGATGTATGTTTTGTCTACATCAGTTCCTACCTAAATCAGCTTATTTAAATGATGTCATTTAATCGCAAGGACTGCATTCTCAGTATACTCAGCCTTCAGCTGAGGAAAGGTGAGCAAAGTCACTTCCCCAAGGCCGTGCAGCTGGTACCCAGCCCCGCCAGGCCTGAGCCCACACATCTGCCTCTGCAGCTTGAGCTTTGTGGCCTACCTGCTGCTCTGCCTCCCACAGAGAATAGAAACTTCTCCCTGTACCTACCACAAATGTGGTCATTATCTTTACTGATTATTCTACATTGTAAACTTTGAAGATGCCCAGGAATGAGGTCTAAAGTGGATCACACGTCCGGGCATGGTGGCTTACGCCTGTAATCCCAGCATTTTGGGAGGCCACAGCGGGTGGATCAGTTGAGGTCAGGAGTTCGAGACCAGCCTGGCCAACATGGTGAAACCCTGGCTCTACTAAAATACAAAAATTAGCTGGGCGTGGTGGCAGATGCCTGTAGTCCTAGCTACTTGGAAGGCTGAGGCATGAGAATCACTTGAACCCGGGAGGCAGAGGTTGCAGGGAGCTGAGATTGTGCCACTGCACTCCAACCTGGGTGACAGATTCTTTCTCAAAAATAAAATAATAAAATAAAATGGGTCACAGCCAGATGGAAACATTGGGCTGGAAGAAGTAGATTGAGAGGTGATATCAACTGCAGGCTCAACATTAACTAATAGTATGAAGAGGTGGCCAAGAAAGTGAACACAGTCTCCGGCTCTGAGGATGCAGGTTAACTGTCTGTAACCAGAGAGCATCTCACACCAGTATGTGTCAGCCAGACCCCACAGGATGATTCTTTTGGTGTAAGTACTATCATCAGAAGAGGGGACATATAAATCAGTGACAAGATATCAGGTATTTGAGGGAAAGCAAGGAGGAACCTTGGCATTGTATCAAAGGGATATGACGGGAAGGCCACTGGGTATTCAAGGGAATTCATGAGGTGCCCTTAGGAAGAAAAATATTGGCCAGGTGTGGTGGCTCAGGCCTATAATCCCAGCATTTTCGGAGGCCGAGGCGGGGGTGGATCACGAGGTCAGGTGTTTGAGACCAGACTGACCAACATGGTGAAATCCTGTCTCTACTAAAGATACAAAAATTAGCCTGACATGGTGGCAAGTGGCTGTAATCCCAGCTACTTAGGAAGCTGAGGCAGGAGAATCACTTGAACCTGGGAGGCCAAGATCGTGCCACGGCACTCCAGCCCGGGCAACAGAGCAAGACTCTGTCTCAAAAAAGAAAGGAAAATAAAAAAGAAAAGGAAAGAAAAGAAAGAAAGAAGGAAAGAAAGAAAGAGAGAGAAAAAAAGAAAAAGAAAGAAAGAAAGAAAAAGAAAGAGAGAAAGAAAAAAAAAGAAAGAAAGAAAGAAAGAAAGAAGAAAGAAAGAAAAGAAAGAAAAAAAGAAAGAAAGAAAAAGGAAGAAAGAAAAAGAAAAAAGAAAGAAAGAAAGAAAGAAAGAAAGAAAGAAAGAAAGAAAAAGAAAGAAAGAAAGAAAGAAAGAAAGAAAGAAAGAAAGAAAGAAAGAAAGAAAGAAAGAAAGAAAGAAAGAAAGAAAAGAAAGAAAGAAAGAGAAAGAAGAAAGAAAGAAAGAAATCAGGATGGGAAAGTCAGAAGGAGAAATGAGAGTGTACTCCAAATGTTTCAAGGGCTAGCTTGGAAAAACAGGATTCGATATCACCTAGAATGCTTACAAAAGACCAAACTGGAATCAAAATCACCAGGGGGAAGGAGGCCAATTTCAATGCCATATATAGATGAACTTTCTACCTAGAAATACCCTCCTCCTTGGGGTATAATTTAGTCTCAATATTAACTAAAGGCCATTTAGATAAGAAACCAGTGTTTGCTATTCCCTTGAGTGTACCTTAAGAAAAATTTTCATGAAATAACAATAATAAACTCAGGAAAAATGAGAGCGAGTAGAGAGAAATACTCCCTAGAAATATTCATTTTGTATAAATCATCCATTTTTGCAATGACAAAAATACTGTTTCTGTCACTAGATTCACAAAGTCAGATAGGGAGAATAAATATAACGTGCTCTTCCAGGTAAAGTTATCGTGAAAATGGGAAGAACCACTTAATAATTTGAACATTGAAAGAACGGCTTGAAGAATGGGGAACAGGGTGGGTGGGTGGAGAGCAGGATCCTGGTTGAAGATACTGGGAAAGAGATTTGGTATCGGATACGGGGGTAGCGGGGCGGGCGGGGATAGGGGATAGACTCACGTTCTCTCGATCACCAGGCTTCGCAGGTGTCCCGACGTAGTCTGGAAAGCCAGGGCTCTGAGTCTTGGGTTCTAGCCATGGCTCTGCCACTCAGGAGCCATTACACAAGCAAGTGTCTGCACCCTTCTTGACCTCTTTCTTCATCTGTAACATGAGAAATCTGGATCAGGTGATTGCTAAGATCTTTGCGAGCTCTCCAAATGACAGGATTCAGATGAGTTACCAAATAGAGGCTTGTTCCACAGCCTTCCTTCATCCGGTTAGCAATTAAACCAACGCAGAGATAACA
This sequence comes from Macaca thibetana thibetana, assembly GCF_024542745.1. Lineage (NCBI taxonomy): Eukaryota > Metazoa > Chordata > Mammalia > Primates > Cercopithecidae > Macaca > Macaca thibetana. The sequence goes on along the minus strand of NC_065589.1, from coordinate 12,880,336 downwards.
GCCACCCTTTCCATCGTAGAAATATTCAAAAAGAATACGTAAACCAGGCTAAATGCAATTCTGTCTGAAAATACTTACACCCATACTCAAAGTTCACATTACCCAGAAAGAGAGTAAGGCCCAGTCGGCCAGCTAATGACATGAATCTGAAACTCCACAGGTAACCCTTTAACTGAATACCTGCTTTTTTAAAACCGCAAGTGATTCACAGACCATTTTGTCACCTGCACGGGGAGAAAAGAAATGCCTCTGAATATTTAAATACGCTTGTAAAATATTAAGCACCTCCCACAGGCCGTGGAAGTGATATATCTATCCTGTGTCATTATCTCTCGGGGCACCACATGCATCTGTTCAAGGTCTGCAAACATGGCCAAGCTTCATCTACTTGAACAGAGGGAGGATCAGAGATCACATCGTCCTCTCACTTGCCTGGGCTACCAGCTGGGTCCCGTTAGCAGGCATCAGACAAGGCCTAAGACCCACAGCCTTTGGTTCAATGGAGCCCTGGATGAAGGAATTGAGAAGTGGCTCATCCTCTTTTTCTAAATGGAAAAAAAATTATTTCTAAATAGCTTAAAACGTTATTTTCAATTTCTCAATTTACAGTGATCCCCTAAATGAAGGCTATTTCTTTCTTTTTTTTTTTTTTTCTAGGAGGAAAAATATAGAACCTATTCATTTTCAAACTTAGACAATGCCAAGTTTTGGGGGGAAAAAAAGTCAGCTGAAAAACTGCAATGGCTCTGATGGTGAACTTGGCAATATGTCAGCATTGTTCAGAGAGAAGGGCCCACTACTTCTTATTCTGTGCTGCAAATGGCAAACGGGTTCATTTTCTCCTTATTGTTCTCTCTCTCTCTCTCACACACACACACACACATACACACACACACACACACACACACACACACACAGAGCAAGAGAGAGAGAGAGAGAGAGAACCCAATATATACTGTTATCTTTTAACTTCAGGATGCCTGATAGCACTTTTGCTCCTGCTACTAATGAGCTGAAGAACTTGGGGAAATTGAATAAATCTTCAAACCTTGGTCTCCTTATTTATGAAATAGGAATTTTTAAAAAGCTACTTACCAGGTTTGTGTAATAACCAGATGCCATTATACAAGCTAAGCACCTTGCAATACGTAAAGCAGGGAGGCCCCCCAGTCTCCCCAGCATCATCACTGGTGGGGACGGAAGGACAGTGTGGTTGGGTGAGTCAGGTTCTCCTCCCTGGAGTAAGTCCTGGATTTAAGTCCCAGTTAGCCACTGAGTTTAGGTCAGAACCAGGCGGGTAGAAAGTATTTCTGTAATCACAACTATTAATTGTGATCATTTCTCACAGCAAAGTGTGATGCAATCATTTTTCTTAGTTGATGTTATTGTCTATAGAATGAAAGAGGGCTGGGTGCGGTGGCTCATGCCTGTAATCCCAGCACTTTGGAAAGTTAAGGCAGGTGGATCACTTGAGGTCAGGAGTTCAAGACCACCCTGGGCAACATGGTGAAACTCCATCTCTACTAAAAATATAAAAATTAGGCGGTCACAGTGGTGTGCATCTGTAGTCCCAGCTACTCAGGAGGCTGAGCCAGGAGAATCGCTTGAACCTGGGAGGCGGAGGTTGCAGTGAGCCAAGATTGCACCACTGCACTCCAGCTGGTTTACAGAGTGAAACTCTGTCTCAAAAATACATAAATACATAAATAAATAAATAAATAAATATTTAAAAAGAGAAAGAAAAGAAAAGAATGAAAGAGAATTAAGACTTAGGCAGACAACCAGCCACATCAGATACTTTTAGTTGTAAGCAGAAGTTGCCCTAATAAAGGAATTACGCTCTTTCTTTGCTAGCTAATGCTCCTCTCTCTTCATTGAGAAATACTGTCAACTGCACTGGAACAAAATACTTAGTCATAATGTCTTCCCATTATTAAAATGCCAGATGGTATAATTACATTTGCCATATTATTTCTTACACTCAAAAAGATGGATTACATATCACTAAATAGCCATGACCCTTGGATGATGGGTTTGATAATTTGCTAGAATCATTCACAGAACTCAGGGAAACACTCCACTTATGTTTATTACTGAGGAAGTGGCAGATGGAAGAGAAGCATTGAGCAAGGCATGGAGATGGAGTGGGGGAACCTGCAGTGCCCTCGATGGACCGCACCTTCCAGCATTCGGATGTGTTCACCAACCTGAAAACCCACCAAATCTTGTTCAAAAGCCTTCACAGAGCCCAAGCTCTAGCCCTACCTCCCTTTCCTGGAGGTTGGTGGGCAAGGTTGAAAGTTCCAGCCCTCTAACTAACCGCTGCATCGTCCTGTTGACCAGTCCCATCCTGAAGCTGTCTAGGGACCTCATCCTGAATTACTTCATTAGCATAAACTCAAGTATGATCAAAAGGGGGTTTTAGGCCCAGGTCGGTGGCTCATGCCTGTAATCCCAGCACTTTGAGGGGGCGAGGTGAGTGGATCATGAGGTCAAGAGATTGAGACCATCCTGGACAACATGGTGAAACCCCATCTCTACTAAAAATACAAAAATTAGCTGTGCATGGTGGCGGGCGCCCTGTAGGTCCAGCTACTCAGGAGGCTGAGGCAGGAGACTCGCTTGAAGCTGGGAGGCAGAGGTTGCAGTGAGCCGAGATCACGCCACTGCACTCCGGCCTGGCAACAGAGCAAGACTCTGTTTCATTAAAAAAAAAAAAAAAAGGGGGGGTGGGGGTGGGGGTTATTTTATTTCTGAGATGGAGCCTTGCTCTGTTGCTCGGGCTGAAGTGCAGTGGCCCCATCTTGGCTCACTGCCACCTCTGCCTCCTGAGCTTAGGCAAGTCTCCTGCCTCAGCCTCGTGCATAGCTGGGATTACAGGCACCCACCACCATGCCAGGCTAATTTTTGTATTTTTAGTAGAGACGGAGTTTCACTATGTTGGCCAGGCTGGTCTCAAACTCTTGACTTCAGGTGATCCACCTGCCTCAGTCTCCCAAAGTGCTGGAATTAAAGGTGTGAGCCACCATGCCTGGCCAAAAGTGGATTTTACCACCACCTATAGTCAGAAATACAGTTGACACTGTAACTAATTAATTATACATACACATATATTTTATTTGTATTTTTAGCTCAACTCTATGGAAGCAAATATATACATGTATTTGTAACTGAAATAAAAGTTCCACAAAGTAATACTTACCCATACTACCTCCAATATACTCTGATATTTTTCTATTCTATATTCTAATTCATTTTTTACATTTTCAATTAAGGCTATTTCTAGGCGCTACATTTGTGGAATTTAAATTTTTCTTCTTTTTATTTTTTCAATATTTCCCACAGCAAAACTTTTTTGTAGTAAGACAAGACGAGAAATAAAAATCATTTAAAGATCATTTTCTTTCAAGTACAACTGGGGCTCAAAAAATATTGACCAATGGGCGCGGTGGCTCATGCCTATAATCCCAGCACTTTTGGAGGCCGGGGCGGGTGGATCACTTGAGGCCAGGAGTTCGAGACCAGCCTGGCTAACGTGGTGAAAACCTGACTCTATTTAAAAATACAAAAATTAGCTGGGCATGGTGGTGCACACCTGTAATCCAAGCCACTCGGGAGGCTGAAGTGGGAAGATCGCTTGAACTCAGGAGGCAGAGGTTGCAGAGAGCCAAGATCGTGCCACTGCACTCCAGCCTGTGTGACAGAGCATATATATATACACATACACAGAGAGAGAGAGAGAGAGAGGCCAAGAGGGAGAAAAATCAGGCCGGGCCCTCAATTTTATTTCTGACTTCTCTCTGCTGGGTTTGAGGCATGTTGGAGTCGAAAACAAACACCTTCGTCTCGGCTCGTGTCTTTGTGGTTCCCATACAGCCGCCAGGGGTCCTGCACCTCCAGGTATTTCAGCATCCTCATGTAGTCCCCTCCTATCCTGTGCCAGGATTAGTCTCTGGGACCAAGAGAATATAACACAAGTGATGGAATGCTACTTCCGTGATTAGGTTATAAGACTGTAGCTTCTATCTTGTGTGTTCTCTTTCTCTTTCCCTCTCTCTCTCTTTCTCTTTCTCTCTCTCTCTCTTTCTCTCTCTCTCTTTCTCTCTCTCTCCCTCAGATTACTTACTCTGGGGGAAGCAAGCCGTTGTGTCACGACACTCCAGCAGCCCATGGAGAAAGAGGCATGCGGCAAGGAGCTGAAGTCTCCAACCAACAGTCACCGAGGAACTGAGGTCTCCTGCCAATAGTCATATGAATAGCTTGGAAGTGGATCCTCCAGCTTCCAAAAACTACAACCCCTGTGGACTTATGAGAGGCTTTGAACCTGACAATCTGGTTAAGGCACTTCCTGATTCCTGACCATTGGAATGAGGAAGGTAATAATGTTTGTTGTTTCAGACTTTGCTGTTACACAGCAATGCCTAACGATTACACCTACCCTCCCAGTAAATGGTCGCGGGAGATCGCTGAGCTGGCCCTGCAACCCCAGCCTAGGAGAGAGAAGAGGAAGTGTTTTCGTTTTTGTTTTTTTGAGACAGAGTCTTGCTCTGTAACCCCAGCTAGAGTGCAGTGGCATAATCTCAGCTCGTTGCAACCTCCGCCTCCCAGGTTCAAGCCATTCTCCTGCCTCAGCCTCCCAAGTAGCTGGGATTACAGGTGTGTGCCATGATACCCGGCTAATTTTTGTATTTTTAGTAGAGACAGGGTTTTGCCGTGTGGGCCGGCCTGCTCTCAAACTCCTGACCTCAAGTGATCTGCCCACCTCGGCCTCCCAAAGTGCTGGGACTACAGGCGTGAGCCACCAGGCCCGGGCAGAAAGTGGTTTTGTTGTTGTAGTTGTTGACTAACAGGGAAAAAGTTGATTGGAAGCCCATGGAGCGGGACAGTAGAAAATTACAGAACAAACATTTTACAGCAAATTTTGTCTATAGAACATCAAACAATTGTGTTCAAAGCGGAAAGTGTGATAATCTAAGGCAAAGGCCATCTCTACAGCTCCTGTTCCGTTCATCCCATCATCAGTGAGGGTGAGCAGGAAACAAACTCATTCACCAAAAGGAACCCCAAATTAAGCTGCATTTATTAAACTGCTTCGTTAGTCTGACAAAGTGAAAAAATGGGCCGGGCACGGAGGCATCTGGCATTTTACACCATCTGGCATTTTAATAATGGGAAGACATGATGACTAAGTTCTAACACTTTGGGAGGCCAAGGCAAGTGGGTTACTTGAGGTCAGAAGTTTGAGACCAGCCTGGCCAACAGGGTGAAATCCTGTCTCCACTAAAAATACAAAAATTAGCCCGGCATGGTGGTGGATGCCTGTAATCCCAGCTACTCAGGAGACTGAGGCAGGAGAATTGCTTGAACCTGGGAGGCGGAGGTTGCAGTGAGCGGAGAATGCGCCACTACACTCCAGCTTGGACGACAGAGCAAGACTCCTCAAAAAAAAAAGGTGGAAAAATGCACATTTGAAAGATTTCTGTGGTTTCCATGGAAAGCTGAGAACCTTTCTCAAAAGGAGGTACCTGATTCGCAGTTTTTCCTAGGTTTGGCTTCCAAAGGTCACCAAACCCAGCAAGACCGACAAGTCATCCTTTTCTATCCTCCTGGGATATTACCCACTGTCTGGGCTGTGGGTACCAAGTGACTCCCTGGGGACTCATCACAATTTCACCCTCACGATTTCTTGCTCTTTCTCCCTAGTGAGCCACAAGCTGGGCTGGGCGCAGTGGCTCACGCCTGTAATCCCACCACTTTGGGAGGCCGAGGTGGGCGGATCACTGGAGGTCAGGAGTCCAAGACCAGCTTGGTCAACATGGTGAAACCCTATCTCTACTAAAAATACAAAAATTAGCTGGGCAATTCCCAGCTGCTCAGGAGGCTGAGGCAGGAGAATTGCTTGAACCTGGGAGGTGTAGGTTGCACTGAGCTGAAATTGTGCCACTGCACTCCAGCCTGGGCGTCACAGTGAGACTCCGTCTCAAGAAAGAAGAAAAAAAACACAGACACAAGCTATATTCCTCACCCCCCACTCCACATACACCCATTTTCTCTGCCAAAAAGCCCATTTGCTTTTTTTTGCAATAAAAAGCCAAAATTATGATTGCTACCGTAGTAGATAATCTACTTAGAAATCCGAAGCCAGGCGTTCTGACTGCATCTGATCCCGTGGTCTTCCTACCGAGACTCACCGAAATCTCTCGCTCTTGCTGAATGGCTAGGGAAGGAATGGGCACAGACAGCAGGGATGGAGGGCTGGGTGGAAGCCAAAAGCTTGGCTTAATAGTTCTGCATTATGTCCTGTTTCTTCGGGAAGAAGCTCTTACATCTTTCCTTTGGCATGGGAATCACAGTGTGTCACCCACCTCCTCTCCTTGGCTTTGCTTCATGGCCTGGGACCCTTGAGTGCCGCAGAACTGAAGGCAGGCAGGGACGTCCCCTCCTGGTCTCATGCTTGGCCCCAGTACCTCCCTGAAGTCTGCGCATGGGAGCAGCAGCGTGAAGGTTGGGGGACCCCAGCCACCTCTGGGGCTGGACCAGGGATGACAGCACATTTACTAGCGTGAGACAGAGTTGACGGTAACAACCTCGCATTGGGGGCCACGGCAGGCACTCCGCAGGTGATTCTACCCTCACCACAGCCCTGTGACATACAGGAACGGACAGCTCCGAGCTGAGGCTATTTGCTCAAGGCCACAGAGTGAGTGGGGGCGGGGGGGGCACCCACTATCCCATGGGTCGCAGTGCCACTCCACTCAGCTGGGCCGTTTGCTAGCTTCCTACCTGCTCCCACCTTGACCCCTTCCCTCGTGTTGCCTTCCTACCCCACCTCTGCGTCAGGTCACATTTCGGCCTTTTATCAGTACATGACTTTTGGGGAAGAGTTAAAAAATGTGTGTGAGCAACACCCAGAGATCTCAGAGAAAAGGGGAACCCAAAGAGTAATTCAGAGGTAACCTAGAGAAAGTAACTCTCCTACCTGTTGGGGGTCCTGGGCGCTCACGCCCACTCACCTCACTGGGCTGCAGAGCGGTTTCATTTTTCCATTTAAGGAGAACGCCAGTGAATTTTCACATTGTCTTTAAGGAAAAGGTGGGGGCAGGGGAGGTTCCAAGAGTTCGGTTCACATTTAGTAGAGCTGAGCCACAAAAATACACTAAATTCCAAATAGGAAGCCAAAGACTGCAAGCTTTACAAGCACAGTTATGTATATATACACATATACATACATACACACACACACACACACACACCTCTTATTCCATTAGGAAAATAACTTTGCAGGAGAGTGTGAAAAATTAAATCATTCAAGGACAACCATTTGAATTCACATGGTTTGTGGAGAAGACAAGAGCACGAGAATTCACAAATGCCTACTAAGATCCATTAAAAAAGGACTTTGTTTATTTCATTTAATCTTCCCAACAGTCCTGGGAGTAGATAATAGTCTCTCAATATTATACAGAAGAGGTAGACTCAGGAAGCTTAAGTAACTTGCTCAGCCAGAATTTGGCCATCACTCCAACTCCAAACGTGTGCTTGTTTCATAATATCGTGTTGCCTAAACTGTTTTGTCACTTAACCTTCAGGCCCTCAGGACCCAGTTTTGGCAAGAGTGGGATTTCATACATGGTAGACCTTAAAAATAACATCCTTAGGAGAAGACGGAAGAGAGGAGTCATGAGCAAATAGCATCAGCAGCTTGTGACTCTCATCCCTGTGAACCTTTAACATAGCATTGTGGGTTCAATGGTGACTTCCTGAAAGATGTATCTAGAACCCGTGAATGATATGGGTTATGGTGAAGGAGGAAATATTACCTATGTGGCAAAAGTTAAGGATCTTGAGAGGATGAACTTATCCTGAATTATCTGGATGGGCTTTAAATGCAATCACACATATCCTTAGAAGAGAGAGACCGCACAGAAGAGAACGGGGCAGTGTGACCACGGAGGTAGAGATTGGAATCAAGGAGCCATAAGCCAAGGAATGCCTGGAGTCACAGGAGCTGGAAAAGGCAAGGTATGGTTTCTCCTCTCGAGGATTCGCTCTTAGAGCCTTCATAGGAAATGTGGCTCTGCCAACACCTTGACTTGGGCCAGGTGATACTGATGCTGTACTTCTGGCCTCCAGAACTGTGAGACAATGTGTTTCTGTTATGTGCAAACCACCCGTTCATGGTGATTTGCATTCAGTGTATCATAATTCCCTACTCATAATCGGTAAGCAGTCCCAGGAAGCTAATACATATGCTAAGTTAAAAAATCACTCCTGTGACCACATGATGAGCTCATTGTTAGGCTGTGAAGTTCCCACCTGGTTTTCTTGCTGCCTGAACAAATATGGTGGGTGATCTCTTCCGGGAAGTATGGGAAGAGGCAATTCTCTGGACCCATCTCTTCAAAGATGAATCTTTTAGACTTTATAAAAGATAAACATTGAGACTCTCAACTCATGGGAATCATGGAAGAAAATCTCTGGTTTTATGGAAATGCCACAGGCTGGAAATCAGAAAACCTACATTCTACATCCAGGTGGAAACCTGGGTGATCTTGGGAAGGTCTCAACCTCTCTGAGTTATTATTTCCTCAGCTAGGTATGAAGGGGTCTGATAAGCAGTACCTTAAGTATCTTTCCAGCATTAGGATTACTCAAGGTTATATGTCTCACTCTATTGTTAGCATAACAAATTATGTAATTTTAGGTGAAATACGTCAACTGTATTATTATTTAAATAGATGGCTGTATTGCCTTTCTAATGTCCTTAGCTCCAAGAATCTGCATACTTTTAAGTTTTGGGGTATAAAGAATCTGACCAATGGCAGTGGTTACTAACATCCCAGTCCTACCTAGTCTCACGTCCTAACTTGACAAAGGGTCATTGAACAAGTTGGTGGAAACCAAGAAAACCCACTAGTACTTAACATTAAGATGGATTTAAAAGATCAAGAGATAAAACAAAAATAACATTTATTTCCTGAGTCGTTTTAATACCTGGTATTAATAGTGACACAAGTGTGCAACTCAATATATATTTCAAAAGAAACCCGCACTTTTACTTTAGCATTCAAACTGTGTAGTTAACAATTACTTTATTTTGTTCAACTTGATTAGAATAGGATCTAATGTACACTCTTCAATCGAGTTGATCTGAAAAAGATATTCTAAGAACTGCAATAGAGGCTAGAAACTTAGAATTTTAGAGCCCAAAGGGGATTTCATCGGTCTGCTTCCATAATTTTACAGATAAAAAAATACCCAGTGAAAGTTACATGACTTACCCAAGGTCAAATTCAAATAAGAGCCTCAGTTGTCTGAATTCAGAGCCCAGTCATCTTTCTAAAACACAACATAGGAGTAAAATAGAAACCTTCACAGAAAACTTTATAAGTAGCAGGAAAGGGTTTAGTATTGAAATGTCACAGTATTTTACCAATATATACAAAATTCAGAATTGAAACAAGCAGTACTACTGAGGTTTTTTTTTTTTTTGTAAAATCATCATAACCTAAAAACATAATTTAAATTAGAGCCGGAGCCTGTGAAAGTATTGGCAATGTAAAAAGTTGCTCATCTTTCCTGGGCTCTGTTCTAAATGGATTTTGGAAAAAAAAAGTATCACATTCTCTACTCATAATCTTCCAACTGATGGAACATTAGTCTGTTTTTAAAATGGACTTTTCCTCCTCCTGGAACATTTTCTGTGGTGATAGAAACATTGAGGTCTTTTTTTCATTCATTATTTTTATTACATTTTTAACTTTGACCTGTGCCAATATGCCTACTAACTCCTAGCACATCCTAACTTTGTCATGAATTTGAGTTTACTTCTGGAACAACATCTGACTTTAGTTTTATCTACATTGCCCAAGTGAACTATTTACCAAAAACTAAATAGCACCATGTCAACAGGACATTTTGGCAAAGAACAAAGTGTCACCTATGATTACAGGCCTAGTTTAGACTGCTCTTGGTGGTGCTGGTGATGTTAGGAGGTAGGTTTTCATACTCAGTGTAATTCTGTTCATTACCCCCAGCTTTCCTCTGGATTTTTCCAAATCCACATAATACTTAACTGTATACATAGTTGTTTCAGTTTCATTTTCCTTTCTACCTGGATTCTAAAGTCCTAAAGTAAAAGAGCACGGATTATGCAAACAACCTGACTGACAAAGAGGAAAGAACGCAACAGTACAGAAATGCTCATTCATCCCTTCAGTGACTATGTGAGTCTATGCCAGGCACTATGCCAGGCGCGAGATTTAAGAAAAACAACCTGATACCATGGCATCTGCTGCAGAGGATAAAATGGGAAGACCGAACACAGTACACTAAAATATTTGTAGTACACTTAGTTGACCATGAGATCCAAACAAAAATCTCCATGTAAAAGGAAAACAATAATTAACAAAAAGCATCTCTTTCTTAATTCATCCATTTCACGATGAATGTCGAGTTGATCAGTGGCTAAAGAGATTTCTCATCCCATCTGTCATAGTTTGAATGAGGCCTCCAAAAGTTCATGTGTTGGAAACTTGGTTGCCATTGTGGTGATGTGAAGAGGTGAGGCCTTTTGGAGGCGATTGGGTCATAAGGGCTCCACCCTCATGAATAAATTAATGCCATTATATTGAGAGTGGGTTAGTTTTTGCGTGTTTGGCCCCTTTTTCCTCTGTCTTGCATGCTTGCTTGCCATGTGATGCCTCCCACCATGGGATGACTTCACCAGATGCCAGTGCCATGCTCCTGGACTTCCCAGCCTCCAGAACTGTGATCTGAATTCATCTTTATTTATAAATTACCCATTCTTTGGTATTCTGTCATAATGCCAGAAATTGGACTGAAACACCACTCCTGCCCACTCCCATGGGTGTTAAGTGGGGAGGGAAGATGGTATGTTGGAGAGGAAGACCACAGAACTTGCAGCTTTTTCTTTCTAAACATCAAAACACCATTGAATGCTCGGGGAGGAAATGGATTTCATATTCTTGCCATCCATTCAGAATGGTATCAGAAAAATGGGAGCAAATAAATCTATTACAACACAAAATTGTCCTTGGAGGAAAGAAAACTTACTTCGCCTAGTCTCTTAGCCTATAATAATTGAAGACCAACATTTTAAAAATTTAGTTCTAGAAAGCTGAAGAACCTGACTTGAATACTTACATTCTCATTAGAACTATTAAGCTTTTCTCAATGAATTTAGTTATTAAGCCTGTTTTTATTGATCAAAGGGGCAACTACAATGACATTTTCTGAATTTAAAGTCCTTTTAAAATTAGTTACAGTTTAAACAAGCAGAAGTTCTCATTTATGTAGGAGGCCAGAGTGGTAAGACAATGTCCTCCTAACTGAAGGAAGCTGGGGAGAGGGATGGCCTGTGTGTGAGGAGGAGAGGACAGGATTGTGGCTTTTTCTGACTAAAATCGTCACTTTTACGTTTCTCTTCTTATCCCTCTCTTGTGCCTACTTATAAATTCTGCAAAGGTTTTTTTTTGTTACTAACTATAATTAATTTTGTTACTAACTATAATTTGTTACTAACTATAATTATTGGCTGAATATAAAATCTAAATGCTTTCCAAAAGCTGCAACACACAATTACTGTTTTCACTCAGTAGATAACACGTTGATATTTGGACTATCTGGAAGCATTAGGGGGCATTTTGAGTTGTCATAATGACTGGAAGGTGCTATTGACATTTAGAAGCTAAGGGCTTGCTTTGCTATAACCCTCTACCAGGAAGAATTGCATCAACCAAAATGCCTATGCCAAGAAATCCTGGGAGACATTTTAAAGAATCATAGAAGATTTTAAGAATATTACCATTAAAACATAAAGCTAGAGACTGGCTTCACAAAAACATAGAGAGTAAGGTCCAGTGGGGTTAGCTTCCCTTATCGGGGAAGTGTGGAGCCAGGACTCCATCAGGCCTTCTGACTCTGTCTGGGGCTCTTTCTGCTCCACCAAGTTTGTTTTCACAAAGCCCTTGACACAAGTCTGTATGAGTTACCATGATGCCAGGGACTCTGCCTGGATGCCAAGGGCTGCATGTTCTATTCTAAGTGACTTTGGAACACACTTTGGGAATAGGACTGACTGGGATGAATGAGTTTTAACAAATGTCCAAATTCCATCAAGAAACTGCAAGCTGAGCCCATTGGGTTTTCTTTACATTACTGTTAACTTTACAGATGATCATTTCAACTAACAGCGGCTGCCCCGTATAACTCTACAATTGCCCACGTTAACATTAACCAGTGTTTAGACCCCTTGCAATCTGGACTTGTGTCTTCTGCCCTAATATTCCTTAGTACAATCTTGATAATAAATTGTTAATAGTGTCCCTAATTAACATTTTGATGTATCATAGCCACATAGAAGATACCAAAGTCAATTCCTGAAACCTCAATTCCCAATGAGAGTGCAAGAATCCAGCATGTGTGCCTGGGCCTCAAAGCCACAATGGGACATTTGAGCTGGTTATGGGGCAGTTCTGGGACCTGGTTCCTTGCAATTTCTTGCATAGGAAGGACAGTGTTATTCCAGGCATCAGCATGACCCTTCTTTCTGCCCTTCTCATATAAAGTGAGAGGAGAAGCAACACAGGAAACCAGCTAATCTTGAGGTTACTAACCTGGCTCAAAAAAAGAGGAAGGAATGACACGGGCTTCAGTAAGCATATGAGTTAGGAGAATCCAATGGCTGAATCTCTCCCCTCCCAAAATGCCTCCTGCTTTTGTATGCATTCGCCTCAAGAGTTTGAAAAGACATTGTGCTTTCTACTAGAACAGTGCCCCAACAACTGCCATTAAGATGGAAAACTTCATCCATATACCCATTAACATGCCAACACTAATTCATACAATCACATCAACCAGAAGTGCAATGCTACCCAGCTCCAAACACAGAACTGGTTATCTAGACATCAGATTGGTTATAAACTTTGATGCCTGTCTTGTGGTGAGCTTGTATTTAGTAGTGCCTTTCATCTCTGATTTAGAAATTTTACAGACCAAGAGATTCACCAAAGGAAACGTGTTTTTCCCTCAGGCAGTTGTATCAAAACAATGTATGTGTGCGTGTATGTGTGCATATATGTATGTGAGCTGTGTAACTGTACACATACCCTTAAAAATAAAACTAAGTTCTGTCATCACTCTTCTAACAAAAATCCATCTTTCACTTTCCCAAATCAATTCTATTTTGCTTTTTCTATTTCAGTGAAATAGACTGGACATTTGCTAAGGGCGGAAGAGCCAGTCATGAAAGACAAGCACAATGACTTCATAGCGTTCCAACCAGTAGGCTCTATTGTCTGTGCACATTTTCAATGCCAAGGGCACTATTTTGCCAGCGCATAGGGATACCTTACACAAGTGCTCCACCAGTAAGCAGGTAGCAGGGCCACCTTTTTCAATGTATTTGTCTTCTACAGTGTTCTCCACTATCTGCCTCCAAAAAAAGCTAAGTTCCCTCACTGCATTACTCACCAAAATAGGAAGCTTTCCAAAAGTCACCCATGCAAGCACATACCACTTCTTAGAAGAACCCTCTAGTTGTGTATAATTTAATAAAACTGACCATGTAGGATAATGCTGTTTATTAAAAATATAGTCAGGGAGAAGGAAGTCAGTGCATTTATGCAATTTTACATACACATCTGTAGTTTGAGGTTCCATTATTCCAACAGTTCATATAAATCACTGTTTCAGATAAAAGGAAAAAAATGCTTTACACAGGAGATCAGCAATTGGTTATAGGTTTGGAAATATGAGTCGGCTTGTAGTAAAAATAAAACCACCTCTTCCATTATTAAAGAATGTCTCCTTTATGCGGAACAAGTCTTTAGCGTTAAGAACTTTTCCTTGCATAAGAATTGTTAACTTGAAGTTCTCGGAAAACAGCTAATCCTGTTTTCTCTATTTATAAATGCTATTTTGTCTGGGTTTTTTTGAGGTCACAAAGGAAGCGTCTTCAGTGATCTGTCACTACGTTTTCCTTTACCGGGTATGTCAACGACCGCAATGTCAAACCTAGGACTCATACAAAAGCATTTCGCAGAGAATCATAAATACAGAACACGACATGTCCGAACAATGTTCTCATTACAGCAGGGAAAACAAAATGGATCAAAAAACAAAGCCTAAAATAAATGAAGGCTTGATCATTTTGCTAGTAGAGAAATGAACAATAGCATCCAGAACCCTCCAAAAAGGATTTGGCATATGAATGCACTTGTATGAAAAACTTCATCACATTTTTTTTTGGAATAGACTCCACTCCCATTTCCTGAGCTCACGCTCAGACGGGAGTCCAGAGTACAGCCGCAGCACCTGCTAAGCCAGAAGGAAGACAGCAAACTTACAACTTACTCGCGACAGTCCTCAGTGTGGAGAATCAAGAGTTTTGGATCTAATTTCTTGGATACCGAAGTTGGTGCTCTGTCCCTTGGCCTTCTGTGTTAGGATGTATAGGATGCCCTAGGGAAGTCACTCCACAATAGGGAGTGGTCACATTCATTTGAAAGCACCACTCCTTTCCATGTTATGTACCTAACTCAAACCCAGTAAAGAGGGACTCCAAGCATAATTACTTTCTTTATATCCTGCTAGTGAAAGAAAGTTCTGTCACTACAAATGCAGGGAACCAGAGACAAGCATGAGAAGAGAAAAATCTGCATTTCTTATAATGAGTGGCTGTGTGAAAGGTTTCTGCTGGGTTTGGCTAAGGCATCTAAAACTCCATGTCCACTCCCAATTAGTCTACCTAGAACTTACAGTTCAGTTTTCTGGGGGCATAGGAAGAGGGGATTACATTTAGCTACCTCTTCCTTCTTAAAGTAGAATAGTTAAAAATAAGTTCTCATGTATAAAGCAGATCAAATCAGTAACTGTCTAAATGACAACGCAAATTCGGTGTTAGCTATGACTAACATCTGACTGACTCCATCTCAGCAAGAACTAAAGGACAACAAAATCTCAGCTGCTATCCAACTAAGTGTTTAAAGTATACTAAGAAATTAGTGTTTGTTGATAGGATTACCAAGCAAATAAATTTAAGGCATAACTGGAGTTACAGCAAATGAAGTATATACTTTTTCCCTCTGATGCAATAAGGCCTCTGCCAAGAGAGATTGCTTTAAGAGTTTTCTTGCCCCAAATTAGCCAAAGGTCCCGAGTATTGGAGGAGGAAGAAGCTAAAGGCTGAGGCTTTTAAACAGATAACTACAGACTTTGAAACACTCAAGACTTTAGAGTTTGAGTCAAAATCATCATATATACTTATTAGAAGCTGGAATCGATGAGGCCAAATTTGCCAGGGCCACAACATGGATAAAACGTCAAGTACAGATGAAACATTATTTTGTTTACACATGTCTAAATTTTAACAGAACCCTTAAAAAAATCAGGAACAAAATGCTATGTTCACACAAAAATCCTTGTGCTTAGTTTGCAGGAAAGTATCAGAACAGCTGAAAACAAATGGTTTCATTCTTTAACTTCACTTGATGAAGCTGCTCAGCAACTGTGCTGTTAGTGGTGAAACTGCAGGAACAATTCCGTTCTTGGATTTCAGGGAAAAGCCATTCACTCGTCAGTCTCTGCAGAGACAGGCAGAGACTCCTCTGCCCCCAACTCCTCTGACAGTTCCCTTCCACTTAATGGGGTCACTACCCAAGTGAACTCTCAGGAGGGGACGTTTCCATATAAGGCCATATAAGTGTAAATTGACACAGCAATCTATGTCAAACAAGCCACTGAGTTTCTTTTGGGTGGTGGGATAGGGAAAAGGGCCTATGTCAATGAAATAAGACTTACAGAACAGTCAAAGAAAATTGATTTCTCAAAGTTCAATAAAAAAAACCCCAAAAAACAAAAAACTAGCTCATCTCTTATTTTCAAGGAGATGAATTATGGAAAATTCCTTCAAATTTATGCCACAGGCTTAATTTTGGACCTTAGGAAGGAATCTCCTCCCATTTTCTCTTCACATTTTAGGTTCTTCAAGTTGTTATTATAAATTGTTTGAATAGCAAAATCAGCCATGATGCGAATCATGGAGACACGCTGATTTCCTTGCATTGAAATACATCTATACAATGGAAAGTTATGCGTACAGCACAAAACTATAAACAAAAAGGTGAAGCAAACTTTCTTTATTTTCAGGTAAAAACATTAACCTGATGGATTATTGCAGATTTGAGAAATCAGCACATAAAACGACTGGACAGCATTGCTTACAGGTGCTTTTATCTGCGTCGAGACAAAGGCTGAACTGTTTTGTCCCAAGTCAGCACTGGGAGAAGGGGAAGAGGAGCGTGGAATAAAGAAGACTATGAACAAAAATGTAAAACAAAAACAAAGAGAAAAATTTTTTTTTTTTTTACTCCAACAGGGAAGGAAAACTGCTTAGTCTGTTTAAAAATTTTACATTAATTTAAAATGCTCTGGCCACAGAATAATAAATACCGGCCAGCCCAAGCTGTAGACTTCTTCACCTTCATAAAAGAAACAAATGAGCTTTCCCTGTCTCACTCCAGAGGCTGTTGCTGCTGGAATTGCCATGGAAACAGTCCTAGTGTGTCACCTGGCAAAAAGCCAGTAATACCCTAAACTATATTCAAACTAAACTATAAGAAAAGTCTACCTAGTTACAAAAGCTGAATTATATTCAATATATTTCCATCCAATGAATTTTAAATTAGATCTGAACTGGACAGAACATGGGACAATGAACCCATGGGTCACGAGCCCATGGGTAATGAAAATTGGAGAACTGTGAGTTGTATACAAAAACAACTGTGAGCTGCACAGACAATAATGAGTCAGGGAGAGAAAATCAGAGGAAAGTGAAAAGCACATAGAGCTAGTCTACTAAACTATATTTGTCAAATACATGTGAGCTTAAATTTCTGTACTTATGTACAAGAGTTGTCTTTGGAGGAAACAGAACTGCAGACTTGGCTAGATGGATACACACAGCCCAGAATTAAACTGCACAGCGACATTTATTGTTCCAGCCTGGAAAAACATCCCTTTTTTAAATTTCACACAGCAAAGCATGTTAAAAACTTCACTCATCAAATAAATGATAATTTAAACAAGAACTTGCTAAAGAAACCTCATCACAACAACGTTTTAGGGCCTGATCACTTTAAGTCCATGGGGCCATTAATGAATATCAACCAAATGTCTCTTTATAATCTGCAAGCCGTTTTTCCTACAACAAGAAGGCGTAACATGTTTCCTTGACTCAGGTGATACATTAGAAAAGAAATCATGATTTGTTTCTTTTGCTGTAACAGGCAGACACTGCATTTCTTGTTGTGATCAGGAAAGATGGAACGACTGCTGCCCTTCTCTTGCTGCTATCAACAGTTTTTCACGCATTATCTCAATGCTTGAATAGTCCGGCAACTTAAGATAGTTCACACAAGTCATTACAGAGGGCAAGAAGTCATCTGGGTTTTCTGTTGATTCAAATGTCTTTCGGACAATTGTCAAAGGTGGATTCAAACTCCGGAATCCTGATTAAGAGAAAAAGACAGACAAGGAACTTAAGTTTTTAAAAAACATCAACTATCAGAAAACATTCCACCGCTCTGCTGTACAATATTATACACAAGGCATTCTTTCTTGCTTGGCAATTACACATTCAATATACAGTAAGTGCAAGGAACCTGCTTTATCATTTAAAAAATCGCTATGTAACATGGAGGCAACAGTTCTTTATGCCTTCTGATTTTTAAAATGGAATACCCACAGTGGTTCACGGCTGTAATCTCAGCACTTTGGGAGGCCGAGCTGAGTCAGTCACTTGAGAGTTTCAGACCAGCCTGGGCAACATGGAGAAACCCTATCTCAACAAAAACACAAAAATTAGCCAGGCATGGTGCTGTGTTGTGCCTGTAGTCCCAGCTAGACAGGAGGCTGAGGCAGGAGGATCTCGCTTGAGCCCAGGAGGCAAAGGTTGCAGTGAGCCAAGATCACGCCACCGCACTCCAGCCTGGGCGACAGAGTGAGATCCTGTCTCAAAAAACAAAACAAATCAAAAACAACAGAATACCAATTTAACTTATATTAGGATTCAATCTGAAAAACCAGATTTTAGAATCCATTCTCATCTAAGTCAACTAAGAGTTTAGAATGTACAAATGGCCTGGAATTTTATCTAACCAGCATCACACATGTATTAGTAATCCCACTTCAATTTAAGACAAACCCCACGAAATTCCCTGCTAGTGGTCTCAATGTACTCTAATGATATTGGAATAACTAAGAGGCACTGCAAGTGAGATAAAGAATCTCTTGCTGATGGTCCTGAAGTTTCACACTCACAAACCCACCCATAGGTAGAATACATGCTAAACATCAACATCGTACCCACCTCCAACAGGCAATCTTGGGCTACCAGTCACAAACTGGAGAAATAACCTCTGCTGCTCATTATCAAAACTACTGAGAATCTCAAACAAAAACTTCACAGCCCGACTATAACAGAAATAAATATACCACAATTATTTCATCAGGTTAGAGTTTTAATCACATTGCATTGCATCACATGACATCAAAATTAGATAGATTAGCACTTGTAAATTACACATGTATTTCCATTACAATGTACTCAATCAAATTTGTTTCTGTTATGACTAGAATTCAAATGGAATGATTACAGTTGTAATAAGTAAGACCTGATCTGGTACTGTACAGATATTTCTGCTTCACTATGTGTAATAATGGGGAACAGGATTAAATGTCTTCCCCAACCCCTAGTATTTTCACAGAAATACTTGAGAAAGAAACCCTCGGGTCTTAATTTCCTATCTTGAGAGAAGTAAGGCCAAAACAGAAGCAGGCATCCATTAATAGGCAGACACATTTTAAAATGAGCCACTCCCATTTTTGTTGTTTACACGTGTGCATGTGTGCATACACACACACCCCCCTCTCCACATTCTTCAGAATGAATAGAAAACCCGGCAGAGCCCAGTACTCACCTGTCATGAGTGTAACCGTGATCAGGCCTGCAGCATTCCATCAGTGTCTTTGCATCCCAAGTGTCTGCTTTACTGCCACAAAGGAGCTGATCCAGCTGTGAGTTCAAATAAGGGTAAAGAGAATTAGGAAAGAAACATTTGCTTACCTGAGTGAAAATAAAGGTCTATGTGTACCACACAAGAGTATCAGTCTCAGTACTAAAACTTTCTGCTTGGGACCTCTTTCTAAAAAAAAAATTTAGAGATTCCACTTCCTTTTTAGCTGTGCACTATTAAGCACCTTGCCCATCTGTAGGGACTTGGTTCTGGAGAAACCCTTCC
Source organism: Macaca thibetana thibetana (assembly GCF_024542745.1). Taxonomy (NCBI): domain Eukaryota; kingdom Metazoa; phylum Chordata; class Mammalia; order Primates; family Cercopithecidae; genus Macaca; species Macaca thibetana. Next base: position 12,861,014 of record NC_065589.1, on the reverse strand, counting down.
TCTCAAACCAAAAACACCTGATGACCCTTGATTTCAGTTTTCCTTTCGTCTCATTACTTTAGGTGCTTTGAATGGACAATCTGCTTCTAATCAGGGAGATTTTATAAATCCTGGCTTTCAGAAACACAAAAGTATACAGTAACAGATGCCAAGGGAGAGAACATTGAGCTGGAGAAAGAAGTGGGATAAGCAAGCTGAACTAGGACACAGCAAATGGGTAGGTCTTTACACTTCGTAGAGAGGCATGTCTACGCCATATGGTTGGTTGTATGGGGACCAACCTAGATATTATAGAGGGCATATTAGAAAGCAATATATGCTTTCATGTCCTTAGAAAATCTAACATTGGTTTCAAATTAAAACCATGCCTTTCCTCTGGTTAACTGCTGATTTGTAGAAGACTGCATACTTCGAGAAAATCCAATTTGAGGCCAATGAAATTTAGTATCTATTATATACTGCTCACTGTTTGCTCCTATATGTTTAAAGACAAAGCCTTGCTCTGTTGCCCAGGCTGGAGTATAGTGGCCTAATCACAGCTCACTACCGTCATGATCTCCTGGGCTCAAGTGATCCTCCAACCTCAGCCTTCCAAGTAGCTGAGACTACAGGTGCATACCACCATGCCCAGCTAATAATTTTTATTTTTATTTTAGACGAGGTCTCACTATGTTGCCCAGGCTAATCTTAAATTTCTGAGCTCAAGTGATCTTCCCACCTCCATCTCCCAATTGTGCCCAGCCTATTTAATTTCCATTACTCTGACAGGGGTTATTCCAATTTTACAGATAAACAGTCCTATCAGATACAGTAACTTGGATAAGGTTATACAGCAAGTGGTGAGGACCATGACTCTATTCCAGGTGACAAGCAGTGCCTACAAGTATCAGGCACACTACATGCTTAAAAAAAGTAGTAAATCAAAGTAGACACAAATATAACTGAGATTAAGATATTAAGTTAATCAAAAATTTACAGATTCAGTCAGTAGTGGACGTACACTCTAAAACTAGTATTCAAACAGTAAATAAAAAGATTTCAAAACGGAGGGAAACTGGACACATTCTAGAGCCTTTCTATATCTCACGACCAGTGAGCACTTCTTTTGAGATTTGGCACTTCAGATAAAGATGGTAATATGGTTTGGCTGTGCCCATACCCCAAATCTCATCTTGAATGGTAACTCCCACAATTCCCACCTGCTGTGGGAATGACCCGGTGGGAGGTAACTGAATCATGGGGGGGCGGGTCTTTCCCAGGCTATTCTCATAATAGTGAATATGTCTCATGAGATCTGATGGTTTTAAAAGGGAGTTTCCCCCGCACAAGCACTTGTCCTGTCTGCTGCCACGTAAGATGTGCCTTTCACCTTCCACCACGATTGTGAGGCCTCCCCAGCCACGTGGAACTCTAAGTCTAATAAATTTCTTTCTTTTGTAAATTGCCCAATCTCGGGTACGTCTTCATCAGCAGCATGAAAACCGACTAATACAGATGGCTAGAGAAAACCAAGCACATAAATCCATTTCTTCCATTCTCAGAAGTATTCTCTGTATTTGGCAATTAGATAATTTGTAATAGTTTCTTAAAACTTCAAGGACTAACTTTGTGAAACAATGTCTCATCGAATCGAAGTTTCATTAAGGAATAAAGTAAAGGCCCCTCCATGTCTCTTGGCTTCCACAGCAGTACAGAAACATGCAGAACATGCCACACACCACACAAGTCCCCATTCTCCACTGAATGGCACTGAGGGTCTAGGCTGACAAAGATGCTATGCTTACTCTGTCACGCGTGGAACCCGCTCCTCCAATCTAAGAGAGGACACCTACTTAACATTCTTACTTGCTCAGGAATTCTTTCTTTCCTTGTCTTTCCCAAACCATCCCATGCTATCAAATACCCATTTTGTTGTTTTTGTGCAACAATACCGTCTTTGACTAGGCAGCACAGAAACATTCCACTAAAACTATAGGTATGACCATTTTTTAGACATAAGCTACTCACTTCCTCCGGGTAGAAGTACTGAAGATGACTGAGTGGGAAGACTGATTCAAATCCATCTCTGAACGAATCAAATTGCCTAGAAACGCCTTCATTTAGTGCCCAGAATATAACCAGCTGCAAAAAGAAAGTTTTCAAAGAACTGTGACAAAATTTCAAATCTCTTTATTATTTAATATGTGGCAAAGTACAGTGAAACACCCTTCTGAATCACTTAATAAAGAATAAGTAAGTTATTAAGTCTTTAAAATACCTGCCAGAAAACTACATGAGTAAAACCTCAGGTTGACATCTAATGTGGGGCTCTTACTAATAACAAAACGTAAAAAAAATGCCACGTGCATTTATATTTAGTATGTTTAAAAAATCTACTTATGTTAAACCCATGCCATAGAGTTATATTACCTCACTAGATGGGAATCAAATGAGAACTTCCCAAGAGGATAAAATGAATTAAAGGTAATGTTTGAAGAATCACAATTACCCACTATGAAGGGTTTTTAATTTTTAATGTAAAATGTTTAGTTCTAAATCCTAGGAAGTTCTTAGACCCAACCTGTCTGCAGTGTGTGCTTCCTATTAGAAGTAGGCAAAGCCTGGAAATGAAGTCACACGCAATTGGAGGGTAAGAAAAAGCAACTCTTACTGGTCCAACAATCTAAATGTTAACTCATTATTTGCTAGGAAGATGGAAGAATAGCTTTCACAAAGTCAGAAGAAACAGGATGAGAAGACAGTCCCACTGACTATTAAAAAGGAATTACTTATGAATCACACAACTGTTAAGTAACAGGGGATTTTGGTTGTTATTATTATTTCTTTTGAGACAGAGTCTCGCTTTGTCGCCCAGGCTGGAGTGCAGTGGCATGATCTCAGCTCACTGCAACCTCCGCCTCCCCAGTTCAAGCAATTCTCCTGCCTCAGCCTCCCGAGTAGATGGGACTACAGGTGTGCACCACCATGCCTGGCTAATTTTTGTATTTTTAGTAGAGACGGGGTTTCACCATGTTTGTCAGGCTGGTCTTGAACTCCTGACCTCGTGATCCACCCGGCTCAGCCTCCCAAAGTGCTGAGATTACAGGCATGAGCCACTGTGCCCGGCTGGTTATTATTTAACCTATAATCTCTCTCTCTTTTAAAGCTGATGAAGAAACTGGAGATGAAGTTTTTCAGAGGCTCCATCTAAAGTCCCACAGCAAGTTAGTGGAAAGGTCAGTTCAAGGGGTAGGTGGCCATTCTGACCTAAATCCAATGCCCTTTCCACCCCATGTCAGGAATAAACCAAAACAAATTTGTCAAACATTGGTAATAAGGATCTATATATAGTTGTAATTTAAAATACAATTTGTGTTCAAATAAAATTACTTTTCCTGAATTTGGCAAATATAGTCAAGCATCACAAATTAATATATACATGCTTTTTTTTTTTTTTTTGAGACGAAGTCTCACTCTGTTGCCCAAACTGGAGTGTAGTGGTGCAATAGTGGCTCACTGGAACCTCCACCTCCTGGGTTCAAGCGATTCTCCTGCCTCTGCCTCCTCAGTAGCTGGGACTACAGGTGTGCACCACCACACCTGGCTAATTTTTGTATTTTTAGTAGAGATGGGGTTTCACTATGTTGGCCAGGCTGGTCTTGAACTCCTGACCTCGTGATCTGCCCACCTAGGCCGCCCAAAGTGCTGGGATTACAGGCATGAGCCACTGTGTCCAGCCATATATATATTTAGTGCGTTTTAAAAATCTATTTATGTGAAACCTATGCCATAGAGTTATATATTGCCTCACTAGATGGGAATCAAATGAGCATTTCCGAAGAGGATAAAATATTATTGAGAATTAGGGGTAATGTTTGAAGAATCACAATTAGCCACTATTAAGGGTTTTTAACATTTTTTCCTTTTTTTTTTTTTTTTTTTTTTGAGATGGAGTCTTGCTCTGTCGCCCAGGTTGGAGTGCAGTGGTGTGATCTTCACTCACTGCAAGCTCCGCCTCCTGGGTTCACGCCATTCTCCTGCCTCAGCCTCCCAAGTAGCTGGGACTACAGGCGCCTGCCACCACACCCGGCTCATTTTTTGTATTTTTAGTAGAGATGGGGTTTCACTGTGTTAGCCAGGATGGTCTTGATCTCCTGACCTCGTAATCCGCCCACCTCGGCCTTCCAAAGTGCTGGGATTACAGGCATGAGCCACTGCGCCCGGCCAGGTTTTTAATTTTTAATGTAAAATGTTCTAAATCCTGTGAAGTTCTTAGAACCCAACCTGTCTACATATATATATATGTATTTTTAAGAGAAAGGGTCTCGCTCTGTTGCCCAGGCTGGAGTGCAGTGGTGCAACCTTGACTCACTGTAACTTTGAACTCCAGGGCTCAAGCGCCCTCCCACCTCAGCCTCCCAAGTGGCTGGGACTACAGGCTCGTGTCACCACACCCAGCTAATTTTTGCATTTTTTGGTAGAGATGAGGCCCCCACTTTGTTGCCCAGGCTGGTCTTGAACTTCTGGCCTCTAGTAATCCTCCTCCTGCCTCTGCCTCCCAAAGTGCTGGATTACAGGTGTGAGCCATTGCACCTCGCCCATAAGTCAGTAATTTGAAAGGTGTCACCAAACATAAAAGTGTGCACTGCGCATGCCTGGAATAAACTCTGTCAAGGTAGCTGCCTTGATGGAAATGCAAAAACGCAATTTAGTAAGAACACAAATGATCTCTCTTTTCACTAATTTTTTAAACTAGGAAAATGTGGTGTAATTAGATAGCATTCAAGCCTGAGGAGAAATAATTCAAGGTTATATAAGACAAGAAATATCTGACATGTGCACTTAAGAGCAAAGAGCTCTTGAGTCAAGCAGCCTTCATGCACTGGTCCTGGGGATGCGGAAGGTCTCAAGCCATAGCGTGTGCAGCCAGAAGCACGGTACAATCAGGCCAAGTCCTCTGTCTTCACAACTGGCCTACCCCCCAAAGACGCACAATTACATACTCTTAGATACTCCTCTAAATTGTGGATAGTGACTGGTATATCCTTCCCTCCTTTCTTCAGTTCGATATTGGGAAACCCTGGCAGAGTGAAATCCAGTCCTAGATCTTCAACTGAGCAGCCATTCATAGTCAGGGTTTCTAATGCATACTGTAGACTCTCTTTGGTCTAAAAAACACAAATGGGGGAGAAATGGTATCAAGCAAAATTAACTCACAGTTTTTTGTTTAAAAAAATAAAAGATATCCTAATAAAGCTGATGGTTTCCTTTAACTCGTAGCTTCTTTATTTTTTTCCTGGTCATAATCTACATATGAACAAGTCACTGAGATCACAAAGGAAGTAAGTATAAGAAAAGAGGGCTGAAGTCCTTCTTCATTATGGGATGCTGCTGCTCAATTTAAGCACATGCAAATCAAATTTCACAGTAAGTGCATAATAGGTTGCATATTAGTTAATTTTAAGAATGTGGACCCTAGAACTAGACAAACTTTTCATTAATTCTAGGCTAATCTTGAATCCAATATTGTATAAGTATACAGCAAATACTGATAATACAGTTGGGAAATTGTAAATATAAAAAACGTACTATCTAGTGATAGTGATTAACTTTCTCCCCCTGCAAAGCTCGAGTCTACAGAATGAAGCCTGCAGAGGCTTCATTCAACTACTTCAGGTCTCTGATGCATAACAAGTTTGTATTCATGCAGCAACACTGTGATTAAAAAAAAAAAAAAAAGTTCCGAGAAATCCCTAAGAAAAAGGCAAGCAATACTTTGTAAGACAAATGTTAAAAAATCTTTATTACTCACTTTTTAAAAATGTGTAAGATTATAAAAGGCCTATGTAAATTTTTTTTAAACTTAAGGATCAAAACCCTACATACCAAAATGTAAATTCCATCTAAAAATGAAGACATCAAGTTAGGAGAAAGAAGACAAATGGCTTTCCAAACTGGAAATGCCTCCGTGTACGAAATTCCTATAGGCTAACAATTAAGGTACAGAAAATTAAGTCATTTAAACTAGAAATAGTTAGAATGTTCTGATTAATTAATTAGTCATTTTTTAAAGAGCAAACTAAATGCTGTTTAGGATTCTAAATAATTCAGAATACCAAGGAGGCAGCAGATTATTGAAAGTAAATGGTCACAAAATTATGTCCATTTTTGCTTCTCCGCAAAAACCCACTTTTAAGCCTCTCTCCATTTTAGGTGCCATTTGAAGTCCTCCAAAGGGAGGCATTTTATTTTACATTTGAGGTATTCTTCAGCAGAAAGATTAAAAAAAAAACAAAAAAAGTTCTCCATTTTCATGTTCCCCCACTGGTAAGTTCTCAAAACTATCCTCATACTCCCTGTCACAGATTAAGGTGATTACTATTACACTATTGGAAAGTCTCCTCTCATAGCTACCAAGGAAATTGGTAAATTTATTTGTAAAGATGTGCATTACAAAGTGTTGTTATTAGACAGGAATCTAGAATTTACAATGTCCTAGAGATGTTTAAAGGGAATTTACATTAGTTTCTCTAGATTTTACATAGTAAGTCGAGAAACTAATGTAAATTCCCTTTAAACATCTCTAGGACATTATAAATTCTAGCACATTTTCCGTATCTCTAGAGACTTTAAGCTACCAAGTAGAATCCGAGCCAGGACAACTTGCCCCATCTCTATACTTTATTAAAGAAACAGGACGTGGTTTTTCAGAATGTCACCATTTCTCATGCTCTTGTTCACAGTGGGTTATTATGTCAATTTCTGGAGTGTGGATTCTGTGCCATTCATTTTCTATTTTTAAACTGACAACATCAGGAATAATAAAGGATAGAACAAATCTCAAAAACAAACAAACAAACAAAAACTACTGACAAGAGAACTGTGGCGGCGTACTGCATTTGAGACAAGCATATATAATAGAGCCTGCATGGTGTGGAAGCATGCAGACAGCCTGGGTTTGAGCTCCTGCTCTGTGTTCTCTAGGTGTGTCAGTGACCTTAGGCAGGTTGCTCAACCTGTCTGCCCTGGTTTGCTCACCAGTAAAATAGAGATAACAATACCCCATGTTATCTCTATGGTAGTTGCTGGGATTAAATAAATTAACATATATATGGTACCTAAAACAGAGTCTCCTGTTTTACTTGCTTTTTTGTTCTTCCTTTTTTTGTTTTGCCATTATTTACCTAAGAGATAATCCTAAACAACACTGTAATAGTTTAAAACTTACCAAGTTGTTAAGTGAAAACCAAAATGGTTCTAAAAATTCTAAAATGACAAATTTTGTACAGAAAAGTGGACTTAGCCTCTTTGAATACCAATTTCTCTTAATAGACTTACTTTTCGAAACAACACCACATAATTACAAATTAATACGGGGGATAAAGTGAATCTCCTTACAAATCTTCTAATGAAAAGGCACTCTAAAATCTTATCCCTCTATTGTAAGATCCTCTCCACCTCATCAGGAGAGGTGACACTCTCCCCTCACTACAGAATCTCAATGTGCTATTCTTACTTATTTATAAAATGAGGGTTGATTTAATATTGGTCCAAGTTACCAGTCCAAACAGAAGCTTTCTGGGTTTGTGCCACAAAAAAAATAGAACCTTGTTTTCTTCTAATACCAGATACAGAACCATTATTAATCTCAGATTAAGTAATTTATCTATTGTTAATTATATACATTAAAATTACACAGTAATGATATGAAGTTCAAGGTTATCTATGAGATGTCACAGAGAAACCTCAACATGTATTACCAAGGAATAGTTGTTGGCACTCACAGTGACCTTTAAAAAATATCTTCCTGAGATCTCTTGAAACAACACTGTTCCTAAATTAAGGTACCTTTCTTGAAAATAAATCTGTTCTGAGAATAGTTTTACTGATTCAAATGCTTACTAAAAGATGATTTAATATCTGCCCAGATACATCAGAGTTCTTATTTATGGTGTGATTTAGAATTGTATTTTATTTGCTAATCAAGAAGTTTATAACCTGCTCTGAGTATAGGTCATGTGACCCACTGTGAAATCGTATGTCTTAGTTAGTATAATAAAAGAATTAAAATCTCCTAAAATAAAACATTACTATAACAACTGAGACAAATACAAACCATTTAACAAAAGCCTCATTTTTCTAAAATAAAGACCTGATCCACTCGACTGTTTCTTCTAAGCCTACCTGGGATTTATCTTGTTCAAGTCTTTTCTTTTGTCTGACAATGTCTTCTAGGTGATAAACTGATCTGGCTACAACTGGGTCGATGTCAAACAAATCGTGTGATGTCAGTGAAGTTTCTTGCCGTAGCATCCATTTATAAAAGGGTAAGCCAAGGGGAAGGTCCACCTGAAACGGAATATGCATAATATTTTCACTGTCACACTAAGCTTCCAGCATTACCTCCATCTAAGGCACTTCAGGAGATCATTTAAATATTAATAGGTCCAGTAATCCCCAAGAAAGAAAATTCTGTAGTTAGGAACTATTTCTCCCACTACACAAAACTGATTGATTCTCTTGATTTGGGGCTCTAAACGCAACTCCACTGTAGTCTGTATTATTGAATATCCCAAAGCAAAAAATGTTAAGGGAAAAAACTTACTATATTTAAAATAGCAAACTAAATGGAACTTCTAAACTTAACTGATAAACTGCCCACTCTTCAGTTAAAGTGAAATTGTAAACTTGTCAATTTGGCCACAGGTGAAAATGTCTTATTAAACATACTGATAAAGTGCCTCCGGAAACGGGAGAAGAGCATGGTGGCTTCGTGCCTGTACCTCCCCAGTGCTGTGGGAGGCCAATGTGAGGGGATTGCTTGAGGCCAGAATTTCAAGAGAAAAAGAAATGAAGAAACGTCCAGAAACATTCCAACCTCTATGAATGCTGATCACTTGGGTTATTTTCACAACAGCACTCTAATGGAAATTTAATGAAGTTTAGTTACATGCACAAACTTTCCTACCGAATTGAAAAGGTAATGTCAGACTCTAAAAAATAAATAATTAATACCACCTTAACTTGCCTGATTATCTGAATCCTTGCTACCCAAGGAGTGGTCCACAACCTGGCAATTGGGCGTGCCCTGGGAGCTGATAGGAAAACTTAGAATCTTGGACAGTAGGACAGTCTTACCCCTGCCCAACTGAATCAGAACTGGCATTTTTAACAAAATCCCCAAGTAATTCATATGTGTATTAAAGTTTGAGAAGCACTGCTCTGAAGTATAGCAGTAACTACAGGAGACTGAGGTACTTGCACAGAACATTCTACACCAAACCTGCAAAAAGCAAACCATCCTAAACTTACCAATCTGAAATCCATGATAGCCTTGGCCATTAATTTTCCTAAGAAGCGAAACTTCATCTTAACCTTTGCGATATGAGCTGGCTTTGCTGTCCTACCAAAGGGAAGCGCAAACAGGCCCTGGAGGTTTTGAATATACTTGGTCCCTTCTTGGCTTCCTGAAAAACAAGCAATTCACCAAACTTTAGATGATGTTTCCAAAAACAAAACAAAACCTGGTAACTAAGAACATTTAAGAAATTAAGTATTCTCAAAATGGGAGTGCGGATCACTGAATGAAGTCCTCTAGAACTGGAGAGGCCTTCCCTACTTGATAAATGAGAAAACAGAGGCTATAAAGAAGCAAGCACAGTTGTCCATTAGAAATTAAATATATTTAATAAACCATCAGAGTCCATTACCTGATCTGAGTAACACAAACCAACTAACTTACAGATAGGCATTACCTTTTGGATTGCTAAGAGTTACTTCTTCACCTCTCCAAAGACCCAAGTCAGCTCTCTGTAGTTCCTGAGATACAAGCGCATAAAACTCCAGTGTAGGCCCAAGACCTGTACCAACCTACAGAGGAACACAAGTAGAACGATTTCAAATTTTAGAAATTGTGCTTTTTTACTGCCAACCTCTTGGATATGTGGACACTAACAGCAACTTGTTTACCAGGATGCTTTAGAGACTATTTTCCAAAAATGTCCTGACCGGATTTATTCTTTCAGTCCTGGTCACCTGGACAAAAACTAGCAACTCTTCATTACTTCCTACCCGCTAAGGCCCCAACATGTCAGTTGAACGATTGCAGGTTGTACTCACAGAAGTGCCACTGTGGCTAACATATCTTTCCTTCAGGAACAATATGGCATTGTCTGCGTATGGATGTCTTTCCCCTTTTTCTCTTTAGTGAACTGTTACCCCAAACCAGCTCAAATGTCACCCTCTCAAGGGGAAGGCTCCCCTCAACATCTGCTCCCAACAGTTAGTTTGCTCCTTTTTTCTTGGGGCTTATTTTACAGCTACTTAAATACTTACTACATTACTTTACCAAAATATCAGTATATGCTTGCATATTTTGCAGGATGATAACTGTTTTGGTCACCCTGTATCTCTGATAGTACCTGACACACAGTAGCCATTTAATAGAGATGTGTCAAATAAAATACAAATAATGAAAGGTCTGATTCCACACCAGCACAGACAGGACTGATGGCATCATACAGGACACCAATGCTTCTCAACTCCCAGGGTGCACTGGAATCCCCAGAGCTTTAGCCACATACACATATAGGGGTGCCACGTCCTGAGGATTCTGATCTGGCACGTTCAGCTTAGAGCCTGGGCACTGGTATTATTAAACAAGCTCCGAAGGCGACTGTGCAGCCTACAGTTAAACTACTCCTCCATGAGACACCTGATGTGGACATGCCTGAAGCAGTGTTCATAGCTTGCTCATTCCTTCCTGTTCTGTCAAGGTCCTACCAGATCAGACCATAAACAAAGATATGCAGGTAGTAACAAGTTCCTATCATAGGTTATACACTAAATCTAACTGTAACCCTGTCAAGAAGGCAACATTTACAGATTACTCGTAAACAAAGGGTACTATTTTAGCATTATTATGGTTACTCTTAAAAATTACTCACACTAGTTTAAAAGTTTAGAGGTGGTCCACTAAACATTTAACTCTTTCAAAACAGAGATCTGCTTGGGCCTAGTGGTGCTTTCCTGATTAACCCCTAATCCTATTAGAATTCCGTACCAGTAAATGGTATCACCATTAACCCCAAAATGAATACTCCAACCAAATCCTTAGAGCTGTCCTTGGCCATTCTCTAAACCCGCACAATCCAATCCATCAGTAAATACAATTTAAGCGCTGCCTTCAAAATGCATTCTAAACTAATTACCAACTTTACCCAGCTGCTATCCTCTGTCATCTGGTCTACTGCTAAAGTCTCCTAGATGGTCTCTGCACTAACATTCCCGACATCTTATATCCCATGCTCATAGGAGCAAGCGTAATCCTTACAAAACACAAGTTCGCGGCATTCCTTTGCTGCTTTCCAAAGGTTTTTCATCTCATTCAAAGCAGAGCTCCAGTTCTTACCATGGCCTACATGACCCCTTTGCACATCCCACTCAGTCTCTTTGACTCCTCCTACTCTGCCCTTGCTCACTATGCTCAAGCCACACTCATCCTCCAACAGGCTAGGAACACTGCTTCTCTGTTGTTGTGCTAGAGATACTTTTCCCCCAGACCGCAATGACTTGCCTCCACTCAAATGTCCTCGGACCACGCTACGCGTCCCCATAATGCTTCATCCTCTTATTTTATTTTTCTTCCACACGGCCTAACATATATGTGTACATGAATGTGTGTGGATGTATTGGCCTCCCCAAACAAAAAGATAAGCTCCATCATGGGGTGGGAGTACTTTGTATATTCTGTTCTACACTGAATCCCAGGCACTGGAGGACTGAGGAACAAAAGAGAAGCAAAGAAAAACCTGCAGTAACACATGGTATCCACCAGATGGTGCTAGTTAATGCTCCTTTCGGCACACTATTATCCCAGGTTGAACAGAAGTCACAGATCAAATTAGTCTATTTCCTTCATCCAATGCTGTTGTTTCTAAAAGGATTCTTAAAATATTAAATCACTAACAGCACTTCCTCTGTGAGCCTCTGCAGAAGGTGGAAGGCCCAGGTCATGTTTGCTTTGCTGATACAACCTGGGGGTGGCCAGCCTTCCCACAGAGCAACCTGATCTCTTCAGGGATTATCATTCTACCCAGTTACACCACTAAAAGGGCAGGTACTCGGTTGAGCTTCATTTTTCTTTTAAAGGAAAGGAAAGCATAACACCCTAGAAACAGAAAAACAAAAGTTTGACAACTTGACTTAAAAAGGAATCTTTTTCTCTCAAAACTAACACATACTGGCACTTACTATATGACAACGTTCTGAGTGCTTCACACATTTCAGCTCATTTTATCATTCTAACAACATGAGGAGGCAGGTGCATTAATTATGTAAAGGACTGAGAGGACACTGATGAGTTTATGTTAACTTGCCCAAAATCACACAGCCAGTAAGTGGGCAGGCCAGGCTCCACGTTCCCTGTTCCTGATCTTTCACCTTCCCAAAAGGAGACTGGGTCACTGGGTCATTTGTAACCCCAGTCCTTGGGGTTTGGGTGGCTTTGTGAGCCCAAAGACTGGTATAATCCTTCCCTGGCTTACCAATCATCCCAATTCAAATAGGAGCCCACACTGTGACCTGAGATTTTCATTGGGATTCTTCTAGAGCTAGTTAGAAATTCTTCCTCAAGGCTACTAGCTGACATGTACAGCTGAATTTGAATCATAACCTGAAGCCCTATGCATTTCACAAAGTCAGTGCTTGTGAGGTAGGGGTGGAGGTACTTCCCCCTTTCCTAATGAAGCAGCTCCTGGAATCTTTTCTGAGGTCAACAGGTAAGACCTATAAAGGAAGGGCATAAAATCTTGATTTCACATCAGCAATCCAATCCTGCTCCTTAGAACAGTCTGTGTGAAGCCATTCTGAGCTTGTTAGGTTTCATGCAAGATGCAATTTTAACAGAACCATGAGGGATGAGAGAGGAAAGATATTTCCTGGCAAGAGAAAACTATGCTGGAGTAAGAAAGTAGAATGTATGTTTAAAGAGAATAAAAACATACCAAATGGTTACAGCAAAGGTCCTGTAGTCTTATGAGTAATAAATTCGGATGCATCAACATAGAAGAACCGCATCCTCTGAGCAACAGCCATGATCAAGCTACTAGATTCAAAAAGTTCGTATCTCTTATGCCAGCAGTCCAGGGCCTCCACTCCATCTGGCCACCTCCTTTTTATCCCCCTTCTCCCAGCACTTCCACAGCAGTACTAACTTCTGCCACTCACCACCAAGCCTGACCCTTTGCTCAGGCCCCATCTCCTACTAGAAAATGGTCTCTCAATCTTCCTACTCGCCTACACTAAGGTCTAACTCAAGGCATCTTGAGGACAGCACTCGTCTGAATGCGTCATTCACTTGGCACCTGTACCACTACCTTGCCACACTCTTTGGTACCTTTGTCCTGTGTCTCCCTAACTACACTGTCATCTTTTCAGTGCAGAGACTCTGCCCTAACCTGGAACCCTAGCATGCAGTATACTTTCTAGTACACAACAACTTATAATTTTAACTTTGGTGACTGAATACTCTTAGCTTTCCAGAAGTCATCAAGAAGGAGAAAATGCTTAATAAAATGAATGAAAAATCAAAGTCATGATTAAAATTACTTAAATAGGCATAGTTAGTATCTCATACACTAAACTGCTAAATCTATGATACTTACCATGAGCCAGTTCATGTACATGAACTCAGTCACAACTTCGAGGTTATACTATTTTACCTACATTTTACAGATAAGAAAGCTGAGGGGCAGAGTGGTTGGCTAGAAATTTTAAGTCCGTAAGAGGTTCAGGGAAGCCCCAAAACTCTAAGTTTTGTCTTAAAAAAAAAAATTAGGTGAAAGAAAAGGGGGAAGTATCCCAAGAGACTTAAATATACAGAAAATCATTACTTGAATCTTTTGGTATGCAAATGTTCATAGCAATGTTAGTCCAAATAGTCAAAAACTGGAAACAACCAAAAAGTGAATCAACTGGTGATTGGTAAACATATTTTGGTGTACCTATATAATGGAATACTCAATATATAGTTCATATAATAGAACTATTCCATAATAGGAAACAAATTGACACATGCAACATGGATGAATCTCAAAAGCATTACGCTAAGTGAAAGAAAAATGACAAATGAATACATACTGCATGATTCCATTTATGATATTATAAAAAAGATAAAATTACAGGGACAGAAAATACGTCAATGGTTATCAGGGGCTGAGGATTGGTTAGGGGACAGAGCGACTGATTTTGCATGAAATAGGGGCACTTTTTGTGGTGACCGGAGTATTCTTTATCTTGATGTGAAAGTGCATCTGTCAACCCTTAAAACTATGTTTCTGAAGTGTGCAGTTATTATTTATATCTCAGTAAACCTGATTTTTTCAAAAAGGCAATTCAAACATTTTGAAAGTTATCAACTGTTTAAAATATCCTTTCAGTTTATCAACTGAAAGACTAACAACACAAATGTGTTCTTACGCCAGGAAAAAAACTGCCTTTTAGTATGTAGTTGAACCTTTGAAAAATGGGGAACTTAGAACAAATCATTCAAGAGAAAAGACAGCAAACTCCCAACTGTCTTTCAGAATTTCATAGTACCAAGAAACTCAAATAACATTTAATCAAGAACACAAGTCAAACTAAATAACCATCACCGGACTCCAAGCTCACCTCATTTTCATACTGGATTTCTAACATGGCCCGTGAGCTGCCGAGGTCCTGCATCACGGACTCCGCCTGTTTCAGCAGCTCCTCTCTGTTCACAGTACGCTACGAAGAAAGTACAACTGTCAGGAAATTATGCTCTACCAATATTACGCTTTAATAAACAGGTGGCATTTCTTGAAATGCAAAAGAACAAAATCAACTCAATTGTTAACACTTATTCCTTAAACAGGTAACTCAGAAAAGGTTAAGAGGTAGCAGTATTGTTACAAACATCAACAGCATCTTGGCATACATTAAGGAAACCAGATGCAAGAGTAATTACTAATTTATCTTGTGGCCATGGCAAGTTCAGAAAATTCAAGTTGGGGAAGAAAAAAATCATCTTTGCCAAGTATCAATGCAATTCTCAGGGCTGCAGTTTCATGAAATCTCCCTGGGTACATTTATATTTAGATAGAGAAATAGATACGGAGGTGACAGGTCAAACAGGTGAGCTGGAAACCTATTGGCTCTGATCTGCCAAGATCCTACAAGCACTACTACAAACACTTGCGAATGAGATTTTAAAAGGTCCTGCTAGATTTCTAATTTATGCCAATATCAGTGCTTATGGAATCCTAATGAGGATATGAATAGGATGACTTTTTTTTTTGTTTTAGACGGAGTCTCGCTCTGTTGCCAGGCTGGAATGCAGTGGCATGATCTCAGCTCACTGCAACCTCCAACTCCCTGGTTTAAGTGATTCTCTTGCCTCAACCTCCTAAGTACCTGGGATTACAGGCATGCGCCACCACGCCAATTTTTTTTTTTTTTCTTTTCATTTTTAGTAGAGATGGGGTTTCACCATGTTGGCCAGGATGGTCTTGATTACCTGACTTCATGATCCGCCCCGCCCGCCTCAGCCTCCCATAGTGCTGGGATTACAGGTATGAGCCACCACGCTGGGCCCAAGAAGATTTTTTTAACTACAATGTTTGCTTTATGTTTTGTTTTGCTTTTCAGTATACACTTCACTCCCTGCCACCCATCTAACTCCTTTATTTTATTACTAATGTCTCTTATGAGACTTTTGGAGATAAAGCCTTTAGGAAAAGAAACTTAAATCCCTAGCAAAAAAAACAAACAGGTAAATGAACAGAAAAGACCTAAGTAAAAACAGTGCTGGTGAGAACTGTAGAATCGGTCTCCACTGGAAATGGCTCAGGGCACTGTGGTTCAGAGCCACAAATGTGGAGCCAAGATGAGAAACATAGATTAAGTTAGCAACACTGGGGCTAACTGGTAGAAGAGACTCAAAATATATTAAGGACTTTGTTTCAGGCTCTTCTAGTTGGAGTGACTTGTTAAGGGAATGAAATGGATCCAATTAATTCCAACTATTACATAAGGGATCAATTTTTAAAGGCAGGAGATAGTTTGAACTCCTAATTTAGAATGAAAAAGTTTCAGTGAGAGAAGACAAGATTCTTTCTTGGTCTAAGAGTTACGACAACTAAAAGAGCAAAGAGAATTGTAGAAATTATTTCAGAAACTGGCGGGTGGGGAGGAGAGAAACTCTTAACGAAGGATAAGGAAGAATCACAGATAGCCCAGTTCCAAGAGACTGAAAGGAAAATAGGGCTAGCTGACTAGGACCAAGGCCTCCACGACCAACATGCATATTTAGATATACTACATTTCTAGTTTTCCCATTATTTTGAAAAGCTCAGATTATTTAAAGATTTCGGGGAGAAACTTACTTTTTTTCTATCCAATCTAGGTGCAACTCTGCTATCTTGAGAATCAGACTGGTTGATTTCTGGGTTGGTATCAAGTAATCTTTGCATTGCTCGGTCCCGATCAAATGCAGTTACATAAAAAAGCATTTGCCGGGTATCAAAAGGAAAGAAAAATGGGCTGTAAAAAGATGCAATGTAAGTTTATTATCTGGATGAGAATTAGAAACTACTAAAAAAAAAAAAATCCAAACTTATATTAGAAACAACTTTTGATATGATATAGAATAAAAATTGTAAATAAAATCAGTAAAAATTGTTTAGGTCAATTTGTTTATTGATTTTGAGATGGAGTCTTGCTCCCGTCGCCCAGGCTGGAGTGCAGTGGTGTGATCTAGGCTCACTGCAACCTCTGCCTCCCAGGCTCACGCAATTCTCCTGCCTCAGCCCCCCAAGTAGCTGGGAGTACGGGCTCCTGACACCACAACCAGCTAATTTTTGTATTTTTTTTTTTTTTTGAGACGGAGTCTCGCTCTGTCGCCCAGGCTGGAGTGCAGTGGCCGGATCTCAGCTCACTGCAAGCTCTGCCTCCCGGGTTTACGCCATTCTCCTGCCTCAGCCTCCCGAGTAGCTGGGACTACAGGCGCCCGCCACCTCGCCCGGCTAGTTTTTTGTATTTTTTAGTAGAGACGGGGTTTCACCGTGTTAGTCAGGCTGGTCTTGAACTCCTGACCTCAGGTGATCCACTTGTCTTGGCCTCCCAAAGTGCTGGGATTATAGATGTGAGCCACCGCGTCCAGCCAGGTCAATTAATTTTAAAGAATTTTCATACTTCTTATATGAAATTTCTAAGTGATCAATAGTGCATTAAGTAGCCTTTCAATGCAGAATCTGATATTTAATTTTTCAAATCCTACACTTAAGTCGACAGATCTTTAATCTACCTGAAGGAAGTATAACATGACTAATGAAAGCTCATTTTTAAAATATGACCACCACCTTCATGAGGCACTTGAATCATCCTGAAACCAGCCCTATCTCCCAGTCCATGTCTGTGGAAAAATTGTCTTCCATGAAACTGGTCCCTGGTGCCAAAAAGAGTTGGGGAATGCCGATTTAAATGTATATGGCCAGTGGCTTACATTTACCACTGCAGTTCTAGAGTCCCTGACCCAAGCAGGCTCAGAGAATCAAGCAACTACACCTTTGGAATCCAATTTTATGAGAACAGATAATTTTGACTATCTTCAGCCAAACTGCTATGTGTACTTTCCTATTTCATACATAAGACACATACTACCAAGAAGATCCAGCCCCCAAACTTGCCTAGTCTGTTTACATGCTAAAGCCACACAATTAAGCAAGTTGTGATCAACGGTATTAATAAACATTTGACTAGGTCCAGTAAAGACAATGTTTCTGTAACAAAATACATCAAGACCAACCCAGTAACATTTCCAAGGCCACCATTACAGAAGTGATTGTCTTACCAGGTTTTTCCTAGCTCAGTAAGCCATGTTGGGATGTTTCCTGTCATGATTACTAAAGGATCTTGAAGTTGCCTATTTGCTTTTGCTGTTAACTTACTGTTAATAAATTCACTAGTTGGAATAATTTCCTTGCACATTGCATTCTGTAAAACGTTTTAAAAAAAAAAAAGTCTACATGTAGTAAAACATTAGGATTATATTCACAATCTCTTCCATTATCCCCAAATCCATGCAAAGTACCCTGAATTCAGTGCTGGTTGCCGACATACAACACACAGCCTCTCATTACTGTGTCCCACCTAAAACAACAATTCCCACAATACACTGTTAAGCCCTCACATGTACCCCTTGCCACTGCTGGGCACCGCCCCCAGCCACTGCTGCTGGCTCAATCATTCAGTGATGTTGCAGCTAATGTTTCATGCAGGGCCAATTCCTTTACTCTTCTCTATGCTATATAAATATCAACGGCAGCATGCAACTGTTACCCAACTTTTACTTGATATATAAACTTATCGTTACATGTACCTAAAGAATTTTAACTATAATAAATCCATGTTCAAGTTTCATATTGTAGCTTAATTTCATAAATTTATTGCTAGAGAAAATTTTACAAATCTGCCAAGAGAATTAATCTAAGCCTTTAGTCTTAGACTAGACCGGGAGAAAAAGTGGGGAAGAAGTTTCCACTGATGCGTACATTATACTTTATTGGGCTAGGATCCCTGTATTTAGCTGAATCACTATTTCCATTTCTAGTGCAATAGGAAATTTATCAATCACAGACCATGAAAACTTCTTAAGTAGGCAACGTTACTCACATCATACAAGTAATACCAGTATCGACTGATAGCATGTAAAACTCTTAAAAGAAGGATCACATCTAATGACGGGTCTTCAAATGTTATATTTTCAGGTGGTGTGGGAATGAGGTAAACTTCTAAAGGATTTGATACTGATGGGCACACTCCATCTAAAGGACAAAAGATCAAAGTAAGTTTTGATCAAAGAAAGGTGAAGCCAGTGCAGCCAAGGTCCTATCATCGCTAAAAGAGTAACGGACGTTGTTATAGTCAACGCTTGGAATCCTATTAGTAGGGTATTGATAAGTTTGACAGTCTTCCCATTTTATCTTACATATAAAATGCCTTGGCTTATAAAAATTTCACTTTCCCCTCCCAAACCCAAATAAACATTATAATGAAGGAAAGCTGGCTCCTCTACATTTCTCCTTTACACCAGAAACAACAGAAAACGGTAAAATGGCTGGAGGAATAGAAACAAACTGTTTAAAGTTAAGTTCACTGTTAGAGAAATTTCCCGGATATTTCATATCCAGTTTGTAACGAGACGAATACCTCAAAATTAAAAATCTGGTAAAAGAGACTTGGTTATTTAATGCAAGGCTTAGGACTGAACAGATTGAGGGTTTTCAAGTAGGGTCTGCAAATCCTTTGTTACTAGGCTGCATTAAGTAAAGGCACCAAAAAAATAAATCTGAGGGACTCAAAACAGTTGCCGTTTACTTATAGCAAGCAAAATAATAAAAAATCATACCACCATCATTTTGTAAAAGAAAATGGCATTTTTTAACACCAAAAACATAACAATCTCAAAATCAAGAGCCTTTTATATTGAACAAACTTAGTTGTGTGGAAAAAAAGTGCCACAGGGCCCTTATTCCTGTGGACCAGGGAAACCAGTGTGAGAAAATTACTGTGATGGTGGCAGGGAGGGGGGTGGGGGGGGTCTTCCATGGAAAAATAATATTGTCTAACTCTAAGGCATTGTTAGTATCATATTTTTAAAGGGAAGAGGTGGGGGAAGAGAGGAAAACTATAGACGGGAAGGAAGTATTACAGAGAAAAATAAGTCTATTACAAAGTGATGGCTATATTCGATGGTCATTACATTACCTGGCATCACTTTTTATGATTACTATAATTATACTACTGTCATGGGTGACAATAAAAAAGTAGGCACCAATTGGTCAGTGATCACTACCTTCAGTCTCTTCTTTAGTGAACATGTTCTACCAATGAAATTTGTTTCAGCCTTCATAAAAACCCAAACTGTTAATGAATAGGGAATAAGCTTTTTCCCAATTTTCCTTCTCAATTTAATTTTGTAGGTACTTAACTTTTCATTTTCTAGATATTAAAGTTGAGGATTAAATGTGATCAAACTGTTGGTAATTTCATTTATTTCTCAATTATATTCAAAGATTTTACTACTAAGTCCAAATCACTCTTTGAAAATCATGAAAATGGGAAGACTGCCCAGTTGGCAATCCATTTTCCCCTTTATCTACCATCTTACCGTGCCATAACTCATCATGCTTTTTTGCATTTCTAGGGGAAGTTTTCGTTGGAGCTGTTTGGGCTCTTCCTCTTTTACCACCAACACAATCTTTATTACTTTCTTCATCCTCTCTCACAGGTTTATACCTAAAATGACAAGACAGTATATAAACCAAATGTAGATTTTGAAACTGATACAAAGCCAAAATCTAAGCCACGGACACCACAGTTACCAGAAGACCGTTCTGAGATCTATTCCCCTCTCTCTCCCTAGCATGAACGTGGAGAACTTCTTAGAAGAGACCACCTAGAGACCACCTTCCCAGGAGGGGCTGCCTGAGAAACTCCAAGGGTGGTTCTGAGAAGAATGGCTCTCTTCAAGCATATGTAACAGACACTCACAGACAATGCAGGAAGCTGCATCCAAATGCCTCTTAAGGACTCAGAGATGCCCAACTTCAGATTACCTAATGGAACATCATCTTATGGCAACATTTTTGTCTTAATTAAAGACCTGAAATAAATCTAGAAAAGTAGATGTAAACCATGGTTATTGTCCATGAATAAATGTTTTCCAGTAGAATGAATGAGGAGGCTATATATACATATGCATATGTACCTTATCAAATATTTAAAATCGTCTTTAAGAACTAAAATGTGTGATTTAGGGCCCCCTATCCTTATGAAAGCCAGCCATCAAGTTAATGTGAATTCTAAAACACAAGAACAGTTTCAAAGTTTATGAAAAACCAAAAGAAAGAATTTTCAGACTTGCCATATTGTATGAGTCTTTGTCCAGATACCAGCTCTGCCTAGAGGATTGCTCTCATCATCCGTGGATTCTCTTTCATCTTCAGCCTGTATACTAAACTGCCGTACTGCCTGATACACGGTCATGTTATATGGCAGCAAATGTTCTCCAATATAAAACTGCAGCCTGTGTCTTACATTTCCTGAATTTAGGAACTGGGCAGCCTAAATAAAGCAAAGCAAAAGCCATTTAAGCCAAAGGCCCTGAACTTTATATAGTACATTATGACATGGTGGGAATATAGTACCTTACCAGAGACTCATCTATTTCCTCGTCTGATCCATCGTCATCACTGTCTTCATCATCTTCTCTTACTCTTCCATACCCTGAAGACCCAAGTAGACTTTTAAACTCATAGCGATTTTAGGTGTGAAAAAACAAATTCTGTATACACTGGTTAAACATCTTCTCAGAAAAACACATATAGGTTGAGTATCCCTTATCTGAAATGTTTGAGCCCAGAAGTGCTTTAGGTTTCAAATTTTTTTTCAAATTTGGAATATTTGCATATACATAAGATACCTTGGGGACGGGATACAAAGCTAAATATGAAATTCATTTATATCTCATATACATGGTGTGAAGGTAATTATATAGAGTATTTTCAATAATTTTGTGCATGAAACAAAGCGTATGTACACTGAACCATCAGAAAACAAAGTAGTCAGGTGTGGAGTCTTCCACTGGTGGTGTCACGGCAGCAATCGAAGTTTCAGATTCTGGAGCATTTTGCATTTTTGATTTTCAGGTTAGGGATGTTCGACCCGTATATATTACACTCTGATCTATGAAGCAGAAAGGTCTAAGAAAATTGCCAAACACAAAATGTCATTTCTACTACATTTCACCAAGATAAATTAACTCATCATTCAAGTAAGCAGTCAACCCCTAGTAAGTTCAATGTATGACTATATACTAAGTAGAAAAGAAATGACAGGAATGTAAGTTCCTGCCATCTAGGTTTTAACAGAAACAACATTCAACAGAGAAATAACGTATATATCTCTTAATGTAAATTTCTCCCAAATATACATACATAACACACAAAACAAATACATGGAAAGTACCTCTAACTACAAGGTATCTCTCAATGGCTTGTACCAAAGCCAGAGGGTCGATCTTGACAGGTCCACCCTTCCACTGCTTCACATTTGCACAGTCTGGATGTCTTTGTAACTGGCATTTTAATTGATGTGTGTTGAAAAATTTTAAAGCCTGTGATCCTCTGTTGAGAGAAAAGCTCAAGATAATTTGTGAAAAAAAAGTTAGTCTATTATTTTCACATTTAATATACATTAATTCAAATAAACGCAAGTTAATACAAACTGCTAAGACACACTAGTACTAATCATTTACTTACCAGTTCTGTAAATGTTAAAGCCAATAATTCAAGTTATTTAGAAAAACATTTTATACATAAGAAATAAAAGACGGATGTGTATGCGAGCATATGCAAACCTTAAGTCTAACATTTGACCTCTGTTCCATCATAAATCCATGTGAGCAGAAATACTTCACCCATGAATATTTAATTATTTTTCTGGAACAAAAATCCCTCAAGTATTTAAGCACATTCACTTCTGCAGTATTTTGCCCATTTCTACTGAATTACATTTTTAAAAAAGCAAAAAAAAAAAAAAAAAAACCAAAAAAACCCCCCAATTTTATTTCAAAGATTTCAGCTACAAAATTACTTTAAAAACTAATCTTTAGAATGTACTTTGCTATAACAGTTTTGAATGAAGCAGTTTAATAGCTACAGCAGTTGAAACCTGGTCATGATGTTTAATTGTTCATTTCAGAAAAGCTCTGGCAGGAGTCGGATACAAACTTAAACTGTGATTATCTGTATGATTCCACAAAGCAAGCTTGTCCAACCTGCGGCCCACAGGCTGCATGCAGCCCAGACTGCTTTCAATACAGGCCAACACAAATTTCTAAACTTTCTTAAAACACGAGTGTTTTTGTTTTAAGCTCATCAACTAACTTTAGTGTTGGTGTATTTAATGTGGCCCAGGACAATTCATCTTCCAATATGGCCCAGGGAAGCCAAAAGACTGGACCCTCCTGCACATAAAGCATACAAATAGGGATGTGGAGAAGAATATTCCATTTTATGAATATATATATATGCAAACATACTCTATATAAATTTGGACAAAAATAAAAAGCTTCATGATTTTCTCAAGCACAGGTGAAAATGCCCCCTTATTTCATGAACTCCTCCAGGAAAGCATAATGATTGAAACTGAGTAACACATGCCACATTAACTTTCAAAGCCGAAAAGAAACCCTAGTCCATGATGCGATTGCCTTATCACTCAACAATGCCTATTGTTCTTAATTCAATCAAAATTTTAAAAATGTTTTTAAAACATCAAAATGTGGATTTAAAAACCAAACTGGGCTGACTCTGGTGGCTCAGGCCTGTAATCCCAGCACTTTGGGAGGTCAAGGCAGGAGGATCACTTGGACCCAAGACCAGCCTGGGCAACAAAGTGAGACCCCGTTTCTACAAAAAATAAAAAAATTAGTGGAACATGGTGGCACATGCCTGTGGCCCCAGCTACATGGGAGGCTGAGGCAGAAAGATCTCTTCAGCCCAGGAGGGCAAGGCTGCAGTGAGCCATGTTCACACTAGTGTACTCTGGCTTGGGCAACAGAGTAAGACTCTGTCATAAATAAACAAACAAACAAATACCAAATTTCCTATTTTCTAGGCTTCCAGTCAAAATATTCCATGAAACTTGTAACATTCCACAACATAGAACAATTCTTTCCTGTAGCACCTCAAGAGTCCTTAAAACTACATTAAAAATATATATATTTATTAAACTAGTAAAACTTCAAATGTTTGAACCCATCAAAATATAAAGTTTTAACCACTTATATTACATACAAATCATACTGCTCAAAATGTAAACGTTATTCACATCCGCAAAAAATGTTTTATGCCTATTGAAGTTAAACACAAAGTTCTTAAAGAAATTTTGTACGTTAAAGTGTATCAATTTAAGGAAAACTTAAGTCTATTACAAGTTACGAATACAATCACTGGATTATATATTTATAAAGCATCCTGTTTAAGGCACATGGCATAATTTTAAAGACAAAAAAGCATTTGATTCATTCTTCAGAGTACTTTATTTCTTTCATCGTTACAGCTGAATGTTTTCTGGGCTGATCAAGACTTTACCAGATCTCTTGCCATCTTACCTCAGTGAAACTAAGTACCAAATTCCAGTGGCAAGGGTATAGCCAGGCAATGGTCCTTACCTGCCTCCTGTCCCATTTCCACTAGGGAAATCATGTACTTTGACTGGAAATTGTTCCATCTGGCTGAGGCAGTTGTTCATCTTGTGAACTAATGCCAACAAAGGTGCATTACCCACTGGTTCCACTCTTCCAATGGGCTCTTCTCCAGGAAGCTAAAGTTATAAATAAACAAACAGGTTAAACAAGGCCTTTTCAAAACAAAACTCTCCTCAAAGAGAAGATTTAATAAGCAGCTTTATAAAAAAGAGTAATTTGTCTATTCATCTTTATCTTTTATTGCAGATTTGGTTTGAACGACATTACCACATCAATTATTTCAATAAAGACAATCGTTTTGTACAGTCCACAATCCTGTATTCACAATCCCTACATCCAAAGGCTCTGAAAACAGAAGTCACTTGGTGGCAAAATCTGATCCAAACAGACATAAGGCTATTCACAGTCTTTATTTATCTGATTTTAGTAAGAATATTCATGTTATGCTATAAAAATATTTAATGCATATGATATAGAGTGCTATTCAGAAACTGCTGGAAATTTTAATGTACTATACACTGTAGGACCCTTGAAACCCACCCATCTCCAGGGGTTTCAGATAAGAGATTGCACATAATCTTAAATATAGTGTAAAACTATACATAATACTGTCACGCGTCTAATGAATCAACAATAAATATTAACTCTGCTTTAGGTGGACCCACAAGTTAAAATACAAGCAATGCTCAAATGCCTCTGAACACAGCAAGCACATGGTGAAATAATGTTAACATATAGGAGAGCTATCCTAAGCGCTATTACGTAGATAATCCAGAGGGAAACGGCCCAAGTGATGCCTTCTCCTTAAGCCACTGTAAAACAAGGAGAATGCTGTCAACAGTATCCAAAGATGACCCTCTTGCTCTGGCCCACTTAAGAGTGAAGGAAGGGGAGCCACTCTGTGGCTCCTGGCTTTGTAATCCACATTATAAACGGTGACATAAATGGTCATCAAGCACCCTTGATGGGAACTGTTACAACTGTATTTTATGTACAAAACAGGAAAATGTATCTCCTCTATCTTATTATAGATGTCTATTTCCCTAAAAGGAACTAATACAAACTTTAATACATTTAAAAACAAATATTCCAAGTAAAATACATTCACAGGTGAGAGACTACTATTAATCGTTCATCTTGCAAGCAAAAAAGACTCAAGATACTTCAACCATAGAAATAGTGACATGAGCTTTGTTAAATCCCCATTTCATTGTTTTACTATTTACTTTGATATATAGAAGTTGAAAGATTCCAACTGCATAAAAACCAAGAAGTTTTCCCTCAATGTCTTGACCCAGACCTGCTGGAAATTATTACTGAGATTAAAATATATGCATTAGTGAATACTGGTTCTTATAAGACATACAGGCATTATTAGGTAACTTACTGGAGAAGAAAAAAATACATGAAGAAATCTCTTTAATCTGATTTCTCTGCTCACAGCATCCTTTTCACTTTTAGATGTCAAATAAAGCAACAGCTGCTTCACAAATCCACTATGTTGGATTTCAAATGATGAAACATCTGACTCTGAGACTATGCTACGGATTTCTACAAGGCACTCAGCTCCACCATCCACCTGAAAGAGTTAGGAAAAGTATTTCTATATTGATTTAAGCAGTACTTAAATACACGACTCACATATCCTCAAAAGGAACTGAATATATTCTCAACGCCCTTAAAAAAAAAAAAGGAGTGGTACAGTCTTAGTAAATCCTTGGAAATTATGATTTTAAACACACACACACACACACACACACACAATATTTCATGAGGAAAACGAGGAATCCATAATAACATAAGAAGAAAATCTTCGCATTCAACCAATGTAGTTTTCTTTAAAAAAGTATTTCTAAAGGATGAGAACACAAAACTGAAGAATAAGGGGCTATAACACCAGAATGAAAAGAGGAATCAAGAATACAAGGTGTGGCTTTAAATTAATACATTTAAGGTCTCAGCAAAATGAACAATGTCTTGGAAAACATACGACCAAAACTGCTCAAGGTACATCAAAAACATCAAAACCAACAACAACAACAAAAAAAAAACAAAACTGAGAACCAGATGAAACATAAAACACTTATTAGTAAACCTCTAGCCTCTCCTGCCACTCTTGAGACCCCATGTGGAGAGAGGGTCTAAGGAAGGCCTATCATCTATACCTATAGTTGAGGATGACTTAGAAAACAGATGTGCTTATGGGGACATTTCTGAAGTTTCTTCATTTGTCAAGAATTATGAGATGTGAAGGAAAGAAAGTCAAAGATGAGGTTTCTAGTACATTTAATATAGACTGATGAATCCTGATAGTCAAGGGATAAGTAAAAGAAATGCCAGCACCAAGGGTGTATATAAGGTAAGAGTCGATGTAGGATAGCTAAATCCACAGGAAGCTAGAGAGTCATGAAGGAAAAGAGTAGCAGGAGATGCTGGGAAGAGACTGAAATAGAGCAGCAAAATGCACTGGCCACAGCACCTGGAGGTTGAGTTGTTCGGTTGCAGCACAAAGTCTCTGAAGGACATTCAAGGCAGGGTTGCTTCCATCCATATTCTCAGAACTGAAATAACGTTCGACAAATTTATGTGCCTGCTCCTTAATCCAACCTTTAATTTTTTCTCTACAAGAAACAAAAAGGAGATATTAAAGTCCCAGTGTATGTAGAAAGGATATAACTTCTGATCAAGGCAAATAGCTGCTACACTTAAAATCCTTTCTGGTCTATGCTTAGAGATTAATAAATTCAGAATCCACAACCAAATTAACTTTCACTTTGAAAATGGGCTATGATGGAGAACTGTTTAAAAACTTAAAATACACTGCAGGTTATTACATGAATTGTAAACAAAGTGCACTAATTTTTTGGAACCCTGCAACCTAACACTTTCCTAAGTGTTCCCTTTATTTTCTAAAGTACACACATATGTGCATTATCCTTGCGTTTCCTGGAGAGCTGAAGTCAAGATTTACAGACCAGAAACACACACCTATTAAGGATGTAATAAGCTATGGCAAACAAGACCCAGCTGCTTAAATTACAAATGCTGATAGCTTCAGCAATTCATTCACTTAATTAAACACTGAAATTCAGATAAACAACCAACAAAACCAAAGACAGCATGTTTATTTTCTCAATGACAATTGGTCTTTTAAAATTTACCTGCAGAGGGAAGTAATCATGTTGGTATGCTACATGCAGAACCCCAAAATCAAACAAGTCCCAAGGCCTTTAAAAAAAAAAAAAAAAGGCTCTCCCCTAAAATCTTTAAGTTCCATTGTACTGGGTAGAGAAATTTTATCATAAATGATGTGAAGAGTGTGGACAGAAAATGTCAGCTTTTCCCTGTCTGGAACAAAACTGAGAAAGAGGTTCCCCAAGGAACACAACTTCGTTTTGAACATATGAGACTTTCAGTTAGGTATGCTGGAAGGAGTTTCAAAGCACATGACTAGAACTTAGGACAAAGCCAGATGCAGGGTTCATAAACTGAGAACCTACCTCATTCTTGAACTATGCTTCTAAGAACAAATTAAAGTGTTGTGTCTATGTATCATCTCCATACAATAAATGTAGTGGCTGAAATAATGTGAAGTTTTTCTAATATGGGAATAGAAGCAACATAACATTCTCCCCCACTTCACCTATTATTGGAGATGGTATCCTTTGAGGCAGCCCTGGCAAGGCCACTACCTCCTGCAGTCCGTGCTGGCTCAATGTTGTTGCTATTGGACTGTGCACTTAACCTTCCCCATGTTTTTGGATTCAAGCTTGCCAGGAAAGAAGATTTAGGTGACTGAGTAGTGGTGGGGCTTTTAGCTATGAAAAGAAAAAAGAACTACAGTTAAGCCATTTTAGTTTAAGTCATGAAAAACAACTGATTTTTAAGATTCACAGTCTTAACAGATTAATAAACTAAAAGAACTAAGAACACTTAGTCCTCAGGAAACTTAGGCATACCTCAAGAGCCACTGGCAGTTTTAATGAAGTAAACATTTCTGCACCTGCTACCACCCTCCCCTTTACCTCCCCATAGTTTTATCAAAGGGGTTACCTTGATTGTCTACTTTGTCATCATCTCTTGGAGGTGAGTACTTTGGCCTTCTTGGCCCTCGTTTTGGCAGTCGTTTTCTCTTTAGAACATCACTTAATCGACTATCACCATGGGAAAATATGAGATAAGTTTAGTAATTACCACTGTTTTGTACCTTTACTCACCAAAAAAGCAAGCTAAAATGGCAGAAACAGTGAGTTATAAAATACTGTCATAACAAGGTATGTTCTTGTTTAGTGATTATTTAATGCCAATTCTGTGCCAGTCATGTTCTAGAGGTGTGCAGACACAGGAAATGATTATTCAGAAAATAACTAGCTGTTTAACTATACTCAACTATGAAACGTAAAGCCCAATAAGACAACTGATCAATTTTCTATGTTGTTCAACTTTAAATAGTAGTATGTAAGTATATAAAACAAATATGCAACACAAAGGAGCAGAATAAAAATAAATGGGTAGTCACCAACCTGAAAAAGAATGTTAAATCTGCATACCATACTTTTTCCCCTAACCAAAATGGCCACGAGTAACATATACATAACACTTAGTGTTCATGTTGTCAAAATACTCCTCTGCCTCTAATATACTACCGAAAGTAATTTCACAGTGTGACAATGGCAATAACATACTAAATAAATGTATTTATAAACATTTTAGTAGGGCTTTTAAAACCTATATACAAACCTAGTGAGTAGTGCGAGTAATTTATTCTGAATTAGAATCATTTAAACACCTGTAGCCTGTTCTAACGACATGAGAAATAGTTTGTAACAGCAATAAATTTTTAGATTAACAAAGCTAAATAAGATGAAAAGGCTGAAAAATGTGGTTTAGTTGGTCTGTGGCCCAAATAAAACTGGAAAAATCTGAAAAAAAAAAAAAAAAAAAAAAACTGGAACGTTTCCAACACCTGACATTTCTATGGAATATACTTAATAATGTGCTCGAATATGCTTGACAATCAGGAAAAATGAACTTTCAAAGGATGAAAAATGTAATTAATTTCCATTTAAAAAATATGAATTTTTCATTTGCAACCATGCTATAATATGGAACCACTTAAAACTATTTAAAACCATGTAAAAATATTTTAAGAAAAGTTATTTACTCTTTCTTTGGCATAATCAACTGTTAGACTCTATAATCAATTCCAACTCCTTAAATTAAAATGGCTCGGAAACACTGCATTTGAGCTGGGCATGCTAGCACATGCCTGTAGTCCCAGTTACTTCAGAGGCCAAGGTGGGGAGGCTCATTTGAGCCCAGGAGTTCGACGTTAGCCTGAGAAACAGAGCAAGACCCCGAGCCATGTCTCTTTAAAAAAAAGGGAGAAAGTAAAAAATTTTTAAAGGGAAAGAAATATTCCAATTGTCTCAACTGTATCATCCCCTGTAATTTACTGAGTATCTATGATGTCTCAGGCACCATGCCTACATTATAGTAAAAACCTGCAATAACTTATGTTACTGCAGCAGCTAGTGGGTAGGAATGGGGCTGGGAAGGAAGTAAAGGAGAGAGCAAGGCTGGAAAGGAAAATGGCAGCCAAAAGCTTGTAGTATCAGGGAAGTACAAGAGTCCCCAGAACTCTCCAAGTCCAATCTCCTCAGACTGGTCAAATAACATGGGTACCAGTTAAACTCAGCAGTTTCCTAAAATAATACCCACTGTGCCAGAAGTTCAGTCTGCCACAAGTCTTGAAACTGCCAACATTCATATTTAAGCTAGACTAGAAAACTGCCACCAGGTGGCACCAATTCCCCTCATCCCCTCTCCTACCTGAGTTAGCTGTCTGCACAGGACAATGCTACCCTGCAGATTGTAAGACTAAATGTTTGGATCCCACTTATTATTACTATATTTTAGAATGATCTACTTTTCAGCTTAAAAGAAGCCAAAAGGAGTACTGCAGTGAATACATTCTCAATTTCAGAACTGAATTTGGTTCATCATGTACCACTCATCCAGTAATATTAAGCTTCTAATAGAAGAAAATAAAAACACTTTTAGAGTGTGGTTTGTTTCTAACACAACAAAACGGAAACCAATAGAAGGTTTGGAAACATTCTTAGCAGCATGGTATAACGAAGATTAAAAGCTGATAAATAAATCGGAGTAGAGAATTTAAGAACTCCCATTTTCCCTTATTAAAAGCAAAGTTATTTACTCCCAGTTGCCAATTAAAGATAAACTGGAAATCAGTATTTTTTGGCCTTTATTCTAAGACTTCTAATTTTCAGTATTTTTAACTGTATCAATATCTGGATGTCTCTAAGGTCGTATGTATGCAGCAGCACAAAAAAGTCCCAAGATTATGAAATCAGAAACCAGAATTCAAATCCCACAACGTTAGAATCTACAAGTAACATAAGTGTTGTAACACTGTGCAAGTCACAAATGCCTCTGACCTTTCGTTTCCTTGTATGTCAATGGGAATAAAACTAATCTCTTACAGTTCCTAAACACAGCCCAATATAGGTTTCCAATAAATCTTTTCTTCCCATTCTCATTAACAAAACACAGATGGAAAAATACTATATATATATATGCTAATATGTTACCATTTTACTCCCTATATGATTCTTAGGTAC
Organism: Macaca thibetana thibetana; assembly: GCF_024542745.1. Classification (NCBI taxonomy): domain Eukaryota; kingdom Metazoa; phylum Chordata; class Mammalia; order Primates; family Cercopithecidae; genus Macaca; species Macaca thibetana. The sequence goes on along the minus strand of NC_065589.1, from coordinate 12,830,096 downwards.
CAAAAAAAGCACTAACAGCAAAGAAATAAAAAACACAACACAATTCTTACTTACCCTTGAGGGCTGAGATCTAAAGAATCATCTCTGCTGTGCTGCAAGCTGGGTGATCCCAAGTCAGCTGCAGCGTGAGTGGCAGCTGTGGCCGTCCCACTGCTGACTGAAGTTGTGGATCCCAAGGATCCTGACCCATTCGTACATGCCTTTGGTGGACTTGTCAACAAAGACTCGGATTCTGCTAAGTGTTTTACTTGATGCATTACACCTTATAACAGAGATGAAAGGGAGTCAGTTGTAATCAGGAATAGAACCTTCTCCCCACCACTACAAAATCCCTAAATACCAACACTGACACAATACACAAAAAGACTAAAACATAACTGGCAAATAGGTAAAAGAAATTAGAAGCCAGAGTTTTCAACTTGACTTCAATCAGAAAAAAGTATAAAAACTAAAGGTTAAAGAAAAATACTTATATTGAATGTCTTCTAATCTTCAAAACCAGATTATATAAAACTTAATAGGGTCATAATGTCCTACTCAGAGTTCAAAATACTCATTATAAAAACAATAATCAATTACAGAAATACAGTGCACACCCTGTGGTGTGATAGCCAGAAGGGATGAAAAAGACCTAGAATTATCAGTTAACTTCCAGTGCTACAAAAAGACAAGATCACATTAACACTGTCACCAAAAAAAAAGAAAACAGCTATTGAAGGGTGGGAACTATCACATCCTTGAAGGTGTGTAAAGAGAGCTAAACATTAACTTGTGAGGCAGGGGTTCCTATCTGTCCTGGAATCATAGGAGAGTATGTATGAAGGAGCGTGACTAAGAACTATCAAAATGTATACCAATGTGTGTGTCTGATTATCAGCTAGTATAAACTATATGCAAATATGTGGATAAATTTAATGTGAGTGAATGAGCACACATTCACAGTTCTCTGGGGAAGAGTCCACGACTTCTATCATTCTATCAAACTCTTATTAAAAAACAAACTGTAATCCCATGCTGAGGCAGTAGGATTGCTTGAGGCAAGGAAGTTGACATCAGCCCAGATGTGCGCTAATTTTTGTATTTTTAGTAAAGTCGGGGTTTCACCATGTTGGCCAGGCTGGTATCCAACCCCTGACGTCAAGTGATCCACCTGCCTGGGCCTCCCAAAGTGCTGGGATTATAGGCGTGAGCCACCACACCCAGTATGAAAGACACATTCTATGTACTCCGAGCTGTAAGCTAACAGGGCTTTAAATGTCATTTTTAAATGGAAAAGCTATCAGTTTGTGTTCAACAGATTAAAACTTTATTTCTATTGAAGTACTATCTAGACTAAATGACTATTAATTTACATGACATTACCTTCTCTTCTGAAGTAAACACTAAAAATATCAGGTAACTTCTGCATTAAGATTTCTGCCATCTGAAGTGCTCCCACTACTATCTTCAGGTCTTGGCTTGACAGCATGGAAGCAATGTGACTAAAAAAAGAAAGCATTTGTATATAAAACTCTGCCTGAATTTGATGATTATTTTTGGCCATACTACTTTAAATTGAGAGCAAAGAATTTTCATTGTGAAACCATTCCATTAACATAAACATTTTTCTTAACTGTTCAACTTTTATATTTTATAAAAGCTGTATGTGAATATGAATAGACATTAGACAAAAAAGAGCTCAAGATACTCCAAACAAACTTTTGTGCATATTTTTTCTATTATTACTTTAGAGGTTTCTGAAATTACTTGCAGAGATTTGAATTTGTAAAATGTTTCTACTATTTTCATTAACACACCTTGAAACAGCATGATTTTTCAGAACATCCTTCAGAAGTTCAGCATCCGCAAAATAAATTATCCTAAGAATTGCTCTAAGGCACTTATGTCTGACCGCAGGTCCTGCTGAGGAACTATACACTTCATAAAGAACACCAAATAATGTCTTAATAAAAGACTTAGCCAGTTCTGGATCCTCTTTCATAAGCTGTGCTCGAGCATCATCCTTCTTTGACTCTGAATATCCACCTATTAAAAAAAAAAAAATGCAATCCTGAAGTGACAGACTTCAGAAACACAATAAACAATATAAAATACTCAAGTCAATGTAATTCTTGAAATGCTATGAAAACTTTTTCATTATAAAACACATGAACTTCTTTGATATGATCAACTAGGATTTACAAAGATGCTAAAGGCAACATTAAGACAGGCAAAATTCAGCTCTCTAGAAAACCAGTGACCCATTCGGACCAGCTGAAAGTAACAATTCATCACCACACTGTACCTCTTTATTTTACTGATATATATTCAATGAAACAAGAGAGAAATCCAGTCCTAACCAACTAAACCAGTGGTAAGAAACAAGAGTTCTAGAAATACACGGTATTTCACTAAAAGCTTTGTAAAATGGATAAAAAAGGTAATTCTGCCACTTTGCTTAGTGACATAAAGTGTGAGGAAAAGATAACTGATAAATAGTAAGTTATACACAAGGGGTTGACAAAGTACGGTCTGTAAGCCGAATCCAGTCCACCACCAGTTTTTGTAAATATAATTTTATTAGAACGCAGCCATGTACATTTGTTTACATATTGTATATGGCTAATTGAAGGCTACAATGGCAGTGGTGGTGAGTATAGACTATATAACCTGCAGCACTTACATTATTTGCTCTCTGGCCCTTTTCTTTTTCTTATTTAATTAATTTATTGAGACGGAGTCCCACTCTGTCGCCCAGGATGGAGTGCAGTGGCGGGATCTCAGCTCACTGCAAGCTCCGCCTCCCGGGTTCACACCATTCCTCTGCCTCAGCCTCCCAAGTAGCTGGGACTATAGGCACCCGCCACCATGTTCGGCTAATTTTTTGTATTTTTAGTAGAGACGGGGTTTCACCGTGTTAGCCAGGATGGTCTCCATCTCCTGACCTCATGATCCACCCACCTCGGCCTCCCAAAGTGCTGGGATTACAGGCGTGAGCCACCAAGCCCAGCACTATCTTGCCCTTTTCCAAAAAAAAAAAAAAAAAAAAAAAAAACACATTTGTGGACCACTGTTCTCTAAACTACAGCTGCAAAAGCAATAAACTAAATCCCTGAGGGGAGAGAGAAATGTCAGAAACCTGGCTTTGTTTTTTTTTTAATCACGATTATCTGTCCTCAATTAATTCAGATAATTTTGGCAGGAAGGTATAAAATACAAGGTTGGAAAGAACTAGTCAATGGACCTAAAGGTATAATAGTAGTAACAGGATCAGATAAAAATCTGCATGAGCGAATTCTAACTCGAGTCTCAGAACATCAGGTAAGTAGACAAATTGTGGAAAAGACACCAGTTAATACTGGCTCACTCATCCATTACTGCACATGATTTAAGAAATCCAAAACCAAATTATTGTTATGCAATTGACTTAAGCTTAAAAAGATACTTAATGAGCCAATTATTATTTATTATGCAAACACAAAATATTGCACAATAGTATAGTGCTATTTTAACTCAGAATGTACTTACTAGTGTTACTATTGGCTAAGGGGTTAGGTTTTCTCTGAATGGCACGTGCTGTTCCCGTGTCCTCATTGATTTGCTGCATAGAATTAAAATCAATAGTATAAACTCGTCCCAGAGTGGACAAGCTTATCTCATCCTCACCGACCTGATGGGCTGCCTGAGAGCAAAGAGAGAGAAACTTTGAATATAAACATTGAGAAATCTATTACCTTAAGACACAGTGGGGACCCTCCAAATATGCTATCTTACATATTTATTTCATCAGGCCTTAGATGGTGAAGTTAACAGAAGATGGAAAATTTAATAGTGTAGATAGGACAAAACTCATTCATTCACCAAATCATTTTTAGTTAGACATAGGTTACATGCCTCAAGCCTTATCAGGGACCCTTAGACAAAATGCAGATAAAATCTTGATGAAAGATCCATCTATGTAGCATCACTGACACAAAGAAGACACCATTTGTATTAAGAATGCTTTTGAGACATTGCTTATAAAAAAATCAGTTATCCATAAATCTTGGTATTCTTAGATTAAAAATGTTATTTACACGATGAATTCTTAGCAACCTACCAAAATCCTCCCTTAAACAAAATGATCCTATAAAACTGTCCTCATGAAACAAAGATAACTTAAAGATTGAAAGGGACACAACTGAAACAGATTCATTGCCAAGGTTGCGTGTGGTATACAGAACATATTTGAGACAGTTCAATGAACACGAGTTTGATTTAAAGAGACTCCAGAAGTGACAAAATATTCTCATTACAGAATCCAATCTATGGAACTCCTAGGCTGAATGGAAGACAAGATTCTCAGCACATATGAGAGAGTAAGCTAATAGTGAAGGTGATCAGGAAGCTAATAGTGAAGGTGATCAGGAAAATGCTAAAAAGAAGATGACTTAGAGTTAGAGACCAGGACCGCTATTAGCAGGATTGGCCTGCTTATGTATTGCTTATATACAATGCTGCACAAAACACCAGTCAAAGTCAATTTTCTCATAAAAGTTGGCTCTGAAACTGGATTTATTTTTAAAACTCTTGATTTTATGATGTAAGTCATTGGTTTAAACTTTTTTCTAAAATTCATTTTTAGAAACCAACTAGAAGGCACCTTTAAAGAAGACTGTCTATTCAAAATGTGTGATGTTCTAAAAAAAATTCAAACATCAAAGGTTGAAATTAGAAAAGACATAAATTCTTACAGGTGTCTCATGTATTGAAAATAGTAAATTATGCATGGCATCACAAATAACACAGTGACCAACACCTCCTAAGCTGGAGCAAATATTATGCTAATTTAGTTTTAAAAAATGTTTCAGTGCAAACAATATATAAGAAAGTAAAAATCAAAATCACATAAAACTGTCACACAAAATCACTGTCAACATTTTGGTATATTCCTCCCCTTTGTATTATTCATATTTTCACTTATTTTGCTGAATTCCAAAAAGATTCACATAATATTGTATACTGTGTTTTTCATTCATATTTGATTTTATATCATTAAAATCTGTCCCAATAATATCTGGATAACATACAAGCCTATGTGTATCACAATTTACTTAATTATTTACCCAGAACTAGCTATTTCATTTGTTTCCACGTTTTTGCTCTTAAAAAATATTGAGAGGGAACTATTTGTATGTAAATCTTTGCTCATGGGACATTGCTTTCTGATAGAAGATAGATACGTTTTAGAACCTACAGCCTAAGTCTTCCAATGTTTCCTTTCAGAAATGAGGAAACTATGGAACAACAAACTTAAATTACTTGCTCCAAGTCAATCAGGTAGTTAGCAGCAGAAGCAGGACTAGAACATGATGTTTTCTGACCTGAACAGAAATGAGGACCTTGTTCTCAGGAGACAAAATGAGAGAATCTTGAGTTAATTCAAAATCAAGCACATTCAAGTACACATATCCACCTCCCCACTCCATCCCTACACCCACTCTCCAACAAAATAGACATATTTAAACGGTACGATGAAACTACTACCTCAATGATCCGGCTGTCAATCCTGTTATATGGATGCCAGAGGCCCCGATCGTCACGCCACTGCCATATCGCACCATCTGTGTTCTGTGCATTTCCCTTCTTCAACATGGTATCAACTGCAAAAATGCCTTCTTTTGGTAAACATGGCATAAGTTCACTGAAAACAAAAAGTACAATAATTTTAGTAACTTTATGAAATATCAGTAAACGTTAGGTCTATGAAGAAAAATAATCTCACACAAACTACAAGTTATAGTTAGCCCCATCTTTTTTTTTTGGAGACAGAGTCTCACTCTGTCACCCAGGCTGGAGGGCGGTAGCATGATCTCGGTTCACTGCAACCTCCGCCTCCCGGGTTCAAGCAATTCTCCTGCCTTGGCCTCCCAAGCAGCTGGGATTACAGGTGCTCGCCACTACGCCCAGCTAATTTTTTGTATTTTTATTAGAGACGGGTTTTCATCATGTTGGCCAGGCTGATCTCAAACTCCTGACCTCGTGATTCATCCGCCTCGGCCTCCCAAAGTGATATTTAGCCCAATCTTTACCAAATCAGAGATGTCAGTTCATACAGTTCTTGAGGACTTCGTGGAACAAGATCAATCTGTTCCTGACAACTTCCATTGGAGGCACCACACAGGAGAAAGTGAAGCGTTTCTGCAATGTCTGTAAAAACCAACAACAAAAAACAAAAGCCTATTAAACTAGTTATAGTACCTCATTCAAGGGCAAACATTACCCAAGGGGGTAAAATAACCAGAATTATTTTCTTACAAAGCAACATAATGCAGAAAATAATGTAAAAAATGCAAAAGTGCTGTAATAAAGACCTAAAAAGAAATTCGTGTAGATTTTAACAATCTCTTTCTGGAGACTTCATTCTTTAGTTCAAACCTAGCTGGGTGCCTCATCACAATTCCTTCTTAACCCTAAGACTTCAGGAACCCTTTATTTCTTTCCTTGAGAAGCACAGTATGTTGCACAAAAATGCATTCAACATACCACAAACCAAATATATTCATGTATTTGTCTTCAATTCAAATACACTGAAAATGTGTGGCCTATAGTATAAAATGTAACAATTAAAAACTGTATTGTGATCAAACTGTAACTTGATACAAGGATCGGGCAGGCATTCTCTACTGTAAGTTTCCACTGCCAGAAGACATCATTCTCTGGAGGACTCTGCAGTGATAACCACTCAGATGTGCTGACACTGAGTGGAAGGAACTCTCAGTCTCCACAGTTTAGTCAGTCTAAACCTAAGGAAAGCTGAAACCTAAAGACACAGCGGGGTCTTTGCTGATTGTGTGTGTGTTCCTGTAAATATTATACATATGCAAAATATACATAGACATTTTATTAGAATGTTTTGCCAATAATCAGTAAGTTCTATAATCAAGAAAAATATTCATTAATGATTTGGGCAGAGAGATGTGGATAGTGAATTGCCTGCCACACAGAATTTCACAATTAGCGGTTAAGATTTTTTTTTAATTGCAGTTTTGCAACTTTATAGACAAGTTTGAATACATGGTATGCTGCATTATAAGGATTTTATTTTTTTAGAAGTCAAGGGATGACAACAAAATAGAGACAAATAGAAGAGGTCCACATTTCCTTTTACAGGGTTATTACAGTAAGCAACTATGGTGACCTCCATATGACAAACATGTGGTAAACTGCCTGGAGCATGCAAAAGAGGTGAAAATACACTAAAAGAAAAAAAAAAAATTAAACAAAAGGCAGGTAGCAATTTTCCAAATTAGTATTTAGGGATGTGCTGTAACAAAACGTACATTAACAAGAAATAATCTCTCTTACTGATTTGGGAAATGTTGGGATAAACAAGGTTCAAAGAACTCCTAGGGACTTTAGTAAGTAAAATGAATTGTGGATACTCAAGAAGGAGTTGAACCTTTCCCAATCTTATTTAGGAAAAGAGCACTTTCTTCAGGACCACTCAAAATAGGGTTGTCTGGAATACCAAGCTTGGAAAAGACTCTATGCTTTATGGAGAATCTTTCCAACTAGCCACCTCAACAACATTATTTTTCTACAAAGTTATGTGCCAATGTGTTAATTCACAAGAAGAGCGACTAAATATAAAACTGAGCTTCCCTAAAACGAAAATATTATACTGCTAAATATACTGTCTCAGACAGTATGGGACCCCTCAGACAGAGTGGGACCAAAGACGATTTTATCAGTTAATATCATCACTGACTCCCGGGGTAACATCCACAGAGATTAGAATTATGGCTATGAAATTACGCACAATTAAAGGTATTCTACACAAAAGTGATGAATACTCTTCTAGAACCAATCATAACAGCCAGGTGTGATAGCTCATGCCTATAATCCTAGTACTTTGGGAGGCCAAGGCGGGAGGAAGGCTTGAGCCCAGGACTTCAAGAACACCCTAGGCAATACAGTAAGACCTTGTCTCTACAAAAAGTTAAAAAGAAAAAAAAAATTACAATGTATAGATGTTGTTTGGTGCCCCACCATTCTCTGACATCAACTTGTTAAGTCTAAGGATTGAGAGAGGAACGGTCAACTACAAGAACAGTGCAATACAATTTTATTTCCTATACGCTGTGTAAAGGTTTAGAAATACCTAAATTTGAAAGGTCTACGTTTGAAAAGGTTTAGAAATAACAAATTAGCAAACATCAGAGGTATTCATCATTATAAATACATTCCTACTTTCTGAGGGAAGGAAGCATTCTGGAATCAGAAAAACTGCTAGAAAATCTAACATGGGCAGAAAAAGCAACCTATATAAGCTGAAGACAGCTGGTTATTGGTTAACATAAAACTCAGAATTCTCCTAATCAAGGATGGTTACATGACAAACATTGAATAGAAATTAATGACTTTGTATTGTTAGCCCTAGAAACACCAAGGGCAAACGTTTAATTTATACTTTAAAAGGAGTATGTTAGAAACATTAACATACCGTCCCAACACAAATTTATTACATATTAACACTTCTCTTTACTATCCAGTGCCTATGATATTAGTAATCTCTTCCATTTGCTTGGCTTATGTTGACTTTACACATTAATGAAGAACCAACTTTTCCTGCTTAAAGTAGAACAGTAAAATTGCACTTACTTTGTTTCATAAGTTGAACAGCTAAAGTTGGACAGTTGGAACACATCAGAGAAAACATGCGAACCACCATTATAAACATCCCAGAACTTAAAATGGGTGGAGTCACTACCAACAGCTGTTGAACATTTGTAAGCAGATCTTTGGAAGCAACCTGCTGGAGTAAATTCTTCACGAACACAAGAATAAAGGAATTATTACATCAAGATTCAGCAATTCAACCACCTCATAAAAATACTACCAAAGACTAAACACTTACCTCCTCATGCTGGAAGTTGTCCACTAGGCGTGCAAAACAAAGGCAAGTGCTTTCTACTGACTTTTTATCCTATTTTTTTAATAAAGGAAAATAAAATTTATTAGCATGAAGCATTTTCACTGTCATATATCACTATTTCATCTTCTTCCTAATCCCAGATTCTTGAAGGCAAGCTCAATTAGTAAACGATGGCTTTGAAAATGCAAATGGGCCTAAGCAAGGTAGTCAGTAACGTCACAATTTCAAAACAAAGAGGAAACAAACCAACCTCTCCCCTGTATAAAGGCCACTACTAGATAAAAGCAAATACACAGAAAAGGAAGAACTATTATGCTTACGCAATCTCGATACCTAAACAAATGTTATACTAAAGAAATATATAAACATCCTACTTTCCTTTAAAAGCATTACAGGTAGAAATGTTTAAGTGAGTACACACTAAAAAGTTAGAAAAAGGAAAGTTGCAAGAACCAGACATTGTTTCTTGACAATGTTACAAATAGGGCATAGACTTGCAATATTCACTATTAAAAACAAGTAATTCACTATTAAAAAGTTACACTACAAAAACAAATTGCCATATTTGTCATAAAAACAGGGTGGCATCATTGACAAAACGTTTGAAATAATTGTCATAAAAAGAAGGGAAAGACTGTTTTACTGGCTAGACTAATGTTTTGATAGACCTTGATTTTTCCTAACTTATAATTTGACTTTTCATATGTAAAAATTAGACTTGTTTCTACAAAAATGAGAATTCAGATATTATAAAGGCCTATAGCCTAAACCTTCACTGACAGTACATAAATCTAGAAAGAGTGCTAGAAATAGTGACTATTTAACTTCTCCAAATCTTTTGTCTTATTTCTAAAGAACATCATATGGAACTGATTATCACATACCAGAGCACACACTTTTAGACTACAGAAAAGATTATCTCAACTATGTTTTTATTTATTATTATTATTTTGAGACAGAGTTTCACTCTTGTTACCCAGGCTGGAGTGCAATGGCACGATCTCAGCTCACTGCAAACCTCTACCTCCTGAGTTCAAGCGATTCTCCTGCCTCAGCCTCCCGAGTAGCTGGGACGCATCACCACGCCCGGCTAATCTTTTATTTTTAGTAGAGACGGGGTTTCACCGTGTTGGTCATGCTGGTCTCTAACTCCTGACCTCAGGTGATCCACCCGCCTCGGCCTCCCAAAATGCTGGGATTACAGGTGCAAGTCATTGTGCCCCCAGCCAACTATGTTTTTAAAAATAAACACATAAACACATTTTTAAAAAATGAGTAACACTACTTTGCCTTGATCATCGTAAAAACAAAAGACTCTAGGGTGATTAAATGATCACTACTATTTTATCTTACATAAATCCCTTATTTGGTCAGGCGCGGTGGCTTACGCCTGTAATCCCAGCACTTTGGGAGGCTGAGACAGGTGTGTCACTTGAGTGCAGGAGGAGTTTGAGACCAGCCTGGCCAATATGGCGAAACCTTGTCTCTACTAAAAACACAAAAATTAGCTGGGCGTGATGGCACGCACCTGTAATCCCAGCTATTCAGGAGGCTGAGGCAGGAGAATCGCTTGAACCCGGGAGGCAGAGGCTGCAGTGAGATCACGCCACTGCACTCCAGCCTGGGCAACAGAGTAAGTAAGACTCAGTCTCAAAAACAAAACAAAACAGAACAAACAAAAAAAAAATTCCGAAATTGTTTAAAAATATTTTTATGAACCTAATGTCCCACGGGTCTTAGCCACACTTTGTAATGGCAATTTCAAAGCCAGGTTTCTAGAAATATCTTTAGCAATAACAAACAACACTTTAAAATATTTCTCTGTAGTTTAAAAAAAAAAAAAAAAAAAAAAAAAAAAAGATCAATTTCTCCATAGCCTTGAAGCTGCACTCACAATTTGTCCTCACCATCCCCGGCCCATAAACCCTGCTTTTCACACTGTATCATCAGGTCCATTGATTCTGCCACCTAGATAATCGCTTTTGCTCTTCTCCAACCCCAGACAGCCACAAACTACATTTTTCATTTCTGTTTGGGACACAGTCTAGTCTCTCTTCTGGTCTTAACCCATATCCTCCTGTTTCCATCTGACTCCTCCAATGCCTCTCAAGAAAGGGTGATCTTTCCAAAAAGAACTTCTGATCATATCACAGAGTAAATACTCAGTGTTTGCTGAAATAACAAATCCATCCCTTAAAGTCAAAATTGTTAAAGTCATCAAACATATGAATTACTGTTCGTTTGAATAAATCTACCAAAATTTTATAAAATAACCTAATATGGCACATAACTGGATAAAAATAAAAAATATTAATCAGAACATTTTTGATTATATATGCAGTTGAAAGATTTAAAATACTAACTGAAATTGTCATTTTTAAAAAGTGGCTAGGCACGATAGTTCATGCCTGTAATCCCAGCACTTTGGGAGGCTGAGGCGGGTAGTTCACTTGAGGTCAGGAGTTCAAGACCAGCCTGGCCAACATAGTAAAACCCCGTCTCTACTAAAAATACAAAAATTAGTAGGGCGTGGTGGCACACACACACAATCCCAGCTACTCACTCGGGAAGCGGAGGCAGGAGAATCACTTGAACCCAGCAGGCAGAGGTGGCAGTGAGCTGAGATTATGCCACTGCACTCTAGCCTGGGTAACAGAGTGAGACTCTATCTCAAAAAAAAAATAAAATTAAATAAAAAATAAAATTTAAAAAATAAGTAATAAAACACTTAATGGCACATAAAATAGATGCATATTTTACCTGATGTGTTAGCCTTTGGGTTAGCAATGGGAGGGAATCTGCCACAAAATGAAATTCATCTGGTGTGATACTCTGGCAGCAATTGGCTGCAATTGCTAATGCATTTCTTTGGGCATTTATGCTGAAGAACTCTAAGTACAGCAAGCAGTCTGCCAAACCACCCTAAAATATAGAAAACTGTTAAGGTAAAGAAAAATCCTTTATCAGCAATAAAAATAATTTAACTCTTAAAAAGTCTAGCACAATACTTTGGAAACAACATTTGTATCTTACAAAAACTGCAATTAAGTAGCTTGTACAAATGTGGATTTTAAAATTCTACATAAGGTGAAATGTAGTCCTTCAGTAACAACACTTACCGCCTGTAGAATGGCTTTACTGTGTCTCCGTGACAACATCTCCAAGGCAGTCAAGGCCTGCTCTGCCACATCAATACACTGAATAACTTGCAGCTGGGAACATATAGTTACCATAAGGTTATCATTTAAGTTCTTTTCCAATAACTTATCTTCTACAGACAGTATTTTCTCTAATTTACATCAATGTATACTATCTCAAAACGTGTAACCCACCATAGGATGTAAGTCGCTTAGCAGCTTAAGCTATAAAGTATGGCCAAAACAGTTTCCTTCTAACCAGTTTGTGGTTTTAAGATACTGAAAAATGTTTTACATAATTACCCAATTACATAACCTTTAAATCTTCAGATTTAAAATAGATGAGTTGTTTTACATAACAAAATTTTAAAATCAGATTTTAACTTTACATCATATTGCAAATTTATGAGATAAATTTTGTTGTGCATTAAACAAACAAAAAGGTCCGTAAGACAGACAAAAAACACAGTTTACTACAAACCATATGAAAATTTCTATTCCCCACTGATTCAACTTTCTCAGCTATATAATGAGGGTATAAATAGCTATCAACCTCACTGGGATGTTTTCTAGAAATCAGATTATTTTTAATCAAATACTTTAAAGTTCTTCTCTGAAAGTTCTTATATTAATGTGCTAATTATTACTAAAAATTACAAAACTAGGCTGGGATTCTACAAATGATTTATCTTCAACTTCAAACTATTGATCTGCTGGATATAAAACATTTTTCAGGAATCTTGGCTAAAAAATATACTTTATTTAGATAATGAAAGCTGAAATTCAAGAGTTTGAAACTTGATTTCCCTATGCCTGCTTTTGAACAAATGGGGTAAAAGTAGGATCACCTTTTCTAAAAAGACAGGAATAGCATCTACTACAACAGCAGAAGATCGAGGAAGTGCTTCCATCATGTATGTTAAGGCTCGACAAGCATGGTTCATCTAGAAAAGAAGAGATTTCGATGAATAAAAATTCAAAACTTAAATATCCACCATTTTAAAAAATACAGTATATACTTACAATATCAAAATTATGCTCCATCTGAAGTAATGTAATCTGTTAAAAAGATAACAAAGTATTAGAAGGTATACTCCTTGGGAAAATCCTAAAGGTGTTTCTTCCTCTTCTATTTGAACTTCAGCTGAAATGGTATTATTCGTAACTTTTACCACACAAAAATAACGTCAAGATAAAACCTAGTAGGCATACACCAGGAATGATTACACTCAGGATGGTTCATCACACACAGTGACTCCGACTTGAGTGTGCTGCTAGATAACCATCACCTCATGATACAGGTCACAAACAAAGCCTTCTTGTTACTTACAACCTATCCTTTTGGTAGCTCTAACCCTTTCAGAAGCCTATTAATATATCCCTGAGAACTTACCAGTGTTAATAAATACTAGATAGATAAATAAACAGGATCAGCAATGCATTGACATTTGTTGAATTAACAAATGTCAGCAAAGATTCAGGACCATAACTCTTGTGAACAAGCTTCTCTAAAACAGACAAGCACCATTTAACTCAGCTTTAAAATACACAGTAATATAGGATTTAAACACAAGATAGATCACACCAGAAACTATGCACTAAAGTCAAATTAATATAATTACTCCATATACGCGGGAATAAGTTTAAATATTGATTTTAGTTTTTCTTGTGGGAAGGATCTTAAGCAGATTTCAGCTATGTTTTTCTAATGAAGGAATGCAAAACTGCTGGGGATACACACTCCGTCCTCTTGAAGCAGCTGAGTCACCAAAGAAATTTTCTCCTTGGGGGTAAGACAGTCATTCACTGTCTTCTGGTTCAACAGAAATTTTTAAATGCACTGAATTAAGTACCCTTCAATTAAATTTATAACAACAACAAACATCAGATATTCTAACACAATACTCACACAATATGAATGTCTTCTCAGCTCTGAATTGTGCTGGGTAAAGTATACCTACATACCAGAAGTCCTAAGAACTATTTTTGTTTAAAAGCAGTTACACACAAACACCATAACACATACACACACTCCATTTCAGGACTTAAAAAAACCAAAATCCTACTTATCAAATCACTTAATATTAGTCACTTAGAACACTTAGTGTAATTTGAAAGGGGTTGTCATGTTAAAAGAAAAAGTACTAGGTTCCCCAATTATTAAACAACCTTGTTATACCGTGTTTGGGAAGGACTGACATAAGCAGATTCCCTTTCACCAAAAATGGCTATTTATGTCACATGACTGCACTGTGATGAAGAGATATACATAAATAATATTCAACTGTGATAAAACATATATCTGGAGAACTCATTAATAACAGCCATTATTAATAGCGAGAGCATCCTTGTGCAAGTCAATCAGGTACTTAAATCTAACAACCAGCACATTAAGTAAAGTGAATTATGTGTCAACATTTCCGCCTAGACTTAATGGCTTCTTTATTTAACTAATAAAAATTAAAATTTAACTGTAGATAGTATAAGGTAAGCCCAGTTATTTGTTGCTACTTCTTAGTGAACAAACAACAATAACAATAAAACAAACGAAAATTTGATGCGGGTCACAGAAGCCAGCTATTGAACAAATCAGCAATCTGAGAATGGACATTAACACAGGCAAAATCTGAAAGTTGAAAGGTTAATAATATTGCTATTACGAAACACACAGAAAGCAACATGTACAACTTTTACTAGAATGGAAATGATAAAATTTGAACACTGGCTTTTATTATCTGCACCTGGGTGGCAGGTGAAGAAATTGTTCTATCCTTTATCAAACTCTGCCGGAGCTGAGCCATCCAAATAAGAACAAGCAGAATAAGAATCATCACCTTATATTTCACAGGCTTTTCTTTACTCAGCTCTATCACCAAAACTCAAGCTATCTCCATAATTTGTTCAAACAGGACAATATGATGTAATAACCACAGCTTTACTGCATATACAAAAAAGATTTACATGGTATTTAATTGTAATTTCCAAAAAAAAACATGCTACAATGTCATCATGTTTATGTTTGTCTTTTGGTAGCGTTTGATTTAGACTCAAATTTTAATCTTACATTATAGCCAATTTATTTAACTTTGAACAAAGAAATTATCAATCCACTATTTAAACACTGTATTGTGCTAAGGTGCCTACATTTGATAATAGCAATTTTTCTTCCTATTGTTTTCATATTTAAAAGTTTAAGGAATCAAGCTGTTAATACATTTCTCATATCAAAATATCAACTCATAACTGTGTTGAAAAGGCACTAAGAAGATTTTTTAAAGTCTTTATTTCTTTTTCTTAGACAGAGTTTCACTCCTGTTACCCAGGCTGGAGTACAGTGGCACGATATTGGCTCACTACAAGAGATTAGAGCGATTCTCTGCCTTCCAGGTTCAAGTGACTGTCCTGCCTCAGACTCCTGAGTAGCTGGGATTTACAGGCACCTGCCACCATGCCCAGTAAATTTTTTCTATTTTAAGTAGAGACAGGGTTTCACCATGTTGGCCAGCCTGGTCTCGAACTCCTGACCTCAGATGATCGACCTATCTCGGCCTCCCAAAGTACTAGGATTACAGGCATGAGCCACCGTGTCTGGCCAACATAAAAGCTTTTAAACTGAAAAGATCCACATATATACCATATGGCTTGAGTAGTATTCCCATGTAGACACGTACTAAATATGAAACCTTTCTGGCCCTCCAACACAACCCAAAGTGAGCTTCCCCGGCCCATTGCTCCATGGATCACCAGGCTAAAAGAAAAAGCACGTATATTTTACATGGCAGGAGTTAAGGTTACTGATGAGGCGAACAATTTAAAACCAGTCATTTAAGTATCAAGAATTGGGTGACTATTCATCAAAAAATGACTTAGAAAATTTGCTATCTCATTAGCAACTGCTCACAGTATCTATAAGCATGAAATAAAAGCACCAAGTCATATACTCGTCTCTTAACTCTATCATGTTTTAAAAATTAATACTGACAATAATCATACATTCAGTAAAAAATCAGCAGATTTCTGCAGACAAATGAGGTAAAATGAGGGGAAAACACTATGCTTACCAAAGCTGGAACAACACTCTTGACAGGAAACCCTCCCAGTGTCTCCTCATTTCCCATGACCAGCAACTGACACATCTCAATAACTGCCTGAAGCTGTTGACTTTCATCACTGGCTTGCAATCCTTGTAGTAGCTGCTGGGCCTTAGAACCTTTAGAGAAAAAAATAATTATTATCTTTAAACACTTAAGAAAATTATTACTAGGTATAAGGTGTGACTCGCAATGTAACTGGTTGCTTATCTTCTTTGGATCCTAACAGGTCTATACCAGGGTCAAGGCACACTGCTAATACACTGAAGGAAGAATTAAATTAGTTGCATCTGCTCTGCCTTATCATGCTTTCACAGTTATGTATTTCTGACTTCTTAATTGAAAAGTTGACTGGTTTCACAGCAAAAAAACAAAAAATAATATCCATAAGACCAGTATAAACTGATAGCTTTAACATGATCTGTTTTAAGGAAATATAAATCGTGAGCAAAGGTCTGCTACAATAATAAAAACCTGTTAAACAATGATGCCCATACTTCAAAGGAAACGTTATACACCTCCAAATATCCGTTCCAGAATAAATAGAATCCAATTAACAGTGAAAGGGCAAGGAAATAAAAAACAGACACAACAACGTATCTAACAAAAAAGGGAACGAAAAGAATATTCTGTAAAACTACACACACACACACACACACACACACACAATTATAAACCCTTACAACCTCTTTCATTTCCTGCACAGATGATGGCTATCAGAATGTTTCTACTTTTAAGACTTAATTCCATTACTCCAACAATTGAAAAACGTGAATACTCAACAACCACAAAGAAATAAGTTGTCATTAAGCTGAACAATACACTCCAAAATAAAGTCTACAGGCTGGGTTCAGTGGCTCATGCCTGTAATCCAAGCACTTTGGGAGGCCAAGGCAGGTGAATCACTTGAGGTCAGGAGTTCGACACCAACCTGGCCAACATGGTGAAACCCCGTCTCTACTGAAAATACAAAAATTAGCCTGGCACAGTGGTGTGCACCTGTAGTCCCAGATACGCAGGAGGCTGAGGCAGGAGAATTGCTTGAACCCGAGGCAGAGGCTGCAGTGAGCCGAGATGATGCCACTGCACTCCAGACTGGGCGACAGACAAAGACTTCATCTCAAAAATGATTAATTAATTATTTTAAAAAAATTAAGTCTATGAATGTGTTTCATTTTTCATGGACACTTTCCTACTTGAAACCACAATTAATTAAATTAACACTTAACCAATGTTTTATGATGTTACTTTTAAAGCCCCTTCACTTCTTACACCTTTTCAAGTTATTCTTTTCATATTGGACTTTTCCAGTCCTATATCATTAAGTATTGAAATGTGTAGAAATGGGATATATGTCTGGAAGCTGTCAATGAATGTGAAATTCTCATAAAAACTAAAGCTAATAATTTCAATTGACATTATTTGTCAATTGGGGGGCATATACCTCTCAAAGGGGCACATGGCAATCCACGGAAGTTGTTTTATGGTTTAAGATTGTGGCTACTGCATTCTATAGCTATCGCTGCCTACCTACCTTTACCATAATTAAAATTCATCCAAAAATACACCAGAAGAAAAGTTGGGGGAAATACAATTTAACAATTTTAAACTAAATAATATCAATTCCAGTGAGAGTAGGTTTATCACTTCTGTGTTGACATAATGTAGAAGGAAAAACAAAATGATAGAAAAACAGTGAAAATAAATGAATCCTCTGCTGATTCTAAAAGGATTAAACTTTAAAAGGATTAAACAGTTCACATCAAGTATGGCCTAATAGCACAACCCCCTAAGAGAAAGAACTGACATGTATGTGACTAGATGGAGGTCTTATAACCATGTGGGTTGACAACTGTTAAGGACATGGATCTTATACAGCACAATCAAAATTATCATCAATACCAATAAACATCTGGGATGTACCTAAAAATAACTTACACTAAACTGAAGATAACAACAAAAAGCCAAAACCATTACCAAAACCTACTTTATCTTCTGATCTATGAAGAGAAACCAACTCTTAGAGTAGTGGATTTTGAATTTAGAATCATTTTATACTCTTAAAAACTACTGAGGGACCACAAAGCACTTTTGTTTATGTGGGTTGTATTTATTGATAATTTTAAAATATGTTAATTGAAATACAAAAATTTTAAATATTTGCCAGTTAACTCATTATACATTAATATAAACAATTTTGATTTTAAAAGACCTTATTTTCCAAACCAGGTGGCACGGTCTCAGCTTACTGAAACCTCCGTCTCCTGGGTTCCAGCGATTCTCCTGCCTCAGCCTCCCAAGCAGCTGGGATTAGAGGCACAGGCCACCACGCGTGGCTAATTTTTTTGTATTTTTAGTAGAGCTGGGGTTTCACCATCATGGCCAGGCTGGTATTGAACTCCTGACCTCAGGCAATCTGCCCACCTTGGCCTCCCAAAGTGCTGGGATTACAGACATGAGCCACCGTGCCCGGCCCAAACACTGTATTTTCAATATGAATTTGGTTGCTAATGTAGAACTCATGGATACAGAAGCCTAACTGTATTTATTCTTTAAATCCATGAATAAGTGGACCCACACAGTTCAAACTCATGTTGTTCAAGAGTCAACTGTAAATGGAAAAGATTGGCCTTACTGTGTTCCAAAGATTATTAAAAAGACATGTCTTGGGAGTAAAGACCTAATTAAATTAACTTTGGTTCAGTAAGGGCATCTTAGATAAAAACTGAATTATATAGCCAGGCGCGGTGGCTCACGCCTGTAATCCCAGCACTTTGGGAGGCCGAGGCGGGCGGATCACAAGGTCAGGAGATCGAGACCACGGTGAAACCCCGTCTCTACTAAAAATACAAAAAATTAGCCGGGCGCGGTTGTGGGCGCCTGTAGTCCCAGCTACTCGAGAGGCTGAGGCAGGAGAATGGCATGAACCCGGGAGGCGGAGCTTGCAGTGAGCCGAGATCGCACCACTGCACTCCAGCCAGGGCGACAGAGCGAGACTCCGTCTCAAAAAAAAAAAAAAAAAAAAAAAAAAAAAAAACAAAAAACTGAATTATATTTACTTGGAGTATGTGGCAGTGAAAAACACAATGACTGCTAGTATCATTCAGTGCCACTCCTTCATGCTTAAGATCCCACCAGTTTTACCCATTACAGCTTATGAACCATCAGTTCAAACATCAAAGAAACAGAAGGAAAAATCTTAGTAACTATTATTAGTTTTGACCTTATAGAACTCATTTAAGGGTCTCTCACGAACCAAGAGTCCACAGATCATACTTTGAGAACCGTTATTGTCGATCAGGGTTTGGCAGGCAAACGTTTTCTCTCAAGGGCCAGATAGTAATTATTTTGGGCTTTACAGGCATATGGTCTCTACTGCAACTACTCAACTCTGGCACTGTAGCTGGAAAGTATCCACAGAAAGTAAGACTAATACAAACAAATGAACATGACTATATTCCAATAAAACATTATGGACACTGAAATTTGATCTGCATTTAATTTTCACATCAGAAAATATGACTCTTTTAAAATGTTTTCAGCCACGTAAAAATATAAAATCCACTCTTAAGAGTATACAGGCAGTATAATACAAATTCATTGGTTTATTATAGCATACCTTATACAAAAATTAGCCGGGCGGGGTGGTGTGCACCTGCAGTCCCAGATACGCGGGAGGCTGAGGCACAAGAGTCACTTGTTTGCAGTGAGCCAAGATCACGTCACTGCACTCCAGCCTGGATGACAAGAGTGAGACTCTGTCTCAAAAAAAACAAAAACAAAACAAACAAAAAAAACTGATAGAGGGGAGAGTAAGAAGTTTTGCTAAGACAGAAGAAAATCTTGTACTGTTTGAGATTGATAAATTATTAATTTAAGGTATGCTATAACAAACGAGTGAATTTGCATTATACTCCCTAGGGTACCACTAAAATAAATATACGAAGATATATAACTAAAAAAAAAGTTAGAAACAATGAATTTTGGTAAAAAATCAAAAGCTTGATACCATACTGCAGTCATACCCACGACTGGTGGAAATGCAAAATGGTACAATCCCAAATTGGAGGAGTTTGCAACACCTACCAAAACATCGTATGCATTTACACTCATTTAAGCAGCAATCCTCCTTCTATAAATCTATCCAAAAGATAATGCTTGAAAAAAATAGGAAAGCTACATTTCACTGAAGGCTAGCCAATAGAAAAAAAACTGAAAATAACTCAAATGTGCAACAGGGGACTATATAAATAAACTATGTATACCCACACAATGGAGTAACATGGCAGCTTTACAAAGGCGCATCAGTTGAACATGCAACACGCATGTGGCAGCTGTGAAGAGTGAACACCAAAATACAGTATCAAAAGCAAAGTAAAGTGTATAAAGTTTGCTACTCTTAACTGAGAAAGGAAGTCCCATGGACAATATAGATATTTATGGATTTTTTAAAGTAAATAACAGAAGGACAAGCCTAAAATTTAAAAGATTATTTATGTGAGAGGAAGAAGCAGGGGAAATGGAAAGCAAAAGAAGATAAGATTTTTCTAAATATATCTTGTTTGTAGATTTGACTTTTACAACTGTGTAAATATTATATAATTATAAAAGCAAAATACACATTTTAAAAAGCAGTCCCTAAAAATCAGAAGCAAAATGAAGTAAATGAACCAATCCAACCTGCTGGCATAAAGAAAGAGATGGATTATTTCAAATGACTTTAAAACACACTAATTTTAACACAAAGTAAAAAATATCCCAGGAACAGAAAGAACTGTAAAATAATCTTTTTGACTTTTTTAATAATAATACTTTCAGTAGCAACTTGAAATCTTGTACTGTGGATAAAGTAAATGAGTCACTATGTTATAATTATTGGGAATTAGGACACTCAGCATTGGAGAAAGGAGATATAACATGAATGAAGTCAAATAAAAACTCTGTAGACCTAAACATGAATTGGTGGTATCATACCAACTTTTAAAAGAGTCTAGAAATAATGGTCAACCCAGAAGAAATGAATATGGCAGACTGCGGTCTCTAAATACAAAATAAACCAACGCTCTATGGGGAAATGAACAATTTCAGGTATGGGGAGTGTATCAGTCCATTCTCACACGTCTACGAAGAAATATCCAAGACTGGGTAACTTATAAAGAAAATAGGTTTAATTGACTCACAGTTTGGCGTGGCTGGGGAGGAAACTTACAATCAGTGGAAGGTACTTTCTCATAGGGCAGCAGAAGAAAGAATAAGTGCCAACAGGGGAAATGCCAAATCCTTATAAAACCATCAGATCTAGTGAGAACTCACTAGCAGGAGAGAATAGCATGGGAGAAATCACCCCCATGATTCAACTACTTCCCACTGGGTCCAACCCAGTGGGGACTGTAGGGATTGCAATCCAAGATGAGATTTGGGTGGGTACACAGCCATACCATAGCAGGAAGAAAAAATAAGTCAACTGAGTTTGGCACATCTTATCATACCAGAAAATAAGAAGGCTATCAAAAATTACTAAGGTTATGGCCGAAAGATTCAGAAGCCAAACTCAAAAAGATCCCATCATCCAATGCTGGGACAATTCAAGTATCAATGAAAATCACTGAAATGTCTAATACACATCTCAACCCACTGCTTACAATCACACTTAAAAACAAACATGTTAAAAAGCAAAACAAAAATACAACAATGGTACCTTTGGAGGATATAAAAATCACTCCTTTTATTAACCAGTAAAGAGTGAAAAATAATTTTTCCTGTATCAACTATTGTCCTGGGCAATCAAACAGAAGGTGAGAAGAAGATATCCTTTATATATTTCTACTAAATTATTAATACTTTCTTTACTTCTCATAAATGAAAAGAGATTATTAGGTCTAAAATACTACTATTTTGTAACCCCTATTACACAGGTACTTAGTTTCAACAGCTTGTTAAAAGACAGACACTATGTACTTTCTAAGAACACACTATGACTTTTCAATAGGCTTTGTTTACCAAGAAAAGATGATAAAGGCTCTAAACTCAATGTGAAGAGGTCTCTAGATCCAACAACCAGTTTGCAAGAAATACACTTATGATATTGAGACAATGAAACTTCGACATCTATTGGCTATCTATTATTAAGAAATTGCTGGTTTATTTTTTAAATGTGATAATGTGACTGTGTGTTTTGAGGAGCATTATCTTGAACCACATGATGAAATGTTTATAGATTAAAATTAGGTGTCACTTAACAAATGGGATATGTTCTGAGAAATGCATTGTTAGCCTATTTTGTCGTGCAAACATCATAGAGTATACTTAAACCAAGATGGTACAGAGTTTAGCCCCTTGCTCCTAGGCTAGAAACCTGTACGACATGTTACTTTACTGAATACTATAGGCAGTTGTAATGAGTATTTGTATATGTTACAATATCTACACATAGAAGAGGTACAATAAAAATATGATATAAAAGATTAAAAAATGGTACTTCTGTATAGGGCATTTACCATGAATGGAGCTTACCAGGAATGGAAGTTTCTCTGGGCGAGTGGGTGGTGAGTGAATGTGAAAGCCTAGATTATACACTACTATAAATTCTATAAACTGTATATATATGTATACTAAATTTATAAGAAATATCTTAAAGAAATTAACCGGTCAGGCACTGTGGCTCACGCCTGTAATCCGAGCACTTTGGGATGCTGAGGTGGGCAGATCACAAGACCAGGAGATCGAGAACATCCTGGCTAACAGAGTGAAACCCCGTCTCTACTAAAAATACAAAAAATTAGCCAGGCATGGTGGCAGGTGCCTGTAGTCCCAGCTACTCGGGAGGCTGAGGCAGGAGAATTGCTTGAACCTGGGAGGAGGCGGTAACAGTGAGCTGAGACTGCACCACTGCACTCCAGCCTAGGCGACAGAGCAACACTCCGTCTCAAAAAAAAAAGAAAGAAAGAAAAAAGCAATTAAGCTTCCTGTAACTTTTTACTTTCATAAACTTTTTTTAACTTTGACTATTTTGTAGTATTAACTAGCTTAAAACACAAACACAATGTACAGCTGTATAAAAACATTTTCTTTCTTTATATCCATATAAGCTTTTTCCTATTTTGAAAATTCATTTTTCTTTAGTTATTAAACAGTTTTTTAAAACATTTAGACACAAACATGACCATTAACCTAGGCCTGCACAGGGTGAAGATCATCAATATCATTATGTTCTACCTCCACATCTTATGTCCCACTGGAGGTCTTCAGGGGCGATGATAGGCATGAAGCTGTCATCTCCTATGGCAACAATGCTTTCTTCTGGAATACCTACTACTAAGGTTTACAGTTAATGTTCTTCTTTAGTATGTAGAAGGAGTACATTCTAAACCAAGCTTGTTCAATGCGTGGCCCAGGATGGCTTTGAATGCAGCCCAACAAAAATTCGTAAAGTTTCTTAAAATATTATAAGATTTTTTTGCGACTTTTTTTAAGCTCATCAGCTATTATTAGTGTTATTATAATTAGTGTTACTATATTTTATGTGTGGCCCAAGACAATTCTTCTTCCAATGTGACCCAGGGAAGCAAAAAGACTGGACACCTCTGGCTTTAAATGATCAAAGTATGGTTTAAAAATGTGTACTGTATATTAGATAGATGATGGGAATTTTTCAACTCCATTATAACCTTGTGGGACTGATGTAGCGTGTGCGATCTGTTGTTGAATGAAACATCATTATGCAGCACATGACTGTATATAATGCCTGGGATTCATTTCAAACTAATATGGGAAGAAGGATGTGAATGAGGCTACAGATAAAGATTAGATGTGAAGTAGGCACCGTTGAAGCTGGGCCATGGGCACAAAGGTGTGGCATTGTTTTTGACTCTGGCTCTAGTTTACGGTTTACATTAAGTTCATGTGTAAAGGTTGATGTTAAATACAGGTTTCAGATATCTCAAAATCAATACCCTTAGGGACCCCCTGCAACAGTTTTTTTTTTTTTTTTTTTTTTTTTTTTTTTTCCCTTTCCAGGCTTCTCCCCAGTGACAAATAAAACCAAATTTCTCTTAAAAAAACAAACAAAAATCTTAAGAAACTACCTGATTGCAATGTATAAATCATATTTTGATCCCAATTCAAGGAAACAGGCCAGGCACAGTGGCTCATGCCTGTAATCTCAGCACTTTGGGAGGCCAAGGTGGGTGGATTCCCTGAGGTCAGGAGTTCGAGATCAGCCATCCAACACAGTGAAACCCCATCTCTACTAAAAATACAAAAATTAGCCGGGCTTGGTGGTACACACCTGTAATCCCAGCTACTCAGGAGGCTGAGGCGGGAGGATTGTTTGGACCCGAGAGGTGGAAGTTGCAGTAAGCTGAGATCGCGCCACTGCACTCCAGCCTGGATGACAGAGCAAGATTCCGTCTCAAAAAAAAAAACTTTTTAAAAAAGTACACATGAGAACCTTATGTCTAAATATTTAAAGCTATAAAAAAAATCAGCTAGCAAACTGTTTAATGTTTTATCCTCTCACCTTGACAAATACATCATTATGACAAACTCAAGATTCAAATCTATGCAAAACATGCCATCAGGTGCCATAATTACCAATGCAATTGTTTGAGATTCTTTATTCTTATTTTGTTCAAACAAACAGAATCAATCTCGCTATAAAATCTGGGTAATACTGCAATGAAAATTGTACTTAAGGTGTGAATGTGCACAAGCCTTCTTTTTAAAAATGGGTTAAAGATGATGAAAAACTTCTTAATACTTCGATCAATAGGTTACAAGTAAAAACAGCAGTTGGCTAATTATTGAGAGGTTTCAGGGAAGGAACATTTTTACTTACTAGCTCCGCTTCCAATTGTTCTATGGAAAAGCTGTGACATCCGAGGACCAAGAGGACCAAACAGGTGAGGGGGAAGACCCCTTGCCTCTAACAAAGCTAGAGAGAAAAGAAGGGCAGAGTGAACAACTAAGATGACTTCATGCAACTGATCTATCTGAAAATTTCAAGTAACTGATTCATCTCACTTAACTGATTCAATGTTACTTTGCGTTCTGAACTATTAAGAGAAGCTGCAAACTTTCAAGACCACCCTAATATATTAAATCAGTGCCAACAGGAATGTGTAAAATATTTCAAGAAAAACCTAAGGTAAGTATTTTGATTATTTTGAAGAGCTAATATGTTAAGCACCTTGGCTCTGTTTTCTGTATGACATTATTTCCCAATCAGTTGTTGGTCATCAGATCCTATAAAACCATATGAAAACAGTATATGATTTTTATTAGTTCCAAAATGTGAAAACAAAACAAAATAGGCAAGGCATAGTGTCTCAAACCTGTAATCCCAGCACTCTGGGAGGCCGAGATGGATCACCTGAGGTCAGGAGTTCAAGACCAGCCTGGCCAACATGATGAAAGCCCGTCTCTACTAAAAATACAAAAATTAGCCAGGCGCAGTGGCGGGGACCTATAATCCTAGCTACTCAGGAGACTGAAGCAGGAGAATGGTTTGAACGCGGGGGGCGGAGTTCACAGTGAGCTGAGATCGTGCCATTGCACTCTAGCCTGGAGTGCAAAGTAAGACCCGGTCTCAAAACAATCAAAAAAAACTCTGTGTTCCTGAGAGTCCAAGTCCTAGAGATACTTGTATGTTCCCTCAGGAACTTAAAAGCAATCAAAAATGATTTATAAATAATACTTTTATTGTAAGCCTCACACTGAGATCTGTTATAAATCAATTGAGATAAAAATATATACCCATCCATACATAATATTAGGCTGCTTTTGTAAAAGCATTTGTTAACATTTAAAAAAACTACAATTTGTATATACACTATACATTCCTTTTGAAACAGGATCAAGAAGATAAAAAACCATGGCAAACACCTTATTAAAACCCATTTATGCTGCAGGTTGCAATTTTTTAAATTTTTACATGAGTGAAAAGTCAGACCTTGGCAACAGCCTTGAGCAGTAGGATATCAATAACTCCCACATCCTTAGCGTTCCAATAATGGAACACTAGGCCTAAGTGGGTTAAATGCATTCATAATGCTACTGGACTCCAGACGAAAATATATTAAGGTACCCGTTTTTCAAGATTTTTAACTTATTTATTACTGAAACCAGCTATACATGCAACCACAATAAAGAAAAAAACATTTAAACAAAAATAAATATGTAAGGCTTTATCTAGTCAAACAGTAAACACCTAGAGGCAGATAGCTCATCTTCTAATTCCAAATCATGAAATTGCTACTAAGAAGTTTTTTTGTTTTTTTTCTTGGAGGTACAGGTACTGCTAGATTATGGTCAAATGAATTTAAATTAATTTCAATAAAGTATGGTATTAACAGGTAGCTCATGGTAATGGTTTCTTGTAGGCTCAATAACTGTTTTTACCTTGCAAACGTCCCATCTCGGAATCATCTGATTCACTCTCCCCAGAGGTGGTCATGCCAACAGCCCCTGCAACAGAACTAGAGGCTTGGGGTGGAGGGGAAAGATGAGGGTTAGGAGAGGAGCACTTAAACACATTACGTCTGGCTTATCTTAGAAAAACCAAAGTTTTGTGGACTACAATGAATAAAGGCAATTAAACTTGTCTAGCCACAGTATACTCAGCTGTTCTTCTAGACTTTATCCTGTAGCTTTCAGCAACGAAAGGAGAACTCAACTATTTTAGTATTAAAAAGGTTGTATTTTTATGCTTGTTTTTCATTTATACATGGCTTTTGACAAATTTATTGTGCCTTTGAAACTGTTCTTTAATTAAGATGTCCTGAATCCCTCTCTGAAAGTCAATAAAGAACATAGTGCTAAAACAATTGTGATTATTTAACAGATGGCCAATTAGTAACAAAAATAATAAAAAGGCAAAATTGACATTTGGGGGAAATGTTGTATGTAGATGTCTGCCTTCTAAGTCTGCTTCATTCCCGGACTACAGTCTTGATACAATCATTTATCTGTTTTCATTAACTTCAAGAGTGCAAAAAGATATTACAACTAACAGATGACTGCTATGAAGTATGAAGGAGGCTGGATATGGTGGCTCACGCCTGTAATACCAACACTTTGCGGGTCAAGGCAGAAGGATCATTTAAGCTCAGGGGTTCAAGGCCAGCCTGGGTAACATAGTGCAACTTGTAGTCCCAGCTACTGAGTTGGGCATGCCTGAGTTGAGAGCACTGCTTGGGCCCAGGAGGTAGGGGCCGCAGTGTGCCATGATCATGCCACCGCACTCCAGCCTAAGCGGCAGGGCCAGACTCTATCTAAAAACAAAAAGTATGAAAGACAGGGCAATAAAGTGTCAAAACTAGTGTAAAATGAAGAGTTAAAACTCAGGATACTATGAATCGAAATGCTAACCTGACCAACAATGACAAAAAACCAGTCTGAGCTAATGGAGACAGAGTCTATTATGAATCTGAACAGGAAGTAAAACCATAGTCCTACAAAACTAGCAGTTAATTGTGCCTCTAGGTGTCTGCTGAGGTCAAAGGGGGTTCTTTTTGTTTGTTTTCTGGGTCTTTTTCTTTTTTTAACCCAGATGATTGATCTACATAAGCTCTTCCACAATACCTTAAGCCCTATATACTGAACAGATTGTGACAGAATGCAAGCCAGGAAGAATATTTTTGTCATAATTGTTAAAGAGGCATGTGTGAATAACATATGTGAATTTTAAGAGCTTGTCTGAAGAAAAAGATGCCAAAATACCAGCCACCGACTGTATTTTCATATTACCATTCTCTTCACATACCATTAAGTATTTTCTATGTAACTTCATTAATGGGATTAAAAAAAAATTCTTAGAAAAACTTATGGTTTAGAACAGGGTCAGCAAAATATGGCCCAAAGGCCGAATCCAGTCCACCACATGGTTTGGTAAATAAAAGTTTTATTAGAACATAGCTGTACTCATTCATTTACAGGTCTGTGGCTGCTTTCACGCTGTAATTACAGAACTGAGTACTTGCAACAGAGACTACATAAAGCATCAAACATTTACTATCTGGCCTTTTACAAAAATGTTGGAAACTCCCCCACCACTCCCAAAGGTTTAGAGCCATAGAGAGACAGATTAACCAGAAACACTGAAGTTGTATAAAGGTTAAGCAAAATCCACACTTCTGGTAAAGAAAAAGGAAATTAACCAGTAACTACACACACACTATAATGCTACTTACAGGTACGCAGCATTTATGAAACACTTACTATACATAGGCATTGTCTAAGTTTCCTCCTAACTGTACAAAAGGTATTATAATCATCATGCACATAAGGAAACCAAGGTTTTGTGACTCTGAGCATACTTGGCCAATGTCAGATAGCTAGTTATGGATCGGAGACCTGAACTTAGGAAGCCTGACTTCACAGGTTCTACCCTTAGAAACTATATGACTCAAACATATTCTTTAGCAGTGATTTTTAATTCAAATAAAGTTGCTTCTTCACATTATACAGAAATGCTGTTAACAAATACTGTTACCAGGTACAATTATAACTGAAATGGCTCTTAAACTTATCTTAAGACTATTCTATCTATGTGGGAAGCAAATACCAAGTTTTTACAAATGAAATAGTTGGTATTTTTAAACCACACTCTGGAGCCCATACATTAAAAAACGCACACACAAAAATCTAACCTGTTAAGAGTACTGCTGGGTTTTTAAGTTTACTGATCAGAGAATCTACTTGATTTTACTTTAAAATGTTCTCCAGACCTACAACCATTAAAGGTTTCTACCTTACATTACTTCTTAAACATTTTATTCTAACCACTTTCATAATGAATATCTCAAAACTTCACTGCCACAAAGACATCAATTAATCAAAACATAAAACCTACAGAAGAACATAATTAAAAGAGATGCTAAGGTTCTATTATAGCAGAGTCCCAACCTTTGGGGAGCCACAGAACCTTTTTTATTTTTATTTTTTGAGACAGGGTCTTGCTCTCTTGACCAAGCTGAAGTGCAGTGGTGCAATTTACAGCTCACTGCAACTTCCGTCTCCAGGGCTCAAGTGATCCTTCCGCCTTCGCCTCCTGAGGAGCTGGTATCACAGGCCCATGCCACCAAGCCTAGCTCAGTTTTGTATTTTGTTGTAGAGACAGGGTTTCACCACGTTGCCCAGGCTAATCTCAAACTCCTGAACTCAAGTGATCCACCTGCCTCGGCCTCCGAGTGTTGGGGTGAGAGGTGTGAGCTACTGTCAAAAGTCTGATTATCAGTAGAGGGTAGGGTGCTGGTTTTGACAGAAATTGGAAACTAACTGTGAAGAAAAGAATTCTTTTGCCAGACCTCTGATAGCAAGTATTAAGCTTTTGTTCCCTTTTATGAAGTAGTTTAGGTTATCTAAAGTGGGAGTTCAGATAGGAGTTACGAGTTTTCTAATTTTGTAAAACATATATAAAAACTATTTTTGTATGTTTTACAAAATGAGTTTGGTTTTACAAAAAAAAAAAAACAAAAAAAAAAACACTAGTTTTGTATGTTTTACAAAATTAGAAAACCTAAGCCAGCCAAGCCACTGGCTAATTCAATTAGGAGTATAGAGATGGCTGTTCTGTAAAGTCATGCAGATATGAAAATGTAATTAATCAACAGGAGTTGGCTACAGTTCCTTAGTCAAGGCTTCAAACCTACTTGGGCATAGGCCAGATTTGTTCCCAGAGTCAAATATACAAATATAACTATCAGTAGATAAAATCCAATGCCAGATTTTCAACAGATATTTCTCCTGTTTAGTCTTAAAATATCTTCACAGTACCGTGTAAGACAGTTTACAATACACATAAGTGAAAACAATGGAGAACGATATTGTCTAAATCAGAATACAAACATTCTATTATGGAGTGACAAGTTTTTATACTTTAACCAACAGATGCAAAGTTAACAAAATTGGAATACTTCTTTATGTGATCTAACCCTGATCATTTCTTCTGAAACTATAAAGTTACCCAATGCAAAATGGAGTGACATTATTTTACAAGAATAAAGAAAAATACTTCATTCCTTACTTTAGTACCCCTAGCATTTGCAAGACTTTATCAACACTATAAAGGTCTATACAGATTATGTCCCAAACTAAGAATGCACAGGAGACCAGGTGTGGAGACTCACGCCTGTAATCCCAGCACTTTGGGAGGTCAAGGTGGGCAGATCACTTGAGGTCAGGAGTTGGAGCGCAGCCTGGCCAACATGGTGAAACCCCTTCTGTACTAAAAATACAAAAATTAGCCAGGCGTGGTGGTGGGCGCCTGTAGTCCCAACTACTTAGGAGGCTGAGGCAAGAGAATCACTCAGATCCAGGAGGCAGAGACTGCAGTGAGCTGAGATTGCGATGCTGCACTCCAGCCTGGGCAACAGAGAGAAACTTATCCTCAAAAAAAAGAAAGGAAAAAAAAAAAAAAAAAAAAAAAAAGAATGCACAGGAGTCTGCCTCTGACTCTTGCGAAAGTGTGGCAAACACTTAACTTTCAACTTCAAAGGCTAGCATTTCTTACATGAAGAGTTAATGTGGTTGGGCTTTTTAAAATAACAACAACATTATTTCCAAATAAATGTTTTCAACGGAGTCTTATATCTACTATACAAGTACTATCTGAAAACGTTTACTTGTCAAAAGGAGCCCTAAGTCCACGAACCTATACACCATACTAATTTAGGTTTGTATTTTCTTTTACATTCCCATTTTACACATGCAGAAGCTAAAGCACATTACCATGAAGAACTTAACGTAAAGCTGCTAAATAATTAGCTTATTTCCCCATAAATACTTTAAAGAGTCAGCAGAGAAATTCCTATAATTCATAAGAGATCTATCCTCCAGAATGTAATGAAGTCAGCCCTCTAACACAAGTGCACATGCCAGATGTATTTTTTTATCACCAGTTACAATGCACAGTTTGGGAAACACTTGTATCACACTAATTTCAAACATAAATGACAACGGAATGCCTCAAAGTGCTTAGAAAGGCAGTTGGATGAGCCTGATTCCTGTATGCTTTTATTCTCTTAGGTAAATAAATAGGGGAACAAAATTTTACAGCCCATTCCCATTCCAGCTTTCAATTATATATTTGTATAAATTATATAAACTCTTGCAACTGTATTAGACAACAATGATGTTACAAATATGCCTGGCTTTGGGAAGTCACACATCACAGCTTGTAACCCTGAGCAAGCATAAGCAATGTTTGTCTCCGTTTTTCCTCACTTATAAAATGGTAATAAGAGCACTCATACCTCAGGAGGCTGTTTGGAATATTGAAAGAGAATATATGTAAAGTACTTAATACTATGGCTGGACTGCAATGTGGTATACACTGTATAAATATTAGTTATAATAATTACTATAGTAAGTCTACATTAATAGCCTGCAGCTCCTTTTCTGTTACCCATTTGGGAATTACTCCATTTCCACATTCAGGCTTTGAATAAACATTAAAAACTGGGAAGGAGCATACAATATTGGGATAGACTGTGAGTCACAACCAGTTTTAATGAGTTGCAATGAAATGGACTTTCCAAATATCTACCATTTAAACCTTCAGAAAAACTAGGAAAACAAATATGGGAAAAAACTCCTCTCCCACCACATAATTTATCATATAAAACTAAGAAAGTGTAGTGGTTAAAAAAATGCTAAGCTAGATAGAACAAGAAGACATCAGTAGTGGGTAAACCACAACCTTCCTGGCAAACTATGGCATGATCAACTACAGACATTAAAGAAAATGACAATGTATACTAATAGTAAACAATAGTATCTGAAATATCTTTGTTCAAAAGGAAGTATATGTCCACATCTAAACCTGTGTGTATCCTCTGATATAAGGCTCATACATATAAGCCTATAGTGATTGATTTTAACATTCTTTACCTGTTGTTCACGTCACTGAGAAATGTCAATACAAACTGTATTTTGATATCCATCAGCCAGAATTAATAGTTGAAGTATTAGCCTTGTTTTGGTATAGGTAATGGGTACATATTTAAAGCTGAGAGAAAAGTCTTAATTTTTGTGCTTCTAATATATCAAGAATAAAAATGAGAAGCCCGGCTGGGCGCAGTGGCTCAAGCCTGTAATCCCAGCACTTTGGGAGGCCGAGACGGGCGGATCACGAGGTCAGGAGATCGAGACCATCCTGGCTAACACGGTGAAACCCCATCTCTATTAAAAAACACAAAAAACTAGTCGGGCGAGGTGGCTGGTGCCTGTAGTCCCAGCTACTCGGGAGGCGGAGCTTGCGGTGAGCTGAGATCTGGCCACTGCACTCCAGCCTGGGCGACAGAGTGAGACTCCGTCTCAAAAAAAAAAAAAAAAAAAAAAAGAGAAGCCCATAACAATACAAATACTGTTCTTATAGCTAAGGTTCAAACTGAATACTCGTATTTTAGGGCTTACAAAAATTCTAAATTAAAATTTATACGTGTGTGAAGCAATTTAAACTATATTCTTATATTTTTACTATGAATTTAAATTCTTTCAATCAATGGGCAGTTATACGCACTAGTCAATATATAAAAAGCTTAAACAGAGTTTACTTCTTCCTAAAAGCCTTTTGAACGTAATTAGCGCAAATTAGGATGAGAATTTTAAAATGGCAACCATTTCCAATTAATCAAAATATCAAACTGGTAAAGTAAAACAAAACAGAACAAGAAGTTTATATGATAGTAACACCTAGCATACATCCCTCCCTCCACCCATCAAATCTATAAAAGACAGAAATGCATTTTAAAGCTAAGAAGTACGAATCTACCTACCCGCAGCTCCTTGGGGAGCTTCATCCGTCCGAGCAGCTGAAGAATTTACTGCCTCCTGGTTGCTTTCAGGGTCTGCCATTTTCTCCTGTCGACGAGCTTCAGCTGCTCCTCTTTTGCCCAGGCCAGAGCCTCGCCGACTACAACAGAAAAATGTCATCATGGGCAGCATTACCAGTGAACCAGGAGCAATGTATAGACAACACAAAGCTCAAATTCATGGAGCACAAAGCCAGTTTCTTCTTCGTCCTCTTTTTAAATAAAAGTAAGTGCAGAAAATCACCATGTATAACAACCAAGACTTTGTATATTTAAAATTCTTCCAAGTTATACTGCATTTACAATACAAGCTTTTGTGTTACTGGGAGCTGTTGTCATCCTTAGAAACAGAAATGATTTTTAAAACACTTCCAACTAAACAGAAAAGTGACTCTTCCTGCAGAGAAAATTCAATTCCTTTAAAATACAGCATCATTCCCAGGGTAAACAGTGGATTAATGTATTAATACTGGCTGGGTGCAGTGGCTCACACCTGTAATCCCAGCACTTTGGGAGGCCGGGCAGGTGTATCACCTGAGCTCAGGAGTTCAAGACCAGCCTGACCAATATCATGAAACCCTGTCTCTACTAAAAATGCAAAAATTAGCTGGGTGTAGTGGCGTGTGCCTGTAGTCCCAGCTACTTGGGAGGCCAAGACAAGAGAATTGCTCGAACCTGGGAGGCGGAGGTTGCAGTGAGCCGAGATCATGCCACTGCACTCCATCTTGGGCAACAAAAACAACACAAAAAAATTCATACAAAAGAACTGCAGATTAACACTGAGAATGTGAGGAAGAGAGGAGGAGATGGGAAAAAAATTCCCAGCCCCTATGTTCTAGATTACCTAAATCATACAAAAATAATCATCCTAATAATGAATAACTCCATTCTTTAAGTTATGGATTTAATATTATTAATAAATACAGATAACATTTGGGAAAGACATTCATTTAGGACAGAGACACAGAATAAATTATGAGAAAAGAATGACCACTTATTTCTCCTAAAGAAAATTACATTTTATTGATGATAAACCTTTTTTTCTCCTTTAATAGCAAAATCAGTAAGCAAACCGGGGAGAAGCAAAAATACTTCCCCCCAAATTATTCAAACTTGATAGCATTTAAACAAAGCTCCCCAAATTATCTTAAGAAAGGCAGAAGCCTATTAGTAAAAACATGTTTTAGATTAAAGTCACACTACAGTGAAGTGAGAGAAGCAGGCACAACTGACCTACAAATGCTCTGCTTACCTGAGAGCAATGGAAGAGTTTATTCTCATTACAGAAAAAGCTTCCCTACACAGAAATTTGCTTAACGAATCTTTCTTTCACAAGGAAACAGCTCATTCCCAACCCATTTTACAAAGCTACAAATTAGTGGGATTCAAATTCACTCATTTAAGATCTAATCTCCACCAGCACACTGGACTGACCACTTTGGATACGTAGGGTTGCTGCCCTCAAGGAGTGCTACTCTAAAGAGAAACAAGGACACCCTTAGTAGGTGACCAAGGCACTAAACGTAAGCAGAATCTCAACTAATTCAGAAAAGATTTGCCATGAAGAGCACTTCAAACAGGTGGCTAGATGAGACGGCCTGTGCACAGCATGATCAAACCCTACAGTGGGTAATTTCACACACACTAACTATCGTGAGTAGAATGAGAGGTGGTTGCAGAGAACAGCAGGGCAAGCAAGACAATTACAACACTAGATTACCTGACTTTGCATACGGCTTAAAATTAATTTTCAGACACAATAAATTCAGTTTGCATCTCAGACTAAACCTTGAGTAATTAAGATTCAAAATATGGCCCAAAATAGGATAAAAAACTCTGGAAAATTGAGAAGTTTCTTCAGAAATCCTCAGAAAAGTTGCTATGCAACCTCAAAAGCAAACAGGTGTACTAAATCCAGGTATTTTAAACAATCTAAAAAATTTAAAACCAGGTGGAAAAGATTTAAGGCGGCAAGGCTATCTTTTTCATGATTTATAGGCACCAAGTTGTACTGTTTACTTATGTCACTACTGTAACACCGCCAAGAGTAGAGAAAATAGGTTATCTTAGATAAGAACCAAAAGTGGAAAGACCCCTCTGCTAACCTGAGTGGGAAAAGGTAAACTAAAACCATTCCCCCACCCCATCACTAGTTTGCATGCATTTACTAGAGGGAACAAGCTACAGTCGTGTGCTGCATAATGTTGTTTCTGTCAAGGACAAACCACATGTATGACCGTGGTCCTGCAAGATTATTAATACTGTATTTTTACTGTACCTTTTCTACGTTTAGATATGTTTAGATGCATAAATGCTTGCCATTGTGTTACACTTGTCTACAGTATTCTGTAAGGTAACACGTTTTACAGGTTTGTGGCCTAGGAGCAACAGGCTACCACATGGCCTAGATGTGTAGTAAGCTATACTATCTAGGTTTGTGTTTTAAGTGTTCTTCATGATGTTTGCATGGCAAAATCACCTAATGACACATATCTCAGATAGCTACTGAATAATTAGCCATGGAATGGCACCTGACCAACTGACCAAGCCTGAAAAGCTTACAGAAGTTGCAGGAAAAAGATTTCTACTTTTAGCCTAAGATTCTCAATCAATTAATAAAGTTATGTGAACTATTAACTGTATCACATCAAAGATAGTTGTTTTGAAAAAGAGATCTACAGAATCTAGAATTGGAGATGTGAGAGAACACATAATACCTACACTTGTTCTTGAGAGTAAGGTGATACAATATAAAAATTAAGTACATTTCCCCCTCCATTCATTAAACTTAGTAACTGGTTCTAACACTTTTAGAAACCAATTAGGCAATAGTACAACCATTAGAAGAGGCATCCTTTTCAATTCATTAATCACACTATTGGGAAACTTAACTACCTTTTAAAAACAATCCAAATCTGCATAAAGATGCTTGACAGACTAGAACTTTGTAAACAGCCAAAGGTCCTGCTACTGTCAACAGCATTGTGAAAATAGCACAACAACAAAGGAAAAGTAGACGATAAAAGTATCGTCAAGAAATAGAATGATTAAAACTTAATAAAAACATGTAAATAAATATTGCAGAGAAATTCACAAAGATAACGCCAGTTATGTTAGAATACGTCTTTACTCAAGTAAAAAAAAAATTAGATAATTTTTTAAAAATCGTCGGGCACAGTGGCTCACGCCTGTAGTCCCAGCACTATGAGAGGCTAAGGCGCGTGGATCACTTGAGGCTGGGAGGTGGGAGACCAGCCTGGCCAACATGGTGAAACCCCATCTCTACTAAAAATACAAAAATTAGCTGGGTGGGGTGGCAGACACCCATAATCCCAGCTACTCGGGAGGCTGAGGCAGGAGAATCACCTGAACCCGGGAGGTGTAGGTTGCAGTGAGCCAAGATCGTGCCATTGCACTCCAGCCTGGGTGACAAGAGCAAGACTGTCAAAAAACAAAAACAAAATAAAAAACAATCTATGGAGTTAAGGATTTTGATGAAAGCTGAAACTAAGCAACAGAAGACAAATAAACTCACTATAAATGAAAAAAACCCAAATTACCTGGTACTAGCACAGGAGCCCGTGGTCTTTTGGCGTGTGCTCCGCCTCAAACTGGGGAGCTCAGCAGGTGGAGATTCACTGCGCTTCTTCGTAGATTTTCTTAAACCTATCCATGGAAAATGGAAAAGTGTAATTTTATAATGAGAAATTATCATTAATTAAAAATTATAAAATTCTTCAGGTCATCATGTTCAAAACTTGACAGAATCTTTTCATAACCTCTCCAGCAGTATTGCTAGCTTTATTTCCAGAGCCTATTCATAATGAAAAAGCTAATGGTACTTGGCCCTCCACTTCAGGATCGGTCTTCTCACTTGGGCCCAACCTTGACCCAAGCTATCCCCAGAGTCCTGCCTATCTCTCCTCTTTCAAAGTTCTTTTCTCATCTGTTATTCTTCTCCACTAACAAAGGCGAGTTTTTTTGTATATACCATTTATTTCAAGAATTTACTAAACGTTATGAAGTTTATCAACTTTATTACACTGTTCTTATATTGTCCTATTTCAGTTAGTTTATATAAGGCTCATCAATAAGGTATGAGAGAACTAAATGAGTTATACCACTCATCAGAAAGGTACATGCACTTGGACTGAAGGTTATCAGGAAGTCTGATTTATAAAAGACTGTATAATTAGGGGGAAGAGTCAATTACGCACACTTTTCACGGTATTCTGGAAGCTAATTAATGCCTTCACAGGTCAATAGGCTCAAAAACAGTGTATCAATTAAGTAAAGTTTATTACTATTTTATGAACAATAAGAAAGCCAAGATAGCATCCACCCTCGCCCAACCCTCACAATGTTACCATAAATGACATACAAGGCAGTATGCTCAATCTAAACAAAGACCTCCAATAGTGAACGGTCTCCAAAGTTACCATATTTCCATGAGAACTCAGCATCATCTTAAATAGCTGTTAACTTTTTCAGAGACTAA
Source organism: Macaca thibetana thibetana (assembly GCF_024542745.1). NCBI lineage: Eukaryota > Metazoa > Chordata > Mammalia > Primates > Cercopithecidae > Macaca > Macaca thibetana. Next base: position 12,792,663 of record NC_065589.1, on the reverse strand, counting down.
TTGTACAATTGGTCCTGGTCACTTGCTTCTTTTCAGGAAGTTTTAATTTTGCTGATTTCATTGCTTTAAAGGGGAAAAACTAATTCTTTACTCCTTTGATTGGGAAAAAGCAGCAGTAAAAGATCTGGGAGAGAAACAGTAAAAAGGATTCTAGACATTTTCTTGATCTTTTACACTCAAATTAAAACTTCAGCTCATTCAACTTGGGATGGTCTTTATAGCAGACTTAAAAGGAGAGTTGCTAAGTGAAAACTCAAACTTCTTCATGAATCTGTGAACATGAAACAGAAGTTTTAAGGATAAAAATCTATGTTTGGACAGGCATTACCTTTTAGACATCTAAATTATATCTTTTGGGCCTTTTTCTAAATAACTTTTGTGAAAGATTATCTAAACAAGTGAAGCTGACTTACAAGAATCAAAGAATGAAACTTTAATTGGGAAAAGATGATTGGCTTAAGAGTTTCTAAAATTTCAATCTTATTTTTAGATTGGTTTTCTATATAGCATATTGCCAGAATTACTTGATATAATCATATGCTTGATATCCTATGCTGTCTTTGTCAGGGCACACAATCTGGTCACCTAAGAGACAGGGCATGGGAACAGATCTAGGGAGCTAGCTTGGTAATACGTTCGGCTAATTAGCATCACATTTAATATTTTAAAAATTCATAAATTATTTAAAAATAGTATTTCAGAAAGTATTAAATTTTACACTTGCTTTTCCATTGGATTTGTGTGACTAAGTTAAAGTAGACTTACAAATGTATAGTTTAGAGAGAAAAAACCACAAATGTACGTTATATTAAAACACACCAAAAAACAGTGGTTTTGCTTATGACAAAGCACTTTAACAAACCCTGTATTCTTGTCATTAGTATTACGTAGTACTTCATTCAAGTAATACTAAAATATCTCTATACATACCATTATACAGCAATAGACAGTAGCCCACACTTTTGTGACATTAAAAATAAAATATTCAAATTAATGTACTGTGGACTACACTGCTTTGAGGTGATGTAATTACCTTTATTTTTAATCAAACTTTATTTTACTCTTTCACTATTCATGTCCTAAAATAGACTTCACTGTTTAACTTTCTTTTACATTGTCTTCAACTATAACTTAAATGTGATAGTAACATACTTATTGTGAGTGGTTCAAGGAGTTTGACAAATGTATTTACCTATATAACCAGCATCATCATTAAGACACAGAACATTTCCATTACTCTAAAAAGGTCCTTCCTGATCCTTGTAGGTAATCCTCTCTCTCAATCTCTCTCTCTCTCTCTCTCATAAGGCCCTTGTCAATCACTGATCTGCTTTCTGTTGCTATTATGCCTATTTTAGAATTTCATATAAATAGAAGAATAACTGCTTTGGAAATGAACTCCATTTTCTTACAAATATTAGTAACTCATTCCTTTTCATTGCTGAGTGATATTCTTGCGGGTAAATGTTCCACAATCTGTTTATCCATTCTTGGTGGTAAGCTTTAAGAGGACCATACGGCCGGGCGCGGTGGCTCAAGCCTGTAATCCCAGCACTTTGGGAGGCCGAGAGGGGCGGATCACGAGGTCAGGAGATCGAGACCATCCTGGCTAACACGGTGAAACCCCGTCTCTACTAAAAAATACAAAAAAGTAGCCGGGTGAGGTGGCGGGCGCCTGTAGTCCCAGCTACTCGGGAGGCTGAGGCAGGAGAATGGCGTAAACCTGGGAGGCGGAGCTTGCAGTGAGCTGAGATCCGGCCACTGCACCCCAGCCTGGGCGGCAGAGCAAGACTCCGTCTCAAAAAAAAAAAAAAAAAAAAAAAAAAAAAAAAGAAAAAGAGGACCATACTAAGTTGCAGAGAAGTAGGGAAGGGAAGAACCAAAACAACAGACTAGATAGAAAAACATTTTTAATGGCTGTCATAATCATGCCACGATCATAAAACGACTGTGAGACTGTCGTAACTCCACTCCTGATAAAGTAGGAGAGATTACCTTAAACACATTGTGGTCTGAAAGACAATCTCACAGTAAAAGAGCTGCTATGTATAATGCTTTCTAGTGGAAAAGAGGTTATCATTATTTGCAACAGAATCGGAACCCAGGATAGACCATACTAGCTTTCACATCTCTATCTCTGCCCAAAACACTTGAACAGGGCAACACAACTTACGCAGTGAAAACTGATAACTGGTAACTTCTCAGCATATTTCAATAAACCAAGTCAAACTTTGGAAGGACTATATAAATTCCTTTTATGGATTATTCTTCCAAAAGTCTGAAACATTTTCAGAACATCAGAAATGGCAGAGACATTCATGGAGAAAGAAAAGTTCCAGTTTGAAGCAGTTGAGGAAGATCACTTTGTAGAAGATAAAGATAGATTACCCTTCTTTTGGCCATTTAGCAAACTGACTATGCTAGAACATACTATTCTTACACTTAAGACTATTTTTCAAAAACACTTTCAGATATAAAGTTAGATGATTCCTATTTTTCAGATACAAGAACATTTATTGACATTAAAGGTGCATAAGCTAGCCAACTACACAAATCCAAAGCTCATCTTGAAGCAAGCAAAACAGAGTATATTAAGAATATATCTTAACATGCATCTCGCAAGTTGTTAAAATTTTGCTTTACTGGTTCTAAACAAAAAACTTTAGAACTGACCATATAAAAATACAGTATTTTGTAGAATTGAAATTTCCTTGTATTCTGCTGATCAAGCAAGGAGTATTTAAATAGAGGAGAGGACACAGTTAAGTGTAAACCTACTGAACACCAATTAAAACACATATACATAGGTACATACACACACACACACACACACACACACTCACTCACACACACTCTCCTCTTTCCCAGGCTCTGTGATGCAGCAAAACTACATTCATCATTACCTTTATGACGCCACTCAACAAGAATGTCACTGGTCAGATTAATATACTCTTATCCCCAAGTTTTGTGTAATGAAGTTAGGCATAAATGTAGATGTACTCTTTTCCTCAAAATTCTTCACCTTATTATATTGGTATACGAATATATGCCCTTGTTCCTATAATCTTTAAACTTCTGGATAAAGATGAAACTGGCAGTTAGTATTGTCTGCCTAAAAATCCTAATTGTTCTGTTCTTCAATATAGACGTGTCTATAAAACAAACAAAAACAGGCTGAGCATGGTGGCTCATGTCTGTAATCCCAGCACTTTGGGAGGCCAAGGCCGGAGGATCACTTGAGGCCTAATTGAGACCAGCCTGGGCAACGCAGATCTTGTCTTCACAAGAAAACCAAACCAAAACAGCAAACAAAAAACACAGGCTGGATATTGTGGCTCATGCCTGCAATCCCAGCAATTTGGGAGGCTGAGGCTGGAGGAATGGGTGAGCCCAGGAGTTTGAGACCAGTATCAACAACACTGTAAGACCCTGTGTCTCTACAAAAAATAAATAAATAAAAATAAATTAGCTGGGCATGGTGATGCATGTCTATAGTTCCAGCGACTTAGGAAGCTGACGCGGGAGGATCCTTTAAGCCCAGGAGTCCAAGGCCACAGATGGCACCACTGCACTCCAGCCTGGGTGACAAAGCAAGACCTTGTGAAAGAAAAGGAAGAAAATGAAGGGACGGAGGAAAATAAAAAAAAAGAACATGTATTCCTAATTTTAAAAAAAACCCTGATTTATTCAAAGTTCAAGGTTTCAGTCTTCAAAGCAGCAGCAATTTGCAAGGTTTGGCTTTTGAAATGTGATATAATTAAAACTGTATGTATCCAGTTGCAAGCTTTGAATTTTTAAAACAATATTGTAAGAGAATCAGATTGAGGAGTGACAGTGACCTTAGATATTTTACTTACTGGACTCTTAGGTAAGAATAGTTAAGATGCTTTGGGGTACTTCCTACTTACATGATTTACTTTCCTTGTCTACTTGAAATTTTATAAATTTTAAAATGTATTTCTCATTACATTAGACTATTACTAAATGACTCCAATCTCATCATTTTGCAGGAGAAATGAGCTCAAGTAATATGTCTGCCTACTTAAAAGGAGTCACCAAAGGTAGGTCACTACCAATACTGGAATGGCTTTTACTCTGAGTTATGTTACGTTACTTAAAAATTCGAAATAGACAACTGAATAATAAATATTCGCTGTCATGTTTTTATGCTATCTTCCATTCTTACATGATCTATGTTAAAGGCATGTTAATCTTTCATATGGTAATCTGACATACACATATCAGACCTACTACACAGTCCCACTATGAAAATATAGTCTCCCCCACCAAGATGAAGTATTCTAACAATCAAATAAGTAAACTTTCCAGCTTCTTTAAGATTCCTTCTGTTATATAAGAAGTCAAAGCAAACATCAATATCAATATATTTGATAAGGCTATATAAAAATCAGGCAGGGATGAAGAGGTGAGGGAAGTTGATTTAAGATCTTCATTCCATAAATAATTATTCCATTCAAATAATTAGTGTTATCTTCCAACTTACATATGCATTTTAAAGTGACTTTAGAAGATCAAGTACACATACCTATTTTTAATGTACAGAAACTTTTTCTTAGCGCATTGCTTATTTATTTTTAAAGTTCTCTGGAGAGCTATCTCCTACCTCTTCTCCATGTGGTACCACTGGAAATGTCTTTTCCAACACATTCCTACTACTACACAAGAGGGTCAAACACCAATCCTCACCATCATCCCCCTTTTCTCTCCTCCAGCATACTGATTCATTCAAGGACAGGTATGTAACCCAAGGAAATCAGCGACTTCCTTAAATGTTGATATATAAAATGAATAGATATAATCCTCTTTTATTGTAAAGCGAGAGTCTCAGGGAGGTCACAAGATGTGAGACTGTCAGTGCTATCTTCATATGGCCTCCGGATCCAGCCAAGCCTGAAGCTAGGCATTCTCTTGGCTTTACCCATCATGTGAACGGATTTGCATTTCCATTTAATTTTGGTTGAATATCCACCACTAATCCCAAAATTCAGACCATAAGTCATTATTAGCATTTTTAGTCTAGAGCAGGTGTTGACAAACAGCAGCCTGTGGGACAAATTTGACTGGCAAACTGAGCCTCTCAAGCTATGAATGGTTTATACACTCCAGAGTCATAATAAGTGAAGAAGAATATGTGGCAAAGATTGTATGTGGTCAGCAAGGCCTAAAATAGTTACTATATGGCCATTTGAAGGAAATGGTTACTGACCCAGACTTTGAAGAAAAAAAAAAAAAAAAAACCACCTAAGAATTCACCCAGATTTCAAAAACTAGTTAAAACTCTCCAGAACAAAATAAATAAAACCTCTTTATATTTTAAAAGAATATAGTATACAAATTAATATCTTAAACAAGGGTAGATATCAAAAAAATTGCTACAAGTAATTTACATTTACAGGCATAGCAGGGCATGACTGATAGATCTTTAAAACACAAATGCCTGGCCAGGTGCAGCGGCTCACATCTGTAAGCCCAGCAGTTCAGAATACAGAGGCAGGAGGACTGCTGGAGGCCGGGAGTTTCAGACCAGCCTGGGCAGCATAGTTTCTACAAAAAACTAAGAAAAAAAGAAAAAAAATTAGCTGGGTGTGGTCACACAAGCCTATAGTCCCAGCTGCTCAGAAAGCGGAGGAAGGAGGATTGCTTGAGCAGTGAGCTTGATCACACCACTGCGTTCCAGCCTGGGTGACATATCCAGACCCTGTCTCTTTTTTTTCTAAAAAAGGTGGTTATTGTCTTGAGACGGAATTTACTCATGGAAAGATGCTGTGGACATCACTGAAATGACTAGAAAGGATTTAAAATATACATAAACTTAGTGATAAAGCAACAGCAGCAGCAGGGTTGGAAAAAAATTGACTCCAATTCTCAAAGAAGTTCTACTATAGATAAACTGCTATCAAACAGCATCCCATGCTCTATTGAAATCTTTCGTGGAAGCAGAAGTCAATCTTAACGATACAAACTTCATTGTTTTGAAACTGCCACAATCATACCAACTTTCAGCAACCACCACCCTGGTCAGTCAGCATCTATCAACACTGAGACAAGACCATCCACCAGCAAAAAGATTATGACTCGCTAAGACTCAGATGATCATTAGCAATTTTTAGCAATAAAGCATTTTTAACTAAGCCATGTACATTTTTTTTTTGACACAATGCTATTGCATGCTTACTAGATTACAGTATAGTGTAAGTACAACTTTTATGTGCATTGGGAAACAAAAAAATTCATGGAACTCACTTTACTGTGATTTTAATTTTATTGTGGTGGCTGGGAACAGAGTGCATAACATCTCCAAGATATGCCCATGTAACTATATTAACAGTTACTTTGGTAAAAATAAATTCAAAAAATGAAAAGTAATCTATGAGGTTATAAAAAGGAATCACAGACTTTTATTTTAAAATAACTCAGTAATAATAAGACAGATTTTGCAGATGAGATAAATCCCAAATGCAATTTTTAAAGCAAATTTTTATTTCCTAGTCAATGCACAGCCATTTCATGCACTGATTTGTCAATATGAATTACAAATATTGGAACTGTCCAAAGGTATTCATCTAAGCATTATTTATAGTAAGGAGAAACTAGAAAGGAGCTAGATGCCCAATAATAGGGAATAGTTAAATAAAACAGTATGGTAATTAAAATTGCAAGAAAACAGTTACTATTTAATGAGGATGTGAACACTTTGGCACTTTTACACGGCTGGTGGGAATTAAATTCATATATTTCTGAGTGCAATTTCAAAATATATGTCAATATCTAAAAAGAATATAACCAGTGACTTAACAAGGAAATAGTTGTGTAAATTACAAAGCTATACTTAATTAGGGTACATCCATATCTAGCCATCACAAATGATGTAATTTATAGTTATTTGAAAGGAAACCAGTCTACTACAAAGTGTTTAGACAAATAATGCACTTTTGTTTCTCCACAACAAAATAGTTGTATTACCTTGTTCTGTCATTCCGAAGATGAAATTTAATGTACATCAAATGTATATTTTAGAGAGCCTGGCACATAACAGGCACTTAAAAAGTAATGCCTACTGTCACGTACCACGAGATCATACTTTTGCATATGCCTAGCGAAGTGTCTCCCTTCTGGGTAAAGACAGAAGATTTAACACACATGCACTCACTTCTGTCTCCACATGAAATGCCACTAATACTCACTTCTGTCTCCACATGAAATGCCACTAATACAGCATTAAAACAATCTGAGACATAAATCTACAAGGATGAGAAGAATGGAGGACACTATCATTACAATACAATTTTAGGAGATGAAAACCAGAAATGCCAGGCTAAATGCACTGGGAAGTCCAGAAAACCGAAAGAAGAAAGCTGAGATTAACTACCAATTAAACTGACACCAGAGAAGCCCAAAAAGGCTCAGGATCTGATGATGCCAGATACCTCTAGGGCAGCATTGGGATTAAAACTGAAGATTGGCTGATAGGTTGCTTAGAAGGCATCAGATCCCCAGATCCCCTCCCACACTTGTACAGCTGGGTAACCATTCCTCTCCTGGTTCCAGCAAAAAACAAGACCTTTATTCTTTAGGAAGTGTTGCGGGAAGTCAGGGACCCCGAACGGAGGGACCGGCTGAAGCCATGCCAGAAGAACATAAATTGTGAAGATTTCATGGACACTTATCACTTCCCCAATCAATACCTTTGTGATTTCCTATGCCTGTCTTTAATCTCTTAATCCCATCATTTCAAAAGCTGAGGAGGATGTTTGTCGCCTCAGGACCCTGTGGTGATTGCGTTAACTGCACAAATTGTTTGTAGAGCATGTGTGTTTGAACAATATGAAATCTGGGCACCTTGAAAAAAGAACAGGATAACAGCTGTGTTCAGGGAACAAGGGAGATAAGACTTTAAACTCTGACTGCCGGTGAGCCGGATGGAACAGAGCCATATTTCTCTTCTTTCAAAAGGAAATAGGAGAAATATTGCTGAATTCTTTTTCTCAGCAAGGAACATCCCTGAGAAAGAGAATGCGCCCTGAGGGTAGGTCTATAAACGGCCCCTTCGGAGGTCGCGGTGGAAGCCGAAAGGATGAAATAAGCCCTGGTCTCCTGTAGTGCTCCCAGGCTTATTAGGACGAGGAAATTCCGGCCTAATAAATTTTGGTCAGACAGGTTGGCTGCTCTCAAACCATGTCTCCTGATAAGACGTTATCAATGACAACGCGTGTCCGAAACTTCAACAGCAATTTTAATTTTGCCCCATCCTGTGGTCCTGTGATCTTGCCCTGCCTCCACTTGCTTTGTGATATTTTATTACCTTGTGAAGCATGTGATCTCTGTGACCCACACCCTATTCATACACTCTGTCCCCTTTTGAAAATCGCTAATAAAAACTTGCTGGTTTTATTTCTCGGGGAGTATCACGGAACTTGCCGACATGTGATGTCTCCCCTGGACGCCCAGCTTTAAAATTTCTCTCTTTTGTACTCTTTCCCTTTATTTCTCAAACCAGCCGAGACGCTGAGGGAAACAGAAAAGAACCCACGTTAACTATTGGGGGCGGGTTCCCCAATAGAATATAGAAATCCTTGACTAAAGTACACAGTACAAATAGGTACACTATACCAAAAATAAGAGGGAGAGAAGGGAATCGAGTACAGACATACTGTCTGACAATATACATTATCCTGCCTCTGTCTGAGGCCTCTTCTCCCACTCGGCCCCCAGAACTCAGGAACTTAAGGTTTCACCTTAAGGTAGGAGTTTGAAACAATCTTCTCTGTGGAATTTTACCAGCTAAAGGAAAAAAGATCTAAAAATAATGATAAGAGGAAGTTTACAACAAAATGACCCAACCAATCACTAAACAATGAATCTTGGTCAAACCTCACTTATGTACTCAGAGCTTACAAAAGAGACTTTTGGTCTCGAATTATACTTGAGTATGAGGAGACAACCAGGAATTACCAGAATTACCAGAATATGAGGAAAGTTCCTAGCATGAAAGACAAAAACCAATCCAAAATTCAGGCCCCCCCCACACACAAAAAATACCTGAGATCACACAGGCAAAGAAAACTCACCATTAATGTCATCAAAAAAGAAATGCAATCATAAACCAAACACATGATTCTATACACAGGGAAATGAAAACAAAATCACCTCTTGGAAATAAAAGATGGCAAACATGGAGAAAAAAAGCAATTCAAGAGAAAAGTTGGAAGATGAAGTAGAAATCTACCAGAAACAGAACAAAAAAGGAAAGCAATGTCAAACAGTAAGATCAAGACCATTTAAGAGGACAAGCACTCAATAGAAAATCAAGAAAGAGAAAAGAAACAAGTACAGGGTAACCAACAGTCCCAGTTTGCCTAGGACTATCCTGGTTTTAGAGCTGTAAGTCCTGAGTCTTCAGAATGCCCCAGATCCAGAGAAAGAAAAACCAGCTGGTCACTTTATCAAGGAATAAATCAGAAATAGGAACAGTGCCAATATTGAAAGATGGAAGACACTATGTAATTCTTCAAAATTCTGAAGGAAAGTAATTCCCAACCCAGAACTCTATATTCGCCAATCTGTCAAGTAAGTATCAAGGTGGTATGATACGTTTTCAGACATCTAAATTTTGAAAAAATTAATTTTAAATTATTAATATCTCATAAATACCTTTCCTTAGATTCAAGAAGAAATATTCCACCAAAATAAGAAACCAAGAAAGATGACATGAAATCTAGAAAAGGGAAACTAAAAAGACTGAAGCAAATTCCAAGGCTAAAGCAGTATAACCAGGCGCAATGAACAACCATCCAGAGGCCTCACTTCTTCAGGAAGATGAAGCAAATGCATGTAGACAGCTTGAGAAAAGATGATGACAATTAGGAGGGTGGAGTTTGAGTAAGTTCATGGGAAAGTACGGAAAACACAAAAAGGAATTTAAAATTCAAGAAAAGCAAAAATGTGTGAGAAAGGAAATGTTCCTACATGGCTCAGTGTAAGTGATATTTAGGATGATACAATAAACCCTGCGTGCTGATCATAATGGGAAGACGGTAAGTACGTAACAGTATGTGTTCAGTAGGTGAACGGGGTGGGGTAAGGTTAGAATGCAAAATCTTCATTTTCCACAAGGGGAACACAACAGGGATCAAAGAGTTGGGGGTGGGGGAGAAGAATCAACAAAGAGACACATAAAAGCACATAATCTAGACATTAAAACATCAAAATAATCAGCTATAGAAAAGTGCACAGTGGCAGAAAAACTGCTTTAAAAAAAATAAATAATAGATCTGGCCAGGCATAGTGGCTCATGCCTATAATCCAAGCACTTTGGGAGGCCTAGATAGGAGGATTGCTTGAGTCCAGGAGTTTGAGACGAGCCTAAGCAACATAGTGAGACTTCATCTCTACAAGAAAAAATCTTTTTTAAAAAATTAGCCGGGTATGGTGGCATGTGCCTGTGGTCCCAGCTACCCGGGGTGCTGAGGTGGGAAGACTGCTTGAATCTTTCGAGATCAAGGCTGCAGTAAGCTATGATTATCTTCTTGAAGAAGAAAAAAAAAAATCTTATATAACTCTTTCACTTTACACTGCAAATAAGTGGTGATAAATATAAAGTGAAAAATTTTGGCATGATACACACCAAAAAAAAAAAAAAAAAAAAAAAGGTAGCCCTTGGTGAATGAAATTAAAAATGATTTTATATTTTTCTTCTTTGTATATTTTGGTACTTTCTGGATTATTTTTAACTAACATATCAGAATCAGAGTGTCAAAACCATTCCAGAATACAGGTAAGAACATAAAGGGCAATTACTAATGTAAGCTGAGTAAAACATAATTTGGCTAATTTAATTCTTATTTTGACCTTGTATACAGAAATATATAACATGATCATTTATAATTTTCAAACAACATAATACGAAGCAAAGCCTTCTTAACAAAGAAGTCAGTGCTGTATTTACCATTAAATGATCTCTTTTTTAAATCTGGCAACCTCTTTTTAAAGTTTTTTTAAAGCCTCAAAAACACTAGGATTATTTGTTAGTAATTTTTCAAAGCAGTCACATATTGGAACTTGTAACTTTTAAGTTGCTAAATTACTTTAATAGCTGCCTTGTAAGATGGAAAACTGACACTCAAAACCCTTTTCCTTTTAAGCTCCCTGCCCAACTCTTCACGTATCTAACTTAAATTCGTCTCTCCTGCTCAACTCATTCTTATTTCCTCCCTCCATGCGCAAAGCACTATGTCTTCCTCATCTAATCAGAATCTCCTTTCTAGAATTTGGCTTTTGCCTGGTTCTTCTCTACGTCTGATAAAAACCACAAGCTATATGCAAGTCATCAGGAGAATATGAAACTCAAGACAAAAGTAAGCTGTTAACTCCTGCTATGTTATTAATAATGTGCACATGACGCCCACTTTAAATAACAGAGAGTAAAGTAGATCTTCAATAGAAACATCAGTCTGGAAATAGAAGTTGTTCTATAAACAGGTTCCATAATTACTCAGATTTTGATCACCAATTGTTTCCTGTAATTCTATACCATCATCATCTACTCACTTTGAAATTATTGCAAAATTTTTTTAAAAATCATTAAAAATTGTTACATAACATTCTTCTTTCTGGGGTACTCTGGAGACTTTTACCAAGTAACACAGAATGACCTTTGTCTCAGAGCTGTTTTGATGAGATACAGCCGGCAAGCAGCAACGCTTCAGGAAGTCTGTCACTAAAGTAGTGGTTTCACTAGATCTTCTGCCAGCTCTAGTGCCCTCGCCGGGAACTTGTTCATTGGCCTACCAACAATTGACTAAGCAGCACAATAACAAGGTCTTCCTGTTTAAGCTTCCCCACTAAATGTATTATATCATTTCCTGAGTGTATTCCATGAACCACTGCTGGTTCCCAAATAACAGTTGGTCAAATTAATTTGCAAATTATTGGGTTAAGAAGTTACTGCAAGTCTTCCCACAGCTTACAATATATTTCTGCTTATCTAGAATCTCCTTGAATAATACTTGAACATGGGGAACGGTTCTTCCACAAAGTATCTTAAAAATACTGTTGTTCCTACAATTTTTAAACCATTTCCTTTACTATGACGCTCTCCTACTGACCAATTATGTCTTAGAATAACTCTTTACCTGAGGAAACACATCACATTCAAACTAATAGGTTCAATTCTTAAAAACTGGAAGAAAACAAAGGATATCCAAAATAAAATAAAATAACCTACCCAATATGAAATTTCTCACAATGGTCTACTCTATTTTTAATATAATTTTTAGATTTTTATTCTACTAAGATTTGTATTAATCAGAAGCCCATCTCTCAACTTCCATCTACCCACTGAATCTAATTCTGGCCTCTGGATTAATGTTAAAACAAAAAACCCTGATACATACAAAAGCCCTTTAAATACGTGACCTGGCCAGGCGAGGCGGCCAGATCACCTGAGGTCAGGAGGTCAAGACCAGCCTGGCCAATATGGCAAAACCCCGTCTCTACTATAAATACAAAAATTAGCCAGGTGTGGTGGCAGGCACCTGTGAATCCCAGTTACTTGGAAGGCTGAGACACGAGAATCACTTGAACCCAGGAGGGGGAGGTTGCAGTGAGACTAGATCACACCACTGCACTCCAGACTTGGGTGACAAGAATGAGACTCCGACTCAAAAAAATGAAATAAATACGTACATACATGACCATAACTCGTACTTCAACATTACATGGTACATTACAACATGTTGCTGCATTCTATGGCACTTTAGATTTTCAAAGTTGTTTTCACATATAATCTTTCATTTATGCTTCGCAAGGAGGAATCTTATTATTTTGCAAATAAGATTAGGAATAAGGTTGGCATCATAACTACAGCTGAATGATTTGCCCAACCTCACAATGAGGAGATATTTTTTAAAGCAATGTACATGCATTAATAGACATTTTTGTTTTCATTTATGTTGATGTATCCATTTATACAGGTTACATTTTTCTTTATATATAAAATTATGCAATTTTATTTGTATATATATATTCCTAGTTTTGACTTTCTTTTATAAATTTAAGGGGTACAAGTGCAATTTCGTTATATGGATATATTGCTTACTGGCAAAGTCTGGGCTTTTGGTATTAACCATCATCCAAATAATGTATATTACAGCCATGAGGTAATTTCTCATCCTTCGTCTCCTTCCCAGTCTATGGCCACGTGAACACATTATTTAGTTCCAACTTACAAATGACAACATGTGGTATTTGATTTTCAGGAGATAAAAAAACTCTAAGTCTGGTGTTCCAAATGTAACAGCTACCTTAAAATTGACCAATGGCCAGGACTTACTGATCCCCCATTCTCAAAATGCTTTGAATATGTTTTCTGCCTTAAGATATTCACCTTTCAGTTGTACACCCTAAATTTTGTGATGCATCCTGTGCACTAAGCACTATGCTAAGTCTTCTAATGTTTTCATTTATTCCTCAAATAGCTATTATGCCCATTTTACAAAGAAAAAGTTACAAACTTTCCCACAGTTACCAGCTGAAAAAATGGCAGAACTAAGATTTGAATCCGACATTTTTGGCTCTACTCCTCAAAATACCATTACTTGAAACCCAGAGACAATCATAAAATACCACATTTTGCCCCTATATCCTTAAGAAACGTTACCTGCCAATTAATTCTACTGTAAACTCTTTCCTGAAGTGACACATTTAATCATGCCTAAAATGCACAATGCCTTGTTTTGACTTCAAGAAACCTTCCCAGACTGAGCTTGCCTAATCTGTTCGCCCCTATGCATTCTCTTCTCAAGGCCAATTTTTGGGATCAAATGGCCTGGGTTTTAACTCGGCTTTATCATTTCTTAGTTCTGTGACCCTAGACAGGTAACTTGACTAATGATCCAGAGTTTCCTCACCTGTAAGCTGGGAATAAAAATACCTGCCACACAAAGGCTGGGGGCAGTGGCTCATGCCTGTAATCCCAGCATTCTGGGAAGCCGCGGGGGGTGGATCACTTGAGGTCAGGCATTCAAGACCAGCCTGGTCAACATGGTGAAACCCCATCTCCATACTAAAAACACAAAAAGTTAGCCGGGCGTGGTGGCACATGCCTATAATCCCAGTTACTTGGGAGCCTGAGATAGGAGAATCACTTGAACCCAGCAGGCAGAAATTGCAGTAAGCTGAGATTGTGCCACTGCATTCCAGCCTGGGCAACACAGGAAGACTCCATCTTAAAACAAACAAACAAACAAAAACAAAAAACAACAACTTGCTACACAAGACCGATGAGGAACAAATAAGATGACTCACGTAAGGTATTCAGAACAACTGTCAGGCACTTAAAAGCACAGTAAATATATGCTACTTTGTTTTGAAATGTTTTCATTTATTTGAAAACCAGCAAATACATAGCGAATGATATGGTATGAATCCTTGGGTTCACATAGTATTCACCTCTAAATTTAATCAATACTACCAATGAACGACCAAATAAAATTTCACTTCCTCTAGAGTCTTAGTTATCTCCAAATGGCCCAATTATGTTACAACAGTAAAACACAGAAACATGGGTTAAGAAAAGAAAAAGAAAATGCTTCATTCAAGGTCATACATACCCCCATCTTCAAATCCTAACTCTGCCAAGTATGAGGTATACTACTCAGAGAAGTTACTTCATCTCCTCGGAATGCATTTCCTTGATAACTATCCTAAGCTGGGCATGGTGGCTCACGCCTGTAATTCCAGCACTTTGGAAGGCTGAGCTGGGCAGATCACCTGAGGTCAGGAGTTCGAGACCAGCCTGGTCAATATGGCGAAACCCTGTCTCTACTAAAAATACAAAACTTAGCCAAACACGGTGGCACGCACCTGTAATCTCAGCTACTTGGGAGGCTGAGGCACGAGAATTGCTTGAACCTGGGAGGCAGAGGTTGCAGTGAGCCAACTGCAAGACTCTGTCTATGGGAAAAAAAATTTAAAAAGTATCCTGAAGTACCATTTTTTTTTAAAAGAAAATGTAGCTGCATATGTAAAATACCTGGCACTTATTTTATGCTAAACAAACGCTGGTTCCATTCTCTTGTTTCAACAGCTTAGGCTACGATGAGAGATCAGAACTGGGATAGTGGCAGTGAAAATGGAAAAGTGATATAATAGTGACAATAGAACACACAGATACTGTGAAAGTAAATGAAATAATGGTGAAATGAGTTTTAAAATACTAAATTAGTTTGTGACTATGTGCTGAGCAGGCTTAATGGAATTATCTGGATTGGTTTTTATGAAACCAGCAGCATAATGACACTGAGTTGGGTTTTCTTTTAAAAATCGTGTTAACAGACTATATAAAGAAAAGAAAGCTGATCTCTACAAAGGACCAAGGCCATGACACTCAAGTACAATCTGCTATTGCCTGGCCCTAGAACCCTCTTACATATAAGAGCTTTAAGAGATGAGTTCTTCAAGTGAGGCACACTGGAAGGCAGAAGGAGGAGTGAATCCTAAACAGCTTGCTATAAACTCAACCTGGCCCACTGGCTATGAATATTACATAGCTACTACAATGGACAGACAGACACAAAACACAGGGAGGAAAGGCAGTATAAAAGCTGGCATAAATACCTCCAATTATCGATAAAGCCTTGGAAGGACAAATAGTTGGTTGTCCTTTTAACTTGGACCTTTTTTTCCTTCTCACTTCAAGATACTGATCTAGCCTATCTTAATCCTTTAAACTTAAAACATTTTATATAGATGTACTGCATATTTAAAATACCAAAACAGAACAAAGTTCAATCTAAAAGATGTTACTTCACTAACCTATCATACAGGTTAAACATAAAATTTTTTATATAGTACCTACTATTAATAGTATTCTTGTCATTTTAGTTAATGTGTGAATCAATCAAAAGTAGTTTTACATTGCAGTGTTAAATTAAACAGAGCTAACAGCTCCGATTCAATATTAAGTTAGGCTGATTCAATATGAGCTATACTTTGACAAGAATGCTAGTAAACACTATATATAATCCTCTTAAGCCAAGAAAACATTATAGTCCTACCCAAATGTAGATCTAAAATCAATCAAACGCCTGTAATCCCTGCATCGAGGCGGGCGGATCAGAGGTCAGAACGAGATGCTTAAAAGTCTCTACTAAAATACAAGCTTCCCCTACTCCGGATTAGGAGAATGGCGCGAACCCGGGAGGCGGAGTATTATGAAAGTTAAGTACTTAAAATAAAAATTGTAGATAAAGTGCAAGCTTCCTAATTAGGTATTATATTAGTCCTTTTGTCCTATTTGTCCTCTATAGATTTCTCGAATAGAAATAAGGAAAGAAGGCTGGGCACAGTGGCTCACGCCTATAATCCCAACACTTTGGGAGGCCGGGGCAGGTGGATCACTTGAGGTCAGGAGTTCGAGACCAGCCTGGCCAACATAGTGAAATTCCCTCTCTACAAAAATTAGCTGGGTGTGGTGGCGCACACTTGGTATCCCAGCTACTCAGGAGACTGAGACAGGAGAATTGCTTGAACCCAGGAGACGGAGGTTGCAATAAGCCAAGATCGCACCACTACTCCATACTGGGCAACAGAGCGAGACTCCGTCTCAAAAGAAAAAAAAAAAAAAAAAAGAAGGAAAGAAAAGAAAAACACTAGCATTCCCCAGATGAGCAGTTGGCTCCCTGAAGAAGTCTTTTGGTAAAGAGAGAGGGAGAAGAGTTCCTGGATATCTCCAAAACTGACTCATGAAGGAAAGCACATAACTCTATGTTTCTTCCACCTACTTGGTTTCTTTGCTTGAATGTATTCTCAAAACACAAATTCTTTCTACTCCACTGTAAACTTTAAGAGAGCAATATTCTTTCTCACTCACTTAGGACACAGAGTAGTGTATATAAGAGTAGTGAAACGTAAGTATTCATCTTTAGACAAAACTCTTTAAAGACCATGAGATATTACATATGAATAAGGTTTAATTTATATTGAGGTATATTTATTATAATAACATTTCATTGTATCTACACATCAAGAATATCTAATATAAAAAAATACATATTTGGCCAGGCATGGTAGCTCACACGTGTAATCTCAACACTTTGGGAGGTCGAGGCAAGCAGATAACTTGAGGTCAGAAGTTTGAGACCAACCTGGCCAACATAGTGAAACCCCATCTCTACTAAAAACACAAAAATTACCCAAGCGTGATGTGCACACTTGTAATCCCAGTTACTCTGGAGGCCAAGGCAGGAGGATCGCTTGAGCCCAGGAGGTGGAAGTTGCAGTGAGCCAAGACTGCGCCACTGCACTCCAGCCTAGGCAACAGAGTGAGACTCCATCTAAAAAAGCATAGATAAATTTGATTTCCGATCATGGTAACTCATAACTAAAAACAACAACTCCTAACTAAATGATAATTCTGTATGTGGTATAGAAGAAAATCCAACTTTATGTCCCATCCTGATATTAGGAAATCGATGAAGTAGGAGATGCAGCGAGGACCAATAAAGATACAGACACTAAAATGTGATGGTTTCGTAATAACAGGAAGGCAGTATTCCTTACCTGTCTCCATAAAACTAAATGTAGTAACAGTTATTACATGCTGTCATGTACTTAATTATATGGACAGTAATAAATCTAAGATTATCTAAGACGGGGGGAAAAACCCCTTAACTTTAAAGCATAATTGCTTTTGACAAACCAAGAGAAATGTTCTTTAATTAAAGAAAAAGACCTTTTTGTAAACTTACTTGCTAATTTGGCCTGTAATCCAGAAGGTCCAGGTTTTGATGTCTCTGACTTAGAAGACCCTGGAAGAGACAGTTTTGTTTTAGGAAGGCTAACTTTAGGGCTGAAACGAGCAGCCCAATCAAATTTTGAAGAGCCACCAGTTTTACTCTGTTCCTTTTCCCTGCTACTTCTTCTGGGGCTGGGACTGGATGCTGAACGGGAACGCCTGGCCTTGTTCTGATCTTTTCCTTGTTTCACTCTGGCACCCGGTGGTACAGTGGAGGAGGCCGAGGCTACAGCAGAAGACGAGGAGGAAGTAGAGGCAGCAGAAGAAGAATCAGTGATGGTGCTACACCCAGCTTTGGCTGAGGTGGCTGATTTTGAAGCCAGCTTGGTAGGTTTGGCAGATCTCTCTTCTGCACCAGTTGATTCCGACCCGGAGCCACTCTTTACACAAGAACTCTCTGTCCTTTTTCTTTTCTGACTCCGTGAACCGCCAGTGGCCCCACTCTTTCTGGTATGAGCCTTGCTTGTTGATGGTGATTGTGCAGACTTCAGTTGTTGCTCCTGGTCTAAATGTCTCTTCTTTGACTTACTATGTGGCTTATTTGTTTCTGAGGGAGATTCAGTATGCTGAAGTGCTTTTGGTTTTTTTGCAGAGCTAGGAGAATTGGTCCTGTTGTAGTCTGGACTAGCACTGCGTTTCACTCCTCGAGAATTGTCTTTCTTAGGCACCTGCCCCGTTTTTTGTCTTTCTGAAGTATTGGCTCTGTCTGGATCCTCTGGTTGTGGAACTATCACAGCAGATGATGAACTGCAGCTTCTAAGAGGTTAGATAAGAAAACAGTTAATACCAGCCTGTCATATTTACAACTGTCATACATAATGCTTTCAAAAAATAAAGAACGAGTATGTTCCTACTAAGTCCAGTATTAAACATAGGTTTTCAGATGGTTCAAATCTGTAAAACGAAACAAAAGAACAAAACAAAGGCAGATGTGACTTTGGATAGTAAAATATCTGATTAGAAGATAAGGGTGTTCTTTAGCCCAAAGATTACTGACACTAACACTCCTAATCACAAAACAAGAGTTAAGATTACAAGAAAAACAACACTTAATTGTTCAGTACCAGAGGAAGCCAGAATATTGATGCCTTATTCACAAACAAAACTGCTTTGTCAAAGCTTAGAAGAAATAAGCATTAACATACATACTTTCAAAATGAAGGTTAGAGGTTTTTATACTGTAGTACTATCAAATCTTCAGTTAACATTGCTTTCCAAAGACTCTTACCAATTAGATCTTAAGAATCACTGACCTAAACCTAAATTATGGCTCTGACAATAAAAACTTAAAAAAAAAATTTTAAAATAAAAAGAAATAAAATATGGCCACAATGGTTTGTTAAGCAAAGGGGGAATCTTATATCCAAACAAAAATATCATTTTATCATTGACAAACTCATTATCTAGGGTATACTGCACTAATCACTGCAAAGGTGATAAACTGTCAATCCTAAAAGTTACTCTTAGAGAATAATGAAAATATGTATCATAACGTTTTAGAATAACCTCAAGTTTTTAATATTATGCAATGATTCGAATGCAAATAATTCTGCCTTGAAAATGTATAAGCAACATGAAGATTTACCTTTTAGAAAGGTGTCCCCTTGACAGTTCAGAAGTAGTATTAGACTGCACTTTGGGTGCCTTAGAATTAGATTTTCTACTCTCAGGAGGGCTATATCCCTTATGTTTTGCCTGCCCTAAATGTGACCTGTCAGCAGAAAATCAAAACAGAAATCTATCAGGAAACTGAGATGCAAATACAATACTGAAAGTGAAATATTTTTATATATTTTTTAAAGCTTCCCACAATTCATTGTTGACCCTACCCTTTTTCCAAATATTTAAATTTTAATTATTACTCTACCAAATAATCTGGCAAAAAGAAGTTGCCTCTTAGAACCAACCCCCCTCCCCAATACCGAAGAGTTTATTATCACCAGTAGTCATAATTGCACAGAGTTGTTATGGTTGCTTAAGCAGTAACACATTTTTCAGCAATTTTAGTGCAGATATTCAAATATGCTACATTTTAACAAAAAGTAAATTTAGACTTTAGATCTAAACACTACTTTTAATACATAATGTGACTGTAACGGCTTTAAAAGCTTACGGAAAAGACAATTGATGATTCCCACACTGATACTGATTTCCAATTCGTACATTAAAATTCAGGTAAACACAGTAAATGCAGAGACAGGAAAACCAATTCTCAAACTGATTTTATACAGAAAATCATTTCAAGCACTAAACAATAAACCAACCTACATGAAATCAATATAGTGATACTTGCTAAAACTTTAAAGTACTTGTAAACAGAAAGAACACAAAAAAGTCCTGGAGAAATATGGAATTTACCACAAAAGTTCCAAAAAACATTCAAATAATTCCATGATTGATGTGGTACATCATATTTACAATAAATCAAATCCTTACACCAGCACGGTTCTAAAAGCAAGTTTGAGGAACATGAAAAAACTGATTTCAGTTAGATTAGTTTTTAGACCTTGGGGAATGGTTACATGAGATTTACATAAGCAATAAAAAACAAACATACGTTTATATCCAGAAAACTGCTGTCATTCAGGTGAGATATTAATGTAATAAATGCAATTTATGTAATTCATAGCTGATGTCCACCTTCCACATAAGAGCATATACTAATGAAAATTTAGAAAAAAGTTTCATTAACACCAAATTTACTTGTTAAAAAAAGTTTAAGGCTTTTATTCCAAACACCATCTCAAAAGAACTTAGAAATGAGTCACTAAAAACATCACAAAATAATTCTAACTCAATCTTTAAGGATGCCATAAATTTCTTAAGATATCATACAAGTACAACCATCTGTTCCAAAAGAGGACCTAAGGTTTCTCTTTTCTGTATCATTCCTTCTTCCATCTTTCCAGAATTCATGAAAAGAGTCTTAAAAGAAGGTAAGAAATTAGCTTCTTAAGAAAGGAAATAGTTCCTGGATCCCTCATATCATTTTTATTTTCAAGGTTCTAATGTGAAAGTAATAGTATTTTCTAAATACTTATTAAAATAGACGAATTTCTTAAAAAAAAATTCTAGGTGAGCCTTTCAAGTGTATTAGTCTTCACTTTTAGTAATGAAGGGACACATATACTTCAAGAAGCACATTTTCTAAAGTTGTAGCTAAGCTGAAATTCGTAAGTTTTTTTAATACATTGTGTTTTTGTTGTTGCTGTTTTATTTTTTTATTTTTTGGTGTTTCAGAAAGGGTCTTGCTCTGTCACTGAGGCTGGATCACGTGATTTTCCTGCCTCATATACATTGGGATTAATTTTAGTTTTTCCTATTCTCCCATTGCAGACTAAAATTTTGCTTAACCAATGAGTTTCTTATTAGATTTAATTTCTAAGAGTTGCTTTTGTTTTTGTTATATTTCTACCAACAGATCTCAGAGTTCAACTCTTTTTTCTTCAGAAATGAGACTATTTTTGAAAGCATTCCATAGTTATTCTAAAAAGGTATAACATTCTGTTTTTTGCGTATGGAATTTAACAGCTACAGGAAATATAAATTATGTCATTCAGGTCCTCCACATTCTTATTTTCTTAAAGATTGTTGCAGACTGCTGTTTTAATTAAAACACGTTTTCTACTTTATTTCATTTTATAATTTAAAATATACCTTGTTGCATTCCTTGATAATTAAACAACTCATTTTAAAAGAAAACTACATACATTCAAAGCTAGACAACTCTGTGAAAAATAAATGCGCAAAACAATTAAAAATTCAGATTCCTTCCATTTGTCATCAGAAACTGGCCCATATGAAACTAAAGGTGAGGGCTGGGGCCGCAGCCCTCCTCTAACTCAAATAAATTGCTCTGTTGACTTGTATACAGCTTACGTCAGATCCACCTAATGATACTCCTGTGTTATTTCTCATGCCCTTACTAATACCTTCAATGAACTTAAGAACTTAGCAGGTAAACTCTCTATATTATACCACAAAAAAGTAAACAGTATCCAAATCATTTAGAAAACCAAGGCTCACAAAACTGGTTTAAATTCAACAATGCCCAGCCGGGCACGGTGGCTTACTCCTGTAATCCCAGTACTTTGGGAGGAAGAGGCGGGTGGATCATGAGGTCAGGAGTTCAAGACCAGCCTGGCCAAGACAGTGAAACTCGGTCTCTAATAAAAACAACAAAAATTAGCTGGGCATGGTGGCATGTGCCTGTAGTCTCAGCTACCTGGGAGGCTGAGGCAGAAGAATCGCTTGAACCCGGGAGGCAGAGGTTGCAGTGAGAAGCGATTGCGTCACTGTACTGCAGCCTGGGCGATAGGGCGAGACTCGTCTCAAAAAATAAAATAAAATAAAATAAAATCAACCATGCCCACACTGATCTTACCTAAAATTATTTTAAAGTGTGATATTCTCACTGAGGACTGTTTAAAAAGTATATTTTAAACATATAAAATATTGATCTTTAACTGTCCCTTCTGCCTATCTGTTTAGCCTATGGGACTTAATACATTTTCCATAAAAGAAGGGTAAATATTTTCAGCTTCCTGGGCAATACTGTATGTCAAAAAAACAGGTACAGAAAATTCTCAAACAAACAAGCATGGTGGCTATACTTCAATCAAAATTTTATTTACAAAAACAGGCAGTGAGCCAGATTCGGCCCATGCGCTATAGTTTCCAACCCTGGCTAACAAGGAATAGACAACCAGATGGTACCAGGAAGTGACAATATGGGGCCTCCCAAAATGAAGCTCTATTTTATTATGTCCACTTATAAATTATTAATGCTCAAAAATGCTGCAAAGTAAATCTGCATAAAATAATGATGTCCAATCTGGAATAGCCAATTAGAACATCACAGTATTCAGAGGCAAAAGAGCCTTGGATGCCTCCTTTGAGCTCATTTTACCACCTCTCTAATTTAGCAAGCCTTAATGCTCAACTTTAGTTTTTATTAAAAAGCATAATCTTTTTAAAATCTAGTAAAATTTATATCCACTATAAATAAAATTTGTAGAACAGTATAGTAAAATTCATGACAAACTCTTTTAAATAACACTAGAATGAAGCCATTTAGTAAATTATAGCCCAAAGATTTGGGTGAGTCAGAGTGTGTGTGTGTGTGTGTGTGTGTGTGTGTGTGTGTGTGTGTGTGTGTGTTTGTGCACGCGTACGCACGCGCACGCATGTGTTCAGGAGCTTCTATAACAACATATGGGTATTCCTGAAAAAAACCTCATGTCTCTGCAAAATTACGCACTAAAAATAACAGGGCTGTTATGTTAAAAATAAGATTGAGCCCAGAGCACACAAACCTATGTTATTTGGTAACGAGCGTCCCAACAAAAACATCACCAATTTTAATAAAAAATTAAATCTCCAACAAAATTTGCACCAATAAATCCACTTGAGACTTATTTGTGTATTTTCTCCTTTTAAGTGTAACTTTTTAAAGGCATTTTTTAAAAAGCTTCAAAATAATTAAAAATATAATTTTTCTCGGGCAGACTTTCCTGTTTGTTATCTTCTTTCTTTATAAACACAGGAGTAAATGGTTTTGAACTTCCTGAGACTGCTTTTGACAGTACAAAGTATGGTGGTTTTAGAAACCACCGGAATAGCTATTTCTTTCACTAAATTATTTCTGCCAGATTTGCAAGGTTGTGTGTGTGTGTGACGTCTTCATATATTACCAAATCTTCCTCTTTAATTGAAAGGTCTTTCCCCATTTTCAGTTTATACAGTAGCACTGTGGGAAAAACTGCTTATGAACCAACACTACTTCCACATTATATTGACATCATTTCCCTACTTATCAAGTGTGTATGGGCCAATTCACATTAAAGAAACCAACATTGCAACAGAACAGACTATACTCAACTCCAGGTTATGTGCTTTCAAGATCATCTTGAAGTCTCAAATGCCTCTGAGTGTTAACTTTTAGGCACATAGTATTGACTGTACCCTTCCACCTACATTTGTACTGCTATTTAGTCAAATCCTTTACAGTAGTCCGCAGAATTAAAAACCATCTCTAGTCCAAAGCAGATATAAAAGAGACCTGAACATTGTATCAAGAGCACAATATTGGGCCAGGTGTGGTGGCACATGCCTGTAATCCCAGCACTTTGGGAGGTTGAAAGCAGGTGGACTGCTTGAGCTCAGGAGTTCAAGACCAGCCTGGGCAACATGGCGAAACCCTATCTCTACAAAAAATACAAAAATAAGCTGGGTGTAGAGGTACACACCTGTATTCCTAGCTACTCAGGAGACTGGGTGGAAGAACACTTGAACCTGGCAGGTCAAAGCTGCAGTGAGCCATGGTTGTGCCACTGCACTCCAGCCTGGGCAATAGAGTGAGATCCTCTCTCAATTTAAAAAAAAGAAAAAGAGCACAATGCTGTCTTAATGTTAGGAAAGATGAGGAAACTGGCTAGTTACAAGTAGCTAGTTAATTCCTATTACAGGTGTTAAATTGCCTGAATTTTTATGCTAGACATATTCACAGCTTATATGATATGCATATATGTAATATACATGCATATATTACCACTTACATTATACGTGCATATATTACCAAATATAAATGGATCGTGGGTTTAATTACAACTCTAAATTTGTGTATGTGTATACAGACACATTTTTATGCTTTTCTACTCTAAACACACAATTATAACATTATCGTTTTGTCTTCTAAAAATTAGATATTTTCTTTCAAATGCTGGAAAATGCATGTTTTAAAAGAGCTATTGATTTTCAATAATTAATGGTGGAAAGTTAACTTTAAACCACTTTAAATAAATAACTCACTAATGTTCCCTGTAAAATGTACTGTTTTTCTATTTCTATTACAAAAAGAAACCTGAGTCATCTGATTAATGTTCCTATCTTTAGTTATAGTGAAACACTAGCCCAAATGATTCTATAATTCAGAGTAAAGCAATATTTCTAAACAGCAGAAGTACTGCCCCTAGGAAGCATTCTGGAAACATACACTAGGAAGCAGGGGTGCTATTCCCATTTAGCAGGTGTGGATTAGAGGTAAAGATGGGCAACATATGGAACAAAAAGACCCAACGAAGAACTGTCCCATGCCCAATACATTTCAAGCAATCTTGGTAATATATGAAAACCTTATGAAAAACTCTGACAATGTGGCAGTGACATAGGTGAAAAACATG
The DNA here is from genome assembly GCF_024542745.1 of Macaca thibetana thibetana. NCBI lineage: Eukaryota > Metazoa > Chordata > Mammalia > Primates > Cercopithecidae > Macaca > Macaca thibetana. Next base: position 12,767,667 of record NC_065589.1, on the reverse strand, counting down.
CTTGCAATTTCTCAGATTTGTTTTGCACAGTTCTTACATATTAAATTTTCCAGGAATGCAACAACAAACGATTATACTATTTTTTTCTTTTGGCAGTTTTACCAAGAGTCAGGCACCATTTTTAATGCCTTATGATGAAAATGCTGCTTATGGCATTTAAGTTTATTGTTGTAGCTGTCACACTCAGTGACTCCAAATACAGATGCACTATAATTTTGTGTCACTGTGTCCAAGCACTTACCTATTGAGATGTTATTTTTGTTATCAACTATTTTCCTTTTGTTTATCTTTGTAAAATGCTGAAACATTATATCAGTATTTCTAAACTGTGGGTAGACAGGTATTTTATTTCTTCATTTATTTGAAAATATTAAAAGAGCATAACATAAAGATATTTATATGATATACACTATAGACAGGGAGCATTGCCTCTGATAGACTTGAGAACCACTGTACTAACCTACTCCCTTCAAAAGATATTAGGTTTGCCACCAACAAATATACGCAAGTCACAACGGGGCATATAAATATAGGTAACAAATAGTCTAGTCCCTGTCCTCAAGAGGTCAGTCTCATAAAACAAAGTAATCTACCAGGTACTCTCCATAGACGTTTCCAATACTTTTAGCAGGAGAATATAAGCTTTATAGGCCACACCATTTAAACCTGGCACTGAAGAATGAAAAGCTGAGGAAAAAAAGCTTTCCAGTCAAAAGCAAAATATAGGCAAAGGTAGAGGCAAGCAATTATAAAACCCATACAGTAACTGACAAATGATATATATTGCCCTGAACATGGAGATACATCAGAAAATATGGATGAAATGATGTTCACCCCTATGCAATCCATTCATGTAACCAAAAACTACTTGTACCCCGAAAGCTACTGAAATTTTAAAAAGTGTATATATATATATATATATATATATATATATATATATTTTTTTTTTTTTTTTTTTTTTTTTTAAGGATAGGCTATGGTCAGACAGGGAAGGTTTCTTTTATTTATTTATTTTTTTTTTTGAGACAGTCTCACTCGGTTACCCACGCTGAAGTGCAGTCGTGTGATCTCAGCTCACTGCAACCTCTGCCTCTTGAGTTCAAGAGATTCTCCTGTCTCAGCCGCCTGAGCAGCTAAGACTACAGGTGCCTGCCACCATGCCCGGCTAATTTTTATATTTTTAGTAAAGATGGGATTTCACCATGTTGGCCAGGCTGGTCTCGAACTCCTGACCTCAAGTGATCCTCCTGCCTCAGCTTCCCAAAGTGCTGGGATTACAGGTATGAGCCACTGTGCCCGGCCAAAATAAATGTCTGAAGACTTTGGAGATAGTATGAGAAAAATGGAGGAAAGCACCACTATTAATCTTCTAAAAAGGAGCCTCTGCTTTCTTTTGCTCTCTGTATTACAAGAAAACAGCCTTCCAAATGTGATAGAAAAGCTTGCAGTTAGTATAAGAATCACTTGTATGTGTATTTTTAAGTGACACTGAACCCTTTTAAGAAGGCATTCCAAGACTGGGAAAGCTTTTTAAAAGTGGTTTGGAATATCAGAAGAATGAAAGCAAATCCGCATTGAAGGATATGAGACAATTTATGGCAGCTGACAATTTCTTATAGGTTTCCAGTATGCTTATGATGTGACTTTGACTCAATCCCAAACTTGATTAAAATAAGGCATAGTGCAAAGGAAATTTCTAATAGAAAACATATAAACTATTACTTTGTAGGCACCCCAAAATTTTTTTTTTTTTTTGAGACGGAGTCTCGCTCTGTCGCCCAGGCTGGAGTGCAGTGGCCAGATCTCAGCTCACTGCAAGCTCCGCCTCCTGGGTTCACGCCATTCTCCGGCCTCAGCCTCCCGAGTAGTTGGGACTACAGGCGCCCACCACCTCGCCCAGCTAGTTTTTTTGTATTTTTTAGTAGAGATGGGGTTTCACCGGGTTAGCCAGGATGGTCTCGATCTCCTGACCTCATGATCCGCCCGTCTCGGCCTCCCAAAGTGCTGGGATTCCAGGCTTGAGCCACTGCGCCCGGCCCCCCCAAAAAATTTAACACGGGTACAATTAAGAATCAAATGTTTCTAACTTCCAACTACACAAAAGTAGCCTCTGCTTCTCCTTAGAACAAGGCAACCATGCCAATGTTGAACACAGCACCGTATTATCTTGTCTCCTGACCCCAAGGCCTGATGGGACAGGCTAGTTTCAGCATTACCAATGCAGCAGGCCCACATGTCTCCACAGCTAAAACTCCAGGCTGCCTAATTAGAGCAGTAAGATTTACTATCACTGAAAAGAGCAAGTTACAAATTACCCAGCCAATTCTACCATAAATATTTTCTTTCATTCACTCATTCACTCATTCATTTATTTATTGAGACAGGGTCTCTAGTCCAGGCTGGACTGCAGTGGTGTAATCTTGGCTCACAGCAGCCTCGACTTCCTGAGCTCAGGTGATCCTCGCACCTCACCCTCCCAAGTAGCTGGGACTACAGACACTTACTACCACACCCGGCTAATTTATTGTATTTTTATTTCTTTCTTTTTTTTTTTTTTTTTTTTTTTGAGACAGAGTCTTGCTCAGTCGCCCAGGCTGGAGTGCAGTGGCTGGATCTCAGCTCACTGCAAGCTCCGCCTCCCGGGCTTACGCCATTCTCCTGCCTCAGCCTCCCGAGTAGCTGGGACTACAGGCGCTCGCCACCTCGCCCGGCTAGTTTTTTGTATTTTTTAGTAGAGATGGGGTTTCACCTTGTTAGCCAGGATGGTCTTGATCTTCTGACCTCGTGATCCGCCTGTCTCGGCCTCCCAAAGTGCTAGGATTACAGGCTTGAGCCACCACGCCCGGCCTATTTTTAGTAGAGACAGGGTTTTGCCATTTTGCCCAGGCTGGTCTTGAACTCCTGGGCTCAAACGATCTGCCTGCTTCAGCCTCCCAAAGTACTGAGATTACTGGCATGAGACACCACGCCCAACCAATTCTAGTATAAATACTTTTAACAAGGGGCTCAAATTCAGTCATAAGAGGCATTAAATTATTTCTGCATCACATTATGCCTCCCCATAACACTCTCCTCTTCCCAAACAAGCATCAGTTTGAACTGGCTTCTGACTGAACAAATGAGAGGATAAAAAAGAGACAGGAAAGAAAAAAGAATTAAAGAATATAAAAGGAAGGCACTCACACTGGTTAAATAGAAGAATGAAGAAAACACACGGGACCAGTGACCAAGGTTCACTAAGTAGGCTTTAGGGAAACAAACTATCATAGAGATGCAAATAAGAATGCAAAATAATGTATAAACATCCTATGATAGCCACATCTCAAGAATATTCTATTTTTCCTTTTTTTAGATGCCAAGGTAGGATGGTACTTGTCCAACCACTTGGAAGCACGTACAGTCATGTGACTTACTTCAGCCAAGGGAATGTGAATAGAAGTGAATCACTGCTGGGGGAAGTTCTGGAGAGTCAAGAGTACAGTTCACCATATTCTCCTACTTGACAACACATCAAGGTATCTGAGTATCTGAATGTGCAGACATGGGAGCAGAGCTTACCGCTGACCCGGACAGACAACTTTTTTAGTGGCTAGATTATAACTACTAATATCTAGGAGATGTTTTTTTCCTGTAGTATCATCTAGCCCACCTTGCTACATAGCCCATTTTAACTATGCTCTATTTCAACCCTTCCTTACTCCAATCATGTTTTCATCATTTTAGGAAAAGAGAAAGTCACATTTCTATGCCCAGAAATTCCAAGGAAACAAATATCCTTTTCTAACCCATACTAGTAATTGTTGAACACCTACCACTTACCAGCAAATTAACATGACACACAAAAATTCAAAATAAAACCCAGACTGTGAAAGGAATTAATAAGTCCACATGTCAAAGACAAATATAGTTGACATATACCACACCTGCTTTGCAACTGTTGCTTCAGCCTCAGAGCCCAGATCAATGAGGTCATTTCTAGAAATGTTTCTCATCTGACTCTAATAACAACCTGTATCCCCATTTCCTCTACCGAGCTGGGTTGCTTTCTGGGTTCTTTCCCTGGGAGGAAAAGAAAAACCCTACCCTACCCTCCTTTCTATAACTACTATAGAGCATGGTGCTTACTAACGTGGTGTTCTACAAATGAATGAATACCATCTGACACTGATGTTGTGTTAAGGCAGAACTCTAAAATGCCAAAAGAGGCATTATTAAAATAACACATGCATTATCTCCAGAATCAGAACAACAGTGGAATAAGCAATCCTAGAAAAGGCTAAGAGTCAACACAACTTTAAAGAACTACTAAGGAATTTAAACTTGCCAAAACGTTAGTACACACATACTCTTTGCTCTTTTCCGCCTGTCCATCTTCCTCCATAAGGCATGTACACAGCAGTTGGCAACTTCAGATGCATATCTTCCCATCTTTGTCACCAGAAAGAAAAAAAGCTAAATCTTCCAACTTTTCTCATCTTGATCATGTGACCACACCAGGTTTATCACTGTGCTCGAAAAGAGGGAGTACTGTCGATTCCCCTAGCTTTCACCAAAGGTTAAGGAATAGCTAACAGGATCAGAGTAAAACTATATTAGAACAGAGTAACTACCCATAAATGCATGGGAAGCCATTCCACAAGACTACTGTTTTAAGGAGAGGTGCCGTGCAGAACAAAAACCATGAAGAACATTATTTATTGCCACCTCCATGAAAATGGTATAATCTTTTTAATAATTCAAAATGAAAGAGGGCTTGATCTAGCTTAAGAAGATGAGAGGCCTAAAAGTTAAGCTTTAAGGCACAGGGAAAGAAATAAACATGGTGTATAAAGAGATGGTGAGATCTGCCTGGATGGACATGACATGGTAGGAAGAAGCAGTGACATAATAAGGACAGATGAACAGAGAGGAAGCAGCCAGACAGATACTGAGTCTGTAGTTCCTGGGGATCCCCAAAGTGTTACAATGCTTTGGGATCTGTATAGGATTTCTAAGACTGGAAAAGAGTACAAACTACATCAATGTGGAAACTATTGAATGGATCTTGAAAGACTGGCAGAATTTCAGTAAGGTAAGGTCTAAAATGCAGAAGGCAGGCATTTTAAAAGGAAAATGGCATGATCAAAATTACTAAAGAAAGAAATTGCAAGGTATTTTAAGTAGTTAAGAATAGAGAAACTATCAAGTTTTAGTCTCTGAAACCAGTAGATATGAATTAAGTTTGGCATTGTATTTTTTTTTTTCTTGCCGTATACTTCTTTCAAAAATCAGAAAAAGGAAAGTTAAGTTGATTGGTACACTGACAGCTTGTCCTGAGTCATTCTTGAGTGTGGCTTCATTATTTCCCTAGAAAATATCCCAATCCAGCTAGGCGCGGTGGTTCACACCTGTAATCCTAGCACTACGGGAGGCTGACGGGGAGGATCACTTGAGCTCAGCCTGGCCAATGTGGTGGAACCCTGTCTCTACTAAAAATACAAAATTAGGCAGGCATGGTGGTGCACACCTGTAGTCCCAGCTACTTGGGAGGCTGAGGCAAGAGGAGGATGAGGCAGGAGGATCACCTAAGCCCAAGAGATGGAGGTTGCAGTGAGTCAAGTCACACCACTGCACTTCAGCCTGGGTAACAGAGCAATACACTGTCAAAGAAAAGAAAAAAGAAAAAAGAGATCCTAATCCAAACATAGTATGGCTTCTTCCCAAAAGACATTAGTAATATGGTTTAGATGTTTGTCCCATCCAAATCTCATGTTGAAACGCTGGAGATAGAGCCTGGTGGGAGGTGTTTGAATCACTGGGGTGGATGGATCCCTCATGAATGGCTTAATGCCAGTCCCCTTGGTGGTGAACGAATTCTTGCTCTGAGTTCACTTGAGATCTGGTTGTTTAAAAGTGTGCGCCTGCCCCCTCCCCACCCCTTGCTCCCACTCTTGCCATGTGATATGCTGGCTTTGCTTTCTGCCATGATTTTAAGCTCCCTGAGGCCCTCACCAGAAGCAGATGCCAGCACCACACTTTCTGTACAGCCTGCAGAACCATAAGCCAATTAAACCTCTTTTCTTTATAAATTACCCAGTCTCAGGTACTCCTTTACAGCAATGCTGAAGCCTAATACCATTTGAAATTGGAAAATATAAAAACTAAATATTAGTAAGGAAAATCAACAATCCTAGTACAATCAACTTATAATTATATGCAAATGAAAGCAGTCTTATAGAAGACAATTTTCTACAAGAGTAAATATTTGAAAACATACTCAACCCAGCAATTCCACTTGCAATAACCTAGCTTAGAGAAGTACCAGTACAAGTTCACAATGATAATGAGAATGTTCAGGTGTGGCATCATTTGCTATGGCAAAAACCTGAAACCAAATGATGAAAGAGAAGTGATTATATATACACACAATTGATATATCCACATAACAGAAAATTATGCAGACATTAAAACTGATAATATAGTATTAATGACAGATAGTGTTAAAAAAAAAAAAAAAAAGCCTACATTAAGGCCAGGTGCAGTAGCTCATGCCTGTAATCCCAGCACTTTGGCAGGCTAAGGCGGGAGGACTGTTTCAGGCCAGGAGCTTAAGACCAGTCTGGGCAACACAGCGAAACCCCTATCTCTATTTTAAAAAAAGAAGAGTCTGGGTGTGGGGGCTCATGCCTGTAATCCCAGCACTTTGGGAGGCTGAGAGGGGCAGATCACTTGAGCCCAGGAATGTGAGACCAGCCTGGCCAACACAGTGAAACCCTGTCTCTACTAAAAATAAAAAAATTAGCCAGGTGTGGTGGTGGGCACCTATAGTCCCAGCTGCTCAGAAGGCTGAAGCAGGAGAACTGCTTAAACTCGGGAGGCAGAGGTTGCAGTGAGCTGAGATCCCACCACTGCACTCCAGCCTGGGCGACGCAGCAAGACTCTGTCTCCAAAAAAAAAATAAAGAAAAAAATGCATATGATACAGTTAATGAAGATAGCAAGTCACATTACAGTATATAAAATGATTCTATCCTTAAAAAGAAAGAAACGAACCAAAATACAAATAAAAAGCTGTCAAAAATGTCCTCTTACTCAAAAATCTTCCTATCTTTTAAGAGTCTGTTAAACTCTGCACCTTCTACAAACTCTTAAGTATTCCTATAAACTTACAGGACTTACAGGACTCAAGTCTTCTTTTCTTACCAGTACATGTCATTTATCTTCTAATGGGTAATTCCTGTCTTGCCAACTGTTTTAAAGCTTCTTTGAGACTGACTTATACTTCTCCAAGTCAACCTTTAAGGACTAGGACTGTGGTTTTCACATAATAAACTGGTAAGGATTAGCTAAACCAATTAAAAAGTCAGTTCTCCTGTACAGTGGTACAAAGGGAGATTAATAACAAAAACAAAGAAAAAAATAATAGAACAGGAGACTACATCAAAAATTATTCTCAGCCAGACTCATTCTTTAAACCTACTTTTTCAATGTGACCTCATTACTAGAGAAACAGCAATAAAATAAGAATAAGGGTTTTCTTCTTTATCAAATTAGCAGAAAAATACAAAATGCAGATAATGTGACTAGAACGAGAAAAAGCATTCTTTCCCCTGATGGTGATAATGTAAACAGGAAGTAAAAAATTAATGCACAACAAAGTTATTCACAAAAAACTCCCGTGCACCAAGTAACTTGACTTCAGGCACCCTTTCCTGAAGAGGTATCTGAAATGTGAACATTTGGAGCATAAGCAAAAAACTTTTCCCCTACACCTACCTACCTATCCAAAAACTGAAAAAAGTAGCCATGGAAAATACTATATGTTCATTCTGTGGATTATCTGGCCACCATCTGTAAATGATTACCAAAAGATCATAATGACATGGGCAATGTTAATGTTAGGGTATTGAAAGAAAAGAGCAGGATACCAAAATGTACACACAGTATGATCAGCTACATGCCAAAGTGTACAGATAAAAAATAAAACGTTAACACAGACTTTTCTCTGAATGGTTCTTATTTTCTTTTTGTACTTTTCCATATCCCAAACCTTTTAAATAGTTTTTTTTAAGTGAAAACACAACTCTATTTCTTTCTATATAATCAGTGGGGGGTTAAAAAAATCTCTGCTCTAAAAATGTAAAGAAAAATAATAAATAGAAGGCTATATCCTATGTCTCACAACTGAGTTTTTGCTGAGTAATACATAATTATTAAAACTCTGTAGGCAAATTTTTTGATGGGGTGAGAAGTAGGCAACTGTATGCATTTCCTTTCATCATTCAAAAATTTCAGACAGATTCTAGTCAAATGTAAAAATGGACCCATAACAGAGGAAAAATTTATTCTTAGCATGGAGAAGGCAAAGGAAGAAAAACCAAATTGGTAGACTTAATTATTAAATTTTAAAATGTTGTAGAAATTAAAATAAACCATAAAAAAAAAACAGAAAAAAAATTTGTCCATGTTAGTTAATCAATACCTTCCACATAAAGGGCCCTGACAAAACAGTAAGTATCTCCAAAAGTATACAAAAGGCACTGACAAACAGCTCAGAAAATAAATGCAAATGGCCACGGAGCAAATTTTTCCACTCTATAGTAAACAAAGAAATGCTAACTTTAAACCAAGGAATTCTTTTTCCCCACAAACTTTTCTTTTTAAAAAGGGTATGCTCTATTGACTAGGATTTGGCAAAATGAGCACTCTCAAGAAGTATTAGTAGAAGTATTAAATTGGCCCAAGATTTCTGAAAGATTTAACAGATTTAGCAACCTGTTAAGAGTCTTCAAAATATTCATACCCTTAGATTCTGTAAACCCGTTTCATGAATTTGACTTGATAAAACCAGCTCACATTCAAGTATGATAGGCATAAGCAATATTTTTTACAGCAAAAATCTGAGGAAAAAACCTAGAGGCCCAAATTTAAATCATGGGCTTTTATATTAAAGAAAATCATGGAGCCACTTTAAATTACCTCATGGAAGAATGTTACAGAATTCCAGAAAATACATCTAGTGATAACATCATCCCTATTATTTGTATGTTGCAAGTATACATATATTGATCTCTGAATGTGGAATTTTGAAAAAACAAAAAGAAGCTACACATATAGAAAAGACTCTAAGAACATAGAACAGAAATATTAACCATGGTTATCTCTGAGTGGTAGGATTAAAATTATTTTCTTTAATTTTCCTGAAGCATCCCAATTTGTATTCTCAATATGCACTGTTTATATAATAAAATCAACATTGAACACAACTACCACTAAAGCGATCTTAAAGTTGCTATAAAATTAAATTCAATCCTACCACTGCCACTTGAGAAAAACAAGAAAAAGCACATAGTATAATAAAAACGCTACTGCACTGCCAAGAGGGAGGTGGTAGCCTACAAATACCTGTACCACAATTGGAAAAGGCTAGGTAGTATCCCTGAGAGCAACCCAACAGAGAAGCAGTGGAAGGGAGTGATTTCCTATAGAAGAAAAAGAGAACAGGAAAGAGAGGAACAGGTCAGCTACAATAAAAAAAAATTAGAGAGGAAAGGGGGAAAGAAAAACAATAGAAGAAGAATAAGATGTCTAGTTCGACTGTGGATAGTGATGAAGGATGGGTGAAAAGGAGAGCAGAGGTAAAATTAGGAGAGATGAAATATATCCTCAGACTCTACTTTCATTTAAGAATGAATTTAAATAATTTTTAAAAAGAAGCTATCTTGATTTGGAAGAAAGGCACAAGAGGTCACTGGAAGGAGGTTACACAAAGAAGACAGCTTAATGCAGAGGTTTAGAAGAAAACAGTGGGTCAAAAATGAATCCTAGCACAAATCCTGGGAGGGAAAACTGCTACTTAAATTCTAAACTAAAGTTTATACCCTCTTCTAAGTCCCTCATCATAGGGATCCAGTGGTCTGCAGTGAAACAGTATGGCATAATGAAAAGATTCACTGACTTGAACTCCTGGTCAGGAGTTCAAGACCAGCCTGGCCAACATGGTGAAACCTCATCTTTCCTAAAAATACAAAAATTAGCCAGGTGTGGTGGCCCATGCCTATAATCCCAGCCATTCAGGAGGCTGAGGCAGGAGAAACGCTAGAACCCGCGGGGCAGAGGCTGCAGTGCGCCGAGATCACGCCACTGCACTCCAGCCTGTGTGACAAGAGCAAAACTCCGTCTCAACAACAAAAAATATCAATCTGGGGGTTGAAAAGAAGGCCTTCAAAGTTCCTCCCAGTCTTAAGATTTTGAACTCCATCTCAACAACAAAAAATATCAATCTGGGGGTTGAAAAGAAGGCCTTCAAAGTTCCTCCCAGTCTTGAGATTTTGTTATGAGCAAAAGAATGAAGCTAAGCAGGCAAAGTGATATTTAAAAGAGCCAGCATCTTCTCATCTCATTTGCATTCTTAAAACTAATCAGATGTTTTGGCTAAAGCTCTAAATTTCTATGCCTGATCACACCCTTCACAATTGAGCATATTATTGACCGGCTTAAACTACATGAACTACAACAAGATTTGTCATTCTACAAATCTAATCGAGTTCCATCTCTGTTACAACTTTGAGCTACTTAAACCAACACATCTTAATCGCTAGTATTAACCACTTCCATTTATGTCCCACTACTTTATTATTTATTTATTTTTTGAGACAGGATATTGCTGTCGCCCAGGCTGGAATGCAGTGGCCTGCCCAGTCATAGTTCACCGAAACCCTGAACTCCTAGGCTCAAGCAATCTTCCCACATCAGCCTCCTATGTAGGTAGAAATATCAGTGTGTTCCAGTGTGTCCAGCTAATTTATTTTTTTGTAGAAACAGAACATTTCTACATGTGTCTTTTGACGACACATGATGTGTATTGCTATGTTGCCCAGGCTGGTCTCGAACTCCTGGCCACAAGTGATCTTCCCACCTCAGCCTCCTCAAGTACTGAGATTACAGTCATGAGCCACCATGCTCAGTCTTACTCATTTTTCAAAATACATACTATGTTGGTGCAAAAGTAATTGTGATTTTTGCCATTTAAAAAAAAAAAAAATTGCAAAAACCGCAATTACTTTTGCACCAACCTAAATACACAGCTGGGCATACTGGCAGGCGCCTGTAGTCTCAACTACTTGCGATGCAGCGAGCTATGTCTGCATCACTGCACTAGAGCCAGGACAATGGAGTGAGACTCTGTCCCTAAAAATAAAATAAAAACATAATACAATTTTTAAAATTTCTCAGGCCGGGTGCGGTGGCTCACACCTGCACTTTGGGAGTCCAAGCCGATTGGATCAGGAGTTCAAGACTAGCCTGGCTAAGATGGTGAAACCTTGTCTCTACTAAAACTACAAAAATTAGCCAGTCGCAGTGGCAGGCGCCTGTAATCCCAGCTACTATGGGGAGGCTGAGGCAGGAGAATCACTTGAACCCGGAGGGCAGAGGTTGTAGTGAGCCGAGATCACAGCACTGCACTCCAGCCTGAGTAACTCCGTCTCAAAAAATAAATTTGTAACACTGATATACAGAAAAAATGACCATGCTGAAACACTGTGGATTTTAGAAGCAATGCGCTGTTGATAGCCCAAAATGATTGTCAGTTCACATGCAAGAGTCCCAATGCAACCTGAGAATTAACGTGCATAAAACCTCAGTTGTTCAAAAGGTACAAGTTACTTATACGCACATACATACATATATGTACATCTACATGCAGTCTTTAAAAGACAGAAGAAATGTCAATAGTATCCAATGTCAACAGCACACCTTGTAAGTGTGTAATTATGTTTTCTTTTTAGTTTTCTATATATTCAAAATAATCTAAAATGAACATGTAACGCTTTATTACAGGAGGAATAATATTTTTAAATCAGCCACATAGGCCGGGTGCAGTGGCTCACGCCTGTAATCCCAGCACTTTGGGAGGCCGAGGCAGGCAGATCACCTGAGGTCTGGAGTTTGAGACCAGCCTCAACACTGAGAAACCCCGTCTCTACTAAAAATACAAAAGTAGCCGGGTGTGGGTGGTGCATGCCTGTAATACCAGCTACTCGGGAGGCTGAGGCAGGAGAATTGCTTGAACCTGGGAGGCGGAGGTTGTGGTGAGCTGAGATTGCGTCACTGCACTCCAGCCTGGGCAACAAGAGCGAAACACCATCTCAAAAAAAATAAATAAAATAAAATAAAATAAAATAAGCCACATAAAGCTAAGTGTGGCTGCTCCAAAGAATAACCTGAATGTAAAAGAGCAAAAATTTTCAGAACAGAGCTCTATATACTAAGTATAAGTGGTAAGAGCTTAACATGCTAAAATACTGAAGTTTACCAATAATCCTATCAAACAGCTATCCCCACTCTGTGGACTAAGACACTGAGGTTTCCTGAAACTCTTAACAGAAGACACATAGCTATTTAACAGCAGAGGCAGAAATCACACACAAAGGCTGGGCGTGGTGGCTCATACCTATAATTGCAGCACTCTGAGAGGCCAAGGCTGGCGGATCACTTGAGGTCAGGAGTTCGAGATCAGCCTGACCAACATGGTGAAACACCATCTCTACTAAAAATACAGAAATTATCAGGGTGTGATGGTGCGTGCCTGAAATCCCAGCTACTTGGGAGGCTGAGGCAGGAGAATTCGCTTGAACCCGGGAGGCGGAAGTTGCAGTGAGCCAAGATCATGCCACTGCACTCCAGCCTGGGCTACAGAAACTCTGTCTCAAAAATAAAAAGAAAAGAAAAAACGAAATCACACACAAAGAAAGCTGCCCTAGTCCAAAGTCCCTATGCTTATCCACTTAAATAGTCTGACATCAGCATGATGTGCTTTGATTTATTCTTTACACTTGACATTAAAAAATTTTTAAATAATTTACTAGATAATATGTATTCACGGCTATGGCCTCAAATGGCTGTAGGAGATAATCCTATTAGAATTTAGAGGCTGAGCGCAGTGACTCATGCCTATAATTCCAGCACTTTGGGAGGCCGAGGCGGGTGAATCACTTGAGGTCAGGAGTTTGAGACCAGTCTGACCAACATGGTGAAATCTCGTCTCTATGTCTCAAAAAACATTAGCCAGGTGCAGTGGTGCACACCTGTAGTCCCAGCTACTTGGGAGGCTGAAGTGGGGGGATTTTTAAGCCTCAGAAGCAGAGGTCACGGTGAGCTGAAATACTGCCACTGCACTCCAGCCTGGGTAACAGAGTGATGAGACTCTCAAAACAAAAAAATTTAACCATTAAATTTTTTTAGCTAAACATAATCAATTAAGCTAAACATAATCAATGTTAGTCCCAAAATTAGAGAACTAGGCCTTGCAAGAGGAGTTCTGAGTATTTTTTACATGGAATAACAGACCTTGGCTAAATCAGATGGAGTATTACATTCAAGAAAATGCATCTGATCTGATTCTTCACACTACTTCTTACGTTACTCCAACTAAAAAGAAACACCAGACCACTAAAAACATAAGACAACTTGTTCACTAACAAAGTCAGAGTGCCTCACTACCCTGTTAATATCTATGTTGCCAAAAGGCATGATAAGGACAAAAGCTCAAAAGCTGAGTATCAAAACTCAAGTTCTTAAAACAAGTGAGGCTTCTTTTCAATAAAGTATCATTAAGTCAACACATAAGGAAAAGGACCACGAATGGTGAAAGATGTGTTGTAATATACGTTTAAGGAAGTGAAGAGAAAGGGCAAACAAAACATGACACACCATATGTTAAATTTGGTGTCTGAACATGTCAGTGGCTATGAACTACCTCTTTGAGTCTAGCACATCTGGGGAAAAATTTAGGAACTGCTTTGGATTCCAGTTTGCTTTTAAGTACTCGGCTCACAAATCAGGAAAAATTACCCATATGCAATGAACCATTTAAGTTTTGGACCTCACAACGAGGCTTAAAAATATTTTTTCTTGTATTCCCAATTCCATTTCAAATTACCACGAAATACATACCTTCCTCCTATTGAGTCGTCTTGTGGTTGGGCCCCGGCAGTGTTCCTCTGTGAACGTCGCAGTGACCCCCCTGGATTGTTATTAGGCCGGTTGGACATTGGCACCTCTCTCTTGAAGGGACATACCCTTTCTAGACACTACCATTCACTAAAAGAAAAAATAAACAAAATTTATCAGATGTACAAAATACAGTATGGGCAAGAACTTACAGTGACGTGGGAATTTTCTGCGAACTATCTGATTTTACAGCCTTCACCCATGCTGCAATGTCTCATTGAACTGTGAACTCTGACTGATGAATGTGTTACAAAATGTCAGGGTATAACATATTCAAGGCATGTGGTCCAGGACTCAGCATATAAAATTAACTTAGATTTCACGGAATAGCCAGATAATTCTCAATTCAAAGAATACACAGCACAGGTAGAAATGTCTTCGTTTCCACATTCTAGTACTGTGCAGAAACAGGCACTACACCTAAAGTCAAAAGATGATGGCTCAAGTCCTGTGACAGAACAGGTGTTAAAGAAGTTTGCCTTTGTACAAATCACAGCCTCTAAGCCTAGGATTCCTCAGACACAGAATTAACATGTCATATCTTCTTCACAGTATTGTTGTGAATAACAAATGAAAAAATAAATACAAACAAAACTGTGGCCGGGTGGAGTGGGCTCCAACCTGTAATCCCAGCATTTTGGGAGGCTGAGGTGGGTGGATCACCTGAGGTCAGTAGTTCGACACCAGCCTGGCCAATATGATAAAACCCCGTCTGTACTAAAAATACAAAAATTAGCCAGGTGTGGTGGCGCACACTTGTAAACCCAGCAACTCGGGAGGCTGAGGCAGCAGAATCGCTTGAACCTGGGAGGCAGGGGTTGCAGTGAGCCCAGATCATGCCACTGGATTCCAGCCTGGGTGACAGAGTGAGACTTCATCTCAAAACAAAACAAAACAAAACAAAATTGTAAAACTGTACTATCTTAATGAGCTCAATAGAGGAAACTGAGCAATGGTCCCAGATATTTTGGATTTTCAACAGCAGCTCTGCTTGCCATGACCTTGGATAAAATAATCTCTACATTTAATTTACTCTTCTTTAAAACCAGTACGTTACCTACCTCAACAGAGCTGTCAGCAACAAGAAATTGTGAAAGTATTTTTATAAGTTTAACAATTTAACTCAAAACAGTTCTTAACCAAATTGAACTTTCTATAAGAAATTACTGTACAGATAAAATACTGACACTCAGAAAATTAGTTTAACTGATAAAACAAGCCAACATTACAATCATAGAATTACAACATGTGCAAATAAAATCTTTCACTATGTTTTGTAAGCCTGCAGTCAAATTTGAAGTGGAGTTCTTTCGTTACTTCTATTTACTGGGAAAGAGAATGAACATATGACATTATAGAAACTGGTGCCAAAGAGAATGCAAATTAATCATAATTAAATCTATTACTGTACTGGATTTTGTTTTAGAGATTCCTTGTACTGTAGTAAGAATGCAGGTTTTCTTTTGGGTTACATCGTTGATACAATTCAGTAGAAAAAGACATATCACATATGTCCAAATTAATGTAATAAACTTTAATTAGAAAGTTCAAATTACTAATTTAAGGATAGTCAGTTTCAGAAAGAAAAAAAAATACAATTAAACATTAGAAGAGAGGCAGGCAGAGAGAGAAGAAAAGATTAAACTTACACGTACTGATATGGAAAGATATGAAACTCTCATTTGTGTGTATGTATACAAAGACTTGTATATAAATTTCTGTATACTGCCCACATGTTAAAAATTCATGGAAAGATACATGAAACATACTTTGTTAATAATGACTGCCTTTGAGAAAGGACTGGGGGATCCGGAGTTTAGAATGAAAGAAATCGGCCGGGCGCGGTGGCTCACGCCTGTAATCCCAGCACTTTGGGAGGCCGAGGCGGGCGGATCACAAAGTCAGGAGATCGAGACCACGGTGAAACCCCGTCTCTACTAAAAATACAAAAAATTAGCCGGGCGCGGTTGTGGGCGCCTGTAGTCCCAGCTACTCGGGAGGCTGAGGCAGGAGAATGGCGTGAACCCGGGAGGCGGAGCTTGCAGTGAGCCGAGATCGCGCCACTGCACTCCAGCCTGGGCGACAGAGCGAGACTCCGTCTCAAAAAAAAAAAAAAAAAAAGAAATCATTTTTGTTGTCATTGAGACTGTTTATAAATTTATAAGGAAATAGCAGGCTGCTCTAGCATTAACAGCTTTAAGCACAGAGCTCTTGTGCCAAACTGTCTCTGCCCAAGTTCAATTCTTGACTCTAACACTAACAAGTTGTATATAATCTTGCATATACGAGTGTCTGCATACATACTTCCCTGTGCTTCAATCAATCAAATGAGGATAAAGAACTCACACAGTAATTGTGAAGATCAAATAAAAACCCATGTAAACTACTCAATACAGTGCCAATCATATAGCAAGTGCTCAGTACATGTTAAGCATGATTATTACTATAAACATTTACTCAAAAGAATAAAAATATCTGTAGTAAAATCTAATATATCGGGAGAGGCTTCACCATAAAAATCACTGTCAATATGAGTCTTAATTTTTGGCACAACATTTTCAAAAGTGAAATGTTTTCAATTAAGGGTAAACATCTCAATCACCTGGGAAGCTTTGTCAAAATATGAATGCCTGTCCCCCAACCTGATATCCTCATTCACTGGGCACAAAAGTTGGAGACATAGTTTAAAAGAGCTTTCTTGGGTATACTGCAACACACCGAGAATTTCAGCACATTAAAGAATAAAAGGCCAGTCTTTTTCAAAATTCATCTTAGAAATTTCTCTACTTCAATCATCTCAATACCATTTCACCTAGACCCAAACAGCAAGGACAGATACAAGAGAATAGGATGATACTGTTGGTCTCACTTTAAAGAGCAAACAATAGTATCATAAACAAGGTTAGTAGTTGGCACCTGCCCATCTTCTGCTATTAAACACCTACTGTATGTCATGGAGTGTTAAGTCATTCAAATGAAACTAAGTCACACTAGTTGTTTTGCCCCAGAGTCACCTAGGTAACCTTAACAATGCTCCCCAACAACAGCCTATCTGCCGATAATTCTTGAGATTTAAGAGGAAGAAGAGCAAGTAAGAACAAAGCTGTTTATCAAATTACTACCTGCTGTTAAAGCATAAATTCATCTTTCTAAAAAGAGGCCAGGCTCTGTTAAATGTTGGAACTTTAATTTCCTAAAAGTAAATAAAAGATTAACATATGATGGATACAGGATCTCTCCCTCTGCCAGGTATCAATAAAACCAGAGAGCTGAAAGGGACCCTCAGAGATGATCAAGTTCAACCCCTTACACCTTACAGACAAATCCAAATGAAGAAAGTTCCAAGTAATCTGTTGAAGAACCAGTCTTCTGAATCCTGGTACTGAGCAGTTCTATACCCGTCAGAGGTATCACCACCTCAACTTCAAAAAAAGTTTAAAGCCTCTTTGGCTTCAGCTAAGAACCCAGAGGCCAAAAGTTTTCTCTATGCAATGAATTCCAGAATGTTTTCCTTATAGATTATTCTGTACTGACTTGACCAATCACTTATGCCTACCATATGCTATTACTTTTTAAAACACAAGTGGGAATTACACTATTATACTGCTAAAAGTTATGTTTTCATAGCTGGTAGTGAATATGAACTCAAAGAATCCATCTTCACAGGTTAACTCCTAGTGTGAAACTGGAATTATAAACCCAATTTAATATCCCTATCTAATCCTGAAATATACTACTCTTTTCTAACCATGGCCATATCTTCATTTCTGTAAAACTAATCAAGATTTTTCACATAAAACCTTTGACATTCAGTCCTAAGGCACTGAAATAAAATAGAGAACATGTATGACTTTAACAGGAAAAACAAAAAGGCTAATGGATGTCTTCAAAGTTGAAAACAAATTCATGACAACTTTGATCACAGCTGAGTGTACAACCAACTTATTCACTGTTTAAGTTAAATGACTTTTGAATTTTATGTGAAAAAGTATTTAACTCTACATGCAAATACCACATAGAAAAAAAACCCAAAAAACAAAAAACATCCGGCTGGGTGCGGTGGCTCACATGAGGTCATGAGTTCGAGACCAGCCTGGCCGACATGGTGAAACCCCATCTCTACTAAAAATACAAAAATTAGCCAGGCATGGTAGTGCGCGCCTATAATCCCAGCTACTTGGGAGGCTGAGGCAGGAGAATTGCTTGAACCCAGGAGGCGGAGGTTGCAGTGAGCCAAGATCGCACCCCTGCATTCCAGCCTGGCTAATAGTGAGAGTCCATTTCAAAAAAAAAAAAAAAAAAGTATGTTGTTGTTTTATATTTACATTTAAAAATTCATTCTTAAAATATATATCAAGAATATTCCTTCAAGGAAAACTTAAACTAAAAACATTTCGGAATTTTTCCTTTTTTTTTTTTTTTTTTTTTTTTGAGACAGAGTCTCACTCTGTTGCCCTGGCTGGAGTGCAGTGGCATGATCTTGGCTCACTGCAACCTCTGCCTCCTGGGCAAAAGTGATTCTCCTGCCTTGGCCTCCAGAGTAGCTGGGATTACAGGCGCCTGCCACTATACCAGGCTAATTTTTGTATTATTAGTAGAGATGGGGTTTCACCACATTGGCCAGGCTGGTCTTGAACTCATGACCTCAAGTGATCTGCCCGCCTCAGCCTCCCAAAGTGCTGGGCTTACAGGTGTGGGTCATTGCACCTGGCTGGAAATTAATTTTTCTGCTAAATTATTAATATCATACACACACAAATAAAGGTTTTAAAAAAAACCCAAACCATTTTTTAAAAATCCAATCCTTCCTCTGGTACAGAACTTTTAGAACACCGAAAGAAATCAACTGCAAAAAAATAAAGCCAGGCACAGTTGTGGATGCCTGTAGTCTCTACTACCGGGAGGCTAAGGCAGAAGAATCACTTGACCCCAGAAGTTTGAGGCCAGCCCAGGCAATACAGGTATACAGACCTTGTCTCTATAAAAAGCTTAAAAATTAGCCATGCAGGACAGTGCACACCTGTGGTCCCAGCAACTCAGAAGGCTGAGGTGGAAGATGACTTAAGCCTGGGAGGATGAAGCTGTGGTAGGCCGTGATTACACTACTGCACTCCAGTCTGGGTAACATGGGGAGACCCCATCTCAAAAAAACAAAAAACAAAAAAACAAAAAAAACAGCCACACATTGCACTACTGACATTCTGTTCAACAACCGACCAGATATATAACGGTGGTGTCATAAGATTATACCATATTTTTACTGTGATTTTTCTGTGTTTGGATATGTTTAGACACACAAATATTTACCATTTTGTTACAACTACCTACAGTATTTGGTAGAGGAACAAGTATGTTACAAATATGTATGCAACAAACACGTTGCTATGTCTAGAGCAGGTTTGCAGTGTATGAGCAACGGGCTATACCATACAGCCTAGGTGTGTAGTTGGCTATACTATCTAGGTTTGTCTAAGTACATTCTATAATCTTCACATAATGACAAAACTGCCTAACAATAAATTTCTCAGAATGTATCCCTATCTTTAAGCAAAGCAATGTCTGCACAGTAAGCTTTTAGAAGTAAATCTCATTTGTCCAGTATGTACCCCCTAATTTCTTATGCACTTATTTAGATTTCGTCCTCCAAAAAGGCTTGGTTTGGCTTCAGATCATTAACTTGGAGGTAAATTACAGTAATAAACACAATTTGCAAGGTACTTTACTCATTTTGTAAAATATAAATGTGACAAGGAGTCATATAAACCACTGCCTGTTAGTCCTATTTTACAAATAAAGAAACTGAAATGTTACAAAATTAGTACCCTGCATGAAACAAGTAATGGCATCCAGACCTGCAGACTACAAGCAAGAACTGACATCTGGAGCTACAGTTCTGAATTACACACACCACATAAAGAAAGAAATGACTAGGTCCCAGAACCAAGTGTGGTAAGGGGCAGTATACATTAAACCACTACGATAAAACAAAATAGAAATCACCCTTGTGTATAACAGAAGTCATTCTTGCCTACCTAAAAACAGCAAGGACTTCAAAGAAGCCTATCTTTAAAGTGGGAATGAACAACCTTTAAGCTTCCCCCAAAAGCACTGAGAAGTGCTGAGATTGAGTGGTGCTGAGAAATAGAGACAAGTAAGACAATTCCTCCTCACAAGGAGCTTACTGCTCTCCATCTCCCACCTAGGCTCACATTCTGCCTCTGCCACTTAGTAAGACCTGTAAGTACTCGCCTTCGTCTCAGTTTGTTTCTCCATTTAATTAGAGACAATATTATACTTTAGGATTTAAGTATTAGAGGACTGCATGTAAGGCTCTCAGAACCTTACCTGAACATGATAGCTGCCATTTAATGAGTGCTTATTAAGTACAATCCTAAAAGAAAAACGGGGAAAATCATCAGGTCCATCATGTGCCAGAAAGGAATTGCAGGGGATAAAAACTTCCTACAAACCCACTGGGACAGTTTATTATTTTACTTTTATTTAGGAAGGAGGTAATACAAAAGCAGCAGTTTTGTATGGTATACTCACGAGTCAAATGTCAAACTCTTTTTTTTTTTTTTTTGAGACAGAGTTTCACTCTTATTGCCCAGGCTGGAGTGCAATGGTGCAATCTCGGCTCACTGCAACCTCCGCCTCCCGGGTTCAAGCGATTCTCCTGCCTCACCTCAGCCTCCCGAGTAGCTGGGATTACAGGCATGCGCCACCACCCCAGCTAATTTTGTATTTTTAGTAGAGACGGGGTTTCTCCATGTTGGTCAGGCTGGTCTTGAACTCCCGACCTCAAGTGATCCACCTGCCTCGGCCTCCCAAAGTGCTGGGATTACAGGCGTGAGCCACTGCGCCCGGCAAATGTCAAACTCTTAAGTAGCCATATGTCAAACCTGAAATAGCTGTATCTGACATAGAACAGCACAAGGCAGTTTATTAGTTCACGTTTGAATTAAGGGAAACAAATTTACTGCCTTTTTTCCAGTTAATCAGAAAAGTTCTCTAATCAGAAATAGAGAAATTAGGAGAGTAAGGGCCACTGAGTGCAAGAGAAAGGGCTATGTTAGGGTCTGTTAGGCACTGAATGCAATTTACGGGCATCAAAACCATTTGAATGTGATAATGGAATATTATACAACATGTAAAAATATTGCACTCCCAGGCAGGAGTGCAATGGTGCGACCTCGGCTCACTGCAACCTCCGCCTCCCAGGTTCAAGCGATTCTCCTGCCTCACCTCAGCCTCCCGGGTAGCTGGGACTACAGTCGTGCACCGCTATGCCCGGTTAATTTTTGTATTTTTAGTAGAGATAGGGTTTCACCATATTGGCCAGGCTGGTCTCAAACTCCTGACCCTCAAAGTGACCCACCCTTCTTGGCCTCTCAAAAGTGCTGGGATTACAGGCATGAGCCACTGTGCCCGGCCAAACTAGTATTTTCATAACACTAGAAAACAATATTTAATGGAAAAAATACAAGATTTAAGTTGAATAGTAAAGAAAGAACGATTATGGCTTATGTGTATTCTGTGCTTAGCATGTACCAGACAATGTGCTTTAAATCATTTAATTTTCACACCAACTTTACAAAACTGGTAGTGAAAATAATCTTCTTAAAAAGAAACCATGGCACACAGTAAGTTAAAATAACCCTAAGGCTACAAACCTAACAGGGGACAGGGCCAGCACTCAAATACAAGTTTGACTGAACAAACAACGAAAAATAATTACATATTTACCTTAAAAAAATCAAAATACTAGAAAGCCATGACATCCCAAGCTTAAAGGATTATGGGGGATAGGAAGAAAATTCTGATCCTTTGCCATCTGGTAAATCAGCTTAGCTGGCCAATCACTAAGTGAATAATTATCATTAAATATGCTAAATTGATTTGAGAAGAAAGCTCAAATGTACTACTCTAAACAAAGAAGAAAACGGTGGCTAACTTCGCCTTCACAGGTTGAGGATGACCGGTCACTTCTGCTGATGTTCCTTGAAATGCTAGAGCAGTGAGGAAAGACACGGAGGAATGAGAGAAAAAATCACAATGGAGGGATGTGGAGTGGTTCCCTGAGCCTGAAAATAAGCCTAAACTCTATCATGAAGGGCCAGAAGCAAAAAAGTTTGCATTTAAGGCCTACCAATAAGGAGGCAGATCAAGTAGAAAGCTACCAAATAGACCTAAGGATAGATGAGGATCTGATTAACAATGGAAGAAGACAAAATGAAGATGGGGTCAAGAAACATTTTGATGACAGAAGCTACACGGTGAGAAAGAACAGTCTAAGACTGTGGTTCTCAGACTTCAGACAAATACAAATGCTAAAATGACTCAAATTTCTTACACTGGTGACAAGGTTAAGAAAAGTTATCTAAAACATATAAAGAAGGTGACTGCACATCCTTTCAATGTCCTAGGAAATGCTACGTCAGAGGCTTACCTAGGAATTAATTTTCTACAAGAGCATCATATTTTAATTTTGCTATTATATTTATTATTAATCTGGGGTTCAGATACTAAAGGTATATGTTAACCTGTAGATTTAAGTCTGGAGAAATACCGTTTAGGTACAGAAGAAAAGACAACCCCAAAGATTGCAGTTTGTTGCCTGCAGGTTATCAGTAATCTCACTCTAAAATCTTTATTAAATTACCTATAAATACCCAGTTCCCCAAATGCTCTTTAAAACAGCTTTACCACAACAGCTTCCTCTCCTCATTAACTAGTCAAATAGTATCTTTGCTATTTACATTCTGTAGTTCTAAAAGTCATGCTTTTAACTTTAGAAAACTATACAAAATAATTGTAGCAGCATTATCAAATGATACACACGAGCAGAAAAACTACATTTAGTGTTAATATAAAATCTGACTCATCATGTAGGTGTCTAGGTAAAGAGTTTCAATAAGCAAATGGAAGTAAAGATTGAGAATTACGTAGGCAACTGGATATGCAGATGGGAGAAATTATATTGGCATGCAGGAGGTAGGAGAAACCAAGGTAATCAATAAGATTCTATTTTCTCTATGAAAAACAGCATAAAGAGAGGAACACGCCTAGGATGAAATATTGGGAAAGGCTAAAATCTAAGGAAAACATAAAAAAAAGGATCCAGTCAAGGAAAATCAAGAACTTACCACAAGTATTGGGAAAATAAATCAGGACAGTGGTGTTGGCAGACACCAAGAGGAAGACAGATAGGCAGAGTTCAAAAAACTCAACAATGTCCATCAGATTTAGAAAATGAGGAAAGCAGCCTGGGCAACATTGCAAAACCCCATCTCTACACAAAATACAAAAATTAGCGAGGGCGTGGTAGCACGCCTGTAGTCCCAGCTGCTCAAGAGGCTGAGGTGGGAGGACTGCTTGAGCCCAGGAGGCGGAGGTTGCAGTGAGCCAAGATTGCACCACTGCTCTCCAGCCTGGGGGCCAGAGCAAGACTCTGCCTCCAAAAAAAAAAAAAGAAAAGAAAAGAAAAGAAAATGGTGACAGCTGTTTCTGGAAATGGTGGGGAAGGAGAGGTCTAGGGTAAGATAATAAATACCGACTCTCTTCTGGAAGTGCTAGACTTTATAAAGAGAGGAGACAACAGCCAGGAGGGAAGCGAAGGCAGAGAGACAAAGGCTGTGTTTGCATGCATATATGTAATTTCCCTGTTTGTCATTTTTAAAAAAATAAATCTTGAGCATATGTATTTAGGTAAAGAAAAGAATTACTGAAAGAAAGGGTTGGGAATAAAGGACAGTCTACTAACAGGATCCCCAGGGGAAAAAAATTAAGAGCATAAGCTTTGGATCAGAAGAGCACATCAATCTGAGGCGTGAGAAGATGACAACTCCAAGTAAGGAAGTACGTGCCTAACTTGTTGCATCTGTGATTGACAGGTATGAGAAAAGCAGAGAAGGAGGTAACCCTTCACAAGGAGGTCCAAAATGCACCAGAAGTCTATTTTGTAGAACACTGTAAGATGATCAATTTATCCTGAATAGCTATTGCCCAACTATTTCTAAAATACAGAGCCACTCATTCCCTAATATAAATCCTGTCTTAGCTCAGATGGCTTGTATAATCCTTTAGAATACTAACTGCATTTATGTAATAGAGGATATTCTTCAGGTCTCAAAAGCACATAGACAGCAACTTTTAGTCCACATGCCAAAAATGGCTCACAGATCCAGTTTTAACAGGTCTACAATCCTGCTGGCTACAATCAGTGAATGGGGATAGCAGGTCAGCTTATCGACAGCCTTTTTAGTTACTTCCTCTTAAGGGATCAGCATAGATAGTCTCTAAAATCAGATTCAGTTCCAAATTTTTTAAGACTCCAACCTAATGTTTATTTCAGTTTTTCTTCAATGGGGTACTTTAAAAGTTCTTCCTTATAAAGATCTAATAATACCATTTACTAGAGACTCATCAGGTGATTATGAAAACCAGGAGCTGCTGAGGGAGCAGAGAGAGAATGATTTGTAAATGCTTCTCTCCCTTAAGGGACAGACAGAAACCTCCTGGCTAAGAACCAAAGTTATTCACAGTACAATACAAGGTACCCAGTAGATTACAGCAAGGTGCTCCCCATGGACAAAAACAATTTTATATTTGGTAAGTGACCTTTACAGCACACAGACACACAAAATAAGGCAATATTTTCAAAAATATTCTCTTTAAATATATTTGCCACTGTTTTGAACTCCATCATAATAATGACATCACAGAGGTTAACTCTTTTTTTTTTTTCTTTTCTTTGAGATGGAGTCTTGTTCTGTCACCAAGGCTGGAGTGCAATGGTGCAGTCTAGGCTCACTGCAACCTCCACTTCCCGAGTTCAAGATACTCTCCTGCCTCAGCCTCCTCAGTAACTGGGACTATAGGCACACGCCACCACACCCGGCTAATTTTTGTATTTTTAGTAGAGATGGGGTTTCACCATATTGGCCAGGCTGGTCTCAAACCCCTGACCTCATGATCCGCCTGCCTTGGCCTCCGAAAGTGCTGGGATTACAGGTGTGAGCCACCACACCCAGCCTAGAGAGGTTAACTCTTTAACATAGTTCAGATTAGGAAGTCTATGCCTGACTTGCAATAAAAAATATTTCAACATTGTGATAATCATGGATTTGTGTTACAATATTTTCCAAACAAGTATGTAGCCTGTCATCAATAGAGCTACAACCCTGGGTATCTGTCAGAAACAAAAATTATTAAGATTATAGTTAAAGTAGGGGGAAAGGAAGCATTAAAATTAACTCAAAGTCAGGGAGAAAATACAGACTGTAACTTTAACACCTGGAGCATAATAGTGTCAAATTTTTGTCTAAGATCATGCATTTCAGAGCAATTATACCTAAATTCATTTAGAATGTCTCGAATATTTTTCAAAAGTGAAAAAAAAAATGTTAAATGCCACACTCTACAGACTAATGCCCCACATTTCTACATTTAGCATTTTTACCAAAAATAAGTAGATGCCAACACTGCCTCTACACTGAGCCAGAATATGTACAAACCAGGAGCCAAGAAAAAATTCAGAGGTGTATTTCCCAAATGCAAATTTTTGTAATACAGATTCCTGGACCCTATCAGAATGGGGGTATGGGAAAATCAAACCATTCCTAAAATCAGAATAAGAGGCTGGGTGCAGTGTCTCATGCCTGTAATCCCAGCACTTTGGAGGCCAAGGCACAAGAGGGTGGCTTGAGCCCAGGAGTTCAAGACCAGTGTGGGCAATATAGGGAGACCCCATCTCTACAAAATATTTAAAAACTAGCCGGGGCCAGGTGCAGTGGCTGACACCTGTAATGCCAGCACTTTCAGAGGCTGAAGCAGTAGGATCGCTTGATCTCAGGAGTTTGAGACCAGCCTGGGCAACATGGTGAAACCCCCTCTCTACCAAAAAAAAAAAAAATTTAGCCCTGCATGGTGGTGCACATCTGTGGCCCCAGCTACTCAGGAAGCTGAGGTGGGAGGATCGCTTGAGCCTGGGAAGTGAAGGCTGCAGTACGCTGAGATCATGCCACTGTAGTCTAACCTGGGCAACAGAGTAAAATCCCATATCAAAACTAAAAAATAAAATTAAAATAGCCAGGTGTGGTGACATGCACATGAAGGCCCAGCTACTCAGGAGGCTAAGGTGGTGAGGTGGGAGAATTGCTTGAGCCCAGGAAGTCAAGGCTACAGCAAGCCATGATCGTGCCATTGAGCCGCAACCTGGGTGACAGAGGGAGACCCTGCGTCAAAACAAAACAAAACAAAACAAAAACACCAAAAGAAATTAAAAAGGAAAAAAATAAAAATAACAGTTTATTTTTCTAGTATCAGCTAAGTTTGACAACTGTGACACAGATGTACACTATTGTTTTGGTATCATTACATATCATCTTCTATTCCTTTGTAATTTTTACATGACTCTCCCAGCTCCCACAATTAAAAACTGCCACTGATATCCTTAGAGTCTGATATCCTTAGAAACTTCTAGGAATCTAACCTAAAGAAATACTTGCACAAGTAAGGATGTAATCACGATACTCACCGCAGTATGTCACTGTGGAAAAAGGGAGATGATCCGAATGTTCTCAATAAAGGAATAGTTAATAAGTATACGGTATCAATACTATGGCATATTTAGAGGTCCTTAAAAGCAAAGGTAAACCTGTACATACCACACTGACATTCATGGACAGAACATTGTTAATTCCTTCAGCAAATATTTGAAGGTTTATCTGACAGGTGTCAATACTGTTTGCTACAATGGAGCTTACACTCAATTGGAAAGAGAAAATAGACTATATGCACATTGTGGTAAGTTCCAAGAAAAGTGAAATAGGAGAAAAACAGGAAGGAGTAGAGGATAATGGGAAGGAGGAAGGAAAAAGCTGCTTTGGGTTGAATCATCAGGTAACAGCTCTCTGAAGAGACATTTTAAGCTGAGACTGAAAGCATAAGAAAAAAGCAGGGGGAGGGAAAGGTATGTATTTGTTTATATATGTGTAGGAAAAAAGTCAGGAAAAATACACCTAAATGTCAACAGGGAGGAGAGAGAGAAGTAATAAAAAGTACCTATGTCTTGAGTCTGTTCAAACCCTGGCTCTACCATTTTAAGCCATGTTATCTTGGAAAAATTTCATAACAAAGCCTGAGTTTTCTCATCTGTGAAAGAAATCATTATCCTTTCAGAGGTAAAGATATTGTCACTCACCCATTTGAGAATAATGTGACTAAATAAACAAAAAGTAGGAGAGGCACGGTGGCTCACACTTGTAATCCTAGTACTTTGGGAAGTCAAAGAGGGCAAAATGCTTGAGCCGAGTCTGAGACCAGCCTGAGCAGCACGGCGAAACCCTTTCTCCACAAAAAAACACAAAAATTAGCGGGGCATGGTAGTGCGCATCTCTAGTCCCAGCTACTTTCGGGGCTGAGTTGGGAGGATTGCTTGAGCCCAGGAGACGGAGACTGCAGTGGGCTGAGATCCATCACTGCACTCCAGCCTGGGTGACAGAGTGAGACCCTGTCTCAGGGGGGAAAAAAAAAAAAAAAAATTAAAAGCCATATTCACATTCAAATCAATAAGACTACAGCTACCACTCTTCTTCAAATGGGCATAAACATAAATTGAACAACATTTGTAAAACAGGCTAGTTAAACAAATTCAATTCCCTTTCTGAACTTTCCAGTTTGATTCTTCTTTTACTTCTCACCACCTTTCCCCTGCATGCAGATTATAACATTTCTCAAAACACAAAAAAGTTGAGAATTGCTCAATAAATATCTGTAAAGTCCCTTCTAGCTTCTACAATGAAAAGTTTTACATATGCTTTATTACATCTGTATCCACATCCTCATTTATGTACCTGTGTCTGCCATCTATCCATCCTATTTTTTGTCGTTTTCAAAGTAAGCTGCAGGCAGCATTATACTTTGTGTATCATAAAACGGTTTTCAAATTTTGCTTCACGTTTTCAGTTAAATTTTCATATAACAAAATGCCCAAGTGTTAAGTATAAAATTCAATGAGTTGTGACAAACACATACACCTGTGTAAGCCAAATCCTCACCAGGATATACAGTCTATCACTCAAGAAACTTTCCTCACGCTCCTCCCCAATCAGTCCCTGCACTTCACCTCTCAACTCTGCAACCACTGTTCTCATTTTTTTTTTTGACCAGAGTCTTGCCTATTCTAGGATTTTATGTAAGTGGAAACATATAGTACGTACTCTTTTGTGTAAGGCTTCTTTGACTCAGCATAATATCCTGAGATTCATCTATGTTGCTGAGTTTTATCAATATGTTTACCTTCTTATTGCTGAATATTCTACTGTATGAATATGAACATTTTGATTATCCATTTTTCTGTTGAT
The DNA here is from genome assembly GCF_024542745.1 of Macaca thibetana thibetana. Lineage (NCBI taxonomy): Eukaryota > Metazoa > Chordata > Mammalia > Primates > Cercopithecidae > Macaca > Macaca thibetana. Next base: position 12,739,310 of record NC_065589.1, on the reverse strand, counting down.
GGACTAAGTTTTGCCTGTTAAGTTTACAGCTGCTACATTTTTCTACAAGTCTTTCCATGGATATATGCTTTCATCTCTTTTGAGCAGAATTAAGAGTAGAATCACTAGGTCATCATAAGAAAGATTATGATTAACTTTTTTTATTTTTTGGTACATTGAGAGTACCCAGGCTGGAGTACAGTGGTGCAATCACAGTTTACCACGACCTTTAATTTCTGGGCTCAAGCAATCCTCCTGCTTCAGACTCCTGAGGAGCTGTGAGTATAGGTGTGTGCCACAACGCCTAGCTTTTGTTGTGGGGAGATGGAGGTGAGTAGAGACAGGATCCTGCTATGTTGCCCAGGCTGGTCCCAAACTCCTGGACTCAAGCAATCCGCCCACCTCAGCCTCTCAAAGTATTGAGATTACAGGTGTGAGCCACCTCACCTGGTCTATAATTAACTTTTAAAGGAACCTCTTTCTTTCCAGAACTTTTTTTACAAAGCAACTGTACTATTTTACAGACTCACTAACAAGTATAGAAGTCCCAGTTGCTACATATCCTCACCAACAGTTGGTGTTGCCAGTCTTTCAAATTTTGGCTATTCTAGGCCAGGTGTGGTGGCTCATGCCTGTAATCTCGGCACTTAGGGAGGCCAAGGCAAGCGGATCACTTGAGATCAGGAGTTCGAGACTAGCCTGGCCAACAAAGTGAAACCCCGTCTCTACTAAAAATACAAAAAGTGGCCAGATTGGTGGTGCATCACTGTAATCCCAGCGACTCCGGAGGCTGAGACAAGAGAAGCACTTGAACTCAAGGGGTGGAGGCTGCAGTGAGCTGAGATGGCACCACTGCACTCCAGCCTGGGTGACAGAGTAAGACTCTGGTTCAAAATCAAAATTTTTTTTCGTTATTCTGCTGGGTGTGTAGTAGTATCTTATTATTATTCTAATACATATTTCCCTAGTAATGAATGACGCTGATTATGAAGCTAACCGCCCCCGCCCCCAACTTTCCAAACCCAAAATACTCAAGAATATAATCTTACTTCAAGATTTTTTTTAAAAGTCTTTATCATGATCACTTTGGCATCACTAAAAGTGGAACTATACGGAGAAGAATAGCATGGCCCCATGTAAGGATTACACAATTTAGCATTTTTTTAAAAAGGCCTTTATCAACTCTCAACTCATGAAATAAGGGAAAAAAAAACCATGGGATACACTTTTATGATGAAGATGACCAGAAATATTCCTGAACCCCATCCTAAACCAACTGCTGGGAAAGTTGCCTTGTTGCTAAAAAAGCAAGCAAGACAGAGGAGACATCAGGAGAGAAGAGAAGGAAGGGGAAAAGAAAATCTATACCTCAGAATTTATACATGCCTGGCCAAGATTTATAGGCATGTTTTGAATCAGATGAATGATCCAAGAAACTGTAAGCCAAGGAACTTCAAGTCTTACTGATCACTTACCGCAGTGATGCTCAATATTTAGTGTGCCTGAGAATTACCTATGGATCTTGTTAAAATTCACATTCTTGTTAAAACACAGGGATGGAACCTGACGTGCCATGTTTCCTTAAAAACTTCTCTGCCAGTCTGAGAACCATACTTTGGGTAGCAAGCTCTTAGTGCATCTAAATATTTGACAGGAGCGAAGTAAACCTTTGGAGAAAGGCACCTTTAGGCCTCAGGAAAATGCTACACATAATCTAAGGACAAGGAACAGAAACACTCAAGTAAACAAGGCATCATGAATAAGAACCTGCAAAAAGACACAAAACATTTCAGATAGGAGAACTATCGGATCTTAAAATGCTCACAATGTGTAGACACATAAAGGACAAACATGAAAAAGATAAATGAAACAGAAAAACTACTAAATGTTACATAGATTTGGAAAACAAACAGAATTTCTAATATGAAAAATAAAGTAATAAAGCTCAGACAGGTGTGGCGGTCTATTAGACAAAGACAGCAAAGTGGAAGACAGAAGGAATTATATAAAATATATCACAGAAAGAACAAAAGATTAAAAATAAGATATGCAGAGAATCAAGTGAGAAGTTCATATATAAGTTTAATAAAAATTCCAGAAGCAGAAGAGTGAAGAAATGTGAGAGACATATCTAAACATTTGGTGGCTGAGAATTTTCTAGAACCAGTAAATGATATGAATCCATAGATGCAAGGGAGCTAACTGAGCCCAAACAGGATAAATAAAAGACATCTAAACCCACACACATAATTCCACAACAAAATAAACTAGCCACATGTAGAGGTGTGCAGGAGGATCACTTGAGCCCAGAATTTTGAGGCTGCAGTGACCATGACAGCACCACTTCATACCAGCCTGGGCAACAGAGTGAGACACCATCTCCAAAAAAATAATAATAAAATAAAACATTCTACACCAAGTGAAATTATCTCTTATTAATGAAGTTTTGGTCAGATTAAAACAGTTTTTCCACCAGCAGAAAGAAAGTGGCCCAGGAAAAAATAAAGGTGACAAACAGCTAAATGTAAATGAATATTAACTCTATATTACACTATAGAGTAAGATTTTTAAAAAATTGATTCCAATGACAGTATCTTAAAGCCAAAAGGAACTTGGTAAATGGAGTTATCATTTTAAGGTCGTTGTGTTTTCCACAAGATCTTGTTAAATATACTGTTTTATTTTGTAAAACAGGAAGGCAGAGACTAGAATCATAAAAAATAATAAACTCAGCCAGGCGTGGTGGCTCACGCCTGTAATCCCAGCACTTTGGGAGGCTGAGGTGGGTGGATCACCTGAGGTCAGGAGTTTGAGACCAGCCTGGCCAACATGGTGAAACCTTGTCTCTACTAAAAATACAAAAATTAGCCAGGCGTGGTTGGGAGGTTGAGGCAGGAGAATCGCTTGAACCTGGGAGGTGGAGGTTGCAGTGAGCTGAGATGGTGCCACTGTACTCCACCCTGGGTGACAGAGCAAGACTCCATCTCAAAAATAATAATAAAATAATAATAATAAACTCAAATGAAGGCAACAAATCAGAAAATAAAATGAAGTAAAACTCCATCTCTAGTTAAGATTATCAGACTAGGCTTTTAAAATACTCTAAGAGATAATCTAAAAAACAAGAATACAGAACGAAAGAAGATGAAAACCATACAAACACCAGGCAAAAGAAAGCTGGTGCAGTATCTAAAAAAGACTTTACAATAAGACTCTTGTTTTCAAAAGTAACAGAAGACTTTTAGGGTGGTAAAAATTACAGTTTTTAACACTATAATGGTAGCTATATGTCATTATAAATTTGACAGAAGATGCAAAAAGAATAAATCCTAATATAAACTAGGGACTCTGGGTAATAACATGTCACTGTAGGTTCACTGACTGTAGCAAATGTACCACTTCGGTGGGGGATGTTGATCACAGGAAAAGGCTATGCATGTTGCAGGGTAGAGGAGTGTATGGGAAATCTCTGTAACTTCAGCTCAATTTTGTTGTGTGAGCCTAAAACTGCTCTTAAAAAGTCTTTTAAGGCATTAAAAGACATTACTAGAGATAAAAAGAGTACCTCCATAGTGAGAAAGGGTTTAATCCAGTGACACTGCAATTCTCAATTTATATACACTTCATTTATATACAAGGCCTAATATTAAATATTTTAAAACTACAAAATACCCAAATCCAAAGTGGATTGTAAAACTCTTCTCTCAGCAACCAATATAACAAGCCAACCAAAAAATAAATAAGGGGCCAGGTGCAGTGGCTCATGCTTATAATCCTAGCACTTTGGGAGGCCAAGGCAGGTGGATTACTCAAGGTCAGGAGTTGGAGACCAGCCTGACCAATGTGGTGAATGTCTCTACGAAAAGTACAAAAATTAGCCAGGTGTGGTGGCATGCACCTGTAATCCCAGTTACATGGGAGGCTGAGGCAGGAGAATCACTTGAACCAGGAGGCGGAGGTTGCAGTGAGCCGAGATCGTGCCTCTGCACTCCAGCCTGGGCAACAGAGTGAGACTCCGTCTCTAAATAAATAAACATAATTATCTATTGAAGTTTTACAAAACCTTCTTGCCTTAAAGTTCTCTACACTTCTGCATAATTACAACTCTGAAGAGCCCCAAGGCACTTCGCAAACTTAAGACATTTCGTTAGATACCTCTACAAGTGGGTATTTACATTAGACAACCACGTTTGCCTCCTCTCTCCCCCCACTACATTCCCACAGACTCCTATGAATGCTGCAACATAATACATAATACCCTTCCAGATAGTCACAACACCCGCCACAAGTTAACAAGAATTCAAGACTCAACAAACAACCTGTGATGGACCAACAAGAGTCTCCTCCCAAGACTCTTTGGGTACCTAGATTGTAAAACCTAAGTTTAGCATTACAACGGCTGTATTTAATACGGTCAAATCAGAAAGCAGTCTTGAGAGAGAAAAAGACAGCAGACATAAAGACAGTAGAGACAATGATCGTTTCTGAAATACTGGTTTCCCTAAGGTCCAGCTGCCTAATTCCATTCTTAAGGATTTCATTAGACACGCATTGATAGTAAATGTCAGGTAATAGTCTCAGGTAAGCAGGCATTCAATTAATGTTTGAATTTTTTTTTAAGTCCCACTTTATTTTTTACACCTCCAAATTGACATTAGTGTAAACTTGACTCATTCAGAGATTATCTCCCCCAATAACAAAGACAAAATTAAGCCACAGTGCACGAAGTAACAACAGTGTACAAAGGCTTCTGACATGTCTCTCTCTTTAACACTAATAACCCCAGAATTATAGCAAGAGAAAGCATTTCTCACATTTAACACAAAAAGTAAGACACAAAGGAAATTCATCTATGCTCAAGTGTCTAAAGATTAGAATTAGAACTCCTGTCGCCTGACTCTCAGGCCAATTTACTTACACACTGACTTTTAAAGGGGGAAATTCATATCCAACTTTCCATTTGTATTATAGTATATACAGTAATTAAAAAATCAACTTTTAAGGGATAATACACAGTATAAAAAAAGATTGTTCTCTAAAATTTGTATCAGAGAGCCTTTTTTTTTTTCTAAAGACAAAGTCTCTGTCCGCCCAGGCTGGAGTGCAGTAGCACAACCAAAGCTCACTGGAACCTCCAGCTCCTGGGCTCAAGTGGTCGTCCCACCTCAGAATTACAGATGTGCACCACCACATGCACCTAATTTATTTATATTTTTTTGTAGAGACAGAGGTTGGGAAGTGTCTCACTATTGCCCAGGCTGGTCTTAAATTCCTGGCTTCAAACGTTCCTCCAACCTTGGCCTCCCAAAGCATGAGCCACTGTGCTCAGTATTGCTGAATACACTAAAAGTCATCATCAAGAAATAATAAAATGGTGTATTTTCTTTTCCCATTCCTTATTGAAGTAAAAGATAAAAACATTAAGAAACCAGTAAAGCAAGAAAAAGAGGGCTAAACAGAACCACAGCCATCAATTTTTTTTTTTTAAATACAGATGAGATTTCCAGGCCTGTCTCGAACTCCTGAGCTCAAGCAAGAGCCACAGCACACGGTCTAGCCACCAAATTTCTACACGCAATCATTTCTTCAGCCACAGGGAATAGAAAAATAGTTAAAACTGTAAAGAGAAGTAGAAACAGGAGGTACTGCCACACCTCCAAAGTGTTAAAACAGAACAGTTAAGGTTTTCCTCAGGTGGAAAAAAAAAATCAGGAAAACCAGCAACAATGAGCTAGAATAAACTAGACAAAGATTCTACCCTGTGCTATTAGCTGTGAAAGACATGAGCTAGCCCAAGCCCTCTTTTAAAGACAACTTGAAGTGAGGTGTGCAGATAGCCAGTGGTGATGTTGGAATCTTTGGTAGGATGCATGCAAGGTTTAAAAGAATGCTGGGAAGCTCAGACCAACGGAAGACCAAAGTGGAAACAAGTAACTGGAGTAAAAGGTACTACTCTAAGTACTATTACAGAAGAGCAACCCGAGCCCTAGGGGTCGCAATACACATTCCAGGAAATGGTGGTACATAAGAACTCATGAAAAAAGGTATTTCCCCAAGAGAGAAGCGGAATGGTCTAGAATGGGAGGCAAAAAGGGAGTTCTAGAGAGAATGAACTTCAGAAAGGCCTAGGGGCATGAATGAATGAGCAATATATAACTGCGGATAGGTTTGATAGGAAAGCCTGAAACATGCAAACAACTGAAATGACAAAACAATCCAAATACACAATTCGTACCTATAATCTTCCAAACAAACTGCATGCCAAATATATAGGAGACGCTAATAGGTCTTTTAAAACAAGTCGTTACATATAAAAAGAAAGTGTATGGAAGTTCTGTTGTTTTGTTTGTTTTTAACTGACAGAGCTTTATTCAAAACACAGTTGCACAAAAGAACTTCTAAGTTTCTAAGGAGAGATTCTTGAGAACTTAACACACTATGTACAGACTGCCATACAAAGGAAGCTCTTAAGAGTCCATCACATCTCATTTTTGCTTTAGTTGAACTTCTCCAACTTAGGAATTAAAAAACAAACAGAAACCTGGTAAATTGTTTTGCAAAAAAGTAGAGTCACCACTATACTTGAATTTGGTTCTGAAATGAATTTGGCATCTTCCAATAACTGTTTCCTATCTAACCTTCTTTAAGTGACACTATCATAACCAATAAACATATTTTCTAGTTAACAAGATGTTTAAATTCAAATAATTTAAGTAGAAATAGTGAATTGAAATTGCCAATGGGGTATTTCTTCCTAAAGAGAAATCCAAATAACAGTTTCCATTTGCAGTCCCATACTACAGATGATTAAGGTATTTTTCAGTTAAGATTTTTATCTAAGAAGACAGCACATCACAACATTAATTCTAAAATTTAACCTAAAAGTTAATAGAATTTGGCCAGGCACAGTAGCTCATGCCTGTAATCCCAGCACTTTGGGAGGCCAACAGGGGTGGATCACTTGAGGTCAGGTGTTGGAGATCACCCCAGCCAACATGGTGAAACCCTGTCTCTACTAAAAATACAAAAATTAGGTGGGTGTGGTGACGCATGCCTGTAGTCCCAGCTGCTCCGGAGGCTGCGGCAGGGGAAATTGCTTGAATACGGGAGGCAGAGGTTGCAGTGAGCCAAGATTGTGCCACTGTACTCCAGCCTGGGCAACAGAGCGAGATTGTCTTTTTAAAAAAAAAAAAAAAAAAAAAAAAAAAGACTCCCTACTGTAAATAGGTGAACCATATGGCATGTGAATTATATCTCAATAAAGCTGTTTTCTTTTTTCTTTTCTTTTTTTTTTTTTGAGACAGTTTTGCTCTGTTGGCCAGGCTGGAGTGCAGTGGTACAATCTTGGCTCACTGCAACCTCCGTCTCCCGGGCTCAAGCAACTCTTCTGCCTCATCCTCCCTAGTAGCTGGGATTACAGGCATGTGCCACCATGCCCAGCTAATTTTTGTATTTTTAGTAGAGACAGGGTTTCACTATGTTGGCCAGGCTGGTCTTGAACTCCTGACCTCAGGTAATCTGCCCGCCTCAGCCTTCCAAAGTGCTGGGATTACAGGCATGAGCCATCGCGCCCGGCTCAATAAAGCTGTTTTTAAAAATTCTATTTTTTTTTTTTTTTTTTTTTTTTTGAGACGGAGTCTCGCTCTGTCGCCCAGGCTGGAGTGCAGTGGCTGGATCTCAGCTCACTGCAAGCTCCGCCCCCCGGGTTTACGCCATTCTCCTGCCTCAGCCTCCCGAGTAGCTGGGACTACAGGCGCCCGCCACCTTGCCCGGCTAGTTTTTTGTATTTTTTAGTAGAGGCGGGGTTTCACTGTGTTAGCCAGGATGGTCTCGATCTCCTGACCTCGTGATCCGCCCGTCTCGGCCTCCAGAAAATGCTTTCTGCCTTCAAAAGTCTTACATAAAAAGGAAAACTTTGGCCAGGCACAGTGGTTCACTTTGGCCAGGCGTGGTGGCTTACGCTTGTAATCCCAGCACTTTGGGAGGTTAAGGCGGGTGGATCACCTGAGGTCGGGAGCTGGAGACCAGTCTGGTCAATATGATGAAACCCCCTGCCTCTACTTAAAACACAAAAATTAGCTCGGGGTGGTGGTGCACACTTGTAAACCCAGCAACTTGGGAGGCTGAGGGAGGAGAACTGCTTGAACCTGGGAGGCGGAGACTGCAGTGAGCCGAGATCACACCACTGCACTCCAGCCTGGGTGACAGAATGAGACTGTCTCAAAAGAAAAAAAAAAAACAACGAATTTTATTTTTACTGTTACCCTACTTCAGAACAGCTTTTTAGGAACTGGAAGGTAGTAAGACAGTCTTTTCCCTCGAGGAACATACACTCTACCAGGGTCAGCAGACAAACAGCAATTATCAGACAGTTCTGTGAGGAAAACTAAGCAGTGGGAAGAGAAGAAAAAGATAATAGGAAGCAGAGACTACACACAGAAGATGGTAGCAGACAGGGTTCCCTAACCAAATTCCAACTACCCCACCTTTCTTCCCTGCTACAAGAATCCGGCTACAAACGCCTTTACCTCCCAGGAAGCGGGCTATTCCCTTGCCCTCAGCGATGAGTCACGATTGGGCTAAAGCCAGTTATTTTGTTCCAACTTCAAGATTAGAGGCTTGAAATCAATTTAGACCACTGGTTCATAACAAGGATTCTTATATGTGGTATAGAAGAAATAATTTCACTAACCTCTAACTGAAATTTAAGCCAGGCGTGGTGGCTCACACCTGAAATTCTAGCACTTTGTGGGGTAAAGGCAGGTGGATCACTTGATGTCAGGATTTCAAGACCAACCTGGCCAATTTAGTGAAATCCCGTCTCTGCTAAAAATACAAAAATTAGCTGCGCATAGTGGTGTGTGCCTACAGTCCCAGCTACTCGGGAGGCTGAGGCAGAATCACTTGAACCCGGGAGGTGAAGGTTGCAGTGAGCCAAGATGGTGCCACACTACTCCGGCCTAGGTGATGCAGCAAGACTTCGTCCCAAAAAAAAAAAAAAAAGAATTTTAACATTTCTTTCTCATATGAATAAGCAACAAACCACAGCATTATTGGCGGTATCTTTAAGTTTGTACCAAGAGAAATCACAGATATTATATCACATTCAATTGTTGCAGATACCTCAAACTATCCTTTACACTCAACTGAGAAGCTGCTAGATCGTTACTGACAGTGCTAATAAACATATTACTGATTACATACCAGCTTTCACAGTTTGAGAGCTAGACTTCAACATTTTGAGATCTTTGATTTTTTTAATCTTATGGGTATCAATTTTGTGAATTTAACAATATTATTCTGAGGTATCCACAAGCTTCAGACTGCTAAAGAATCTATGCTTCAAAAAAAGTTAAGGGCATCCAGACTTAAAAGGTCCTAACTACAGGCCGGGCACGGTGGCTCAAGCCTGTAGTCCCAGCACTTTGGGAGGCCGAGACGGGCGGATCACAAGGTCAGGAGATCGAGACCATCCTGGCTAACATGGTGAAACCCCGTCTCTACTAAAAATACAAAAAAACTAGCCGGGTGAGGTGGCGGGTGCCTGTAGTCCCAGCTACTCGGGAGGCTGAGGCAGGAGAATGGCATAAACCCGGGAGGCGGAGCTTGCAGTGAGCTGAGATCCGGCCACTGCACTCCAGCCTGGGAGACAGAGCGAGACTCCGTCTCAAAAAAAAAAAAAAAAAAAAAAAAAAAAAAAAAAAAAAAAAAAAGGTCCTAACTACAACTTTCAAATGAAACAGAGAAAATAAAATAGAGCATGCATAATCATTAAGCACAGCTCCTGCAACTTACTTCAGTTACACAGATATGCGTTCACATACAGTGGTGGCACACAGTAGGTCATTCATATTAGACTGCATTATCAGAAGAATTTAAAAGCCAATGGTCTAAACCTGGCTGTGTACAAAATACCATTACTGTGTGCGGGTTTTTTGTTTTTTGTTTTTTTTGCCAGAAGTATGATCCAGTTGTCAGTAATAAGACATACAGGGAGACAGGCTAGGCATCCTCTAGGAATACTTTTGCTTTCTAGATAAACAACAATAGGAACACAACAGTATCTTTTCTTCTTCCTGACTCAAATGCAATGGACACAATGACTTCAAGCCTTGACAGCCATTCAGTAACCATGAGAACCACTTGCTGCTTAGAATGGCAGAGCAGAAACACACAGAGCCTGGCCCTTGCTGGAACCACTGTGCAAATGAACCATGTCGTGCAAGGAAAAACAAACCCCAATCTGTTTAAGGCATTCTTGGTCAAGTTTTCTATTCACTTGCAGGTAAAAAGGTTCCTATCAGAAAAAGGAATTATTTTGGATAGGGTGACCAAGTAAGGCCATCTGAGCTAAAACCTTACGCATGAAGAAACAGCCATTAAGATCTAGAAGATGACATTTCACGGAGCAAGAAGAGCAAGTAGAAGGCAAGAAAAGCAGGAGATGATGTCAGAGAGGTGGCCATGTAGGAGCCTGCGAGCCACAACAAGGAGCCTTCTGAATCTTCCCATTGGGCTACCAAAAGCAAAGAGTCACATCCTGCACAAGGGTAATACAAAAGATACTACAAGTTAATACAAGTATCCCAAGTTAATACAGGATACTCCAAGGTAATACAAAAGATAAGGGAGGAAGATTTCATTTAAAAACATGGCTTCGGCCAGGTGCGGTGGTTCACACCTGTAATCCCAACATTTTGGGAGGCCAAGGCAGGCAGATCACTTGAGCTCAGGAGTTCAAGACCAGCCGGGGCAACATGGTGAAACCCCATGTTGTCTCTGCCAAAAATACAAAAGAAAAAAAAAAATTAGCCAGACATCGTGATGCATGCCTGTAGTCTGAGCTACTCAGGAGGGCTAAGGCAGGAGGATCGTTTGGGCCCACGAAGTGAAGGCTGCAGTGAACCAAGATGAAGCCACTGCACTCCAGCCTGGGCAACTGAGCAAGACCCTGTCTCAAAAAATTTTTTTTAATTTAATTTTTCAAAAAAGCGTGGCTTCACACATATGAGTACAAAGCTAGTATTTCTAAAAAGGATTATTAGTGATAGTTTTTGGCCAGGTGTGGTGGATTACACCTGTAATCCCAGCATGGGTAACCAAGGAGGATGGATTACCTGAGGTCAGGAGTTCGAAACCAACCTGGTCAACATAGTGAAACCCTGTCTCTACTAAAATTACAAAAATTAGCCAGCTGTGGTGGTGTGAGCCTGTAAGTCCCAGCTACTTGAAAGGCTGGGCAGGAGAACTGCTTAAACCCAGGAGGTGGAGGCTGCAGTGACCCAAAATTATGCCACTGCACTCCAGCCTGGGCAAGAGTGAGACTCCACCTCCAAAAGAAAAAAAATAATCTGACAAAGGGAAAAAGATTGACAATTATGGTTAAGTAAATATAAAGCACATTAATGAAAAACTAATAATGTAACAGGAAAATGTTCATCACATGATAGGTGGGAAAATTGGGGGTGGTTCTTAGTTTTCTTTATTCAAATTTTAACAGTTGCTCTATACTTTATAATCAGAAATAAATGCCTCAAAAAGCATTTATGTTTTAAAAAGTCACTTAATACATGTTACGTGACACCTCGGATGGGATCCTGGAACAGAAAGACATTAGGTGAAAATCCAAATGAAGTACAGGTAATAATAATAAATGTACCATACTAATGTTAAGATCTTCATAAAGAGAAACTGGATGTGAAATACAGAACTCTATCTGTGAAGCTTTTCCGTGAATCTGAAACTGACCTAAAATAAAAAGTGTGTTTAGACCGAGCGCAGTGGCTCATGCCTGTAATCCCAGCACTTTGGGAGGCCGAGGAAAGCGGATCACCTGAGGTTGGGAGTGTGAGACCAGCCTGACCAACATGGAGAAACCCATCTCTACTAAAAATACAAAATTAGCCAGGCGTGCTGGCACATGCCTGTAATCCCAGCTACTAGGGAGGGTGAGGCAGGAGAACTGCTTGAACCTGGGAGGTAGAGGTTGCAGCGAGCTGAGATTGCACCACTGCACTCCAGCCTGGGCAACAAGAGCGAAACTCCGTGTCAAAAAAAAAAAAAAAAAGTGTGTTTAAAAAAACTCTTCAAGTGGGCAGGTGCAGATAGTAAGAGTCATTAATAAGCAATAGCAGGCAAAAAGACGAAGTCGTTTAGGAAGAGAGAAGATGTATTTTGAAAGAGTCAAGGGCAAAAGGTTATACACAATAATGTATGCCCAGCACACCACAGACCCTCACTTGTAGAATAAGGTCCTCAGTTATTTTACTGTCTTCTCTGCAGTCTCTTAAAGCAGTTTTCAGACACAAGAGGTCTAAACCATCTTCAAAAACAACAAAAGTGTTATTGATCCCTTCAGGTAACAAAGTGCTGAGAATAACGAATATACTTTTAAAAATACCTTTGAGCTACCAAAATTATCACTGTCTTAAAGCCACATAATGCAAGCCTTTACTCTGAACTTAACGTACACAAGTCTAGCAAGTAGTTTTGCAACTCAATGCACATTAAAAGCTGGGGGAGGAGGGTGTAGCTCACAGTACCTGAACACCAAGAAGCCCATCAAGCAGAGCAAGGAGAGGACACACTCACTGCACAAAGCAATTGAGTTCTATAAAAAGCAGGCTATTTAGGAGTATCCAATAGCCAATGAGGGCCTTAAGGCTAAGTATAATAAACTAACGTTCACTAATGATGGCCACAAGTCAGGAACAAAACATTACAGTGCATTCAGAACATTCTGAAAAATCAACACTTATATAATAACTGTTGAAGAACCACATAAACGTGTTCATAGCCGGGCACGGTGGCTCACGCCTGTAATCTCAACACTTTGGGAGGCCGAGGTGGACGGATTACCTGAAGTCAGGAGTTCGAGACCAACCTGGCCAACATGGTGAAACCCCGTCTCTACTAAAAATACAAAAATTAGCTGGGCATGGTGGCACACGCCTGTGATCCCAGCTACTCTGGAGGCTGAGGCAGGAGAACTGCCTGAGCCCAAGAGGTGGAGGTTGCAGTGAGCTGAGATTGTGCCACTGCACTCCAACCTAGCTGACGGAGCGAGACTGTCTCAAAAAAACAAACAAACAAACATGTTTACTGCATCATTCTTCATCAGGTTTTACATCTATTTCAAAAAAAAAAAAGATTTTCATTAATTACAAAAAAGAAATTAGGCCGGGCGCAGTGGCTCACACCTGTAATCCCAGCACTTTGAGAGGCTGAGGCAGGCGGATCACAAGGTCAAGAGATCGAGATCATCCTGGCCAACGTGGTGAAACCCTGTCTCTACTGAAAACACAAAAATTAGCTGGGCATGGTGGTGGGCACCTGTAGTCCCTGCTACTCAGGAGGCTGAGGCAGGAGAATTGCTTGAACCTGGAAGGTGGTGGCTGCAGTGAGCTGAGATCGCACCACTGCACTCCAGCCTGGGCAACAGAGTAAGACTCAGTCTCAAAAAAAAAAAAAAAAAAAAGAAAAAAATTAATAAATTTATCCTCCAGCAGTAAAAAAAAAAAAAAAAAAAAAAAAAAAAAAAAAAAGACCTTGAAACTAGGTAAAGAGGAATATGGGATGTTCCTTATACTATTTTTGCAAGATTTTTATAAATCTGTGACTATATCAAAATAAAGACATCAAAAAACATATTCCATATCACACTGCTAACACTGACCTTATTTATTTGAAACTGTAAGTAGTCAAAGAGACTATAATTAGCAGTGATAAAACACTTGAACTTGAATCAAATTTAGAAACGGCCCCCCACAAAACTTTTCTAAGTGTGTAATCCGGGTCAGGGTTATTTTTCCTTTCAATTTTTAGGTTCCACTTTAATTGTCCATTAAATTTACTCATAACCTCAATTATAACATCTTAAAAATATATACACACTGTTGACTGTAACTTTATACATTTCCACCAACTGTGAAAATAAGGTACCATTTAGGAGAACTATTAACATTTACAATAAAACAAATACTATTTGATCACTTAACTGAGAACCAGGCGCTGTGCTAGGTAAGAACTTCATTTACTCATTAAAACCTGAAAAGAATCCTGAAAAGTATGTATTTTCTATATTTTACACAGTAACATGCTCAAGGTAAAACAACAAGGAAAACCCAAGTTCATCCTGCTGCAGAGTCCATAATTCTCGCAATGATCTCATTTCAATTCTAAATTTCTACCACTCAAATAATTCCAAGACAGTATCAGAAAAATCCACCTTCTCAAAACTGTCTTTTCAGATGCAAAGGAAAGGAAAATAAAAACACTGTCTCTCAAAAGGAATGGTTACTAAAAATACATCTGACAATGCTGAGGAAGCTGAGGCAAGAAGATTGCTTGAGGCCAAGAGTTCAAGATCAGCCTGGGCAACGTAGCAAGATTTCATCCCTACAATAAATAAAAAATTAACCAGGCATGGTGGCTACTCGGCAGCCAAGGTGAGAGGACCACTTGAGCCCACAAGTTCGAAGCTGCAGTGAGATATGATCACACAACTGCACTCCAGTCCAAACAACAGAGAGAGACCTTATCTCTAGAAAAAAATAACAATAATAATAGCTTAAATGCAAGCACTTATCCTATACCAGGCATTGTTTAAAATGTTTTACATATATTAACTAATTTAATCCTCATAATAATCAGGATATAAATACTATTTTTACTCCCATTTCACAGATGGGAGAACTAGTGTCAAAAAAAAAAAAGGTTCTTCAACTAGTAATGTTGGAGCCTAGATTTAAACTGAATCTCAGTGTTCGCTCTTAACCACTTCACTAAACTTACTATTATTTAGACATTATCACATTATCCTCCATCCACAGACACTGTGCTAACCTATATAAAGTACCACGGGCCCAGCCCTGAGCCAAGGGAAGAATTCAATACAGGTTAGTTGCTAATATTATTCAAGATGCCTTTTCTTAATATTCTTATTCATCTTCCACATCAGTGGGCTAACCTAGATCATTAGACCATGTTATATACCTTTTATAGTGACACATCAAAAAGGGAACCAGGAATTTAATTCTGAATTCAAGGTGGGCAAATACATACAGATGCAAATAATGTAACTATTCTGAGAAATATCTTGGTAATATTTTTGCCATATTCTTTATTTCAAACAGTCGGTCATCTTATAAAGCATCTGCATAATGTCTCACAATTCAGTTTAAGAGATTTTATGCTGCTGGGTATGGTGACTTACACCTGTAATCCCAGCACTTTGGGAAGTTATGCGGCCAGACATGATGGCTCACGCCTGTAATCCCAGCACTCTGGGAGGCCGAGGTGGGCAGATCACTTGAGGCCAGGAGTTCAAGACTAACCTGGGCAACACAGTGAGATCCCTCTACAAAAAATAAAAAAAATTAGCCAGTCACAGTGGCACATGCCTGTGGTCCCACCTACTGAGGAGGCTGAGGCAGGAGAACCACTTGAACCTGGGAGGCCGAGGTTGTAGTGAGCTGAGATCACGCCACTATACTCCAGCTTGGGTGACAGAGTGAGATTCTGTCTCAAAAAAAAAAAAGAGATTTTATGTTAGTTTTGTCCAAGTTTACCACTCGCCCTTTAAGATTATAAACTCCAGGCCAAGGACTACATTTTATGTATCTTTATAATCCCAAATCTTAGTCTGTGGCCTGAAATAAGAAGTGTTCAGAAATACTTATTATATGCTGATAAGGGCCGGGAGTGGTGACTCATGCCTGTAATCTCAGCATTTTGGGAGGCCACGCCACAGTGGAAGGATCACTTGAGCCTAAGGCTTTGAGACCAGCCTGGGCAACATAGGGAGGCCCTGGCTCCACCAAAAAAAAAAAAAAAAAATTAAAATATTAGCTGGATGTGGTGGTGCACATCTGTAGTCCCAGCTAGTCAAGAGGCTAAGGTGGGAAGATCGCTTGAGCCCAGGAGGTCAAGGCTGCAGTAAGCAGTGATTGTGCCACTAGACTCCAACCTGGCTGACAGTGTTGAGACCTCATCTAAAAAAGAAAAAGAAAAGTCTGGTACAGTGGCTCATGCCTATAATTCCAGCATTTTAGAAGGCTGACGCAGGAGGACTGCATGAGGCCGGGAGTTCAGGACCAGCCTGGGCAACATAACAAGATTCTGTTTTACCAAAAAAAATACAAAACAGCCAGGTATGGTAGTGCGAGCCTACAGTCTCAGCTACTCAGGAGGTGAAGGCAGGAGGATAACATGATCCAAGGGCTTTCAAGGCTATGGTGAGCCATGATTGTACCATTATGCTCCAGCCTGGGTGACAGAGTGAGACACCTAACTCTAAAAACAAAAAAAACTTAGTAATATATACCATTTGCTTATAATTCACATGTATTAGTTCTATATCCACTGCTAGAGTAACTTCACTGAGATGCCTTAAATGATTGCTTTTCTAGGTCTGAGAGTACTGCTACATACAATTCAAGCAACACCTTTAAGAGATAAATGCAGCAGTTGCTGAAACCAAGATAACTTCTTTCCTTGTGCCATGATTCTAATACTAGCCCTTAAAATAGAAACAATTCCAGAATTTTTTTTAGAACTGTTGTTTTACTAAGTCCTTGATTTTACACTCCTTAAAATAACTATAGATTAAGCCATTCCTAACTTTACAACTGTCTGAAGAAATATGGAAAACTTCCCAAATCCTTTACTATTGCATTAAAAATTTAAATAAACTCAGCAGGAATCATGAAAAAGTTCTAAATTTCTTGAGATACAGAAAACTCTTAGAAGTTAACTCTGTAATTATGAATCACCTTCATTTTCTTTTTTAGTAATAAACAAAACCGTAACACCATGGCTGAATATCAGTAAACATGCGAGTTAGGCAGTAGACCCATTTTACAGAAGAGAAAGAAACTGTGGTATTCCAGCAAACCTAAGTTTACCAATTCTTTAACTTATTCAAGAAACAAACTGAGTATCGATTAAAACAGGTACCACAATGAAGATAGAAAATGACGGTGTATTATCTCTTCAGTAATTCCTTTCGGTAGTCCTTAGTTTCTGCGATGACAAGATACCTGGAAAAAATGTCATGGCCTAATATACAGGCAGCTGAAAAGTAATACTAGATGGTTAGAAGAGGCAGAAGCAGATTATCTTACAGCACCACACCAAAGGCTGAAATTCCCCAAGTCTTAGTTCATATCAGCAACTGGAAAGGCAACACTTTTCAAAAGGCAGGATGAAGAGTAGAGTAAAAAAGATGAACTCTGCGATTAACAGTCTAGTTTTCTGAAAGGATTTTGAGCCCAGAATGTAAAAATCAACACTAACATTACTAATGACAGTTGAGAAATAATTAGCAAATAGGTCTGATCACAAAGTTAAGACTACTGAATCTTCTTAAACATCAGCCTACTTGTTGCCATCTACTGGGGGAAGGGCACAAATGCATTTGGACCTGGGGTGGAGAGGTAGAGATCAGGGTCAAATTCCCTTGAGACTAAGCTGCTTTCCCTAGGTGAGAAGAAATGAAAACACATGTTTCATAAAGGAAAAAATACATGAAGCTGGGTGGTTGTTTTGCAGAAAAATAGGCACTCTTGTGCTACAGCAGTAAAACATATAGACTGCACGAATATTTTTATTCTAAAGTAAGTCCACAAAATGTTGCACGATACGGCCTTCCTTACTCCCCAAACAGGTACAATTCTGAGTCATAAATCTGCATAGCTAACATCTCTGCTTTCTACATAAGAATCAAATTAATCCAAACCGCAATTAGGAAAGTCTGTAAGAACACACTAGAAATAAAAGCTGCTAAAAAAAAAAGCTAAATATTATAGCTATCAGAACACTGAAAAAAAAATTTAGTTTCTCTTCAGGCACCATATAACCTAATTTCTCATTTTTAAAATCCTGTGTACCTACTTGTATAAAAGTAACAGTATTTGTTAAAGGATATAAAATTATGCTAGATAGGAAGAGTATGTTCTCCTGTTCTATTCCACTGCAGGGTGACTATAGTTTAATACATAGTTTCAAAGAGCTAGAGGGAAGATATTGAACGTCCCAACACAAAGAAATGATAAATATCTGTGATGATGGTATGCTAATTACCCTGATCTGACTACTATACATTGTATGTATTGACACATTACTAAGTGCCCCAAAAATACATACATATTATGTGTCAAAATTTTAAAAACAAAGGGGTAACTACTATGCAGAGTGCAAAGCAAACATTTTATTGGAATATTTAATTTGATTAAACTATGTAATATTAATTTATACTTTTTTAAAGTATTTAAATATCCCAGAGTCAGTAATGGCTAGGAAAAAAAAAAGTATTTAAATATTTAAACCACAATTCACTTTTGTTTTAAACATAATTTCACTGTATTGAATGCTAAGCAAAAGTTTCCCTTTAAAGTCCCAATAATAAGACTTACAAATTACTGAGGACAACTCACAAAAAATCATGCATTAGGTATCAAAAAGTATTTTGAATCAAAAAAAACTGAACAAACAGCAGCTTCCACTAAAGGAAGACTTGTGTGTCCAACAGAGGACTGGTGTGAGTCGTTTAGACAATAAACCAGCTCCTGCTTATTTAACATTTTAAACAACAGGAAAAAAAAAAAAAGAAATTTTACCTTCACTACTTTTATCTCCTCCAAAACTTACCACAAAAACCTTTATATGTAGTACCAGAAAGGGAAGCACTGTCATAAAAAACAACATCTAAAAGCACTTTTATTTTCATTTTCAGTTCATTCATAAATATTTTTGTATACTTTTTTCACATCATCACCTATTCAGGGATCAACAATCATTCAACATAATCTGTTAAATCTAATTCCTTGATCTCCCATTTAAGAACTTCAATAATCTCAGCCCAATTCCTGTGATTTCAAACATATGGACCCTCTACTCCAGAGAGCTCATTTACCTTAATATTAGATCCTCACCACAATTACACCTTTAAGCTCCCCATTCTTCTATACCATCCTCCAATCAGGGCTAGTTTAAGCCCCTCTCTCTTCTTGGTCTTCCTCAGTAACTTCGACCCAGAACTGAACCTCTCTAAACTTCCAAGTACCCACTATATAAAACTCAATCTTGTACTCAATAACAAATATGCACAATGTTAGATGTTGTGTGCTGCTGTTATAAGTTTGAACTCATCTACAACAAAGTACATTTCAAGATAAGGAATCTCCTTTTGTAAATCTCTTCTTTCTCAGCACCCTCTAAGAGGGCAGATCTTGTATGGGACCAGATACACACTCACATTAGCTGCTGATGAATATTTGTTTTTGTTTTTTGAGACAGGGTCTCACTCTGTGGCCCAGACTGGAGTGCAGTGGCATGATCTTGACTCACTGAAGCCTCAACCTCCTGGGTTCAAGCGATCCTCCTGCCTCAGCCTCCCAAGTAGCTGGGGCTACAGGCATGCACCACCACATCAGGCTAATTTTTTTTTTTATTTTTAGTAGAGACAATGTCTTGCTGTGTTGCCTAGGTTGTTCCTAAACTCCTGGGCTGAAATCATCCTCCTGCCTCAGCCTCCCTAGCGGCTGGAATTACAGGAATGAGCCACAGCGCCTGGCAGAATATTTGTAAACGAAGGTGCTTCAACAATTTATTTAGTATAGCCACAAATCATGCCCTAATTCATGTTTCTTAATTTACATTCCAATATCAGATTTTCTAAATGCAGAAAAATCTACATTTAGAGTATTTACAGAATATTTATCTAGGCTAAATACTATACTCCTATATATAGTTTTAGACAAATAAGCTGTGATGGAGTAAGTTAAATATCAACTATATGAAACATAACGGAACTTGAAAGACAAGGAATAAGTTTCAGGTTCCTTTTATATTCTGCCAAGCACAACTGTGGCACACAGTAAGCACTTGATAAATATGTATTGATAAATAAATCATCATCTACTAATAAACATAATCTCCAAATGCTAAATTCGGGGTAACCAACTAACTATTCTAAGGCCTTAACAATTCCTTAAGTAGCTGATTTTAATGAGCCTAATTTTGAAAAATTTATATTCTACACTCAGCTGCCAACCCCTGAAAAATGAAAACAAGCAAGTAAATTATGGCAAATGATGCTAATATTATTTTACAACAGTTTCTCAATGTGTCCCACCAAAACACACTATCACGTACACCTACCATGTACAATGCATTATGTTGGAAGCCTTGTGCCAGACACTGTGAAGATAAAATAATGAGATCTCTACCTTAAAGAGGCCAAAAATGCAGTTAAGAAGTTAAGATGTAAACAACTAATCATATAAGACAGAATGTGAAAGCCATCCTGAAATATGTTACAGAAGGGGAATAGGAGAGTAAGGAGTAAAAATTTTAAAGGAGTCACTAGAAGAAAGTCAAGTGTGTGTGTACATATAGTTGTAAGAGATACAGGCCAGGTGCGGTGGCCCACGCCTGTAATTCCAACTCTGGGGGGCCGAGGCAGGTGAATTGCCTGAGATCAGGAGTTCAAGACCAGTCTGTAATCCCAGCTACTCAGGAGGTTGAGGCAGGGGAATTGCTTGAACCAAGGAGGTGGTGGAGGTTGCAGTGAGCTGAGATCGCGCCACTGCACTCCAGCCTGGGCGACAAAGCAAAACTCTGCCTCAAAAAATAAAACAAATAATAATAATAATAATAAAGAGATACAAGATGTGGAAGGGGTATCAATTCAAGTAGACAAAAAACCAAAGCAAAAACGCTAAAAAGTTGCTGGGTGTGTTCAGAGAGGAAGAAACAGTTCAATCTGATTGCAGCCAAGGATGCAAAACAAACAGAATTACGAAACACTGGGGTCTTAGAAGTTGGTAGTATTTGCATATATTTCCTATTTACAAGGCTACTAGAAGCACTTGGTTTTTGAGAATCAAAAAAAGTAGGGGACCTTCATATGATCTCTATGAACCTGCTCTCTAAGGACACAAAGCAGCTTAAATTACAACTGAAGAGAGAATTTCAAGAGATGGGCTACTGTGAAAACTCACTTTAGGTTTCCAGGGCATCACACGTTTACCAATATAAAAACTTTAAGTTAATCTGACCTTAAGAAGACAGCACAAGGTACATCTATTTATTCAGAGCACTGCCCACAGGCAGAATGAGTAGGAGTTTTGAAGTCAGGGTAGAACTCATTGGTTATGACAGCCAACAAGTTGATTAAAATACACACTGAAATGCTGTAACTTCAAGTCTTGAAGGCTTGCTGATGGACACTCACGCTTATAAATAGCCTTCAAAAATCTATGTATAGGTAATAACACCGTATTTATAGAAATATGTACATGCTCTCTAAAAAGAAACAAACAGAATAAACTAGAATGATGTATACTATTATAAATTGCAGACACTAATCAGTTAGCACTGTATTAAAACATATCAGTTAGGCGCAGTGGCTCATTCTTGTAATCTCAGCACTTTGGGAGGCCAACGCGGGTGTATCACGTGAGGTCCGGAGTTCAAGACCAGCCTGGCCAACATGGTGAAACCTGTCTCTACCAAAAATACAAAAAATTAGCTGGGTGTGGTGGCAAGCGCCTGTATCCCACCTCTGGGGAGGCTGAGGCAGGAGGATTGCTTGAACCCAGGAGGTGGAGTTTACAAGTGAGCCAAGATTGCGCCACTGCACTCCAACCTGGACAACAGAGCGAGACTCAATCTCAAAAAAAACTTATTTAGGTCTTCAATGTACTTTAAACTATCAACTATTATATGCACATAATGTCCAATTAAAGAATAACAAAATGGCTTGCCCTAATTCCTTTTAAAATGTATGATTTAAAGTAACTTGCAGTCTCCAAATATATACTGACTACAAGTCTCAATCATTTTAGCATTAACGATGCAAAATATTAATCAAAATTTAAAAAACAGGACATTAAGCCATTACGAAATATTTCCACTTAAAGTATCTTATTTTATTTTCACAAGACTTATTCTATCAACAAACACTTAATCCCTATTATGGACCAGGTACTGTGCTAGATGCAGAAACAAAAAGGGACACTGCTTGGGATTAGTGTTCTTGTAAAAGTTTAAAAAAGAAGGGTGGAGGCTAAGGACTTTAAAGAATTCATAATCAACTAAGGAATACAATTGTATATTAAACAAAAAAAAAAAAAAAAAATTTTTTTTTGAGACAGGGTCTCACTCTGTCTCCCAGGCTGGAGTGCAGCGGCACAATTCGAGCTCACCACAGCTTTGATCTCCCAGGCTCAAGCAATCCTTTCACCTCAGCCTCCCAGGTAGCTGAGACTACAGGCATGTGCCACCATGCCCAGCTAATTTTTTATTTTTAGTAGCCACAAGGTCTCTACTAAGTTGCTCAGGCTAGTCTCAAACTCCTAGGCTCAAGCGATCCTCCTGCCTCAGCCTCCCAAAGTTCTGGAATTACAGGCATGAGCCACTGGGTCTGGTCAAATGTTTCAAGTAGGATACCTATGCATATAACAGAGGTATGTTCGAGTTAAAAGAGTTTTCACAAATGAGGCAATGGCCGACAGTACTGTAAACAAATGGAGAAAGGGCTTTGTGTTCCAATACATCTGTGGAGCCTAATCTAAATACAGAATGTCTAGCATATAAATGACAATTGACTCTAGGTTAGGTAATAATAATCAGATTTTTCAGATTAGGCACTTGAAGCTCACAAAGTACTAAGTTAAATTATTTGCCCAAGGTTACAAAGATGGGAAGTGCACAGCTAGGACTGGAACCTAAGTCTTGCCTTCAAATCAGACAATCACTTGAACAGTGCTATTAAGGAAAACACAGAGTAGCAGGTATTTTTCACTCTAGACCACCTGAATGACTTTTTAAATCAAGCATAACCATGATAGCCGGGCATGGTGGCGCCTGTCTGTGATCCCAGTACTTGGGAGGCTGAAGCAGGACAATTGCTTGAACCTGGAAGGTGGAGGCTGCAGTGAGCCGAGATTGCGCCACTGCACTCAGCCTGGGCGACAAGAGTGAGACTCCGTCTCAACAAACAAACAAGCATAACCATGAAACTTGACTACTGCCAATAGCTTCTGCACTCTCAAGAAAAAAGCATGTAAGCCTGAACAATGAGTTAAGTTCCTTTTTCTTCTATCCAATGATTTAATGAAATCACTGAAATCACAAGAAACAACCAAAATCTAAAAGGCCTCAGAGAAAAATGACTGAACAGACTTACTTCAGTCTAGGAAACCTCTTTTTGCCAACAACCTAAAATTATCAGTAAGTGAGGATATTAAAGAACTACATTTTTTAAAAATCCAAGACATTAGCTGAGTTAAATTTTACCTTAAAAAAAAAAAAAAATCAAGGGACAGGTCTAGCATCAGTATACTTATCTATTTATTACAAATAACAGCAAGCATCCATTATGCACAGAGAAACCCAGCAGAGAGGTAGAGAACAGCTGCTTTGAGGTTATGTCTTCAAGTCTGTAACACAGCTGCTGAAATGATACACAAGTACCAAAAGAAAATACACCAGTAAAGCTCACATTACACTATACTACACTACACGTTAAGAATTACCAGGCACTGGCCGGGTGCGGTGGCTCACGCCTGCAATCCCAGCATTTTGGGAGGCTGAGGCGGGGGGATCACGAGATCAGGAGATCGAGACCATCCTGGCTAACACAGTGAAACCCCATCTCTACTAAAAATATAAAAAAATTAGCAGGGCATGGTGGCGGGCACCTGTAGTCCCAGCTACTTGGGAGGCTGAGGTAGGAGAATGGCGTGAACCCAGAAGGCAGAGCTTGCAGTGAGCCGAGATTGCGCCACTGCACTCCAGCCTGAGCGACAGAGCGAGACTCTGTCTCAAAAAAAAAATTACCAAGCACTAAGATTATATACAACAATCTAAAAATTATATTTATTCTGTAATGTCCACCAGATTTTTACTCTTCCACCCTATTTGGCCTGGACTCCCCTCAGGCTTGGCCTTATTAACTAAAGCTTGGCCTATGAAAAAAGTGGCACAGAATAAGCCACTGGCTTAACACTAAAACATGGCAGTGACAGTTGATATCCATCCAGGCACTTTAATGGCACATTAGTCAGGGGAGATGTGAAGAGGCCATGATCACTGAACCAACCAACAGAAAGCATTCTGAAGAATCTGCCGGGGTCAAAGAACCCTTCCAAGCAGGTTGGAGTGCAGTGGCGTGATCATAACTATTAACTTCGAATCTCTGGGTTCAAGCAATCCTTCCGCTCCAGCCTCCAGAGTTGCCTAGAACTACTGACGCATGCCACCATGCCCTGCTAATTTTTTCTTTTTTGGGGAGACAGTCTCACTATGTTGCCTGGGCTACAACTCCTAGCTTCAAGAGATCCTCCCGCCTCCTGCCTCCCAACTCCCCACCTCCAGTGCCACCTCACCCAGACCAATCAGGTTTATTAGCATACCTTCACACATACCACATTGATATGAAATCATCCTTGCCCTCAGGAAGCCTATAATCCAGTCAGGGAAACAAAAGCAACACGTGTCAACAAATACAATATTGTAATGCAGAAATGAAGCAAGTACAGATAATCAGAAATATAAAGATCACAGATAAAAACTTGTTTGAGGAAGCAATTTGAAGGGATGAATTGTAAGTTGTTCTTTACATCCTTTATCTTCTATGTTTTTCTGTACATAGTGGGTGCTTGCTTGA
Organism: Macaca thibetana thibetana; assembly: GCF_024542745.1. Classification (NCBI taxonomy): domain Eukaryota; kingdom Metazoa; phylum Chordata; class Mammalia; order Primates; family Cercopithecidae; genus Macaca; species Macaca thibetana. Next base: position 12,714,658 of record NC_065589.1, on the reverse strand, counting down.
TTTAAAAGAGGGAAAACTCCATGTCAAACAAGCAATTGCAAGGAGCGATTTCAGTGAAGATAAAAAAACCAAGCAGGTTGCTGTTTTGACTTGAGTCCACCAAATAGCAAACAAAAAAATAAAGGAGCAACTGGTATCACATTTGCTCAAAAAGATCCCTACCCCGCCACTTAAAAGGAGGGAAAGTTCCGTAGGTTCTGTAGAAAACAGTGACCAGGATTCAGAAGCATTATTCTCTAATTGTAATCTCTTACATTAAGTCAATTTCATGAGTCACAAACCAGAAAAGGTACGAATTTTGTCAATAAAAAACGTAAACAAATTTGAAGTTTCTTTAAACAGATAAACAAGTTTATTAGGTAGAATGATGGCAAACAAGTATCTGGCATGCTGATGTCAAAAAAAAAGGTAACTTTAAAAAGACAAAAATTAGACCCAAATTCTACTACCAATTAAGCAGCAATTTCAAATTATAAAGTTCTATAACTTTGTACCTTCAACCTACTTTACATTAAATCTCCCCTGCCCCACGGACCACCACCACTAATGAGAAGCTGTATCTTTTAAAAATGAACTCAAAACAGCTAATGTAATTTTCTAAAATTAATTTATTTATTTAGCTAGTTGTTTTTTTCCCACAGTCATTACATCTGCTGGGTTTCACAACCACCCAGTGAGGTAAAATAGAGATTACCCACTCCCATTTTACAGATAAAATAAATGAAGACCAGATAGGTTAAGTGACTAGCTCAAGGTCACAAAGCTACTAATCGGTAGTGTGTGAATTTCCAAGCCAGTGATGTTTTCTTTGCTAAGATGACAACCCTAAAACAAAGCAGGATATTAAAACCTTGTCTAGATAACATAAATACAATAATCTTAAAAGTTACACTGGGGCCGGTGCAGTGGCTCTCGCCTGTAATCCCAAAACTTTGGGAGACCAAGGCGGGCGGATCACCCGAGGTGGCCAACATGGTGAAACTCTGTCTCTACTAAAAACGCAAAAATTAGCCGGGCATGGTGGCGCGTGCCTGTAATCCCAGCTACTCAGGAGGCTGAGGCAGGAGAATCACTTGAACCGGGAGGCAGAGGTTGCAGTGAGCCTAGACTGCACCACTGCACTCCAGCTCGGGTGACAGAGCGAGACTCTGTCTTTAAAAAAAAAAAAAAAAAAGTTACAATGGGAAAGGAATCATACATGGAATCACACATTACTACAAATTTGCTTTGCCAGGTGAAAGTACTGATTTCACCATGGTCTACCCAGCATCCCATCCGTTTTTTAAATGTAACTACTACAGTTTAGCACCTTCTGGAACTCTAACTGCCAAAACTGTTCTCAAACTTTTTGAAAGTAAATGAAAACAAAGAAAAAAAGAAAAAAAAGCCTGTTCATAGACACAAACTAAGTAATATAAATGTCAGCTAAACAGACTTAAAAACTGCTCACACTCCTGAAAAACTGGGGATTTAATGGAAACAATGATAATCTTAATTACAGTTTTCCAATTCTTATGGATACTGGCACATTCATAGAAAGGGCAGACGTGTACAAAGCCCACAAACCCCAATCATGTTATGTACTCTTAAGCTTAAAATAAATGAAATAAAAACTCCCTCAATCTCACAAAGATAGTTACAGTAGTTCAACATTTCTGGGGCTGAACACACAGGAGGAAGTGTCAAAAGAAAGAATTAGAAATTTTGTATACTTTAAAACTTCCACTTAATATTGATCACTTTCCATGTGATAAATATGAAAATCAGCCTCAATAAAATCCTCTACAATTTATTGTCTCTAAACCTCTACTAATTCCATTCCTCAACCCCCCCCGGGTGTAAATGCGACACACACAGGCCTCATATACAGGCCTCTTGCCTTTTTTTCTAACACAACTAGGACCTTTGTTCTGAGCGTCGGTTTTTTACCCCACTCAATAGCTCTTTCAACTTTCTACCCCGTATTTTTTGTTTGGTTTTTAAAGAGGAGACTCTGAGCCTCAACTTGCTAGGTCTTTAAAAAATGAAATGCCAAAAATATCTAATGAGAGTCTCGAGAGGAATAGAAAGTTAAACACATCACTAAAGGGCCTACAAAACGGAGTAAAGCCCGGAGATCGGGTGATCTGGCAGCCCAGACAAGATCGAGGACCGCGACTAGGAAGGGAGACAGCAGGAGAGCAGTTAGACGTCCACTTAGAACGGATTCACTGCGCTATTAACCGTACCCGCCCCCCCGCCCCCCCGCACCGGCCCAACCTTTACACACAGACACATTCCCTCCCCGAGTTAACTAACGAAGCAATTAAACTATGCCCACCACCAGACTCGATGCTTAGGCTAAACCTCCCCCAGACAAAGTAAAACAGCATTATCAAAAAAACAAACAGATCTGTCTTAAGGGTTTGGAAGCTGCCCCTTCCGTTCTCTCCTCACCACGTAAGGTAACCAATTCTCTCCCGTCCCCCACCAGCAGTTCAAACGTGTGATTTCCCCCCATTTACATGTGCTTTTATGTTTTTCCGTATTCTTCCGTCTAAGAAACGAAGGATTTCTTATTCTGAGGAAGGGAAAGACGCTGAGGAAGACAGGATTTGAGGTTTTACTACCTTCGTTATTCGAACTCCCCTCCAACTTGTTCCTGTACTAGAAAACCCACTCACTATGGAGAAGGAAGGAGAGGGGCTGCACTGATGGACAAACGTTGTAATAGGTTTTATGTAATCCACATATAAATAAATTAATCGCCTGACTCGCTCTGAATGCTAATACGATTGGGGTGACAATTGGCCCACCTCCCTCCCCCAAGTCCTAGTTAAACCCACCTACCACCAATTTCCATTCTGATCTATTTAAAAGGATACTCTATTCCTCTCAGTCAAGTTTCTTGGCTTCTTTAGGCCTCCCTGCATGACCCCCTCGTCATCATCCTCCCTCAGCCTCAACTTCCCACGGCTTAAAAAACTGCCCCGCGCAGACCCCGTCTCCGGGCTCGCCCTCCCTCAACCGTCCCTCGCCGTCCCCCTGGGCAGGAAACCCCTTACTGCGGTCTAAAGTCACTCCGGCCTCTCCCTCCTCTGACCCTCGCTTCCCACAACTGTTGTCACTCGAGCTGCTCCCTAGTTTCCATTTCCGGGCCGTCCACAGACCCGGAGCCTCCCCTTTCCCAATTTCCGGGCCCCTCGTCCCATTTCCGGGGAACCCTTGCCGTCTTCACACCCCCCACCTGCACTTCCGGCCCCCCACTTTCTCTCTTCCCAGACACCCTCCAAGCTCCAAAGCCCACTTCCGGCCCCTCTCGACCCCCGCCGAGCTCCCCAACACCCGCAAGCCTTACCCCGGTTCTCTGAAGGGCCCTTCTCATTGCGGGGAGCCGGAGGAGGGACCCAGCGACCCCTGCCTCCCGCCGGGCCCGGGTCCCTCCGGCCGCGGCGGCCCTCGAGCGTCTCTCCCGTCCACCCCCGGCCCGGTCCTTCCGCGGCTCCGCCGCCGCCGGCGCCGGGAGCAGGCCAAGCGGGGGCCGAATCGCGGCGATGACACAACCGGGCTTCCTGGGACTTTCTGTTCCAGCTCCTCCCCCCGCCCCCCCAAACCCTCAGCTGGCCCCCTCCCCCCAGGCTTGCCCCCGCCGCCCGGAGCTGCGCCCCAATTACCTAGTTAGGCCCCAAAGTCTCCGGTCCGGACTCGGTGGCGCGGCAGTAACTTCCACTAGCTCCCCCCACCCCCCCCCCCAGCGGCGGCGGCAGCGGCGGCTCCGGGTTCCTTCAATTATCAGCTGAGCCGCAGCACCGCGCTCGGCGTGCGCCTCCGCCCGTGCCGCCTCCCTCCCCGCCCGCTCTGACACCCTCGGGGAACTACTTTGCCCTCGGGCTCTGGTTGACGGGCTCGTCCGCGGGACCGGCCCCGCTGCCTACTGGCGGCCCATCACATCGCCCCTCCCTCCCCTGCCGCCCGGCTCGACTCTCCCAGCAGCCTCCGATCTCCGCCCGATCCCTTCGAGGGACCAGGAAGGGGACTGTGGGGCTCCACTTGGTATCCCTCCGCCGGGATCACCCCCTCCCCTCCGTGGTAGCAGGAACTAATTCCCCTTCGGGTCACCCGGGACCTGGAGCTGGAAATTTCACGGATCAGGGTTCCCTGAGACCCTTGGAGAAGGGGAGAATCGCCCCAAGTTAGAAATCCTTCTGCCAGCTCATAAGCGTAGTTCAATTTAAACTAGGGTTTTGGCCCCATGACCCCGACCAAGCCCCGCCCCTTCCTGGTTGTCTTAGCGACGGCGGTGGCGTCCCAAGATGGCGTCGAGGCTGCCGGAGACTCTGTTTGAAACTGTAGGACAAGGCCCGGCGCCGAGCAAAGACTATTACCAGTTACTGGTCACCCGGTCTCAGGCAAGTGCGAGCCCCGGTTTACCCTCTCTCCTAACTCCCTACCTGGCCCGGTTGGGGCCCGGGACCCAGGCTGTGCTAGGCCGAGAGCAGCCGTAGCCCGCCGGAAGCGCCCGGTCCCGGCTCCGCGCCGGGAGATTTTCCTCGTCACCTCGGCCTCCTCGGTCCGGCGGCCCGCGTGTCCCTGCTCTCCCCGAGCCCGGCTAGTCCCTGGCAAGCCTTCTCTGCCTCCCCGCGGTGCCGCGCGCTCCTTTCCCGCCACCCCGGCTTCCTACCCGTAGAGTTCCCTCCGCGCGAAGAGGAAAACGGGCGTCCCAGGCTTGCGTGCGGCCTCACCTCAACGTGAGAAGGAGGGAAAGAAAGACTCAACCAAGTGTCCCAAGGAGGAGCCGGCTAGGGAGGGGAAAAGGAGATTGCCTCTTTTCCAGGATAGGAATTAATCATGGAGAATTTTATAAATCTCTTTGTGGCCTTTACGCGTGCCATGGCCACATCAAAAGTTAGTTATTTCTAGTAGCAATTGACGATTGGGAGCTCTTCTCTTACCTTTTTGAGTCCCTTCTATCCCATTGAAAGTGTGCGGGTGGTATAAAAATGTTTCAGCTGCTCTGCGCTTCAGCCCCACCCATAATGACATCTGCTCCACAACAATAAGACCGAGGATTATATTATCTCCAAAGTAACCATCGGCCTATTTTTATGCCTACTTTGGTTATTGAAGGTGGGCTTTTGGATGATTTACTGTGTCCATGAAATTCTCAACTTAAGCGGGGCCTCCATTGGGAAGACGTTTCTAATCCTGGCTGAGCTTATGCCTGTCACTGAGTTATTCATGCACCCTGCGCTTGCAATAGATACTATTCTATTCCTATAAAATGAAATTTAGAAGTTTGTATATATTTGTTTTGGTGTGCATATTGATCATTCCCTCGATTTTTCCAGGAGCCCTTAAACAAAATAGGTAATGAGTTAATTTTTTATATTTTTAAAAGCATCTTTTAAAATATAAATGTTAATATATTTTTTTAAGATTTAGAAATATTACAAATGTAATATTAGACTGTCCAAAAAAATTTTTTTTAAAAACAGTACTGCTCCTTGCGGAGCAGGGCTAATTCCTAGGCAGTGGGCCCAGAGTCAGCCTCAAATTTTTAATTAAACTGTTTTTAGGGGTTTTTGCTCATTTGGTGATTTATGAAATACTGAAAGTCATCCTTTTTTGTACATTTTTTTTTTTTTTGAGACCGAGTCTCGCTCTGTCGCCAGGCTGGAGTGCAGTGGCGCGATCTCAGCTCACTGCGACCTTGTTTCACCATGCTGGCCAGGATGGTCTCGATCTCTTGACCTCGTGATCCGCCTGCCTCAGCCTCCCACAGTGCTGGGATTACAGGCATGAGCCACCGCTCCCAGCTTCATACCTTTTTTAAACGGATTATTGATTTTTCCATTGGCTTTAAGATTTATTTGTTTATTTATTTATCAAGAGGGAGTCTCCCTCTGTTGCCCTGGCTGGAGTGCAGTGGCGCAAACTCAGCTCACTGCAACCTCTGCCTCCTGGGTTCAAGCGATTCTCCTGCCTCAGCCTCCTGAGTAGCTGGCTTGTGCCAGCACAGAATTACAGGCGTGTGCCACCACACCCAGCTAATTTTTGTGTTTTTAGTAGAGACAGGGTTTTGCCATGTTGGCCAGGCTGGTCTCAAACTCCTGACCTCCAGTGATCCACCGGCCTCAGCCTCCCAAAGTGCTGGGATTACAGGCGCCGACCACCACGCCTGTCCAATTTTTTGTGTGTTTTTAGTAGAGACGGGGTTTTGCCATGTTGGCCAGGCTGGTCTCCAACTACTGACATCAGGTGATCCAGCAGCCTCGGCCTCACAAAGTGCTGGGATTATAGACTTGAGCCACCGCGCCTGGCCAGCTTTAAGATTTATGATCCTGACATTTCTTCACTTCCTAACATGAGTGGTCAAAAATATAATCTGTTCTAATCTTACGTGATTTTCTATTTTCATCTACCTCAAGTAAGTTAGAATGTTTTAATTTTCACTCTACAGCCTTTAAAACTTTGTCTTTTTTAGCATTTTCTTTCCTTTGAGGGTCTGGTATTTTACAAGCATGCTTCATTTCTCTCATTTGTAAGACTCAACAGGCTGAATATCTGTTTACCTTTTTATTTTAGTAAATTATCCTTAGGAGTGCTCCTGGCATTCGGCTTCCTAAAGAATACTTACGTTGTTGACGTTCTTCAGACTTTGCCCTCAAGTCTAACTTAGGCGCACACCTTCCTCTAACTACTCTTTTTTTTTTTTTTTTTTTTTTTTTTTTTGAGACAGAATCGTGCTCTGTCGCCCAGGCTGGAGGGCAGTGGTGCAATCTCGGTTCACTGCAAGCTCCGCCTCCTGGGTTCATGCCATTCTCCTACCTCAGCCTCCCGAGTAGCTGGGACTAAAGGCGCCTGACACCACGCCTGGCTAATTTTTTGTATTTTTATTTGAGATGGGGTTTCACTGTTAGCCACGAGGGTCTCGATCTCCTGACCTCGTGTTCCGCCCGCCTCGGCCTCCCAAAGTGCTGGGATTACAGGCATGAGCCACCGCGCCCGGCCCTAACTCCTCTTTTTAAGAAATCTTTCCCACCATCCCTTCAGTGTTCTTAATTTTTCTTTTTCTTTATTTTTATTTTTTTATTTTTTATTTTTATTTTTTTGCAGGTGAAAAACTCCCCTTTATCTCAGGTTCTGTCGGTTACATATATATAAAATCCTAAATTCTGATCCATTTTCTTTTTTAAGCATGCTGAATAAATCCACTATACTTCTACCAGTGAGAGTTAATCTCCAAGCTAATTAATTCACCCTCTTTTTAAAGTAAAATTTGTTGTAAAAAATGGCATGCCAAAAAAATATACTTTTCAGTCAACTGCCTTGAGAATATGCTATTTTCTAACCACAAGACAATTTTTCTGAGTCTCAGCACAGGAAACCAAACATCCAGTAAGAGGTGGCCTGACATAAATAAGTACTAGAAGACTAGCATTAAAATGTGTTTTATAAGATAGATTTTTTTCTGGAATGACTTTCTAAAATTATTTCTTGTACATTTCCTCCTCTTTCTCCTGTCTTTATTTTTTTAATTTTGTATATTATCCAAATTATGCCCCAGATTTAGATGAATCCTTCTTTCGGGCTGATTCTGTTTTTTAGTCTCTTTTTCACTGCATCTTTTTCGTTGGCCTTATAAATCCAAATAACTGCACATTTGACATGGATTTGAGGGCAGCTATTTCTCTCATTAGTGTCATACCACCACTGACATAGTCCAGAATATAAATGTTATACATAAATATTTCCTTTGTTTATATAGTAACATTTGAAATATATTGTATGCTTATACAGGCGCTTCTCTTTTACTACTTGATGCCATGTTGTTTTGGGTTTAGGGGGTTTTTTAATTCAAAAAAATAACTTTCAGATTATAGCTTGGGGTCAGTTTAGTTTCTCAAAGCTGATCTTTATAATGATGATCTCCAGCTTTAGAAAAAATAGTGCACTGCTTTCTAAATCAAAGATTCACTCAAGGATTGGGCACAGTGGCTCAAACCTATAATCCCAGAATTTGGGGAGGCTCAGGTGGGAGGATTGCTTGAGCTAAGGAGTTTCAGACCAACCTGGGCAACATAGCAAGACCCCTTCTCTTGAAAAAAAAAAAAAAGAGGCTGAGCACAGTGGCTCATGCCTGTAATCTCAGCACTTTGGGAGGCCAAGGCAGGCGGATCACTTGAGGCCAGGAGGTCGAGACCAGCCTGGTCAACATGGCAACACCCTGTCTCTACTAAAAATACAAAAAATTAGCCGGGCATGGTGATGCACATCTGTAATCACAGCTACTCGGGAGGCTGAGGCAAGAGAATCGCTTGAACCCTGGAGGCAAAGGTTGCAGTGAGCCGAGATCCCACCACTGCTCTCCAGCCTGGGCAACAGAGCAAGACTCAATCTTTAAAATAAATAAATAAATAAATAATAAGATTTACTTGGCCAGGTGTGGTGGCTCACACCTGTAATTCCAGCACTTTGGGAGCCCGAGGGGTGGATCACTTGAGGTCAGCAGCCTGGCCAACATGGTGAAACCCTGTCTCTACTAAAAATACAAAAATTAGCCGGGCAGAGTAGCATGAGCCTGTAATCCCAGCCACTGGGTAGGCTGAATCAGGATAATCACTTGAACCCAGGAGACAAAGGTTGCAGTGAGCTGAGATCTCACCACTGGGCAACAGAGCGAGACTCTACCTCAAAAAAAAAAAATTTTTTTTTACTGTTATTCTTACTCTAGTTCTAGTACTAGTTTACATATATTTTCTTATATGGGATTCTAATTCTTTGAAAACCTGTAGATTAATAAAGTGTTAGGGCTGGAAAGCATCTTTGGTTTTTTTGTTTTTGTGACAAGAGTCTCACTCTGTCACCCAGGCTGGAGTGCAGTGGGGCGATCTCAACCTCCGCCTTCTGGGTTAGAGCGATTCTTCTGCCTCAGCCCCACGAGTACCTGAGATTACAGGCACCCGCCACCATGCCCAGCTAATTTTTATATTGTTAGTAGAGATGGGGTTTCACCATGTTGGCCAGGCTGATCTTGAACTCCTGGCCTCAAGCGATCTGCCCACCTCGGCCTCCCAAAATTCTGGAATTACAGGGGTGAGACGCCGAACCTGGCCAGGGCTAGAAAGAATGTTGAATATTATTTAGTTCCTACTCTGATGACGCATATATATTCTTATTTATAGTGGGGAGAATGTAGCTAGTATTTGATTTTTAAAAACACTTTAATGGCTAATCTTTTATATGTTGTATTTTTTTTTAACTCCAAAGGAAGTTCATGACCAATTGGCAAGTTAATGAGTGCAGGTGTTTTGAAATCTATGAGTCCAGAAGACGCAAAAAATCGCTTTATACTAAGTGGTTCAGGAGGGTACTGTTACCAGTATTGTACTCTTGAAATGGTGTCTTCTTTGTCCTCTCAAAATGGAAGTGTTGCTTAGGTGGCCAGAACAATTAATTTAGGTTTAACATGACAAATACTGGAAAAGTGTTAGAAAGAGAGTAATGGTATGCTAAGTAGATGGGAACTGGCAGATATGGCCTCTTGCAGCCAATAACCCAGGTGGTTGTCCGAAGAGCACCAATATGTCATAGTTAACTCCAGCAGATGAAAAAAGGAAGAATTGGGCAATAGATTAGTCTTGTTTTATCTCTTTTACTAAATCCTATCCAAAACTCCAAAAAGATATCTGAAGCTAGTGTCATCTGGAAAAAAAAAAAAATGAAAATGCTCACCCCCCTAAAAATAATGGCAATTATTTTTGAAGTGCATTAGAGTTGTAGCACTAAGAGACTGAAAACACCTGAGGTTGCATGCCAGCCTGTGACAGGAAGCTGTCATCTCAATGACTTCTGACAAAGGAATTAAAACTAGACTTGGTGACGGCTGGCTGAGCGAGAGACAACAAAAAATTGAGCTAGTGCCATTTCAAACTGCGGACCAATTTTAAAGATTTAAAATGTAAATGCAGTCTAATAAAAATGTTAATGCACACACCCTTTGACCCAGCAAATCCATTTCTAGGATTTGGGTATCCAAAAATGCCATCACATATGCACAAGGATATGTGAGCAAGATTATTCACCAAAGTCAATAATTGTAAAAACATTTTTCCCTGAGAGGAAATGTGGTTAAACTGTGATTCATTCATGCCATAGAATACTATCCAACTTTTCAAAAACAATGCGGTGGATCTCTGTTTACTCAGTAGACCAAATAAAATCTAGCAAGAAAAGCAAGTTGCTGGATTAAACATAGCATCTCCTACTTTTAAAAAAAAGTGTTTTAAATAAATGTTAGTGAGGTTTTAAATAATTCTTAAAAGAAAAAGCTGGAATGATGCATTCTTAGAGTTACAGATTTTTACTCTTTGCATTCATATTTCTGAAACATCTGAATTTTCTACCATGAGCATTTCTTTTTATAATCAGAGAAAAGCAATAAAGATTTAAAATGAAAGTGGAAATAGCTAACTCTCACTCTGAGGTAGCGTCCTGCCTGAATTCCCCCTATTTGGCCAGCACCGCCTTTCACCCACCTCCCTCATTGAATACTGAGGTAGCTTTGATGGCTGTGTCACAAACTCCTGCTGTTTTTGTGGAGGGAAAATAATTCTAATTGTACAGTTTTAGAGAGAGTGCAGATTGATTAATGATTAATTTTCCAATTTTCCTTGCAAAATTTTAAGGAGGTTTCTTGGCATTTTTGTTTGTTTTAGAGGCAGAATCTCATTCTGTCATCCAGGCTGGTGTGCAGTGGTGCAGTCAGCTCACTGCAGCCTCAAACTCCTGGGCTCAAGCAGTCCTTGCACCTCTCTGTCCCAAAGTGCTGGGATTACAAGCATGAACTTCTCTACCCATCCTTAAGGAGGATTTAGTGTCTAGAAACTTCTGACCTTTTTTTTTTTTTTTCTTAGATGGAGTCTCTCTCTGTCATCCAGGCTGGAGTGAGGTGGCATGATCTCAGCTTATTGCAACCTCCACCTCCCGGGTTCAAGTGATTCTCCTGCCTCAACCTCCCAAGTAGCTGGGACTAAAGGCATGTACCACCCCGCCCGGCTAATTTTTGTATTTTTAGTAGAGATGGGGTTTCACAATGTTTACCGGACTGGTCTCGAACTCCTGGCCTCAAGTAATCTGCCCGCCTCGACCTCCCAAAGTTCTGGTATTACAGGCATGAGCCACTGCACCTGGCCTCTTTTTCTTTTTAATATAAGTAACAATTACTTTTGAGAAACTAAAGGGGCCAGGTGTGGTAGCTCACACCTGTAATCCCAGCACTTTGGAGTCTGAGGCAGGCGGATCACAAGATCAGGAGATCAAGACCATCCTGGCCAACATGGTGAAACCCTGTCTCTACTAAAAAAAAAAATACAAAACTTAGCCAGGCGTGGGGGCGGGCGCCTATAGTCCCAGCTACTTGGGAGACTGACGCAGGAGAATGGCTTGAACCCAGGAGGCGAAGCTTGCGGTGAGCTGAGATCCGGCCACTGCACTCCAGCCTGGGCAACAGAGCAAGACTCTGTCTCAAAATAAAAGACAAAGACACGGCCGGGTGCGGTGGCTCATGCCTGTAATCCCAGCACTTTGAGAGGATGAGGCAGGTGGATCATGAAGTCAGGAGTTCAAGACCAGCCTAGCCAACATTCTACTAAAAATACAAAAAAATTAGCTGGGCATGGTGGCACACACCTGTAATCCCAGCTACTCGGGAGGCTGAGGCAGGATAATTGCTTCAACCCAGGAGGTGGAGGTTGCAGTGAGTGGAGATCATGCCACTGCCCTCTAGCTTGTGCAATAGAGTGAGACTTTGTCTCAAAAAAAAAGAATGTTTTTGCAGACTTCTAAGCTATCATGTCCATTCTGCCCACTGACCACCGTCCACAGCCAAAATATTTCCACACAGAAAGAACAACTGCTGCTCCTTTTAAACTCCAAAAGTCAGTATCATAACTTGTGCTTATTTATTTCCATAGCCTGGTCATCATAGCGAGATCCCATCTCTACAAAAAAATCTAAAAATTGTCCAGGCATGGTGGCTCACACAGATAATCCTAGCACGTTGGGAGACCTAGGCAGAAAGATTACTTGAAGCCAGGAGTTCAAGACCAACCTGGCCAACATAACAAGACCCCCTTCTCTATTTTTAAAAATAAATAATTAGCTGGGCATGGTGACATGAGCCTGTAGTCCCAGCTACTCAGGAGGCTAAGGCGGGAGGATCACTTGAACCTAGCTGTTTGAGGCTGCAATGAGCCATGAGACCCTGTATCATAAAGAAAAAAAATTATTTTCCTCATGTCTGTTGTTTATGTGTTGATTTACACTCCTCTTTTCAGCTGTCTTTTTGTTTTTCTTTGAAAGTCTCTTATTCTTCCTTCTTAAGAGAGATGTTTTAGGCCGGTGCAGTGACTCACGCCTGTAATCCCAGCACTTTGAGAGGCCAAGGCAGGCAGATCACCTGAGGTTGGGAGTTCGAGACCAGCCTGACCAACATGGTGAAACTCCATCTCTACTAAAAATACAAAAATTAGCTGGGTGTGGTGGTGGGCGCCTGTAATCCCAGCTACTTGGGAGGCTGAGGCAGGAGAATCGCTTGAACTTGGGAGGCGGCAGTTGCAGTGAACTGCGATTGCACTGCACTCCAGCCTGGGCGACAGAGTGAGACTCCGTCTCAAAACAAAAACAAAAGAGAGATGCTTTACCCCTTCACCACTGCACTTGAGACCCTCAGGCCAGCTCAGCTGTGCTGGAGCCCTCCTCAAGGTGTGCTGTGGTTTTCCCTCCTGCTGTCATTTACTCCCTCACTGCTCCTCCTGACGGCAGCAAGTGCAGCAAACATTCCCTTCCCTGCCCTACAGGTTAGGCCAGGTGTTTGTAATGATAAACTGCATTATTCTTCTATTCCTCATGTCTGACACACTTCAGAAAAATGATTCCCAATCATTGTGTCTTGTGACACTCCAGGATGTGCCCAATTTGAGTTGTGAAATCATTTGTAGTCAGAAATTTTTAATTTCTCTTAATTTTTTTAAGTGGCATATGGCACTTTTCTGAGGAGAGGGATGGCATGATCCAAGTAAGGTGATTAAACTCTTAAAAATAATAATATTCACTGTTTAGTTAGGCTAGTCAAGTGGCTCCTAAATCCTTATTTCAAAATCACGTGACAACTGGACATTGCTCCAGTATCACCTCTTCCCAGGTAAATTGTTCACTTGGTACCTGTGAGTGCCTACTCAATCTGGGCAGTTAATTTGGTCTCACCCTACGTTGACATAGATTTGCTTCATAATTATATGGGGCAGTAGAGCACTTAATTGGAAGTCACTGAGTCACGGATCCTTTCATTCCTCCTGCAGTCTGCAAGCTCTTGACTTGGGGCAAGGCACTTAATTTGAGCCCTATTTGCTCATCAGCATAATAAGGTTACTAGTCTAAGAGATAACTAAGCTTTACCTAGCTCTAAAATGATGTTTCATGACCAGCATGTTGGCTCACACCTGTAATCCCAGCACTTTGGGAGGCCAAGGCAGGCGGATCACGAGATCTGGGGTTCAAGACCAGCCTGGCCAGCATGGTGAAACCCCATCTCTACTAAAAATACAAAACTGAGCTGGGTGTGGTAGCACATGCCTGTAATCCCAGCTACTCCGGAGGCTGAGGCAGGAGAACTACTTGAACCTGAGAGGTGGAAGTTGCAGTGAACCAAGATCGTGCCATTGCACTCTGGCCTGGGCGACAGAGTGAGACTTCATCTCAAAAAAATAAAATTAAATGCTGTTTCACGTGAAAGTAGTGTTTTGTTTTGTTTTTGTTTTTTGTTTGTATATGTGTATATAATTTTTTTTTTTTTAAGACAGGGTCTTGATCTGTCACCTAAGCTGGAGTGCAGTGGTGTAATCATAGCTCACTGCAGCCTCCAACTCCCATGTTCAAGCAATCTACCCAGTTTAGCCCCCTGAAAATAGCAGACTACAGTCCCATTCCACCATGCCCATCTAAGAAAGTCGTGTTTTAGGCTGGGCGCGGTGGCTTACACCTGTAATCCCAGCACTTTAGGAGGCCAAGGTAGGCAGATCACGAGGTCTGGAGTTTGAGACCAGCCTGACCAACATGGCGAAATCCTCTCTCCACAAAAAAATACAAAAATTAGCCAGGGCCATGCACAGTGGCTCTTGCCTGTAATCCCAGCACTTTAGGGAGGCTGACTCAGGCGGATCACCTAAGGTCGGGAGTTCGAGACCAGCCTGACCAACATGGAGAAACCTCATCTCTACTAAAAGTACAAAATTAGCCTGGTGTGGTGGTGGGCACCTGTAATCCCAGCTACTCAGACGGCTGAGGTAGGAGAATCACTTGAACTCAGGAGTTGGAGGTTGCAGTGAGCCGAGATCGTGCCATTGCACTCTAGTCTAGGCAACAGGAATGAAACTTTATCTCAAAAAAAAAAAAAATTAGCTGGGCATGGTGGTGCACCTGTAATCCCAGTTACTCAGGAGGCTGAAGCAGGAGAATCGCTTGAACCTAGGAGATGGAGGTTGCAGTGAGCTGAGATCGCACCACTGCACTCCAGCCAGCCTGGGCAACAAAGCAAGACTCCGTCTCAAAAAAGAAAAGAAAAGAAAAGAAAGTGGTGTTTTATGCTGGAAAAAGCACTGGAGGTTTTTGTTTTGTTTTGGTTTTGTTTTTTTTCTTTTAGAAAAATTGAGTTTGCATAGCTGGGCATGGTGGCTCATGCCTGTAATCCCAGCACTTTGGGAGGCCAAGGTGGGCGGATCACGAGGTCTGGAGTTCAAGACCAGCCTGACCAACATGGTGAAACCCCGTCTCTACTAAAAATTTAAAATTAGCCGGGCTGGTGGCGCACACCTGTAATCCCAGCTACTCAGAATCACTTGAAACCGAGAGGCGGAGGTTGCAGTGAGCTGAGATTGTGCCATTGCACTCCAACCTGGGCGGGCAACAGAGCGAGATTCCATCTCAAAAAAGAAAAAAAAAGAAAAATTGAGTTTGCGTCAAAGATTGTGTATTAGAGGCTGGACGCGGTGGCTCACGCCTGTAATCTATTTGGGAGGCCAAGGCGGGTGGATCACCTGAGGTCAGGAGTTCAAGAGCAACCTGGCCAACATGGTGAAACCTCTACTAAAAATACAAAAATTAGCCAGGTGTGGTGGTAGATTCCTGTAATTCTAGCTAGTCGGGAGACTGAGGCAGGAGAATCACTTGAACCCAGGTGGTGGGGCAGAGGTTGCAGTGAGCCGAGATCACACCGCTTCACTGCAGCCTGGACAAAAGAGCAAAACTGTCACACACACACAGACACACACAAAAAGATTGTGTATTAGTAGCTGTGTGACCTGGCGTAACCTGCCTGATGTTCCATTCCGTTCTTCTGTGAAGTTAAGTTGTAGCTACTTCACAAATATAGTGAGAACCAGATGTATGTAAAAAGTACTCCAGGCCAGTATTTCTCAAAGAGAAGCATCATGAGCCAGGTGCAGGAGTGCGAGCCTATAGTCCCAGCTATTGAGAAGGCTGAGACAGAAAGCTTGAGCTCAAGAGTTGGAGTACAGCCTGTGCAAAATACTGACACCCCTCTCTATTTATTTTATTATTTTTTTGACATGGAGTCTTGCTCTGTCGCTTAGGCTGGAGTGCAGTAGCACCATCTCAGCTCACTGCAACCTACACTTCCTCGGTTCAAACAATTCTCCTGCCTCAGCCTCCCTAGTAGCAGGGATTACAGCTAATTTTTGTATTTTTAGTAGAGACGGGATTTTGCCATGTTGGCCAGGCTGGTCTCGAACTCCTGACCTCAGGTGATCCGCCCCCTGTGGCCTCCCAAAGTGCTGGGATTACAGGCGTGAGCCACCATGCCCAGCAGCCCCTCTTTTAAAAAAAAAAGAATACACAAATATTAAAAAAAAGTTTCGTGATTAGAAAAGATTGGAAAATTCTAAGTAAAAGAAAATTATATTTCCTTCTTTTCTCTGAAATTTCTCAGAGCCTTTAAAATCCTATTTCGCATCATGAATCTCCAAGAGAAGACTGCAGAGTGGAGCTTTTCCTAGGACCACAGAACCCTCTTCTCCCTGAGCATCTTTAGGGACTGTGACTGGAATGCTGTTTGGGAAACCACTCAGCAGTCTGCCTGGTACACAGCAGAAAATGCTGAAGCAATGTTAAATACTGGCACTAAATCAGTCAGATTTTACCCTTTCCATGACTCTTTCATTTTCCTTATTTATTTTTATTTTTATTTTTGAGACGGAGCTCTGTTGCCCAGGTTGGAGTGCAATGGCGCGATCTTGGCTCACTGCAACCTCCGCCTCCTGAGTTCAAATGATTCTCGTGCCTCAGCCTCCTGAATAACTAGGATTACAGGCACCCGCCATCACACCCGGCTAATTTTTGTATTTTTAGTAGAGACGAGGTTTCGCCACGTTGGCCAGGCTGGTCTTGAACTCCTGACCTCAAATGATCCACCTGCCACGGCCTTTCAAAGTGCTGGGATTGCAGACATGAGCCACTGCGCTCAGCCTGTCCTTTGGTTTTACAAATAAATGTGCTGCTGTGGTTCTGCAACCATTTTATTCTAACGTCCTCTGTAGAAATATTTTTAACTAATAATCTAAAAGAAAATACCTACACCCTCAAATGTGTTATATGCCACATTTTAACGCCTTAATTTGTGCTTCCAAAATCTGATGAACATGTTTTGATGCATGCCACAGAGGAAAGCATCTGTCATCACTGTGAATATGTAGAATTTCTTACAAATGTTTTATTGTTTGGGAAAGCTCAGCTCTGACCAACCCTCTGGATTTGTGGCTGTACAAAGCAGGTATAATTGGAGCAGAGAGTAAGCCTGAAAATCGTAAGAGTCTCAGACGCACCAGCTCAGCACAAAATCTTGGAACGTTGACAGTTCACAAAAACACATTGACCAGCGTGTGATAATAATATCGAACATTAGCCAGATGTGGTGGTGCATGCCTGTAATCCCAGCTACTTGGGAGGTTGAGGCAGGATAATCTCTTGAACTTGGGAGGCGGGGGTTGCAGTGAGCCGAGATCGAGCCACTGCACTCCAGCGTGAGTGACAGATCAAGACCTTGTCTCAAAAAATAAAAGAGTTGAGATAAAAACATTAGTGTTACTCAGCATCAATAGTCAATTTCTGCATTTTATTATAAAATTAAGCCTGATCCATGTAGCTGATCATAAATCTGTTCTCCATATTACATCCAACATGAACTTTTAAAATTGCAAACCTAATCACCGTATCTCACCAACTCTAAAATGCCCCTGAGTATAGGCCACATCATTATTTCACATATAGCCCAGAAAGAAAACAATGCTAATTAAACTTTGATTTCAGCGATTTTGTAAGAAAAAAAGTGTCTCACAATCATTGGAATATAGTATGCCAACCACCTCACCTCCTTAAAAACCAAAAATTTGGCTAGGCGCAGTGGCTCCCACTTCTAATCCCAGCACTTTAGGAGGCCGAGGCGGGCAGATCACTTGAGGTCAGGAGTTTGAGACCAGCCTGGCCAGCATGGTGAAACCCCGTCTCTACTAAGAATATAAAAATTAGCTGGGTGTAGTGGCGAGTGCCTGTAATCCCAGCTACTTGGGAGGCTGAGGCAGGAGAATCGCTTGAACCCGGGAGGCAGAGGTTGCAGTGAGCAGAGACTGCACCATTGCACTTCAGCCTAGGCGACAAGAGCGAAACTCCGTTTCAAAAAAATAATAAAAATTTTAAAAATAATAAAAACCAATAATTTTTCATCTTCCCCGTATCAGGACAAAGCTCCTGACCGTGTTCTACAAAGCCAGCATATTTCTCTCTTTTTTTTTTTTAAGCAGGCTCAGAAGGGAAAGGGTGTCTCTTGCTCAGGGGCCATGCTAATTTCTGTATCGTTTCAATTTTAATATATGTGCTGCGGAAGCGAGCACAGGTCTCTCTTCTTGATAGCACTTACCATGGTGGACATCTTAGTTTTGCTTATGTGTTTATCTGATCAGTATCTTTTGGGTTTTTTTTTGTTGTTTATTAGACAGTCTCACTGTGCCGCCCCAGGCTGGAGTGCAGTGGAGCGATCTTGGCTTGCTGCAACCACCGCCGCTTGGGTTCATGTGATTCTCATGCGTCAGCCTCCCGAATAGCTGGGATTACAGGCACCCACCATCATGCCCGGCTAATTTTTTTGTTTTTTTTTTTTTTTTTGTAGAGATGGCGTGAGCCACCGTGCCCGACCGGATTGGTTAGATACAACTTTCTTTTCTTTTTCTTTTTCTTTTTTTTTTTTGAGGCGGAGTTTCGCTCTTGTTGCCCAGGCTGGAGTGCAATGGCGCCATCTCGGCTCAGTGCAACCTCCGCCTGCTGGGTTCAAGCGATTCTCCTGCCTCAGCCTCCTGAATTGCTGGGATTACAGGCACCCGCCATCATGCCTGGCTAATTTTTATTTTTATTTTTTTGTAGAGGTGGGGTTGTAGAGATGGCGTGAGCCACCATGCCCAACCGGACTGGTTAGATACAACTTTCTTTTCTTTTCTTTTTTTTTGAGGCGGAGTTTCGCCCTTGTTTCCCGGGCTGGAGTGCAATGGCGCCATCTCGGCTCAGTGCAACCTCCGCCTGCTGGGTTCAAGCGATTCTCCTGCCTCAGCCTCCCGAATTGCTGGGACTACAGGCACCCGCCATCATGCACCGCCATCATGCCCGGCTAATTTTTGTATTTTTTGTAGAGATGGGGTTGTAGAGATGGCTTGAGCCACCATGCCCGGCCGGATGGGTTAGTTTTCTTTTCTTTTTTTTTTTTCTTTTGAGACGGAGTCTCGCTCTGTCGCCCAGGCTGGAATGCAGTGGCGTGATCTCTCAGGTCACTGCAAGCTCCGCCTATGCGGTTCACGCCATTCTCCTGCCTCAGCCTCCTGAGTAGCTGGGACTACAGGTGCCCGCTGCCACGCCTGGCTAATTTTGTTTTTTGTATTTTTAGTAGAGAGGGGGTCTCATCGTGTTAGCCAGAATGGTCTCAGTCTCCCGACCTCGTGATCCGCCAGTCTCGGCCTCCCAGAAGTGCTGGGATTACAGGCATGAGCCACTGCGCCTGGCCGGGTTAGTTTTCTTACCCCAAAAAACAGATACACCTTTTTTTTTTTTTTTTTTTGAGGCGGAGTTTCGCTTTTGTTGCCCAGGTTGGAGTACAATGGCGCCATCTCGGCTCCCCGCAACCTCCGGCTTCCAGGTTCAAGCGATTCTCCTGCCTAAGCCTCCCGAGTTGCTGGGACTACAGGCACCCGCCATCATACCCGGCCATCATGCCCGGCTAATTTTTGTATTTTTTGTAGAGATGGCTTGAGCCACCATGCCCGGTCGGATGGGTTAGTTTTCTTTTTTTTTTCTTTTGAGAAGGAGTCTAGCTTTGTTGCCCAGGCTAGAGTGCAGTGGCGCGATCTCTTGGGTCACTGCAAGCTCCGCCTACGCGGTTCACGCCATTCTCCTGCCTCAGCCTCCTGAGTAGCTGGGACTACAGGTGCCCGCTGCCACGCCTGGCTAATTTGTTTTTTTATTTTTAGTAGAGATGGGGTCTCATCGTGTTAGCCAGGATGGTCTCAGTCTCCCGACCTCGTGATCCTCCATCTCGGCCTCCCAAAAATGCTGGGATTACAGGCATGAGCCACTGCGCCCGCCGGGTTAGTTTTCTTACCCCAGAAAACAGATACACCTTTTTTTTTTTTTTTTTTTTTTTTTTTTTGAGGCGGAGTTTCGCTTTTGTTGCCCAGGTTGGAGTGCAATGGCGCCATCTCGGCTCACTGCAACCTCCGGCTCCCGGGTTCAAGCGATTCTCCTGCCTCAGCCTCCCCAGTATCTGGGATTACAGGCATGCGCCACCACCCCCGGCAAATGTTGTATTTTTAGTAGAGGCGGTGTTTTGCGGTGTTTTGCTGTGTTGGCCAGGCTGGTCTGAACTCCCGACCTCAGGTGAGCCACCGCGCCCGGCCCAACAGATACAACTTTCTACCTCACAATAATGTTTCAAGGATTATATGAGGTAAGATATACAAATTTTTTGCACATTTTCCTGCCCTATCTTACATTTTTGTTATGGTAAGGTCCTTTTGTACCAAGATGAGCCTTCCTCCTGTTTAAAACTGTATTAAAGTATATCTTCAGCATTTTTTAAAAAAGAACAGCCTGGCCAGCATCGTGAAACCCCATTTCTACTAAAAATACAAAAAAAAAAAAAAAAATTAGCCGGGCGTGGTGGCAGGCGCCTGTAATCCCAGCTACTCAGGAGGCTAAGGCAGGAGAATCGCTTGAGCCCGGGAGGTGGAGGTTGGAGGGAGCTGAGATCACGCCACTGCGGTCCATTCTGGGTGACAAAGCACGATTCTGCCTTAAAAAAAAAAAAAAAAAAAAAAAACAGAGAGAAAGAGAGAAATAGATTGCCATTTGGCTGGGAAAAGTGGTTTCCACATTCATACCCTTTAAAGCCTCCGCTCCGCCATTACAGTCTTCCGCACTTTGGTTCCCCAAGGCTCCCTCTTCTGAAGATGGCGGCCATGGGAGCCGAAGGGAGCTAGGAACCGCCCAGCGCGGTGGCTCACACCTGTAATCCCAGCACTTTGAGAGGCCAGGGTGGGCAGATCACCTGAGGTCGGGAGTTTGAGACCAGCCTCAACTCCCGTGGTGAAACCACGTCTCTACAAAAAAATACAAAAATTCACCGGGCATGGTGGCGCCGGCTCGTAGTCCCAGTTACTTGCAGGCCGAGGTGGGAAGATTACTTTAGCCCAGGAGTCCAGGGTACAGTGTACCGGGATTGCGCCACTGCATTCTAGCCTGCTTGGCTGGAGTGAGACCCTGTCTGAAAAAAATGTATAAAAAAGGGCCAAGAAGCTCTTGGCAACATTTTTAATGCTTTTACATTCTGCCCACTGTGTCAAACTAATTGTTCCCCATTAGTGGAGCTTGTTTAAGCTGTGACTAAAGGATGTTTTTATATAAGTGAAATAATTATTCCTAAATATTACTTTTAAACACGGATTTTGTTTAACCTTGTTTCTTTTTTGGAGGGTGGTAACACCAAGACTACTTTATTAAAAGCATAACTAAGAGCAATTGATGGATACATAAAGACGTAGTAGGCACATCCATGTAGTAGTGCCACTGTGAGGAGCATTCAGGAGTAATTCTGCCTTAATGCTTAGGTATGTATCTGATTTATGGAAGATAGGCTGTAGGCTGTATAACCCATGTACGTATATGTTAGGGACTGAATTATGTCTCCCCGCAAAAAGATTTTTGGAAGTCCTAACCCTGAGTACCACAGACTATGACCTTATTTAGAAACAAGGTCATTGCAGATGAAATTAGTTAAAATGAGATTCTGCTAGAGTAGCATGAGCCCCTGATCCAATACTACTGGTGTCCTTACTGCTGGTGTCCTTATGTGAAGACAGACACACAGAAAGCCATGTGATGATGAAGGCAGAGATTGGAGGGATGCAGCAAAAGTTGCCAAAGATTTTCAGCAAACTAGCAGAAGCTAAGAAGAGACTTCCCCTTCGGAAAGAAGGAGCATGGCCTTACTAACACCGTGAGTTATCCCCAGAATCGGGAGAAATAAATTTGTGTTATTTTAAGCCACCCCATTTGTGGTTCTTTGTTATGACGGTCCTGAGTGTGTGAAGCTATTTGTGGCCCACCTACTTGATTCACCTAAATATGTTAGTGGGAAAATAGAGTTGCCTGGGTGCGTCGGTCATTTCACACCTGTCCGAGCCTCCACCTGAGATAAATCACCATCTGTTTGGCACAATCCCCCAGCCTACCACTTGCCACTGGACCAAGGATAGACACCTGACTCTAGTGCAGTGAATCTACCGACTGACCAGCAGCCATAGGACTTGGGTGGCCTGGTGTGGAAAGAGGAGCCCCTTCTTGAAAATGGGGACTAATCTGGGCATGGTGGCTCACGCCCTGTAATCCCAGCACTTTGGGTGGCTGAGGCGGGCAGATCATGAGGTGAGGAGATCGAGACCATCCTGGCTAACATGGTGAAACCCCGTATCTACTAAAAATACAAAAAAAAAGCCAGGCATAGCAGCGGGCGCCTGTAGTCCCAGCTACTCGGGAGGCTGGGGCAGGAGAATTGCTTGAACCCGGGAGGCGGAGGCTGCAGTGAGCCAAGATAGTGCCACTGCACTCCAGCCTGGGCAACAGAGCAAGACTCCGTCTCAAAAAAAAACAACAACAAAAAAAAGAAAATGGGGACTAAGACATAGAAGAATATAGCTGCAGAGAGTAGCTTCAGGGAACTGAAATAGGTTCAGAGGAAGCTCGAAGTGGCCATTCTGAAGTTTATGCAAACTGCTGGCCAGGAGAGGTGAAAAAAAAAAATATAGAAGAGACATGACAGTGGGACAGGGGATTTGTTACTCTCACTCCAGGCTACAAGTTGCCTCTCCACAATTAATGTCACCTTTTTGTAGAGAACCCAACTTTTCAGGTCTGGCATGGTAGCTCACACCTGCAATCCCAGCACTTTGGGAGGCCGAGGCAGGTGGATCACTTGAGGTCATGAGCTCAAGACTAGCTTGGCCAACATGGCGAAACCCTGTTTCTACTAAAATACAAAAAATCGCCGGGCATGGTGGCACCTGCCTATAATCCCAGCACTCAGGAGGCCAAGGCAGAAGAATTGCTTGAACCCAGTAGGCAGAGGTTGCAGTGAGCTGAGATTATGCCACTGCAGTCCAGGCTGGGTGACAGAGGGAGACTCCGTCTCAAAAGAAAAAAAACTTTTAGATAGGCTTAATGCTTCCCATTTTGATGGGTTGGTGGTGGTGGTGAATTTCCATAATATAGGGAGTTGAGTGGTTTTTGAGGGAGAAGGGCCCTCAAATCCAACCTCGTGTCCTAACCTCTCTGACAGCTAAGTGTGACTTGGAAGCTAAGTATTAACTAAGGACTTTTAGAAAGTTTCTTTAAAGGGAGGTGGGATAGGCGGGGCGCGGTGGCTCACGCCTGTAATCCCAGCGCTTTGGGAGGCCAAGGCGGGCGGATCACAAGGTCAGGAGATCGAGACCACGGTGAAACCCCGTCTCTACTAAAAATACAAAAAATTAGCCGGGCGCGGTTGTGGGCGCCTGTAGTCGCAGCTACTCGGGAGGCTGAGGCAGGAGAATGGCGTGAACCCGGGAGGCGGAGCTTGCAGTGAGCCGAGATCGCGCCACTGCACTCCAGCCTGGGCGACAGAGCGAGACTCCGTCTCAGAAAAAAAAAAAAAAAAAGGGAGGTGGGATAGGGCTGGGCCTCTTCGTCGTCTGGCTACTTAGAAATAAAATCAAGGGTGAGAGGTAAAATGGATAATAGGAGGCAGCATCCCTCCCCAACGCACCACAACCCTGTGCTGGACTCCCAAGAGCACGTGGCATAGCAGTGTATTCTGCCATTCCGCTGTGTACCACCCTCTGTCCTGTCTTGCCTTTCCCTTTCTCTTCAGTTCTTTCTGTTTCCTTTTATTTCTTTTCCTTCTTGTTTGTCTTTACCTACCCGGCATAAAAATGCTGGTTAGTACCTTTGGGTTCCTCATTCTGGTTACCTGTTGCAGTGAGTCTGTATCCTGAGAAATTCATGGAGATCACCATGATTAGAAGTCATGGCTACTGAGCCAAGCGTCATAGACTTGAAGCCTAGCAGCTTCCAGGGGCTCCAGGACCATCAGGTGGGAAGGCCCTGAGGGGTCCGGGACAGCTCCAGACTAGCTCCACAGGGGCAGAAGTGTACCAGGGCCTACCTGCTGCTCCACCACGGGCTCGGCTACTTGTCTCCCACCACGTCTCTGGGTCTACATGTCCCTCGGCTTTTGCTTCCCATACCAAAGGCTCAGTTCTGAGCCTCAAGTTCCATTTCCTCCCACCAGAGGATCTGACGCTCTCATTCAGCCACTCCGCCCTGTTTGGGAGCTTTCTCCCACAGTCAAGCCAGTCTATTGCCCATCCTTGGATCATGTGGTAGGAGCTGATGTTTTTACCACCCGCCTCTGTCCGTCTTCTTGTGGTTACAGTGCCCTCGTTTTCCACAGGAAAGTCATGCCTCCCTCACCCTCATTTTGTATGGTCCAAATAGTGTCATATGGACCCACCATCCTCAGTGTCCATAGTGATGCAGAGATAGGTCCACTCCCCAATCTTAGCCAATGAGATGCTTGAGAAAGGCACACTTCCTTTATCCCTGAACTTGCGGTTGTAGTGATGTGAACCAGGGTCTAGCAGCCATGCTGTCACCACCAGGGACAACCTACCTACAGATGCAGTCAATGTGGAGGGAGAGGAACCAACGGGTGAAGGAGAGGTGGGGTCTCTGTGGCACTGTTTGAGCCTCCACAGCCAGCTAGGCATTACCGTTAGGTGAGTCAATAGGCTCCTCTTCTTTGCTCAGATCAGGTTGAGAGGGTTTTTCATCACCTGTAACTGAAAATGTCCTAACTAGTCCAGGTCAGTTGGCCGCCCTGGTGCAATCAGCAGTGGCTGGAGTAGCAGGCCAGATGTCACCTGCAGAACAAAGTGTGCTCAAGTCAGCCCTTGAAATGGGGCTGTGGGACGGGCAGTGTGAAGCTGAGTCTTTCCACTATAAATAAGGCTGTGCAAGGCCAAGTTAATACATGTTTGGAGTTCATAAATCATGGTGGCTATGGTTATCAAATTAAAAAAAAATCAAAACCACCAGTAGCCTCAAAAAACACATGATTGGAAATGTGAGAGGCTGTCAGGAGCCCTGGTCCGTGGGCAGCCTCGCTGGAAGTGCTGTGACCATGTGTGTGTTTGAACCAGGACAAACTGCTGATGTAGACATCTCCCCAGATCCATTCCTCTAAACTGTGTAAAGTGATTATGTATTGAATCACTTGCCTAAGACAGAGTAGTGTCTGTTTGCTGAATGAGATTCTTCCCCACAATATGGTTTGGATTTGTGTCCTTGCCCCCATCTCATGTCCAGATTGTAATCCCAGTGTTGGAGGAGGGGCTTGGTGGGAGGTGTTTAGATCATGGGGGCGGAATTCCCTCTTGCTGTTGTGATAGTGAGTGAGTTCTCATGAGATCTGGTTGTTTAAAAGTGTGCAGCACCTCCCCCTTCTCTCTGTCTTCCTCCTCTGTCCATGTAAGATGGGGCGAGCTTCCCCTTCACCTCCCATCATGACTGTAAGTTTCCTGAGGCCTCCCCAGCGATGCTTCCTGTACAGCCTGTGGAACTGTGAGTCACTTAAAACCTCTTTTCTTTATAAATTACCCAGTTTCAGGTAGTTCTTTATAGCAATGCAAGAACAGACTAATATACCCCCTTTCTCAAAGACTGCCACTTCTATATTCTGTATTTTAGAAGTCAGCACTATTCGAGGAATTGAAATGAAACCTAAGGTAAAATAAAGCTAGCAAACAAAGGAGAGATTTGTGTAGACAGTCTAGACAAGTTTACATTCCACATTAAACACTTGCATTTATTTAACAGTTTCATTTATGACTTTACAGTTGTTTAATAAATATTATGGCATTCCAACTAGGAAGATAGTATCACCCCTTTACACATGAGAAAATCAAATGAATGGCTTAAGGCAAAAATTCTTTTATTAGTACCCAAAAGTCTAGACTTTGTTATTATTTTAAATTTAGAAAAGTAAAATTTCAATAGTTAGTGGCTAGCAAAACTGTATTTTTTTTTTTTTTTTGAGAGGGAGTCGTGCTCTGTTGCCCAGGCTGGAGTGCAGTGGTGTGATCTCGGCTTCCTGTAAGCTCTGCCTCCTGGGTTCACGCCATTCTCCTGCCTCAGCCTACAGGTGCCCACCACCACGGCCGGCTAATTTTTTTGTATTTTTAGTGGAGATGGGATTTAGCCAGGATGGTCTCGATCTCCTGACCTTGTGATCCGCCTGCCTCGGCCTCCCAAAGTGCTGGGATTACAGGCGTCAGCCACCGCGCCCGGCCCCAAAACTGATATTTTTAAGTGTGAACTAATAATTTGGTTAGGTTTATTCAGAAAATAAACTTAAAGGATTTAGGGATTTGCAAGCTTCAGTTTGAAGTAGGTTTAGATAGCTAAAGATCTTTGGATTTTGTAAAGAGAAAATTAATTGAAGAAAGAATTTAAGGTAAATATGATTTATGACTGTCTGTTTTAGATGTGAAGTGGTAAACAATATTGGCAAAGCCACAGATTGGGAGTAGAGTGGGGGAAGGAAGACAGGAAGATAGTCAGGTAAAGGAGTTTGTAAGTCATTCATAACCAACCAACACTACCCATATAGCATGATAGTTATGAATATACCAAGGCCTTTTAGACCACTCTGGAATGCACTTTGACCCTCTCTTTTAAATCATGAATTTCTATTTTTTTTTTAAGCCAAAGTCTCGCTCTGTCACCCAGGCTGGAGTGAAGTGGTGCAATCTCAGCTCACTGCAACCTCCATCTCCCAGGTTCAAGCAGTTTTCCTGCCTTTGCCTCCCAAGTAGCTGGGACTACAGGTGGCCGCCACCACGCCCAGCTAAGTTTTGTATTTTTGATAGAGATGGGTTTCACCATGTTGGCCAGGCTGATCTCAAACTCCTGACCTCAGGTGATCCACCCACCTCGGCTTCCCACAGTGTTGGGATTACAGACATGAGCCACCACCCCTGACCTAAATCATGAATTTCTTCCTTAATTTGTGCAAAATTTAGTGTACTTGCATTTCCTTCTGTGTTCTTTTCTATCCTTAAGATTTTTCAGTGCAGAAATATTCTTGTGTGGGATAGACATTAAAAGACGAAACTGGAAGCCGGGTACTGTGGCTCATGCCTATAATCCCAGCACTTTGGGAGGCTGAGGCAGGTGGATCATCTGAGTTCAGGAGTTTGAGACCAGTCTGACCAACATGGGGAAACCCTGTCTCTACTAAAAATACAAAATTAGCCAGGTGTGGTGGTGCATGCCTGTAATCCCAGCTACTTTGGAGGCTGAGGTGTGAGAATCCCTTGAACATGGGAGGCAGAGGTTGCAGTGAGCTGAGATTGCGCCATTGTACTCCAGCCTGGGTAACAAGAGTAAAACTTTGTCTCAAAAAAAGAAAAAAAGAAAAGAAGAAGAAACTGGTAATTGGGAAGATGAAGTAAAACAGGAGTAAGAACTTTGCATTGCAGCCCTAGTGGGTTATGGTGGAGGGAAGGAAGCAGAGGTGGGTACCTGAGACCATAGGACTGCACTTGCATAGAACATGTATGATCCAGATAGATGCAGCCAGGTCTTGGTGCACTGCTGTGTTTAAGGTGTGCTGTGAGCTAAGCCTCTGCAGCATAGTTTATGGTGGTCCTATCCCCTTGTAAAAATTATCTTTTGAACTCACCCATTGTCACCTCTATCCTTCATTCAGCTTTTGCTTATGCTACTCCTCCCCTTGGAACACCCTTTCCCCAGTCTTTGCCTAGTGTCATTCATCCTGTTAGATCTGCCTGCATCTCTGCCAAGAATCCCCTTAACTTGGCCTTTTTTAGGGGTGAGTTTGAGGAGAAAGCTTAGGAAATAATAAGCCAAATGTTTGTGTCTTAAAACATCCAGGTAACTCTGGATAGTGACAGCCAACAACGTGGAGTCATAAAAGCAAAAATAAACATTTGAATAAGTAACAAGACATTGAAGACAATATCTCTTGACATAATCAACAACAGGCAACATCAGTTTCTTAGCATCTCATAGAGACTGATAAAGGAGACAATTTCTTTCTAGCAAACAAGAGATGGTGAATGGAAATTAGCCTCTTCTAATGTAACCTGTATAGACTAAACACTGTAAAAGCCTGATGTTCAGCTAGCACATGGTCATGAATCCAGCTTTTAGTACAATGCCAAGCACAGTGTGAACTCAGTACATATTTGTTGGATTAATAAATATTAGTCCTATTTGCTGTTGGATTAAAAGCAAGTATAGAGGTCGGGCGCTGTGGCTCATGCCTGTAATCCTAGCACTTTGGGAGGCTGAGGCTAGTGGATCACCTAAAGTCAGGAGTTCCAGACCAGCCTCGCCAACATGGTGAAACCCCGTGTCTACTAAAAATACAAAAAATTAGCCAGGCATGGTGGCGGGTGCCTGTAATCTCAGCTACTTGGGAGGCAGAGGCAGGAGAATCACTTGAACCCCGGAGATGGAGGTTGCAGTGAGCCGAGATCACACCATTGCACTCCAGCCTGGGCAACAAGAGTGAAACTCCATCTCAAAAATAAATAGCAAGTATGGAGCACAAAAATGGCACAAAGCAAGGAAGTAAGTCAGGAAGGGTTTTATGCAGGTTGTGACTATATGATATGCATCTCAAAAAATGTTATATTTTCCGGAGGAAGTAGGGAGCTGGAATAATTCTAGGCAGGAGGGATTCATTTTAGCAGTGAGTGAATTGTGATACTACAGCTGGGAAGTACAGGGATGTGCTGAAATGTAGGGCATAGTCAGTGGCTAGAATGAGATGATGCTGAAGGGGAGATGGACAGGGGTCACTCCTTGGCCTTCTGTGCCAACCCAAGGATTTGGGCCACGGGGAAGGAAAAAAGATCACATCGACATCAGCATCTTAGTAAGAGGCCTTTGGCTGCTGTGTTGAAGATAGCTTGGATCAGTTCAAGCCCGTAGAGGCAGAGAGCTTTCTTTATTAGATTTTGTCATGATCTTCTACAGCACCACAGAGTTGAATGTCAAGTTATATTAAGGAAGTGAAATCAATAGAATTTAGTCATGGAGTTGATGTTTTGTGATGACAGAGGCTAAGAGAGTCTAGAATGACTCAACTAGTGCCACCAAAATAAGGAATACAGGAAGTGGACTAGGTAGGTTTCTAAGGGAAGATGATGAGATCAGTTTTTTTATAGCTGAGTATAAACTACCCCTGTGGATTACAGGTGGGTGTGCACAGTAAGCAGCTGCATAATTTAGTACAGATACAGATTTTGATACAGATTTTGACTCAGCAGCACTGAAAACTGTTTGAATTAGATTACCTAGACAGAGGAGGGATGTCACTAAGGACAGAGCTTCCACATTTAGAAGTCAGGCTGGGTGTGGTGGCTCACGCCTGTAATCCCAGCACTTCGGGAGGCCAAGACAGAAGGTTCACTTTGAGGCCAGGAGTTCAAGACCCACCTAAGTAATATAACAAGACCCTGTCCCTACAAAAAGAAAATAAATAAATTATGTTTTTAAAAATAAACATTTAAGAAGTGAAGGCAGAGGAGTACTTGTGTCCTCACTTTTACATGTACTTTTTACTTTTGGGGGAAAATGTACATCATTGATATTGGTGTTCTAATCTCCACAAGTTATTTGAGGTTGGGTTAAATATTTTTCATTGTAAGTAACGAATTGCGTTTGGAGCAGGAACAGTCTGAAAAAACAGTGTTAGTAAAGGCATGGGAAAAGGCCTCCTCTGTGTGATGTCCCAAGGAGTGTAAATTAGTACATCCTTCCTGTGGCAGAAACCATTAGTTGCCCCCAATGTCCATTTTCCCTTTTCCTTAGTAAACAATTATCTGACTTTTAGCCGAACACATGGGCTTTAGAGAAAAAAAATTTTTAAAAAGACTTCATTTCTCATCCTCCCTTACAGCTACAGCTAGCCATGTGACTAAATTCTGGCTAAGGGGATGGCAGTGGAAGGGGTGACTGACTACACAGAAGAATCTGTGAGAGTTGGACCCTTTTCATCTCTTCCTTCTTTCTGCTGTTTAGAATGCAGATTCTGTGGCTAGGACTTCAGCAGCTATCTGGTACCACGCAAAAGCAGCCAAATTCTGAAAGTGACGGAAAACCCAAATGAAAGGGGCCTGGTTCCCTGGGTTATGGACTGCACCTCTTTTTTTCTTTTTTTTTTTTTTTTTTTTTTTTTAGATGGAGTCTTGCTCTGTCGCCCAGGCTGGAGTGCAGTGGCACAATCTCGGCTCACTGCAACCTTCGCCTCCCAGGTTCAAGCAATTCTCCTGCCTCAGGCTCCCTAGTAGCTGGGACTACAGGCGCCCATCACCATGCCTGGCTAATTTTTGTATTTTTTAGCAGAAGCGAGGTTTCACCATGTTGGCCAGGCTGGTCTCAAACTCCTGACCTCGTGATCCACCCGCCTCGGCCTCCCAAAGTGCTAGGATTACAGGTGTGAGCCACTGCGCCCAGCCTCAGGACTGCCTCTTTTTTTTTTACATAAATGCCTGTCTGTATAAGCCACCCTTTTGGCTATTCTGTCTCATTCAACTGAACATAGTTCTGTCTGATGTGCTTCCCAAAGACAGCTTAGCAATGTTTTGTCAAGTAACATGTGCACATCCTTTATTCTGGCATCCCATCTCAGGGAATTTACCCTAAGGAAATAATTACGCAAATAGGGAGTGGGGAAGAGTAAAATAAAAGTCCTTCAAAGAAAATTGGTTAAGTAAATTAAAATTATGTAAAAAGGAACACTGTGAAGCCACTAAAAATAATGATGCTATATTTAGACATCACATGAATAGATGTCTGTGACATAAAGTATAAGAAGAGATTATAGACGAGCATGTTTAGAATTATCCCATTCATATAAAACGTATACACACATACAAATGAATCTATATAAGTATATAGATACTCAGAAATACTTGGTGGATATCTGTAAGTATAAAAATATTTCAATATTCTTTGCCAGGCGTGGTGGCACACGCGTGTAATCCCAACACTTTGGAAGGCCGAGGCAGGCGGATCACCAGATCAGGAGTTCGAGACCATCCTGACCAACATGGTGAAAGCCCGTCTCTACTAAAAATACAAAAGTTAGCTGGGCATGGTGGTGCGTGCCTGTAATCCCAGCTACTCAGGATGCTGAGGCAGGAGAATCACTTGAACCCAGGAGGCGGAGGTTGCAGTGAGCCGAGATCGTGCCATTGCATTCTAACCTGGGTGGCAGAGCGAGACTCTGTCTCAAAAAAAAAAATCCAATATTTTTCAATACCTGGAAATGGACTTTTTTTTTTTATAGTTTCTTCCCATGCTTTTATTTTTAAACTATTATTTAAACTATTTATGATCAGCTTGACCATTATTATAAAAACTATAACGTCTTTTTAATTTTTTTAAGTGCTCTCTTTAAAAACCTAGTATCATTAAGAAAATAGTCCGGGCACAGTGGCTCATGCTTGTAATCCCAGCACTTTGGGAGGCCAAGGTGGGAGGATTACTTGAGCTCAGGAGCTTGAGACCAGCCTGGGCAACATAGCGAGATCTGTGTGTGTGTGTGTGTGTGTGTGTGTGTGTGTGTGTGTGTGTGTGAGTGAGATGAAGTTTCACTCTTGTTGCCCAGGCTGGAGTGCGATGGCATAATCTTGGCTCACCACAACCTCCACCTCCCGGCTTCAAACGATTCTCCTGCCTCGGCCTCCTAAGTAGCTGGGATTACAGGCATGTGCCACCACGCCCGGCTAACTTTGTATTTTTAGTAGAGACAGGGTTTCTCCATGTTAGTCACACTGGTCTATGAACTTCCGACCTCAGGTGATCTGCCCACCTCAGCCTACCAAAGTGCTCAGATTACAGGCATGAGCCACCGTGCCCAGCCTACTTTTTCTTTAGAAATATATTCACAGGCAATGGGAAGTCCTTGAAGGAATATGTAATGGGAGACGTGCAGTGGCATGATCTCAGCTCACTGCAGTCTCTGCTTCCCGGGTTCAAGTGATTCTCCTGCCTCAGCCTCCTGAGTACCTGGGATTACAGGCACGCGCCACCACACCCAGCTAATTTTTTTTTTTTTTTTTTTTTTGTATTTTTAGTGGAGATGGAGTTTCACCATGTTGGCCAGGCTGGTCTTAAACTCCTGAGCTCAAGTAATCCACCTGCCTCAGCCTACCAAAGTGCTGGGATTACAGGCCTGAACCACCACACCCAGTCCTGTGGTATAGGTTTTCATAGCCAATCTAAGGCAAGTAGAAGGGGTGGATTAGAGGGAGATTTTAGAGTTGAATTGAGGCTTGGTGACAGATTGAATGAGGGATGAAGACGTATAGGGTCTTC
Source organism: Macaca thibetana thibetana (assembly GCF_024542745.1). NCBI lineage: Eukaryota > Metazoa > Chordata > Mammalia > Primates > Cercopithecidae > Macaca > Macaca thibetana. The sequence continues at coordinate 12,682,621 of NC_065589.1, read as the reverse complement.
CAGATTTCTGTCTTGGGTGATTGGAATTGGGATATCATTAAAATAAGAACAATAAAGAAATAAGGAAATCTAGCTGAGTGTGGTGTCATGTGCCTATAGTCTCAGTTACTTGAAGCAGGAGGATCCCTTTAGTATAAAAGAGTTCAAGTCCAACCATCTCTTAAAAAAGAAAGAAACAAAGAAAGAAAAGAAAAATATGCTGCTCTGCCTACAGAGTAGCCATTTTTTCTTCTTTTACTTTCTTAATAAACTTACTTTCACTTTACAAACAATAAAAATTAAGAAAACAGAAGAAGAAAGAAAAAAAAAGCAAATCTGTATGGTCTTTCTTCTCCTACTAAAATGTAAGCTCCATTGGAACAGGGACTTTTAATCATTTTATATACGGCTGTATCCCTAGCACCTAGTAAGAGTGCATGGCACAGAGCTGACACTCAATAAATATTTGTTGAATGATTATTTCCCGGTTAAGCCACTAAAAAGATCATTGCTGACTTAAGCAATAGCAGTCTCCATGTGGAGCTAGGCTATAGTACGTTGAAAAGTGATTGGAAGTGAGGAATTTGAGACAATACAAAGACAACACTTTAAAAGAACTTGTCTCTTGATGCCGGGCGCAGTGGCTCACGTCTGTAATCCCAGCACTTTGGGAGGCAGAGGTGGGCAGATTACGAGGTCAGGAGATGGACACCATCCTGGCTAACACGGTGAAACCCTGTCTCTACTAAAAATACAAAAAAATTAGCCGGGCGAGGTGGCGGGCGCCTGTAGTCCCAGCTACTCGGGAGGCTGAGGCAGGAGAATGGCCTGAACCCAGAGGCGGAGCTTGCCACTGCACTCCTGCCTGGGGGACAGAGCGAGACTCCGTCTCAAAAACAAACAAACAAACAAACAAAAAACTTGTCTCTGGAATACAACAGATACATTAGATGGTAGCCAGCTGGAAGATAATTTACATTAAATTGTCTCAGGAAAAATTAATCATAGCATGTAGCTTCAGTGCCTCCAGCAGCCACCCTGAGCTCTAGGACAGGGGAAACTGGCCCAAGGGAGCTGGCAAGAGCAGTGAGACCAGGAGCTTGCTTTAAAACCACAGCCCAGGCCAGGCACAGTGGCTCACACCTATAGTCCAAGCACTTTGGGAGCCTAAGGTGGGCGGATCACGAGGTTAGGAGTTCGAGACCAGCCGGCCAGCATGGTGAAACCCCGTCTCTACTAAAAATACAAAAATTAGCTGGGCATGGTGGCATGTGCCTGTAATTCCAGTGACTCAGGAGGCTGAGGCAGGAGAATCGCTTGAACTAGGAGGCAGAGGTTGCAGTGAGCTGAGATCACACCGCTGCACTCCAGCCTGGGCAACAGAGCAAGACTCCATCTCAAAAATAAAAAAATCACAGCCCAAAGGTAAAAGAGAGCTGAGTGTAAGACAGTGAGAGAGGAAAGTGAGGTATGGAGGTAAAGTAAGTTCTGTCTAAGGTCAAAAATGTCAAAAGACAACATTACAACAAATTTTATCATAGATCTAATTAGTTATTATTTGCAATTCATGAGTCAGGGCAGCCTCCTTTCTACAGAACAGAATGAGAGCTTCCACTGAGCAGTGGCCGAACGGTGGGTTTTGTAAGATGGAAAATAAGGAAACAGAACAATAGGGTAAAAAATCATGTTGGTTAACACAGGTTACTTCAGGCTACTTTTTTTTTGAGATGGAGTCTCGCTCAGCCGCCCAGGCTGGAGTGCACTGGGGCAATCTTGGCTCACTGCAACCACTGTCTTCTGGGTTCAAGTGATTCTCCTGTCTCAGCCTCCCAAATGTCTGGGATTACAGGCATGCGCCATTATGCCCCACTAATTATTTTATTTTGAGATGGAATCTCACTCTGTTGCCCAGGCTGGAGTGCCGTGTTGTGATCTCAGCTCACTGCAACCTCCGCCTCCCGGGTTCAAGCAATTCTCCTGCCTCAGCCTCCCGAGTAGCTGAGACTACAGGTGTGTGCCACCACACCCGGCTAATTTTTTGTATTTTTAGTAGAGACGTGTTTCACCTTGTTAGCTAGGATGGTCTCGATCTCCCGACCTTGTTATCCACTCGCCTCAACCTCCCAAAGTGCTAGGATTATAGGCATGAGCCACCGCGCCTGGCCCAGGCAACTTTTTTCTTTTTCTTCAGACGGAGTTTCACTTTTGTTGCCTAGGCTGGATTGCAGTGGCGTGATCTCGGCTCACTACAACCTCCACTTCCCGGGTTCAAGCGATTCTCCTGTCTCAGCCTCCCGAGTAGCTGGGATTACAGGCACGTGCCACCATGCCCGGCTAAGTTTTATATTAGTAGAGATGGGGTTTCATCGTATTGGTCAGGCTGGTCTTGAACTCCTGATCTCAGGTGATCTCCCTGCCTCAGCCTCCCAAAGAGCTGGGATTACAGGCATGAGCCACGGCGCCCAGCCCAGGGTACCTTTTTGTAACGCATTAAAGCAGAAAGGACTTCCTTATGATGCTTACTCAAGTAGACTGGAATCTCCTGATGTCAGGGAAAATTGATCTGTTTTGAGATCTATCTTCTCCCTTAAAGTTTCAGTTGGATGATGTGGCATTTAGAAGAAGTGATTCCATTTTAGTTGGTCTGCTTTCTTGGGGCCTAGTGCAGGAGCACAGTCCAAAACAATGGTCTCCCATAATTTTTGTTTAACTGAAGCTAGCAAGTGGAAACAAGGAAAGATCTAGATTATATGACTTGTCATGTGATTGCAAGTGATTTTGCTCAATTCCAATTTAGCTTAAACACAAAGGACCCTGTAATGCTTTGGCCATTTGAGCCTGAAAATGAAATGTCATAAATATTGACACGAAAGCTCTCGCCAAGTTTTGCACTGTGGTCATGGCTATACCTTAGTAAAAAAAAAAATTTTGCAGGAAAAGTTTTATTTAAACTTTTTTTCAAGAAAATGTTTTTTTTTCTCCCTAACAGAACATTTCATAAGCTATTTTAATTACTGCATCTAATTTTTTTAGGCATTGCTTTATTTTATTTTATTATTTTTTTTATTTTATTATTATTTTTTTTTGAGACAGAGTCTCGCTCTGTCGCCCAGGCTGGAGTGCAGTGGCACGATCTCGGCTCACTGCAAGCTCTGCCTCCCGGGTTCACCCCATTCTCCTGCCTCAGCCTCCCGAGTAGCTGGACTACAGGTGCCCGCCACCAGGCCCGGCTAATTTTTTGTATTTTTAGGAGAGACGGGGTTTCACCGTGTTAGCCAGGGTGGTCTCGATCTCCTGACCTCGTGATCCGCCCGCCTTGGCCTCCCAAAGTGCTGGGATTACAGGCGTGAGCCACCGCGCCCGGCTGCTTTATTTTAAATTGTGTGTTTGAAAGTTTATAACTGTCATAACCAGACTACAGGCCAGACAACTTTAGGTTTGGTGGAGAAGGACATTCCCTTGAATTTTCTCATCTTCTTTTCCCTCTAATTTCTGCTTTCCTCCCTTAAATCCTCTTCATTCCTTGCCTTAGGGGAGTTTCCCAAGACAATACATGGAGATGCAAGAGTTAAGGAGTTTTAAATTTCAAAAGCCCAAACATTGGGTAGAGGCTTAAAGTTTAAGACAGATAATACAATGGTTAGAATATGCAGAGTCCATCTCTGTATTCTCTAATCAAGCAAACATCTCAGATTGCAAGAGGAAAAGATATTCTGAGAGAAAGAGGTTAGATACTGCTGTTTCCCATGAGACATCCTCAGCTTTCAATCAAGTTGCGGGGGTGAAGGTCAGTAAACCAGTGGCTGAGCAAACCTCCACCCCGACCTTTCTCACAGGGCCGCAGATGAATGGGAAAGCCAGCCAAGAAATCTGAAGTGCCTCACATCCCCAGCACTTTGCTAAAGGAGGTGGTGGCTGGACAGGTTAAGACACCCTCCCAGCCCCCCAGCCTCCTGCAGGACTCAGGGAGCCATTAGACACCTTCTTCTGCAGCCAGCAGTGGGGCAGTGTTGCCAAGAGGGTACCAGGCGGAGAATCCTGTAGCCTTCACCTGTGCAACTGACAACAGACTGCAGATGGGATGGAGGGCATCTTGCCTGATGCTGGCCAGTAGATCATGACATGGAGAACTCACCACTATTCTGGGAAACTTGGACTTTGACTCAACAGAGAAGTGAGGGAGGTGCCAACGTGAGCAAGATTTGGTTTTAGGAAACATTTTCTCGGGTTGGGATAGAAAGAGATGTTTTTCCCTGTTTACGTTGTTCATTTTGCCATGTGCATGTATTGCCTATTTGAAAAGAAATAGGCCGGGTGCGTTGGCTCACACCTGTAATCCCAGCACTTTGGGAGGCTGAGGCGAGTGGATCACCTGAGGTCAGGAGTTCGAGACCAGCCTGGCCAGCATGGCAAAACCCCACCTCTACTAAAAACACACAAAAATTAGCTGGGCGTGGTGGCAGGCACCCGTAATCCTAGCTACTTGGAGGGCCGAGGCAGGAGAATTGCTTGAACCCGGGAGGCGGAGGTTGCAGTGAGTGGAGATCGTGCCATTGCACTCCAGCCTGGGCAACAGAGCAAGACTCTGTCAAAAAATAAAAAAGAAAAGAAAAGAAAAATAAAATAGCGCTCAGTTAGAAAAAAAAAATTCTTGGCAGGTGTGGTGGCTCTTGCCTGTAATCTCAGCACTTTGGGAGGCCAAGGTGGGCAGATCTCTTGAGGTCAGGAGTTTGAGACCAGCCTGGGCAACATGGCAAAACCCATCTCTACCAACAATTGTTAAAAATTGGCCAAGCATAGGGCTACATACCTGTAGTCCCAGCTACTCAGGGGCTGAGTTGGGAGCCTCACTTGAGCCCTGCCTGCAGTAAGCTGAGGTCGCGCCACCGCACTCCAGCCTGACAGACAGAGTGAGATCCTGTCTCAGAGAAAAAAAAATAGAAAAATGATTTTTGTTTTCAAGAGGTGAAGGAGAGAGGAGGGAAAAAGAGAACAAGAAAAATTTATTTCTTGCACATCTTTGTTAGTGAAATGAGAATCCTGTACTCCCTTAGTATAACAGTAAAAATTTAAAGTATTGAAAGCCACTGATTCATCTTTTACAAGTCAACATAATTATTTCTTTTTTAAAACATTTTAAAGACAGAGTCCGTCCTGTTCCTTAGGTTGGAGTGCAGTGGCGTGATCACAGCCCACTGCAGCCTTGCCCTGCCCACCTCGAGGGATACATATGCCTTAGCCTCCCAAGTAGCTGAGACTATAGGCATGTGCCATCACCCAGCTAATTTATTTATTTTTGTAGAGACGGGGTCTTGCTTTACTGCCTAAGCTGCTCTGGAACTCCTGGCATCAAGCTCTTTTCCCACATTGGCCTCTCAAAGTGCTGGGATTGTAGGTGTGAGCTACCACACTCAACCTTATTTAATTGATAACTATGTTGACTCAATAGGTAAATGAATGATGCAACTATCACTACAAACCCTTTGTTTTTTTGTTGTTTGTTTTGTTTTTGAGATGGAGTCTCACTCTGTCTCCCAGGCTGGAATGCAATGGCCCTATCTCAGCTCACAGTAACCTCCGTCCCCTGGGTTCAAGCAATTCTCCTGCCTCAGCCTCCCTAGTATCTGGGATTACAGACATGCGCCATCACACCTGGCTAATTTTTGTATTTTTAGTAGAGACGGGGTTTTGCCATGTTGGCGAGGCTGTTCTGGAACTCCTGACCTCAAGTGATCTGCCCACTTTGGCCTCCCAAAGTTCTAGGATTACAGACGTGGCCACTGCACCTGGCAATTTTTTTTTTTTCTTTTTTGAGACGGAGTCTTGCTCTGTCACCCAGGCTGGAGTACATTGGTGCCATCTCGGCTCACTGCAACCTCTGCCTCCCGGGTTCAAGCAATTCTCCTGCCTCAGCCTCCCGAGTAGCTGGGACTACAGACATGTGCCACCACGCCCGGCTAATGTTTTTGTATTTTTAGTAGAGGCAGGGTTTCACCATGTTGGTCAGGCTGATCTTGAACTCCTGACCTCAAATGATCTGCCTGCCTCAGCCTCCCAAAGTGTTGGGATTACAGGCATGAGCCACCGCGCCCAGCCCAATAACCCTACTTAAAATTGAACCCTCATCCCCTGCCCAACACTTTTTATCTTTTCCTTGTTTATTTTTCTTCACAGCATTTTTCAATAACACACTATGAAATATGTTGGCCAGGTATGGTGGTTTATGCCTGTAATCCCAGCACTTTGGGAGACTAAGGTGGGCAGATTGTTTGAGCCTGGGCAATATGGCAAAACCCTATCTCTATAAAAACTTTGCTGGGCATGCTGGCACATGCCTGTAGTCCCAGCTACTTGGGAGGCTGAAGTGGTAGGATCATTTGAATCCAGGAGGTCAAGGCTGGCGTGAGCCCTGCTTGTGCCACTGCACTCCAGTCTGGGCAACAGAGTGAGACCCTATCTCAGAAAAATAAAAAAAGAGAGAAATATGTTTACTTCTTTTATGTATTATGTTTTATGTCTACCTCCTTTTTCTCTCCCTCATCAAAGAATGGAATCCCCATGGGAGTAGGGGGCTTTGTCTGTTTTGCCTACAACAATGCCCTCTGTGTTTGTGGAATGAATTAAATACTATGATTGCTCAAGCACACCATTCGAACTCCTATCAAATTTAAGTACAAAACCCATCTAATTCCAAATATAAATAATTTGTGGATTGGCATCATATGAATTATGAACACCACTACTTCTCTACATTATCATGGCCAATGAAAAGTTAAGGCTTTCTGTCATTCCTGTAAGGAAACAGGTTTAACAGGTTTTAGACTATGGGACCAAATAGACCTGGATTCAGGTCCCACTGGGCAGTGAATGGTTGAGGGCAAGTTCTTCTAAACCTCCTTTCTTCTTGCTTTATTCATCCTTATTCATCCCAGCACTATAATACTAACTAACCTCTTAGGGTTGTTATAAAGATTAAATGGCATTCAGTCCAAAACACTCTGTACATGTCACGTGATAGCTACTCGGTTAAATCTATTCTTACAATTATTTTGGGAGCTGTATTAGTTTGCTCAGGCTGCCATAACAAACTGCCACAGACTAGATGACTTAAACAACCTAAATGTTTTTTCTCAGAGTTCTGGAAACCAGAAGTCTAAGATTAAGGTGTTGGCAGGTTTGGCTTCTGCCGAGGCCTCTCTCCCTGGCTTGCAGATGGCTGACTTCTTGCTGTGTCCTGCTATGGTCTTTTCTCTGGGCATATACATTGTAGGGGCAAAGGGAATTTTCCCATCACCCTCTGAAGGTTCTGTAATTGGAGTCTATGAAATGAACTGACTGTAAACAGATGAACAAGAGAAAAGGGGCATCACAAGAAAGAAAAGTAAATACCCCCAAAGCAGTGCGATTTAGAAGCTTATATGCTCTCATCACAGGGGAGAGGGAAGGAGGGATGCAGACAGGTTAGGGGAGCATAAATGATTTGAGGAAGAGAAAGAATGGACCAGAAGAACAGGTGATAACTTGTGACAAAGTCTGTCCGGATATTTGGTGTTAACCTTTGGTCTTCTTTCCTGTGGTAAGTCAGTCTCCCTACATGATGGGATTCCTGTGGAGGGGGATGCAGGACAATTCAGATTTTTCTGAAGGATCTCAAGGCAGATAAGGGAAATTCAGAGAATGCTTCTCCCTGCACTTTGGGAGAGAAAAAGGGACAAGAGGCAGAAGGGCAGGAAAAGGTCAGAGAGACTCTAGTTCTCCTTTAGTTCAAAGCACTCAGCGCCAAAGCATCATACAGTGGGGTATTGTTTTGTAGGCCCCAACAACACCCCTGGGCTCTCTTGCCCTTATTCTAATAACCCCAGTCCTAATTGAGTTAGGACTCTACCCATACGACTTTATAATCTCGATATCCTTCTTACGGGTCCTATCTCCAAATACCATCACACTGGGGGTTAGGGCTTCCAAGTATGTATTTGGGAGTGACACAATTCAGTTCATAACAGGAGCAGAGGAAGATTTCACCAAACTATATCCAATTTTGTTATGTTTAATAAGTTTAGAATATTTCATTCCCAGAAACACAAATGCTTTAATGGATATTCTTTTCACTGGCAGATAGGCACTGACAAGGGCATAGATGCAGGCATTTTGCAGCAGGAAGAAAGGAAGCCACACAGTAAAGAGGGAAATGTTGCATATGGAGAGAGACTGAAGGAGGCACAGAAATCAAACTATGAAGTATGAATTGATTGGTGTGGCGTTGACTCACCCCGTCCCTCTACACTTGGGAGTGATATCTCATGGTGTCCCGCTGCAAGAGTGGATCTGTGCTTCTTCCCATAAACCTTAGGGAGCTATGACTATATTCTTGCCCTATCTGTAAACAAATTCCAGTAATAAGTTAATGGGAGAGGAAACTAAAAATGTTCCTGGTACCATGCTAGGCATGTTTACATGTATCATTTCATTTCCATCCTCCCAAAACATTGTGACCAAGGCATTATTATCTCTTTGACACTGAAGAAACAGATGATGAGACTCACCCAAGGTCACCCAGTTAGTAAGTCCTTGAGCTGGAATGTCCCTCTAAGTCCAAAACTGCTTGGATGCTCTCAAAGTCCCCATTGTTCCTTCACACTGTAGAACACAGTGACATTCCATCCACTTAGGTTATCCATCTTGTAGCCTCTTATTGCTTATATGACTTTTTTTTCTGAATCGTAAGTTCCCATGTTAGATTTTACCTTCATTTTCTTTTTCAAAATAATTTTTAAATTTTTAATAGAAAGAAGTGGGATCTTGCTATTTTGCCGAGGCTGGTCTTGAATGCCTGGCCTCAAGTGATCCTCCCATGTTGGTCTCCCAAAGTGCTGGGATTACAGGTGTGAGCCACTGAGCATGGCCTCCCTTATTTTCTTTTGGAAAGATTTTTACCATTGGTATTTATACTTTACTTATCCTCCTTCCCTCATGCAAAATCTTGAGCAAGTTTTGCTTTCAGAAAATCTGCCTAATGTGAGATTGTGTCTGAGGTGTAAACATCCAAGTCTTTATGCATGGTGAGGAGAAAATGACAGCAATCATGAATTCTCCAGTTTGCTTTATTGTAATAGAACATTATTTTTCTTTTTCTTCTTTCTTTTTTTTTTGAGATGGAGTCTTGCTCTGTTGCCTAGGCTGGAGTGCAGCGGTGCGATCTCGGCTCACTGCAAGCTCTGCCTCCTGGGTTCACGCCATTCTCCTGCCTCAGCCTCCCAAGTAACTGGGACTACAGGTGCCCACCACCACGCCCGGCTAATTTTTTGTGTTTTTAGTAGAGACGGGGTTTCACCATGTTAGCCAAGATGGTCTCGATCTCCTGACCTCATGATCTGCCCGCCTCAGCCTCCCAAAGTGCTGAGATTACAGGCGTGAGCCACCGTGCCCAGCCAATAGAACATTTTTCTGTGAAGAATATTGCCAAAGTTACATTTCTGGATATGAAGACCTAGGAGAAGAAGCAAAATGAATAACTACATCTCCAGTGAATTGTACAGTTAAAATAACAGCTTCTAATCAGTCAACTCAAAAGTTCTAATTTCAAGGTTTCAGCCTGATAATAAGGATGGTATTGAAAGCATGCATAGTGATTCTTAGTGTGGGGGTGCTATCCCTGTTTCCTGTACCCTTTTCTGAAATGAAAGTGATATTATAATTATAAAATTTATTATTATTAAAAATTATAGTATTACTTTGGCATTTCTCATATCCATCTAGAATTTATTTATTTTTATTTATTTATTTTTGAGATGGGGTCTTGCTCCATCATCCAGGCTGGAGTGCGGTGGTAAGATCATAGCTCACTATAGCCTCAAGGGCTCAAGTGATCCTTCTACCTCAGCCTCCTGAGTAGCTAGGACTGCATACAGGGGCATGCCAACAAACCTGGGTAATTTTTTATTTTTGTAGAGGTGGGGTGAGCTGTGTTACTCTGGCTGGTCTCAAACTCGTAGGCTCAAACGATCCTGCCACCTTGGCTTCCCAAAGTGCTGGTATTACAGGTGTGAGCCACTATGCCTGGTCTTTGTTTTTTGTGGAGGGAGGTGTTGGGATAGGATGTCACTCTGTTGCCCACAGTGCAGTGCACTGGTGCCGTCATACTCACTGCAGCCTCGAACAGCTGAGCTCAAGCAATCCTCTTGACTCAGCCTCATGAGTAGCTGAGACTACAGGCATGTGCCACCATGCCTGGCTAATTTTTATTTTTACTTTTCAGTTTTTTGTGGAGACGAGGTTGCGCTGCATTGCCCAGGCTGGTCTCAAACTTCTAGCCTCAAGCCACCCCAAAGTGTTCAGCCACGACACCCAGCGTAGAATTTATTTTTGAGTGTGGTTGGAGGTAGCGGTTTAAATTTATTCCTTTTAGACTGGGTGCGGTGGCTCATGCCTTTAATCCCAGCACTTTGGGAGGCCGAGGCGGGCGGATCACCTGAGGTCAGGAGTTCGAGACCAGCCTGGCCAACATGATGAAACCCCATCTCTACTAAAAATATAAAAATCAGCCGGGCATGGTAGCGGCCACCTGTAATCCCAGCTACTCAAAAGGCTGAGACAGGAGAATCATTGGAACCTAAGAGGCAGAGGTTGCAGTGAGCCGAGATCATGCCATTGCCCTCCAGCCTGGGCTTCAGAGCGAGACTCCATCTCAAATAAATAAATAAATAAATAAATAAATTTATTCCTTTTAGATGGGTGGCTTATCATGTTAATAGTGTTTATTAAGTAAATTATCCTTTCTTCCCAAATTAAAATCCTGCCTTTTCCATGTATACCTGAAGATATTGCCGAACTCTCCCACCAAAATATTTGTTTATTATATACAAATACCATGCTATTTATAATAGCTTTATATTACTTTCGAATATATTGCAAGATACAATTTTTTTCCCAAGATTTTCTTGGCAATTTTCACATATTTATTTTATTATATTTGTTTGTTTACTTATTTTTGAGACGGCATCTCACTCTGTCGCCAGGCTGGAGTGCAGTGGTGCAATCTCGGCTTACTGCAACCATCCTGGCTAACCCGGTGAAACCCCATCTCTACTAAAAATACGAAAACTTAGCCGGGCGTGGTGGCACATGCCTGTAGTCCCAGCTACTCCGGAGGCTGAGGCAGGAGAATGACTTGAACCCAGGAGTCAGAGGTTGCAGTGAGCCAAGATCACGCCACCACACTCCAGCCTGGGAAATAGAGTGAGACTCAAAAAAATAAAAAATAAAATAAAATAAAATTGATAAATTGGACTTTGTCAAAATTAAAAACTTTTGCTCTGTGAAGACCCTGCTAAGAGATGGAACAGAATAGGAGAAAATATTTGTAAACCACATATCTCACAGAGGATTAGTATTTACAATATATAAACAAACAATCTTGGTAGAAAATGGACAAAAGACATTAAGAGATATTTCACCAAAGAGGATATATGAATGGCAGATAAATGCATGAAAAGATGTTCAACAATTAAAACCACAGTGAGACAGCACTACTCACCTATCAGAATGGCTAAAATAAAAAGGTGACACTACCAAATGCTGGTGAGGACGCAGAGAAGCTGGATCATTCATATATTGTTGATAGGAATGTAAAATGCCCATTACCATTTTAAGTGCCAACATTTTGACAGTGGCAAAAAAACTAAATATTCAGCTACCATATGGCCCAGCAATTGCAGTCCTGGGCATTTATCCCAGGGAAATGCAGACTTATATTCATACAAAAACCTACACACAAGTGTTTATAAAAACTTTATTTGGGGCCGGGCACAGTGGCTCACACCTGTAATATCAACACTTTGGAAGGCTGAGGTGGGAGGATTGTTTGAGCCCAGGAGCTCAAGACTAGCCTGGGCAACATAGTGTGATGCTATCTCTATTTAAAATATATATATATTTTATATATATTGTAATAGGCAGAAACTGGAAACAGCTAAGAAACCTGAGCATCAAAGCAGCAGTTTGGAAGAAAATCCAGAAGCTAAAGAAGAGTACACTTTTAACCTAGGCTGTAAATAGGGGAGGGCATAGCGGGAGCCTGACACATGTTTACAGCATTCCCAGAGTTGAAGTCAAAAGGAAGCCAGCTCTATGTAATTGCAGTGCCAGCTTAAGAGCCCAGCACCTCATTACTGTTATCACCAATGCTCTTGATGTCACAGAAGACAATATTCCTTGTGAAACACTGCAGACACTCATTTAGGACATGATTCAGAACACTCATATCCTGAAGATAGATAACTTTTAGGAGAACTTTCGTCTGTGTATTCCACTTACATTTTCCTTTTTTAGATATATTCACAAGTAATATAGATTTGTCATATTAAAATTAATATAATGTTAATAGGGAAATGAATGAATTAGTATAATTACTAACAATAATGTTCTAAAATACATGCCTAATGAATTAAAGAGCTCTTTCAGTAACTCTGAAATAAGTGATGTAAAACCATTGTCTTAATTTCCTGGCTCCCCTCATAGTCCAAAATGGCTGCAGCAATTCCAGCAATTGCATCAACACACAAAAATTGTCAGTGCCCCAAAAGGGGCTGTGTTTTATTGTGTCTCTTTTTACAAGTGATAAAATCATGGCCGGGTGAGGTGGCTCACGCCTGTAATCTCAGCACTTTGGTAGGCCGAGGTGGGCAGATCACCTGAGATCAGGAGTTTGGGATCAGCCTGGCCAACATGGTAAAACCCCGTCTCTACTAAAAATATAAAAAATTAGCTGGGCATGGTGGTGTGCACCTGTGATCCCAGCTACTTGGGAGGCTGAGGCAGGAGAATTGCTTGAGTCTGGGAGGTGGAGGTTGCAGTGAGCAGAGATCATGCCACTGAACTCCAGCCTGAGTGACAGGAGCAAGACTCCATCTCAAAAAAAAAAAAAAAAAAAAAAAAAACAAGTGATAAAATCTTTCTCAGAGTCCCAGCAGACCTCTGGTATCTCATTGGCTAAAACTTTATCACGTGCCTATGCCCATACCAGTTGCTGGCAGGGGGAAAAAATCTACCCAGAAATGACTTAGACCAATCAGGGCTTGCCTCCTAGAGCTACTGATGAGGCCTATACTCTAAGCACAAGCTATGTGCAAAAGAGGATACTGGACAAAAGGAAGGGCAGGTGGGCAAATGAATGCTGTGTGGCAAACAGCATCTGCCACAGATTCCCGATCCCATCCACTGCGTTTGAAGGTTATTAATTTGACTTTTTTTTTTTCTCTCTTGAGATAGGGTCTCATTTTTTCACCCACGCTAGAGTGCAGTGGTACAATCATGGCTCACCACAGCCTCAACCTCCTGGGCTCAAGTGATCCTCCCACCTCGGCACAGACATGCACCACCATGCCCAACTAATATTTTTTGTTTTTAATTTTTTGTAGAGACAGGGCCTCACTGTGTTGACTAGGCTTGCTTTGAACTCCTGGGCCCAAGTGATCCTCCTCCCTTGGCCTCCCAAAGTGTTGGGATTATAGACATGAGCCACTGCACCTGGCCCAAGTAGCCAATTCTTTTTTTTTTTTTTTTTTTTTTCAGACAAAGTCTCGCTCTTGTCCCCCAGGCTGGAGTGCAATGATGCAACCTCCGCCTCCTGGGTTCAAGCGATTCTCCTGCCTCAGCCTCCCAAGTAGCTGGGATTACAGGCTCCTGACACCACACCTGGATAATTTTTGTATTTTTAGAAGAGACGGGGTTTCACCATGTTGGACAGGCTGGTCTCGAACTCCTGACCTCAGGTGATCTGCCCGCCTCGGCCTCCCAAAGTGCTGGGATTACAGGCATGAACCACCGTGCCCGGCCTACCAAGTATCCAATTCTTAACAATTACTAATAATTAGGAAAATCAAATACTAGGTCCGACTGAAAGCTGAAATTATTATTTTTGAAGATTATGATTAGGAAAATAGATCTCGATGACATATATGTATGATTGAACACTATTAGACAGTTGATGAAAAAAATATGTTTCTGACCTCCTAGCTTTTGGGACTGAATTTATTACTATAAATATAAAGGACTGACCAGTAAGTGACCAGCAAGTGAACAAAGGGAGAGAGGAGGAGGGAAGACCTGCGCCTATGGATCATACACTGTGTTTGGCATTGTGCGGGGCACTTTGGATATTCTCTCATGTCATCCCACCAAAATTCAGTGGGATGAGTATCATCCCACTGCCTCGGCCTCCCAAAGTGGTTACAGGTGTGAGCCACCACGCCCGGCTGGATTCTGATTTTTTATTATCATAATTCAGCTATGACAACCATCCTTATTAAAAAATATTGTGGCTGGGCATGGTGGCTCATGCCTGTAATTCCAGCACTTTGGGAGGGTGAGGCAGGAGGATCATGAGGTCAGGAGTTTGAGACCAGCCTGGCCAACATGGTGAAACCCCATTCTACTAAAAATACAAAAATTAGGCAGGCATGATGGCATGCACCTGTAATCCCAGCTACTTGGGAGGCTGAGGTAGGAAAATAACTTGAACCCGGGAGGCGGAGGTTGCAGTGAGCCAAGATCCTGCCACTGCACTCCAGCCTGGGACAGAGCAAGACTCCATCTCAAAAAAAAAAAAATATATATATATATATATGTGTATGTGTATATATATATATATATATATAAATAGTGTGTGTGTGTGTGTGTGTATGTGTGTAGTGTAGCTCATCAATAAATTCCTTAGGAAAACTCTTGCAAGTTGGATGTCTGGGTCAAAGGGCGTGGATACCTGAATGGTTTATGATAGGTATTGCCAAACCAGTTGACACTCCTCTCAACAATTTTTTTTAAGCGCTTCCATTTTTCCCTGTCCTCACCAATATAGGGTTTTATCACTTAAAAAAATTACCAATTTGAGAAAAAATAAGTGTTAGAAAATATTATTGTGTTCGCTTTGGCAGCACACATACTAAAACTAGAACTATACAGGGAAGATTAGAACGGTACCTCCGCAAGGATGACATGGAAATTCATGGAGTGTTACAAATTTTTAAAAAATGTCTTAGCCGGGCATGGTGGCTCACGCCTGTAATCCCAGCACTTTCGGAGGCCGAGGGGGGTGGATCGCGAGGTCAGGGAGGTCAGGAGATCGAGACCATCCTGGCTAACATGGTGAAACCCCCTCTCTACTAAAAATACAAAAAATTAGCTGAGTGTGAGGGCGCCTGTAGTCCCAGCTACCCAGGAGGCTGAGGCAGGAGAATGGCGTGAACCTGGAAGGCGGAGCTTGCAGTGAGCCGGGATCAGGCCACAGTACTCCAGCCTGGGCGACAGAGTGAGGCTCCGTCTCGGAAAAAAAAAAAAAAAAAAAAAAAAGAAAGTCTTTAAAATTTTAGGCCAGGCGCGGTGGCTCACGCCTGTAATGTCACCACTTTGGGAGGCCGAAGCGGGCGGATCACGAGGTCAGGAGTTCGACACCAACCTTGCCAATAGGGTGAAACCTCGTCTCTACTAAAAATACAGAAATTAGACGGGTGCGGTGGCGGGTGCCTATAATTCCAGCTACTCGGGACGCTGAGGCAGGAGAACTGCTTGAACCCAGGAGGTGGAGGGTGCAGTAAGCCAAGATCACGCTACTGCACTCCAGCCTAGGGACAGAGCAAGACTCCATCTCAAAAAACAAACAAAAACAAAGTCTTTAAAACTTTACATGTATCTATTAGGCTGGGCACAGTGGCTCATGGCTATAATCCCAGCACATTGGGAGGCTGAGGTGGGCAGGTCACTTGAGCCCAGGAGTTTGAGACCAGCCCTGGCAACATGGTAAAACCCCATCACTACCCAAAAAATACAAAAATTAGTTTGGGGTGGTGGCACGCGCCTGTGGTCCCAGCTACTCAGGAGGCTGAGTTGAGAGGATCACGTGAGTTCGGGAAGTCGAGGCTGCAGTGAGCTGGGGTCATACCACTACACTCCAGCCTGGGTAACAGAACAAGACCCTGTTTTTTTAAAAAAAGGAAGAAGAAAATAGCTATTAATTCTGTTTTAATAAGTGCAATACATGGAACATAATCGAATCTTGCAGCTAAGTTGTGATTGTGAACATTAATTTTCTGTGTACTGCTCTGTAGTCTGATGAGCTGTAGTGTGAAGGTTGTACATAAAAAAAAGCGTCAGGCCTCCAAAGGAACTCTTGTGTTTATGAGTTAGCAGTGAGGAGACTTGGATTCTGGTCCTAGCTAGCCGTGTTTCCTTAAGCAAGTGTTATAGTCTCAGCAATTTACTTTAAATACCTCGGAGGGGCCAGTGGGAAGCTTATCTGTGTGTGCAACTTAACTTGAATGTGTGCCATGGAGTGTCCTCCAGTGGCCACTGTGACAAGCACTGCAAATGTTGCCTTCTAAATCAGTACCAGAGGGTTCATTAGTTAGTATAAGCAATGTCGAAATAATTTTTCCTTGATGAAATGAATGGTATGCAAGATATGAGGCCAACAGATTGTACAGGCATCTCTCTGCCTTTTTATGAACAAGTTAAGAAGCAAGCCCAGCAATGTAACATTTCTGGAGCAGTGCCCTGGGCTCGATCTCCATTTGTTCTGGAATCTCCTGCTCAACCAAGGATTTTGTTGCTTGATCTGGCTGGAAGGATCACTGACTGTCATTATAACATAGGGGCCTTGCCTATTAATATTAAATAATGTTTAATGGAAAGGAATATTGCAGTGCAGAGAGATTGTCCAGGCCTGTGTTGCTGTAAAATGCATGCCATTTCTACTGCAGTGCTTGATACCCCTCTGTTGTGAACTGAATTGTGTTCCTGCCAAATTCTAATGTTGAAGCTGTAGCCCCCCGTGTGACTGTATTTCCCATCTTTCTCCTCCTAGCCTTCATTCAAATGTGGACATAATTTGGTCTGTTTCTCAAATTGGTGGAAGTTTTGTCATCTTAATTACCTACCCAGCTCCATTACAGGTTTAAAAACATAAGATATGTTTCAAGAGGCTTCTCATCAGGCCTATTAGTTGACACTGCCCTGAAATCAACACAGCCTTTAAGTGCAGTCCATAACCATGGAAATGAAGTTTGCTTCAGATTAACCAAAATTCTCAGAGAAGACAAATGCGCTATCAGCAGATCCATTACCAAGAAGTGTCCTGTGTAATGACACTTTTTCATGCATCAAACTAAGCGTACTGATGCTTTCCTCATCTCTGTCCATGTAACTTTGCTTTCTGTGGGAAAATTATCCACTCATCTTGTCTGCCCTGTAGACGGGGAAGGAAGGAGGAGAACTGAGCAATTTCTTTGGAATTAGCTCCCCAAATTATGGAATGTTTATTCTCAGACATCTTCCGGAAACAGATAACCATTTGGCTCCGGGTGATTTTAATATCAATTGACCTGATGGAATTTTTGTTTGTTTGTTTGTTTTTGAGACAGGGTCTCACTCTGTCACACTGGCTGGAGTACAGTGGTGCGATCTCAGCTCACTGCAGCCTCAACCTTCCTGGCTCAAGGGATCCTCAGCCTCACAAGTAGTGGGGACTACAGAGCACACCACAATGCCCAGCTCATTTTAAAATTTTTTTGTAGAGACGGGGTCTCATTATGTTGCCCAGGCTGATCTAGAACTCCCGGGCTCAAGCAATTCTCCCACCTCAACCTCCCAAAGTATTGGGATTACAGATGTCAGCCACTATGCCCAGCCTTTGACCTAATCTTTTTAATTTAATTTAATTTAATTTAATTTTATTTTATTTTATTTTATTTTATTTTATTTTTATTTTATTTTTGGTGGGAAGGATGGGCAGGGGATGGAGTTTGGCTCTTGTTACCCAGGCTGGAGTGCAGTGGCGCAATCTTGGCTCACTGCAACCTCTGCCTCCAGGGTTCAAGTAATTCTCCTGCCTTAGCCTCCCAAGTAGCGCAAGTGATCCACCCACCTCAGCCTCCCAAAGTTCTGGGATTACAGGTGTGAGCCACTGTGCCCAGCCAACCTGATCGATTTTTTTTTTTTTTCTTTTTTTTGAAGACAGAATCTCACTCTGTCGCCCAGACTGGAGTGCAGTGGCACAATCTTGGCTCACTGCAAACTCTACCTCCCGGATTCATGCCATTCTCCTGCCACAGCCTCCCAAGTAGCTGGGACTACAGGCGCCCGCCACCATGCCCGGCTAATTTTTTTGTATTTTTAGTAGAGACGGGGTTTCACCATGTTAGCCAGGATGGTCTCGATCTCCTGACCTCGTGATCCTCCTCCCTCGGCCTCCCAAAGTGCTGGGATTACAGGCGTGAGCCACCACGCCCAGCCTGACCTGATCGATTTTAAAGATTTCTTCCAGCACTATGGTTTTGCGATTTTAATCTCTAAGGAAAATGTTTTTTGATGCCCAGAGCTTACTTCTAATTTGATATGATGCCAGACTGCAAAGTTATAGTGAATGTTGGACACGTAGCCTTATGTGAATTTTCAAAACCCCAAATTTAATGTAACTGTTAGTATTGAAATCAATTTTAATTCATATCACCTTGTATTTAATTATAGGTAATCTTTAGATGGTGGAAGATCTCTCTAAGGAGTGAGTATCGATCAACAAAACCTGGAGAAGCAAAAGAAATCCATGAAGACTTCCTAGAGAATTTACATCTTCAGAGTAAGGAAGGGAACATATTATGTACCGCTGTTAAGTTCTCATTAATTAGTGGTAGATTTTGTCAAAGAAGTTTCAAATATATTATCACTTGAAATATTGATATGCAATTATGTACTTAGATATACAATGTTAGATTCTTAAAAACCAGAAAACTGTTATTTTTTTCTCTTGGAAAAAATCTTAGCGTTTAAGATCCTAGGTTTGGCCGGGCACGGTGGTGGCTCACGCCTGTAATTCCAACACTTTGGGAGGCCGAGGCGGGTAGATCACGAGGTCAGGAGTTCAAGACCATCCTGGCCAAGAGGGTGAAACCTTGTCTTTACTAAAAATACAAAAATTAGCCAGGCATGGTGGCACACACCTCTTATCCTAGCTACTCGGGAGGCTGAGGCAGGAGAATTGCTTGAACCCAGGAGGCAGAGGTTGCAGTGAGCTGAGATCACACCATTGCACTCCAGCCTCGGCAACAAGAGCGAAACTCTGTCTTAAAAAAAAAAAAAAAAAAATCCTTGGTTAACATGTGGACTCCATTAATGAAGTTAAAAGCAAGTAAATATAGTTTTATGCTTGAATATTATGAATTGGGCAGTGGTAAACAACCGAGTGGTTTGGGCGTCACTGGGAAGCGCTTAAGGGGAAACTTTTATATGGTGTTTTCTGCAGGAAAACAAAATATTTGATTGGTTAGAGTGGAAATTCCCTGGTTAGAGGTTAGTTGGCAGTTTCTGACTGGTAAAATCTCTAGTTAGAGGTTAGTTGGCGGTTTCTGATTGGGTAAGCAGAAATTTCCTTTTCCTATGCTACAACCATCCATATTTTAAAAACATTTTTTTAATTAAAAAAATTTTTTTTGTACACCCAGGGTCTCACTATGTTGCTCAGGCTGTTCTTGAACTCCTGGCCTCTAGTGATCCTCCCACCTCAGCCTCCCAAAGTGCTGGATTACAGGCGTGAGCCACTGCACCTGACCCAACCATCTGTTCTGAGTTGGGTTTCAGTTTGCTTACATAAGAACTCAGGACACTGGCGACATCTAAGCCCGATTGCTTCCCAATTAATTATTTTAACACTTCTCAATATGAAAAATTCAAACATAAAAAGCAGACAGAATTTTTTCTGAGGGGGGACGGAGTTTTGCTCTTGTTACCCAGGCTGGAGTGCGGTATCATGATTTCGGTTCACTGCAACCTCTGCCTCCCAGGTTCAAGTGATTCTCCTGCCTCAGCCTCCCGAGTAGCTGGGATTATAGGCATTTGCCACCACACCTGGCTAATTTTGTATTTTTAGTAGACATGGGGTTTCGTCATGTGGGCCAGGCTCGTCTCGAACTCCTGACCTCAGGTGATCCATCTGCCCCGGCCTCCCAAAGTGCTGGGATTACAGGTGTGAGCTACTATGCCTGGCCAGAATGGTTTTTAACTTCAGCAATACTCAAAATGTGACCCAAACCTGTAGATGAAACCCACTGTTCCCACTGGACTATTATGAAGCAAATCCCAGTTGTTATGTTGTTTAATCTTCATCTACTTTAGAATGTGTCTCTCAAGGGACTCTCTTCAACTAAACTCTTTAATAATTACTCCTTAAAAATAAAAATTTGCCAGGTGCAGTGTTCATGCCTTGGGAAGGATTACTTGAGCCCAGGAGTTCAAGATCAGCCTTGGCAACAGAGTGAGACCTAGTCTCCACAAACAAACAAACAAACACAAATTTAATTAGCTAGGTATGGTGACACGTGCCTGTAGTCCCAGCTAATCAGGAGGCTGAGGTGGAAGGATTGCTTGAACCCAGGTGGTTGAGGCTCCAGTGAGCCCTGATCATGCCACTGCACTCCAGCCTGGGCAACAGAGCAAGAATGTCTCAAAAATAATAATAATAGCTGGGCACGTTGGCTCATGCCTATAATCCCAGCACTTCAGAAGGCCAAGGTGGGCGGATCACCTGAAGTCAGGAGTTCAAGACCAGCCTGGTCAAGATGGTGAAACTCCGTCTCTACTAAAAATACAAAAAATTAGCTATGCGTGGTGGTGGGTGTCTGTAATCCTAGCTACTCAGGAGGCTCAGGCAGGAGAATTGCTTGAACCTGGGAGGCAGAGGTTGCAGTGAGCCAAGATCACGCCATTGCACTCCAGCCTGGGCAACAAGAGTGAAACTCCATCTCAAAAAAAATTAATAATAGTAATATTTTAAAACTAGAAGACACCTTAGAGATTCTTATAAGTTATAGTAAACAATGTTATTTATATTAATATCAAGTACTTTTGCTCATTTTGTTATAATATCCTTGTGAAATAAATATTATTGCCATGAGATTCAGAAAGGAGGATCTTACAGCTAAATACTGACATTGCCAGGACTAAGCATTGAAACTCAAAAGAATCAAGCATATTAATCTCATTTAGAAGGCAAACTCTGAGTGGATCTTTGATAATCAACACTCTTTAAAAAATTCCATTATTTAGGCTGAGCACAGTGGCTCATGCCTGTAATCCCAGCACTTTGGGAGGCTGAGGTGGGTGAATCACCTGAGGTCAGGAGTTTGAGACCAGCCTGGCCAACATGGTGAAACCCCATCTCTACTAAAAATACAAAAATTAGCCAGGCATGGGGGTGGGCGCCTGTAATCCCTGCTGCTCGGGAGGCTGAGGATCGCTTGAACCTGGGAGGTGGAGGTTGAAGTGAGCAGAGATCATGCCACTGCATTCCAGCCTGGGCAACAGAGTGAGACTCTGTCTCAAAAAAAAAAAAAAAAAAAAAAATTCCATTATTTAACAATAATAGTATGTGATAGGCCATGTGTGGTGGTTCACACTTGTCATTCTAGTACTTTGGGAGGCTGAAGTGGGAGGATTTATTGAGCCCAGGAGTTCAAGACCAGCCTGGGCAACATGGCAAGACCCTATATAAATATATATAGAGTGTGTGTATATATATGTATGTGACAGTTTTATTTTTTATATGTGTGTGTGTGTATATATATGTATATATGTGATAGTTTGTTGTTGTTTTTTGTTTTGTTTAGAGAAGCAAAGTTTTGTTTTGCTTTCTTAAATAGTCAAAAGTTGGGCTGGGTGCGGTGGCTCATAGCTATAATCCCAGCACTTTGGGAGGTGGAAGCAGGGGGATCACCTGAGGTCAGGTGTTTGAGACCAGCTTGGCCAACATGGTGAAACCTTGTCTCTACTAAAAGTACAAAAATTAGCCGGGTGTGGTTATGCAAGCCTGTGATCCCAGCTACTTGGGAAGCTGAGGCAGGAGAATCACTTGAACCTGGGAGGCGAAGTTAAAAAAAAAAAGTCTGCTGGATTGAGTGGTTCACTGGCTTACTGTCTGTGTGCAATATCATTAACTCCTTTATGGCAAATATTTATAAAATTCATTGTTGGCTTAAGAACAACCATGTTGTCAAAGAAAAAGAGAAGAAAATGTGACTGAGATTAGAAGAAAAAGAAAAGAACAATCATATTGGCGGAAGACTATTTACTTTTGATTGAATTTCAATCAGTTCGGGCATGCCTAACTTCTTTAATTGTGGACCAAACATGTTTCTATGCAGATCACTATAAAGTAAACTTCCATAAAACACATTTCATTTTCACTTTCAAGTTAAGATCCGTTTTTTGTTTTTTGTTTTTTGTTTTGAGACAAGAGTCTTTCTCTGTTGCCCAGGCTGGAGTGCAGTGGCACGATCTCAGCTCACTGCAACCACCACCTCCCAAGTTCAAGCAGTTCTCATGCCTCAGCACCCCCGCTTCCTGCCCCTGAATAGCTGGGACAACAGGCGCACACCACCACACCTGGCTAGTTTTTGTATTTTAGTAGAGATGAGGTTTCACCATGTTGGCCAGACTGGTCTCGAACTCCTGGCCTCAAGTGATCTGGTTGTCTCGGCCTCCCAAAGCGCGGGGGTTTATAGGCGTGAGCCACAGTGCCCTGCTTCCAATTTATTTCCCATATTTATTTCCATTTATTTCCTACCACTGTAGGACCTTCCACAGAGCTATATGTCTAGTGAATGCTGCATTGTTCCTTGAGACCATGTGATTTTCTGATTGTCTTCCACAAAAACCTGGAGATGGGGATTTGGGCCAGAGATTGGAGTCAAAAGCCTGCCACTGCCTTCTGAGTGCTGGCTTACCTGCAGACCTCACCAGTCTCTTGCCTGTTCCAGGCATCTTCCAAGCCCTGCCCTTGATAAGATATTGGGGGAAGGGGTCAAGCTCCTGTTAAGATACTGGGGGAGGGGGTTCACTTCAGGATAACTACTTGAGGGGTTCTGATATTGGAAGAGAAAAGGCAATATAGCAAAGATTTTATGAGTCTGACAGCAGGCCTGCCTCCCTGCTGGCTCTGTTCCTGCTGGACAGCAGGAGAGTTGAGGGATTCAGCCAAGGCATGTACCAACCAGGCTTTTTAAATGGTAGTTTACAGAGCTGCAGTCTCAGGGCTGCCAGGTGGTTTCCTGCCAGCAGCAGCACTGTGATACCAAATTAAATCAGCCCGGCAAGTTCAAAGGCTCCTATATCTCTGAGGGGAAAACTCCAAACCATGCTGTTGTTAGTTTCTCTATACCCACTTGTTAGAGAATCCTTCAGGAAGTCCTCTGTCTCTAGAGGAAGGAGGGAGGGTTCATGGTAGCACAGACTGGGGCTCAGTAAGCTGGGGTTGAAATCTCTGTCCTGCCACCAGCCTGCTGTGTGACCACAGCTGATTGCTCGCCACTCTGTGAGTCAGTTTCCTCATACTTAACTGGAGATAATGGTTACTCCATGTGGCCATGGTGAGCATTCAATGGCCTGATACAAAGTCAGGCGCAGTGGCTCACGCCTGTAATCCCAACTACTTGGGAGGCTGAAGTGAAGTGAGAGGATCACTAGAGGCCAGAAGTTTGAGGCCAGCCTGGGCAACACA
Source organism: Macaca thibetana thibetana (assembly GCF_024542745.1). Classification (NCBI taxonomy): domain Eukaryota; kingdom Metazoa; phylum Chordata; class Mammalia; order Primates; family Cercopithecidae; genus Macaca; species Macaca thibetana. The sequence goes on along the minus strand of NC_065589.1, from coordinate 12,659,106 downwards.
GTGAGACCGCCCACCAACCGTCTCTGAAAAAAACGGTAACAAAATGAAAAGCAAGACAAAATAACCTGATTCATGAACAATTTTTTTTTTTTTTTTTTTTTTTTTTTTGAGACAGGGTCTCACTCTGTTGCCTAGGCTGGAGTGCAGTAGCACGATCACGCTCACTGCAACTTTCACCTCCCAGGCGTAAGCGGATCACTTGAAGCCAGGAGTTCGAGACCAGCCTGGCAAACATGGCAAAACCCTGTCTCTACAAAAAATACAAAAGTTGGTGGGGTGTGGTGGTGCCTGCCTGCCCAGTTACTCAGGAGGCTGAGGTGGAAGGATCACCTGAGCCTCGGAGGTTGAGGCTGTAGTGCACTGTGATTGTGCTACTACACTCCAACCTGGGTGACAGAATGAGACCCTGTCTCAAAAAAAAAAAGAAAAGAAAAAAGAAAAAATTTTCCCAGCATGTCCTTATGGTTTGCTGTTGTATTAGTCTGTTCTCACATTGCTATAGGGAAATACCTGAGAATGGATAATTTATAAAGAAAGGAGGTTTAATTGGCTCATGGTTTTGCAGGCTGTGCAGAAAGCACAGCAGCTTGTTTTGGGGAGGCCTCAGGAAGCTTCCAATCATGGTGGAAGGCAAAGGGGGAGCAGGTGTCTTACACAGCAGGAGCAAGAGAAGTGATGGGGTCAGGGGTCACACATTTTTTTTCTTTTTTTCTTTTTTGAGAGACCTAGCCTCACTCTGTCACCTAGGCTGGAGTGCAGTGGGGCTGTCCTGGCTCACTGCAGTTCCCACCTCCCAGGCTCAAGTGATCTTCCCACCTTAGCCTCCCAAGTAGTCAGGACTTACAGGCATGTGCCACCACAATAATTTTTTTGTATTTTTTGTAGAGATGGGGTTTCGCCCTGTTGTCCAGGCTGCTCTCAAACTCCTGAGCTCAAGCGATCTGCCTGCCTTGGCCTCCCATAGTGCTGGAATTACATGCGTGGGCCACTGTGCCCAGCCTCCTTCCTCTATCTGCAAAGCCAACAATGGCGGGTCTCGTCTTTCTCACGAGGCACCACTCTGACCTTGCCTCCGTGGTCACGTCTCCTTCCCTGACTCTGACTCTCCTGCCTTTGCCTTTCCCTTGTAAGGAACTTTGTAATGACATCAGGCTCTCCAGATAATCCAGGATTGCCTCCCATCTCAAGATCCTTAATTTGGCCGGGCACGGTGGCTCACACCGGTAATCCCAGCACTTTGGGAGGCTGCGGCAGGTGGATCACTTGAGGTTAGGAGTTTGAGACCAGCCTGGCCAACATGGTGAAACTTCATCTATACTAAAAATACAAAATTTAGCCGGGCATGGTGGTGGGCACCTATAATCCCAGCTACTTGGGAGGCTGAGGCAGGAGAATCGCTTGAACCTGGGAGGCAGAAGTTGCAGTGACCCGAGACAGAGCAAGAGCTTGTCTCATAAAAAACAAAAAAGGATTCTTAATTTAATCACATCTGCACAGTTACTTTTGCCATGTGAGGTCCCATATTCATAGGGTCTGGAGATTAGGACATGGACATCTTTGGGGATGGGCATTCTTCTGTCTACCACTGTGATTTATGTTACTAAATTGCAAAATTAAAACGTTGTTGAATTTGTTTTTTCCAGATTTGCATTTTTATTTTATTTATTTTTGAGACAGGATCTCACTCTGTTATCCAGGCCGGAGTGCAGTAGCGCAGTCACAGCTCACTGCTGCCTCTATCTCCTGGGCTCAAACAATCCTCGCACCGGGTGTGGTGGCTCACGCCTGTAATCCCAGCACTTTGGGAAGCTGAGGTGGGTGGATCACCTGTGGCCGGGAGTTCAAGACCAGCCTGACCAACATGGAGAAACCCCATCTCTACTAAAAATACAAAATTAGCCGGGTGTGGTGGCACACGCCTGTAATCCCAGCTACTCAGGAGGCTGAGGCAGGAGAATCACTTGAACCTTGGAGGCAGAGGTTCCAGTGAGCCAAGATCGTGTCATTGCATTCCAGCCTGGGCAACAAGAGCGAAACTCTGTCTCAAAAAAAATAAAAAACCAAAAAACAAAAAACAATCCTCCCACCTCAGCCTCCTGAGTAGCTGGGACTGCAGGTGCACACCACCATGCCCAGCCAATTTGAATTTTTTTTTTATTTTTTAGTAGAGATGAGGTCTTGCTGTGTTGCCCAGGCTAGTCTCAAATTCCTGAGCTCAAGCAATCCTCCCTGCCTTGGCATCCCAAAGTGCTGGGATTACAGGTATGAGCCACCCAGCCTGGCCCAGGTTTGCATTTTTAAGAGTCAAAACTGTCATGTTTAGGCCGGGCACGGTGGCTCATGCCTGTAATCCCAGCACTTTGGAAGGCCGAGGCGGGCGGATCACAAGGTCAGGAGATCGAGACCATGGTGAAACCCCGTCTCTACTAAAAATAGAAAAAAATTAGCCGGGCGCAGTGGCGGGCACCTGTAGTCCCAGCTACTCGGGAGGCTGAGGCCGGAGAATGGCGTGAAACCGGGAAGCGGAGCTTGCAGTGAGCCGAGATTGCACCATTGCACTCCAGCCTGGGCGACAGAGCGAGACTCCGTCTCAAAAAAAAAAAAAAAAAAAAAAAAAAAAAAACAACAAAACAAAAAAAACAACTGTCATGTTTATTATTTTAAACATTATTCTTAACACTACCAAGTATAGAGAACTGTTAGCATGTGAATAAGAGTGTTGCTTGATACAGACCACTTCCATTCAAATCCTGGCCCTAAACCCACTAGGTATGTGACCTTCACCAAATATTTAATCTTCCTAGGTCTTATTTCCCTCAACTGCTGATAATGGGAATAATAATGGCATCTATCTCACAGGAACCTTATGAGGACTAATTGAATGAAGTGCTTAGAATTTGCCTGGCACATAATAAGTACTCAAAAAATTCTAGCCGTTGGAGTTTTTAATATTTAAAAAGTGAAAATTATTTATCTCCTCCAAGCTCCATTCCCCAGAGACAACCATTCCAAATAGTTTCATTTGTATTTGAATTCTTTCTGTTTGAATCGTGTATATGTTTATAAAAATTAAATCAGGCCGGGCACGGTGGCTCACGCCTGTAATCCCAGCACTTTGGGAGGCCGAGGCGGGCGGATCATGAGGTCAAGAGATGAAGACCATCCTGGCCAACATGGTGAAAGCCTGTCTCTACTAAAAATACAAAAATCAGCTAGGCGTGGTGGCGGACTCCTGTAGTTCCAGCTACTCAGGAGGCTGAGGCAGGAGAATCGCTTGAACCCGGGAGGTGGAGGTTGCAGTCAGCCGAGGTCATGCCACTGCACTCCAGCCTGGCAACAGAGCGAGACTCCATCTCAAAAAAAAAAAAAAAAAAAAAATCAAATCAATTTCGTCTTTAGGTTTTTAACTTGTTTTTGCTCTTCATATATTGTGATTATTTTTCTGTTAGTGTACGTAAAGTACCCTGTTCTTTTGCAAGGATGTATGGTATTCTGTGGGTACAAATACACAGTCCTCAATTGATGGGCATTTTCGGATGGTTTCCAGGTTTTGCTGTTCTCACTGAGGCCTTTAGGTACATGCTGGGACATCTTTTTTTTTTTTTTTTTTTTTTTTTTTTTGAGGCGGAGTCTCGCTCTGTCGCCCAGGCTGGAGTGCAGTGGCGCGATCTCGGCTCACTGCAAGCTCCGCCTCCTGGGTTTACGCCATTCTCCTGCCTCAGCCTCCTGAGTAGCTGGGACTACAGGCGCCCGCCACCGCGCCCGGCTAATTTTTTGTATTTTTAGTAGAGACGGGGTTTCACCGTGGTCTCGATCTCCTGACCTTGTGATCCGCCCGCCTCGGCCTCCCAAAGTGCTGGGATTACAGGCGTGAGCCACCGCGCCCGGCCATGCTGGGACATCTCTATCTGCACACTTACATGAGAATGTCAGTAACATGGATTCCTACAGGTGGAATTGCTATATCCAAAGAGATATACCTTATAAATTTTGATAGATTTTATTTGAGGGGTGCATTCTTGAAAATCTTGCAAAATTCAAGGTTAACGTGACCAAGGATGGTCTTTCTGTGAACTGGCTCATGTGGCACTGCCACGGGATGCAGCACAAATGCCATTTGCAACACATTTGACCTTAATAATGATGCCAACTTTATAATTATGCTACTCTTGAAATAATTTTAAGTTGTGTAATTTACATTATTTTAACATTTGCACCTAAAATGAGACTTCATTAATATTTTGATGTCACAATATTTCAATTTAGAGTAATTTAAAATGTATAGAAAATGCTACTTTCTTATCCTTACAAATTGCCTTCCAAAACACTCCTGTGTTAATTATACTCCATCCAACAGGAAGTAGGTGTTTTCTTACCCCTTTTGCCATCATGCCTTGTTCCATAATCCATTTTCTTTAGGTTTTTTTTTTTAGGCTTATACATCAGCCTTTAACTTGGGCCTTCATTTTCTCATTCCTAACTAATACCTCTTACAGCACTCCTCCCCTCCTTGTTGCCCTCTCTGATCGGCTGCCCTTGTCTTCAGCCTTGGTCTGTGGCTTCTGGACACCTTGGGTTGGGTTCTGCAAGTGAGGGTGAGGTGGGAGAGTACAGGAGGTAGGAGCGTGGGAGGCTCGTTCTGGGCTGCAGAGCAGAGAAGGCAAATCCAAATAAAATCTTACATTTTGTCATTTATTGTTAACTGATTTTTTAAGATTAAAAATTGAATTAATGCACATAGTAAAACAAAAGTTAAATCAGTTTGAAAAGTTTTAGGTTAAGCACTGTGGCTCATGCCTGTAATCCCAGCACTTTGGGAGGGAAAGGTGGGAGGACTGCCTGAGCCCAGAAGTTCGAGACCAGCCTGGGCAACATAGTGAGACACTGTCTATACAAAAAATAAAAAAATTAGCTGGGCATGGTGGCATATGCCTGTAGTCCCAGCTACTTGGGAGTCTGAGGTGGGAGGATGGCTTGAGCTAGGAAGTCAAAGCTGCAGCTAGCCATGATTGTGCTACTATACTCCAGGCTGGAGAACAGAATGAGACCCTGTCTCAAAAATAAATAAATAAATAAATAATAGTGGGGGCGCCGTGGCTCAAGCCTGTAATCCCAGCACTTTGGGAGGCCGAGACGGGCGGATCACGAGGTCAGGAGATCGAGACCATCCTGGCTAACACAGTGAAACCCCGTCTCTACTAAAAAAATACAAAAAAACTAGCCGGGTGAGGTGGCGGGCGCCCGTAGTCCCAGCTACTCGGGAGGCTGAGGCAGGAGAATGGCGTAAACCCGGGAGGCGGAGCTTGCAGTGAGCTGAGATCCAGCCACTGCACTCCAGCCTGGGCGACAGAGCGAGACTCCGTCTCAACAACAACAATAAATAAATAAATAAATAAATAAATAAATAAACAAACAAACAAATAAATAAAATAAAAATAAAAGGTTTTAGCATGAAAATAAGTCTATCTCTGACCCTGTGTTTCTAGTTCCAGTGACAACCATCATTAGGAGTTTCTGTTACATCCTTATAAACATGGTTTATGCATAAACACAAAAAGGACTGGGCGCGGTAGCTCACATCTATAATCTGAGGACTTTGGGAGGCTGAGGCTGGAGGATCACTTGAGCCCAAGCAGTTCACAACCAACCTGGGCAATGTGATGAAATCCTGTTGGTATAAAAAATACAAAACTTAACTGGCTGTGGATTCGCATTCACCTGTGGTCCCATCTACTGGGGAGGCTGAAGTGGGAGGGTCACTTGTATACAAGAGGTCACGGCTGCAGTGAGCTGTGATTGTGCCACTACACTCCAGTATGGGCGAGAGAGTGAGACCCTATCTTAAAATAAACAAACAAACAAACAAATAAATAAATAAAACATAAAAAGAAGAATCCTCTTTTTTTTTTTTTTTTTTTTTTTTTGAGACAGAGTCTCCCTCTGTAGCCCAGGCTGGAGTGCAGTGGTGCAATCTCGGCTCACCACAGCTTCCACCTCCTGGGTTCAAGTGATTCTCCTGCCTCAGCCTCCCTAGTAGCTGGGACTACAGGCACCCACCCACCATGCCCAGCTAATTTTTGTATTTTTAGTAGAGATGAGGTTTCACCATGTTGGCAGGCTGATCTTGAACTCCTGACCTCAAGTCATCTGCCCACCTCAGCCTCCCAGAATGTTGGGATTATAGGTGTGAGCCACCGCACCTGGCCAAAAAGAAGAATCTTATGCATTGTATCCTGTAGCTTGCTCTTTACAAGTTTTCAAATTCAGAAATATTTTAAACCTACAGAAAAGAACATTACAGAGACTCTTGCTGGGCACAGTGGCTCCCACATGTAATCATGTAGTGATCATGGCTCACTACAGCCTCAACCTCCTGGGCTTAAGTGATCCTCCTGCCTCAGCTTCTGGACTAGCTGGGACTACAGGTGTGCACCACCGCATCTGGATAATTTTGTAGAGACAGGGTCTCACTGTGGTGTCCAGGCTGGTCTTGGGACTTATCTCTAACTCCTGGCCTCAAGCAATTCCTCCCACTTTGGCCTCTTAAAGTGCTGGGATTATAGACATGAGCCACTGCACCTGGCCTAAATCATTGTTTAGAGCCATTTTTTCTCCTCTAAATTTTCTTTAACTGCGCTTTACCTACATTGGACAAGTTTTGATAACTTGTGTCTTTATTCTCATTCATTTTCATTCAGTTAAAACATTTTCTAATTTCCATTTTGATGTGTTCTTTGACCCTTAATTACTTAGAAATATATTATTTAATTTACAGGTAGTTGGGGATTTCGTAGATACTTTTTTTGTTCTTAATTTTTAGCTAAATTACATGTGGTCAGGGAATCTACTCCAAATGGTTTCAATTTTTTCAATAATTTCAACTTTGTATCATACTTTCTCAGGGGTATATTTATCTTTTTCTTACATCCCAGTTTTAGTATAAATCCTGCTAAATGCTGCTGACAAAAGCACCATATAATACCTTTTTTTTTAAACGCCTGTAATCCCAGCACTTTGGGAGGCCGAAAAGGTCAGGAGATACGGTGAAACCCCGTCTCTACTAAAAATTTGCTCTTTAGTGCTACCCAATGGCGTGAACCCGGGAGGCAGAGCTTGCAGTGAGCCGAGATCGCGCCACTGCACTCCAGCCTGGGCGACAGAGCAAGACTCCGTCTCAAAAAAAAAAAAAAAAAAAAAATAGAGTTTTGCTCTTTTGCCCAAGCTGGAGTGCAGTAGCGCCATCTCCACTCACTGCAACCTCCACTTCCCAGGTTCAAGCGATTCTCCTGCCTCAGCCTCCCAAGTAGCTGGGATTACAGGCACCCGCCATCACGCCTGGCTACATATAATACCTTTTAAAAACAAAAGAAGATTACAGATATATAATCAAATTACCGCTTCCCACCTATCTATTTTTCCTCCACTCCTTTCTATTAACTATTGTAAAGTTGGTTGAAAGATAAATCTTGGTGAGGATATGGAGAAAAGAGAACCCTTGCACACTGTTGGTGGGATGTAAATTAGTACAGCCGTTATGGAAAACAGCATGGAAGTTCCTCAAAATATAAAAAATAGAACTACTATATGATCCAGCAATCACACTATTAGCCAAAGGAAATCTGTATATACAAGAGATATCTGCACTTCCATATTCATTGCAGCATTATTCACAATAGCCCAGATATGGAATCAACCTGTGTCCATCAACAGATGAATGGATAAAGAGAATGCAATACATATACACAATGGAATACTATCCAGCCTTGCTTTTTAAAAAAGGGAATCCTATCATTTGTGACAACATGGATGAACCTGGGGGGCATTATGCTAAGGGAAATAAGCCAGGCGCAGAAAGGCTAACAATGCATGGTCTCACTTATGTGTGCAGTCTCTGAAAAAGTCGAACTCATAGAAGTGGAGAGTAGGATAGGAGTTACGTGAGGCAGGGGATAGAAGGGAGAAATTTAGGAGAGTTGGTCAAAGGATACAACATTTCGGTTAAATGGAAGGAATAAGTTCAAGAGATGTGTTTTTCAACATGGTGACCGTAGTTAATAACAACTTATTGTATTCTTAAAGACCACTGAGTAGATTTTAAGTGTTCTCACCTCAAAAGATGGTAAATATGTGAGGTAATACATATATGTTAATTAGTTCTCTCAAGCTATTTCACAATGTATGCGTATTTCAAAACATCATATACATGATAAACGTGTACAGTTTTTGTCAATTAATCAATTGAAAATAAAGTTTGTATCATTTCTAAGCATATTGTATTATAGTACAAACACATGAATAATATATACAATTTTTATTATTTTATTTTATTTTTACTATTTTTGTTTAAAATTTTATAGAGATGGTCACGATGGCTCACTCCTGTAATCCCAGCACTTTGGGAGGCCAAGGCAGAAGGATTGCTTGAGCCCAGGAGGTTGAGACCAGCCTAAGCAACATAGCAAGATCTTGTCTCTATAAAAAAATATAAAAATTAGCTGGGCGCAGTGGGTGGTGTATGCCTTTAGTCTCAGCTACTCGGGAAACTGAGGTCAGAGGATTGCTTGAGCCTGGGAGGTCAAGGCTGCAGTGAGCCAAGATTCCACCACAGGACTCCAGCCTAGTTCACAGAGTGAGACCCTGTCTCAAAAAATAAATTAATAAATAAATAAAATTCTATAGAAACAGTATCATACTGTCCTTTTCAAATTTGCTTTATCTTTTAACATTGTTTTTGAGATTTATCCATATAAGTAGATTTGGTTCTTTCATTTCAATGGTTTGTATTATAATTTCTAATGCCCCCCCCCTTTTTTTTTTGAGACATGGTGTTGCTGTGTCACACCAGCTGGAGTGCAGTGACTTGATCTCAGCTCACTGCAGCTTTGACCTCCCGGGTTCAAGTGATCTTCCCGCCTAGGCCTCCTGAGCAGCTGGGACTACAGGTATATGCTACCATGCCCAGCTATTTTTTGTAGAGACGGAGTTTTGCCATGTTGCCCAGGCTGGTCTCGAACTCCTGGCCTCTAGTAATCTGCCCGCCTTGGTCTTCCAGAGTGCTGGGATTACAGGCATGAGCCACCACACTCGGCCATTTTTGTTATAAGCCATAGTTTATGCAACTAATTTCCCCTACTGAGGGTAGTTGGTTTCTACTTTTTTGCAGTAAATCTTCATATATTCTCTTCTTCATGTATCTGTGTGTGAGTTTCTCTAACCTTTTTATTTGTATTTGTTGATTTGCAGGATATATGTCTCTTCCTCTTTACTAAGTATTGACAGTCTATTTTCCAAATGAGTTAAATCAGTTTACACTCCCATTAGCATTTTATGAGAGATGCTGTTTCTGTATATTCTCAGCAACATATGGTGTAGTCAGAGATACATATACTTCTATACCAAACTAGGTATGTAAATTCCCTAATTATTAATGAGGTTGAATATCTTATATTTATTGACAATTTGGCTTTTCCCCTCTGAGAATTGCTAATTCATCTTCTTTGCCTATTTTGTGTGTGTGTGTGTATCTGGTTGTCTTTTTTTGGGTTGATTGTAGAGACTTATTTAGGTACATATTTTGAATACTAATTATTTAATTTGGTTGTATGTGCTACAGATATTTCACCAAGTTTTTGACTTAGCTTTTTACCTTGTCTATGTGGCCTTTACGTTACAGTTTACAATTTTAATGCCATCAAATTTGTCAGTTTTTTAGTTTATGGCTTGCACTTTTGTGTTTTGTTTAAGAAATCTTTTTCTACCCTGCTTTCATAAGACTATAGCTCTACTTTTAATTCTCAGGCTGGACATGGTGGTTCATGCTTGTAATCCCAGCACTTTGGGAGGCCAAGGCGGGTGGATCACCTGAGGTTGGGAGTTCGAGACCAGCCTGACCAACATGATGAAACCCCATCTCTACTAAAAATACAAAAAAATTAGCCAGGCATGGTGATGCACGCCTGTAATCCCAGCTACTTGGGAGGCTGAGGCAGGAGAATCACTTGAACCCAGGAGGCAGAGGTTACAGTGAGCCGAGATCATGCCATTGCACTCCAGCCTGGATGACAGAGTGAGCCTCTGTCTAAAAAAAAAAAAAAAAAAAAAAAAAAAAAAATTCTCAAATATTTTATGATTTGTTTCCTACTTAAGGTCTTTGACTTAACTTCATTTTTTGATATAATGGATTGAAACATAGGATTTTTTTTTTTTTTCTCTCTGTCTGGTCAATGTTTCTAGCATTATCTATGGGACAGTTTAGTAATTCCATACTGTTTTATAATCTTATCTTTTACATATTCCAGGTTCCCATATGTACCTGTCATTTCCAGGGCTATTTTGTTTCACTGTTTGTCTTGCACCAACACCAACACTATACTGCTTTAATTGCAATCTTTATAGTAATTTTTCTTATCTATTTAGAGGAATTCATTTTCTTCCTCCTCTTACTCTTTTTTTTCTTCTCCTCTTATTCTTTACAAAGGCTGTTCTTGACTTTTTCCCTGCATATGAATTTTAAGATCAACTGGTAAAGTCATATAAAAATCCCTGTTGAGATTTTGATTGAAATTGAATTTCTAGATTTCTGAGGGGAGAATTGTCATCCTTCAGTATTGAGTCTTCTCAACATTAGCATATCTCTCTATTCATTTAGGTCTTCTTTTATTTTTCTCCATAAAGTTAATGTTTTCTTTATAAAGGACCTTATATATGTTTTATAAAGGTCTTATATATGTTTTATTCAAATTCTTCCTTGGCTGGACACCGTGGCACACGCCTGAAATCCTAGTACTTTGTAAAGTTGAGATGGGAAAATGGCTTGAGGCCAGGAGTTTGAGACCAACCTGGTCAACATAGTGAGATCCCATCTCTTTTAAAAAAGAAAAGAAAGGAGAGAAAAGAATCCTAAATTATTCCTAGTCACCTTATAATTTTTTTGTGCTAATAGTGTGTTTTTAAAAACTTACATTCTATTTTAATTCTTGAATATATATAACATGTATGTGTTTCCAAAATCAAAATTGTCAAACGATGTACTCAGAGTCTTCCATCTCTGTCTGCACTGCCCTTTCCTTCCCTTGCCCTGGATATAAACACTTGTGCTTTTATTTACAGTTCCAGTGTTTCTTTCTGCAGATATAACAAATTCATAAATATATTTATATTCCTCTACCCATTCTTACACAAATAGCATTCTGCTCCTGCTGTTCAACACTTTACTTTTTCACCAGTATATCCTGGAAATCACCTCATGTCTTTGGAGATATTCTTTGTTTTGTTTTTGTTTTTGTTTGTTTGTTTGTTTTTGAGACTGAGTTTCACTCTAGTTGCCCAGACTGAAGTGCAATGGTGCAATCTAGGCTCACTACAAGCTCCGCCTCATGGGTTCCAGCGATTCTCCTGCCTCAGCTTCCCGAGTAGCTGGGATTACAGGCATGCGCCACCACGCCCGGCTAATTTTGTATTTTTTAAGTAGAGATGGGGTTTCATCATGTTGCTCAGGCTGGTCTCGAACTCCTGACCTCAGGTGATCCACCCGCCTCAGTATCCCAAAGTGCTGGGATTACAGATGTGAGCCACCGGGCCCAGCCTGCTTTTATTCTTTTTTTTTTTTTTTTTTTTTTTAAACTGCGTAGAGTATTTATGCTTTAATAGAGTATATATGCTTTATACTAAAGCAAATACTATATACGTATCATATATATGCTTTATCTGCATATATTTCTTTATATGTAGGCACCAAAATTCTAGTGATAAAAATTGGGTTGTTTCCAATCTTGTCATATCACAAATAATGCCAAAATGAGTAACTGTGTACACAGATCATTTCAGTGTGAGATTGCTGAGCCAAAAGATAAATGCTTATTAAGTTATAATTTTGAGTTAATGGTCGCTGGTATATGAAGAAATGATACTGATCTCTTTTCAGTAGGATTTCTTGACTTTTGTATGTTGACGTTCAGATCATTTTGTGGTAATGCCAGTTTTTTTTTCTTTCTGATCATGATGTATTTTTATTTTTATTTATTTTTTTTTTGAGACGGAGTTTAGCTCTTGTTGCCTAGGCTGGAATGCAATGGCACGATCTTGGCTCACTGCAACCTCCACCTCCCAGGTTCAACCAATTCTCCTACCTCAGCCTCCCGAGTAGCTGGGGATTACAGGCATGTGCCACCATGCCTGGCTCATTTTGTATTTTTAGTAGAGACAGGGTTTCTCCATGTTGGTCAGGCTGGTCTTAAACTCCCGACCTCAGGTGATTTGCCCGCCTCAGCCTCCCAAAGTGCTGGGATTACAGGCGTGAGCCACCATGCCCGGCCATGATGTATTTTGTTTGTTTGTTTGTTTGTTTGTTTGAGTCGGAGTCTCATTTTCTGGCCCAGGCTGGAGTGCAGTGGTGTGATCTCAACTCACTGCAACCTCCACCTCCCAGGTTCAAGCAATTATCTGTCTCAGACTCCAGAGTAGCTAGGATTACAGGCGCCCACCACCATGCCCGGCTAATTATTTATTTATTTGTATTTTTAGTAGAGACAGGGTTTCACCATCTTGGCCAGGCTGGTCTTGAACTCCTGACCTTGTGATCCACTCGCCTCGGCCTCCCAAAGTGCTGGGATTACAGGCGTGAGCCACCGCACCCAGCTCATGATGTATTTTTATATTTTCCTTGTTTTGTTCTCTCTATGACCTCTAAAACAACGCTGAATAGAGATGGTGATAGTGGGCATTCTGGTCTTATTTCTGACATTAGAGGTTATATACCATCATGATTAGGAGGTGCATTGTAGAGCAAACTCCCTGGGTTCAGTCCTAGTTCTGCCACTTTCTCATTGTGTGATCTTGAACAAGCCACTTATCCTTTCTGTTCTTCATTTCCTCATTTCTCTCTCTCTCTTACGTTCTCTCCATATTCCAGTACTCCTTTTTTTCTCTATAAAAGGGGAATAATAATTGTACCCATCCAATAGGGTCATTGTGAGGGTTAAATGACTGTGTATATTATATATATATGAGATATATCTTATATGTATTATATAACATATATGTATTACACATACTTTATATATATACATATTAGAGCAGTACCTGGCAGATACTGAAGATGATACCAACCCATATTTGTACCATTCATTATTATTGTTACTGTTACTGGGTTTTTGGTAACTCCTATATATCAGGTTATCAGGTTAAGGACATTCCCTTTTATTACTAGCTTTCTAGGAGTTTTTATTTATAATAGATGTTAGAAATATTTATATGAAATAATTTTCTATATTTTTGAGATGGTTATTTTATCTCAAAAAATATGTTAATGTGGCAAATTCTGTAAGATACTTACCCGAGTTATAACATCCTTAGATCATTCCAGGATTAATCCTACTGGTCAAAATTTGTTTACTTTCTTAATATGTTGATGAACTCAATTTCCTAATGTTTTGTTTAGAATTTTTACCACGTATGTTCCTAAGCAAAGTTTAGCATACAGTTTTCCTTTTGTCTACCATCATTGCTGGTTTGCACAACTTCCTAATTTGAGCTGGGGAGTTCTTCTATTTTTATTCTTTGGAACAAATTGTATACCATATGGATTGGTATACAATTCTTTGAGAGTTTATAAAGCTAATCTGTAAAGCAGTATAGACCTGAAACTTTAGTTAAGATTTCCTTTTCTTAATTAATCAGTGAATTCATTTTATTTACTGGTCACAGTCTCTTGGGTTTTCTTTCTTTTTTTTTCCCCTGACCCCCGCAAGATGGGAGTCTCACTCTGTCACCCAGGCTGGAGTGCAGTGGTGCGATCTTGGCTCACTGCAACCTCCGCCTCCCAGGTTCAAGCAATTCTTCCACCTCAGCCTCCTGAGCAGCTGGGATTACAGGCGAGCACCACAAAGCCTAGCTAATTTTTGTATTTTTAATAGAGATGGGGTCTCACCATGTTGGCCAAGCTAGTCTAGAACTCATGACCTTAAGTAATCTGTCCACCTTGGCCTCCCAAAGTGCTGGGATTACAGGGGTGAGCTACTGTGCCTGGCCTGATATCTCTTCTGACACCTTCATTATTCAGAAATGTGTTTAAAATTTCCAAATGTTTCCCAGGGTTATTATGAACTCAGTGTGTCTCCCCTCAAATTCATATGTTGAACCCCTAACTCCCAGTGTACTATATTTGGACATGGAGGCCTCTAAGGAAGTAATTAAGGTTAAATAAGGTCTTTAAGTTGGGGCCCTAAACTGATAGAATTGGTGTTCTTGTTAGAAGTCGGACCAGAGGCTCACTCCCCATCTACTCAAGCTCACAACGAAGAAGTCGTGTGAGCACACAGTGAAATGGCAACCCTGCACAAGCCAAGAGAAGAAGCCTTAGAATGAAAGCTACCTTGCTGGTTGAGGGTCCAAAGTGTTCTCCTTTTGTACTGCATGTGACCTGTTCAGTTCAGGCTGGATGGCAGTGTTTTTACCAATATAATTCTCTTAAAAACATCATGCATTTCTTATTGGGGTCTATTGCATTAGGGAAAACCACACTTACATATCTCTTTGAGATAAGCGCTTCTCTGCCTTGGGTTTCTGCTCTTGACTCTTGAGTGACAACACCCTTAAGCTTCATGAAAACCCTAAGGTTTGACTGGATGGTTTTTGATAGCATCTTATAGCCACCTTTCCCCACCTCCAATTTCTTCTTTCTACCATGTTTTTCTTACATTGTCCTAGATTTGATCTTTGCCTGAGAGACATTTCTTAATTTTAGCATTATTTGACAACTGAAGAGGCAGAGAATGTTCAAAAGCAGTAAATCCTGTGTCATTTTTAAGATACCTTCCTTTAGCTTATCTCTTTTCTCTCATCTTTTACTTTAAGCATCAAGAAGAAATCAGGCAGTATGTTCCTGCTTGGACATTTTCTTAGCTAAACGGCACAACTCATAAGGTGCATTTTTTTTCTCACTTAAATCTTTTTTTTTTTTTTTGAGATAGAGTCTTACTCTGCTGCCCAGGCTGGAGTGCAGTGGTACAATCTTAGCTCACTGCACCCTCTACCTCCCGGGTTCAAGCAATTATCATGCCTCAGCCTTGTGAGTAACTGGGATTACAGGTGCCCACCTCCATGCCCAGCTGATTTTTGTATTTTCAGTAGAGATGGGGTTTCACCATGTTGGCCAGGCTGGTCTCAAACTCCTGACCCCAAGTGATCTGCCTGCCTTGGCCTCCTAAAGTGCTAGGATTACAGACATGAGTGACCGCACCTGGCCCTCAATCTTTTAAGTCTTCATCTTTAAAACCTCAGAATTCATTAGGCTTCTACTAATGGTTACTTCTTGGCTCTTCAGGCTTTCACCAACCCTCTCCTCACATTCATTCACATTTTTATGGACTTTTCAATATCAAAGCCACTCCCACATTTTAGGTTCCATTGTGGCAGCACATCACTTGCAGGTACCCGAGTCTTTATCATCTATTGCTGTGTAACAGATTATCCCAAAACGTAATGACTTAAAACTATGATAAATGTTTATTATCTCAAACAGTTACTGTGGACCAGAAATTTGGGAGCAGGTTAACTGAGTGGTTCTGATTGGGAGACTTGCACGGGGTTAGATGGCACCTCAGTCATTTGAAGGCTTGACTGGAGCTGGAGGATCGCATTCAAGGATGGCTTATACACCTGGCTGACAAATCACTGGTGGTTGTTGGCAGGAGGTTTCAATTTCTTGTCTCATGGACCTCTCCATAGTGCTGCTAAGTGAAGAGTAAACTCTGATTTTTTTTTTTTTTTTTTTTTTTTTTTGTATTTTTTTTTAGTAGCGACGGGGTTTCACCGTGTTAGCCAGGATGGTCTCGATCTCCTGACCTCGTGATCTGCCCGTCTCGGCCTCCCAAAGTGCTGGGATTACAGGCTTGAGCCACCGTGCCCGGCCAACTCTGATTTTTTTATCTTGCACAAATTCCTATCTAAGGGGTCTGGGGAGTCATGCCCTACAAATCATAAAGTCTCATCAGATGGGTTTTATTTAACCCTATATATCATAATTTACTTTCCAGCCTGACTCTGGCATAGCATTATGAGACAAAGAAGAAAATCAACATATTTTACCCCAAAACATGTTGATTTGCCATATTTTGAAATGGTTCTGCAAAGCTGTTCTTTGTGGAGGAAAATTTGTATCTGTGAAGAATCTCTATTAACATAGCTAGATCTTTTTCTTCCAGACCCTCCCAATCCTAAAGAGATTAACTAAGATCTGAATGGGAAACACTGGTCATTTGTTGTCTCTAAGGGCAGCCACTGTGAGACTTCAAAAGAACTTTTCAGGACATGGCCGTTGGCTTCTCCTAGAGTGAGTGATCCAAGAGCAAAGCAGAAGGCTTTACCTCCCCTTTGGATATCATTTCTGCAATATCCTCTTTGTTAACAGGGCAGCCCTATTCAGGCTGGGATGGAAACACACAGGGGCGTAAGTTTAGGAAAAGAGAGTCACTGGAACTGTCTGCCACATAATCCAACATGCAGATAGTGATTTTATGTTTCAAAATGGAGTTTGTTTTAATATACATTTTTTTAGTTTCAAACGAAATATATGTTAGTTACATTTTAAAAATACCAAAAAAGCAAGAGTATTTTTTTCAAAACACTCTAACCACCTTACACTTTCAAACCATCACATTTCATACCTAGCTATACATGTCCTAAAACTTTTACATTTTAAATACTTTGTTGGTGGAAACTTTCTAAAGTATATTTGAGCATGCTTTGAACATGTTTTCTTGTCATTTTAAAGTATTCAAAAATTATCTTCAATTTTGTCAAGGGCTTTAAATAAGCACTGCTTTTTCTTCTTATTCTGCTGGTGGGCAGAGGTTCTTCACAATACCTACTCTTCGATGCTGAATTTTTGAAAGGGCTATTCCTCACCCCCCAAAGAAGGCCTTTGTGCTTTAGAGGGGCTTTGAATGGAAAGCACTTGGAATTCAGAAGCCATTTAAATCCATAATGCCTCTATTTTCTATTTCTACATTAATGCCTTAATGTAGGTTAACCAGCTTGGGAGATAAATCTTATATAGCTACTCTTCTAAGCTGGCTTTTACATAAACACAGCCCACACCTTACATCCCTTCTGAAACCAGAGAGCCCAACTTCTAGGATCACAGTTCCACCTGCTTCTGCAGGGAGCCTGGTGCCCTTGACAGCTCTGTCCTACTTGCTCCAGAAGGAATAGTTCACGTTGAATAGGGAGGGTGGTCACCAAATATTGGACACTGGGTCTAAGAGAGTGCACTGTTTCTCTTCTGAGAGCCATTTCTGGAAAGACGCCATAGTGGAGCTTTCAGAGTCTGAAGGAGAGAAGAGAAACTGACAAAGCCCCAGCTTTGGGGCCCCTGTGATCTAAATACATACCCACCATCACCCTGTTTTCCTCCCTCTTAAAAGGAGGTAGTCTTGCCGGGCATGGTGGCTAATGCCTGTAATCCCAGCACTTTGGGAGGCCAAGGCGGGTGGATCACCAGGTCAGGAGTTTGAGACCAGCCTGGCCAACATGGTGAAACCCCGTCTCTACTAAAAATACAAAAATTAGCTGGGTGTGGTGGTGCGTGACTGTCATCCCAGCTACTCAGAAGGCTGGGGCAGAACATACAGATAGGCAAAAGGAAGAAAATAAAAGTCACCGCATTTAACCACTGTTTACATTGAAACATCTATCCTTCCAAACAAGTTTTCATTTCTTGTTTATTCAGAGAGCTGGGGGGAAATCCTTTTTTCCTACATCAAACATAGTTAGACAGACCATTGATTGGTTGATTCTTTATGAACTCTTTCCCAATTTGGAAATAAGTGAACAGGTACAAAAAATATTAGGCAAAAGTTAAAGTACTATGAAGCATCCAGCCTGAGCAACATAGTGAGACCCTGTCTCTACAAAAAAATTAGCATAATAATTTTTATGAAATATTCATGTTTTTCTCTTTCCTTCCTTCCTTCCTTCTTCTTTCTTTCTTTCTCTCTTTCTTTCTCTCTCTCTCTCTCTTCTTTCTTTCTTTCTTTCTTTCTTTCTTTCTTTCTTTCTTTCTCTCTCTCTCTCTCTCTTTCTTTCTTTCTTTCTTTCTTTCTTTCTTTCTTTCTCTCTCTCTCTCTCTCTCTTTCTTTCTTTCTTTCTTTCTTTGACAGTGTGTCACTCTTGTTGCCCAGGCCCAAGTGCAATGGTGTGATCTCAGCTCACTGCAGCCTCAGCCTCCCGGGTTCAAGCAATTCTCCTGCCTCAGCTTCTCGAGTAGCTAGGATTACAGGCATGTGCCACCACGCCCGGCTAATTTTGTATTTTTATTAGACACAGGGTTTCTCCTTGTTGGTCAGGCTGGTCTCGAACTGCCAACCTCAGGTGATCCGCCTGCCTCGGCCGCCCAAAGTGCTGGGATTATAGGGGTGAGCCTCCACCCCCAGCCCTCTATTTTTTTTTTTTTCCTCTATCAAATGAAGATAGGGATGAAAGGAGATGGTAAAGAAAAAGGAAGAAAGTTTGGTGTAGACACAATGTATAAAAATAACAGGCTGGGTGTGGTGTCTCCTGCCTGGAGTCCCAACACTTTGGGAGGCAGAGGTGGGAAGATTGCTTGAGCCCAGGAGTTCTAGACCAGCCTGGGCAACATAATAAGACTCCATCTCTAAAAACAAATTTAAAAAAATAGCCAGGCATGGGGGCACACACCAGTAGTCCCAGCTACTCGGGAGGCTGAAATGGGAGGATTGCTTGAGCCTGGGAGATCAAGGCTGCAGTGAGCCACGATTGCACCACTGCACTCCAGCCTGGGCGACCCCATCTAAAAATAAATAAATAAATAAATAAAAATTAAGTGAAATAAGAGATCAAAAGTCAACTAAAATGAGGAGACAATGTGTTTTAGACCAATGGAGAGTAGCAGGGCTAGCAGAAAAGCCATGTGGACCAGCATCTTTTTCCTCCACATAGCTGCCCACTTGGAGGGGCCGTGAGTACAATGGTAATGCCGAGACCAATTAGGTTAGTGGTATAGACGGGAGTCTGATGAGATCAAGGGGATGCAGAAATCACTGTGTTAAGGAGTGAGTGTCCCTAAAAGTTTCTGGTCTCAGGGCAGGAACAGCAATTGGAAACAGATGCCTCAAAAATGCATTCGGTTAGTCCCAAAGGCAGCTCGGTGAAAGCAGGAAAGACCCAGCCTCACCTAACATCACTCCCAGGGGAAAAATGCCCTGAAGCTTGTATTCCACTGATGGTTGTTACAGCTCTTATGTGACTGTACATGATAACCATTTTAGTTTGTTGGCTTCTTTGAATTACAGGTCAAACTGCCTTAATATTTGGTACAAGAATATTAAACTATGTCATCAATTTGTGCAAAGGTAAATTTGACTTCCTTGAACGGCTCTCAGACAATTTGCTCCTGAATATCATTTCTTATCTGGATCTTGAAGATATTGCCAGGCTTTCCCAAACATCACACAGATTTGCGAAGGTAACGGTCCATTATTTTATGTCTATATAGAATTTTCCATGTGCTTTCTAAAACGATTTTTTAACATAGCAATCCTTTGTTGAGTACTAACTTTGTGATGGACACTGTCTTAGGTGCACAAGCAGCAGAGATGAAAAGATATTTCTCTCCTCAAAGAACTTACAGTCTCATAGTAGAGATTCAGGTACATGCAAATAATTACAATCCAGCGTGATCAGTTCAACAAGGGATGTGTATGCAAGGTACAAAGATAGTGCAAAGTGATTTTCTCTGCCTGGCTTCACAGAAGCAGGTTACTTTTTCTGGCTTTTGAGGGTGAAATTGGTGAAGACAGGTGATCTGGGTTAGGGGGCATTCCAAGGCAGGGAAAAACCAAGCAGAAGCATGGTAGCATAAGAGAATAGGGCACTTTGGGAGGCCGAGGTGGGTGGATCACCTGAGGTCAGGAGTTTGAGACCAGCCTGGCCAACATGGGGAAACGCTGTCTCTACTAAAAATACAAAAATTAGCCGGGCATGGTGGTAGGCGACTGTAATCCCAGCTACTCAGGAGTTTGAGGCAGGAGAATCACTTGAACCCAGGACGCGGAGGCGGCAGTGAGCCGAGATCTCACCACTGCACTCCAGCCTGGGTGACAGAGCAAGACTCTGACTCAAAAAAAAAAAAAAAAAAAAAAGGAGAGAGAATACGGCAAGGAGGACTACCTGACATCCGTTTCCATTTCTTCTAGTAATAGCCTTTGCTGCGTTGCCTGTCTCCTAGTATGTGTTTCGGTGGGCTGTCCATTGCAGTGCCCCGTTTTCTTCCTTGCCCGAAGCTGATGAGATGCACTGTCTCACTGCTTCACATCCTCAGCAGAATAACCCAAGAGCAGGAAGCACAGTTAGTGCTGATTTCAGCCAGCCAGTGTCAAGGCTTCAGTGTGACCTTTGTCATTTGCACTCCCTGGATCCTGGAAGATGCCTTGGTCCCTACCCCTTCAGCTGTTCCTTCAATTCTAGACCCCCCAACCCTACCCCACAGTCACACACATACTAATTTTCCATTAAATCTCTTTTTGGCTTAAGTTAATCAGAATGGGAATCTGTTGCTTGCAACTGAGGAAGCCTGACTAGCTCGGTATTTAGCTGTAATGTATTGGGGGCAATGTCCATTTATAAAAGAACATACAACATTTTCCAAGATGATTCAAAACATAATCTTATTATCTAAAAAGCCAACATTTTTTCCCAATAATGCAATAAAATGTCTTGATTTTAAAAATCAATTTTAGTTCAGGCACAGTGGCTCATGCCTGTAATTCCAGCACTTTGGGAGGCTGAGGAGGGAGGATTGGTTGAGCCTAGGAATTTGAGATCAACTTGGGCAGTGTAGGGAGATTCCATCTCTACAATACATTTTTTAAAAATTAGCTGAGTATTATGGCCGAACACAGTGACTCATGCCTGTAATCCCAGCACTTTGGGAGGCCGAGGTGGGTGGATCACCTGAGGTCGGGAGTTTGAGAACAGCCTGACCAGCATGGAGAAACCCCGTCTCTACTAAAAATACAAAATTAGCCAGGTGTGGTGGCACATGCCTGCAATCCCAGTTACTAGGGAGGCTGAGGCAGGAGAATCGCTTGAACCTGGGAGGTGGAGGTTGCAGTGAGCCAAGATTGCGCCATTGCACTCCAGCCTGGGCAACAAGAGCGAAATTCTGTCTCAAAAAAAAAAAATTAGCTGAGTGTCATGGCATGCCCCTGTGGTCCCAGTTACTCTGGAGGCTGAATAGGAGGATCACTTGAGCCCAGGAAGTTGAGGTTACAGTGAGTTGTGTTCACACCACTGCATCCCAGCCTGGGCAACAGAGCAAAACAACCACGTCTCAAAAAAAAAAATTTTTTTAAGTAATATATATATATATATTTTTTTTTTTTAGACAAAATCTTGCTCTATTGCCCAGGCCAGAGTGCAATGGCATGATCTCAACTCACTGCAACCTCCACCTCTTGGGTTCAAGTGATTCTTGTGCCTCAGCTTCCCAAGTAAGTGGGATTACAGGTGCCCACCATCATGCCCAGCTAATTTTTATATTTTTAGTAGATACGGGGTTTCCCCATGTTGGCCAGGCTGATCTCAAACTCCTGATCTCAGGTGATCCACCCACCTCGGCCTCCCAAAGTGCTGGGATTACAGGTGTGAGCCACTGCGCCTGGCCTTAAGTGATATAATCTGTATTATAGTACTTAATATATTCCTTTTGAGTGTGTGTGTGTATATATACACATATATATGTATACATGTATACATTTTGAGACTGTCTCAAAAAAAATTATATTACTTAAAATTATTTTTTTTGAGGCAGGGTTTTGCTCTGTTGCCCAGGCTGGGGTGCAGTGGTGTGAACACAACTCACTGTAACCTCAACCTCCTGGGCTCAAGTGATCCTCCTATTCAGCCTCCAGAGTAAGTGGGACTACAGGAGTTCAAGAGCAACCTGGGCAACACAATGAAATCCCACCTCTCTTTTAAACATTAAATATGTGTGTGTGTGTATATATGTGTGTGTGTGTGTGTGTATATATATACACATACGCATGTGGATATATACACATATACACACATATACACACATATATACACACATATATATACACATATATATGTTTTTTAACTTTTATTTTGGGTTCGGGCATATGTGTGAAGGTTTGTTACATAGGTAAACTCATGTCACAGGGGTTTTTTGTACAGATTATTTAATCACCCAGGTTAATTATTAAACCCAGTTCCCTATAGTTATCTTTTCTGCTCCTCGCTTCCTCCCACCCTGCACCCTCAAGTAGGCACCAGTATCTGTTGCTTCCTTCTTTGTATTCATAAGTTCTCATTATTTAGCCCCCCAAAATATATTTTTTACTTGATTTTCCTCCCTAAAAATGGAAAGCTGAAAACAAGTACTATCGTATATATTTTTGTCATTAAATAAGTATCCTAAAGTTGAAATGTTGTGCTTGGTACTGATAAGAAGCTGATTATTAGGGCTGGGCACAGTGGCTCACGCCTGTAATCCCAGCACTTTGGGAGGCCGAGGTGGGTGGATCACCTGAGGTCAGGAGACCAGCCTTGCCAACATGGGGAAACCACATCTCAACTAAAAATACGAAAATTAGCTGGGTATGGTGGCACAGGCCTGTAATCCCAGGTACTTGGGAGGCTGAGGCAGGAGAGCTGCTTGAACCCAGGATGCAGAGGTTGCAGTGAGCCAAGATCATACCACCGTACTGCAGCCTGGGCAACAGAGTGAGACTGTCAAGAAAAAAAAGAAGAAGAAGAAGAAGCTGATTATTCATACTTTAAATGAAAAGAGAATTCTACGTAAATAAAATATACTAGTGGGGATCTAGTAAAAGTTTCTTCCCTGTTGCCAGGGCCTGGATTTGATTTTCTATCAAATTCTTCTATTTACTTTCAGTAAATTTCTGCTCCTGCAAGTAGGGAGGGTTTGATGGGAAACAGCAGCAAGTGAGTGACTTCTGGTATTTATTCCTCACGCTGAGCGGCTGCCTTCTCTCCAAGTTTTACTCACTTCCACTATTACTTTCACTCTCAGTGTCCTGCTATTATTTCAGTGCAGTCTTGAAAACATTCTCCTTAATTTAGCCAGTGCTCTGAAGTAGGGCTTCTCTAAGTTGCTGATTTCAGCCCTGAGCATCTTTACAGAACAGAATTATTAGAAGATGGGGCATGACTCAGGGCTGCTGCTTTTATTCTCCCCACATAACATTAATCACTTTTGTTTTGTTTTGTTTGAGTCAGAGTCTCTCTCTGTTACCCAGGCTGGAGTTCAGTGGCGAGATCTCGACTCACTGCAACCTCCACCTCCTGGGTTCAAGGGATTCTACTGCCTCAGCCTCCTGAGTAGCTGGGTGGGACTACAGGTGCTTGCCACCATGCCTGGCTAATTTTTGCATTTTTAGTAAAGACTGGGTTTCACCATATTGGCCAGGCTGGTCTTGAACTCCTGACCTCAAGTAATCTGCCTACCTCAGCCTCCCAAAGTGCTGGGATTACAGGCGTGAGCCACTGCACCTGACCAACCACTTTTTTTTTTCTTATTTGCACACAGGGAAAGAAGGAAAACCACTTATTTCTGTTGTCAATCTAAGTTTTATCTGTGTTCCATTTACCTATTACACACTGCATTTATAAGTTATTTTCTTTTTCTTTTTTTTTTTTTTGAAACAAAGTCTCACTCTGTTGCCCAGGCTGGAGTGCAATGGCACTATCTCGGCTCACTGCAACCTCTGCATCCTGGGTTGAAGCAACTCTCCTGTCTCAGCCTCCTGAGTAACTGGGATTACAAGCGCCCACCACCGCGCCCAGCTAATTTTTGTATTTTTAGTAGACAAAAATTCTAAATTTTTGCTGTGTTGGCCAGGCTGGTTTTGGACTCCTGACCTCAGGTGATTCACCTGCCTTGACCTCCCAAAGTGCTGGGATTAAAGGCATGAGCCACCGTGCCCAGCCTTGTAAGTCATTTTCATTTAACTACTTTATTAATGAAAAAAAGGCTTCCTTTTCAAATTCTGAGGGAGAAGTTTATTACCAAATTAATTGTGTCCAGTCCAACTCCTTCCTCTTACCTCAGGGAGGGAGGTGCTCCTCTCCTGTTCAAGTTCAGTGCTACCTAACACCTGGTTCTAGGGCCTACTTCTGGGAATTTCACTTATTTCCTTTCTCTTCTGTTTGTTATTGTTGTTACTATTGTTTTTTTAAGAGACAAAGTCTCACTGCATCACCCAGGCTGGGGTGCAGTGGCCTGATCTTTGTTAACTGCAATCTCTGCCTCCCGGGTTCAAGTGATTCTCATGCCTCAGCCTCCTGAGTAGCTGGAATTACAAGTGCAAGCCACCACACCTGGTTTATTTTATTTTATTTTATTTTGTTTTGTTTTGTTTTGTTTATTTATTTTTTGTATTTTTGGTAGACACAGGGTTTCACCACATTGGCCAGGCTGGTCTCGAACTCCTGACCTCAAGTGATCAGCCTGCCTCAGTTTCCCAAACTGCTGGGATTACAGGCATGAGCCACTGCTTGACCTGTTGTTTTTTTTTTAACTTTCAATTACCCAGTTTCCCTCGTGTTGACATCTTACATAACCATGGTAAATTTGTAAAAACTAGGCAATTAATATTGGTACAATACTATTAACTAAAATACAGATGTTATTTGAATTTCGTTGGTTTTTTCAATAATGTCCTTTTGCTGTTTTATGTCCAATCTAGCTTACTGCACTGCATTTAGTAATTAAATCTTTCTCTGTTTCTTTCCCCACCGTACATTAATTTTTTTTTTTTTCCTTTTTGAGACAGGGTCTTGCTTTGTTCACAGGCTGGAGTGCAATGGCATGATTATGGCTCACTGCAACCTCCATCCCCTGGGCTCGAGTGATCCTTCCACCTCAGCCTCATGGGTAGCTGGGACTACAGGCCCGCGCCACCACACCCAGCTAATTTTTGTATTTTTTGTAGAGAAGGGGTTTTGCCATGTTGTGCAGGTTGGTCTTGTACTCTGGGGCTCAAGCAATCCTCCCGCTTCAGCTCCCAAAGTGTTGGGATTACAAGCGTGAGCCACCATGCCCGGCATTAATTATTTTTCTCAAATCAGTTTCATCCTTCAAAAAACAAAAACTCTTTATCCTTATCCAATCTCTCTTCTTCAAAAATGATTTACATAGCAGTTCATGCCCAGCTAAACCAGCAGCATCCGTGACTTCATAATCCATGATGAAATGAGGCTAATAAGGATGGTATCAAGTTTTTGATAAAGCTAAACTTGTTTCATTTAAATGACCATCTTTCAGTGGATGTTAGGTCTTTCCTATTTTGGGGAGGGTTAAAATGTTCCTTCTTGGCCAGGCATGGTGGCTCACGCCTTTGGGAGGCTGAGGCGGGTGGATCACGAGGTCAGGAGATCAAGACCATCCTGGCCAATGTGGTGAAACCCTGTATCTACTAAAAATACAAAAAATTAGCCCGGCATGGTGGCATGTGCCTGTAGTCTCAGGTACTCAAGAGGTCGAGGCAGGAGAATCGCTTGAACCTGGGAGGCAGAGGTTGCAGCGAGCCAAGATGGAGCCACTGCACTCCAGCCTGGAGTGAGACTCCATCTTAAAAAAAAAAAAAGTTCGGCCGGGCGCGGTGGCTCAAGCCTGTAATCCCAGCACTTTGGGAGGCCGAGACGGGCGGATCACGAGGTCAGGAGATCGAGACCATCCTGGTTAACATGGTGAAACCCCGTCTCTACTAAAAAAAAAAATACAAAAAACTAGCCGGGCGAGGTGGCGGATGCCTGTAGTCCCAGCTACTCGGGAGGCTGAGGCAGGAGAATGGCGTGAACCCAGGAGGTGGAGCTGCAGTGAGCTGAGATCCGGCCACTGCACTCCAGCCTGGGTGACAGCGCGAGACTCCGTCAAAAAAAAAAAAAAAAAAAAAAAAAAAAAAAAAAAATTCATTTTTTTATGAAGTGCTGGCAATAATACCTGGTCATTTTAAAAATTGTTCTCGGCCGGGCGCGGTGGCTCAAGCCTGTAATCCCAGCACTTTGGGAGGCCGAGGCGGGTGGATCACGAGGTCAGGAGATCGAGACTATCCTGGCTAACATGGTGAAACCCCGTCTCTACTAAAAATACAAAAAACTAGCCGGGCGTGGTGGCCGGCGCCTGTAGTCTCAGCTACTTGGGAGGCTGAGGCGGGAGAATGGCGTGAACCCGGGAGGCGGAGCTTGCAGTGAGCCAAGATCACGCCACTGCACTCCAGCCTGGGAGACACAGCAAGACTCCGTCTCAAAAAAAAAAAAAGAATTGTTCTCATTTGACAAAATGTGAAAGTCAGCAGCACCCTTATTTTGGTTATTTATTATCATTTTATTTTGTTCTGCTTTTTAAAAAATTCACTGGTCTTAGGATAACCCAAAATTCTGACAGGTGTTGGTCTAATGTCAGCCTACAGCTCCTCTTTCATTTTCCCCTTTGTCCATGCCTGCAAAATATCTCTGGCTCGTTCGCACCAACCTTGTGTTTGTTGTATCAAAAGGGCCTATTTCAGGCGTTCTGCTTCTTTTTTTGACATGGAGTCTTGCTGTGTTGCCCAGGCTGGAGTACAGTGGTGTGATCTCGGCTCACTGCAACCTCCACCTCCCGGGTTCAAGTGATTCTCCTGCCTCAGCCTCCCAAGTAGCTGGGACTACAAGCGTGGGCCACTGCACCCAGCTAATTTTTAGTATTTTTAGTAGAGACAGGGTTTTGCCATGTTGGCCAGGCTAGTCTTGAACTCTTGACCTCAGGTGATCGCCTGCCTTGGCCTCCCAAAGTGCTGAGATTATAGGCATGAGCCACCCATGCCCAACCAAGTCTTCTGCTTCTTGACTCATCCCTGCTTCCAGGACTCTGGTGGGTTTTCTCCTGGGAGCCCCTTCGTTGCTTCATTGGTTGCTTGTCCATGTGAGCTCAGGGTGGTCATTTTACATTGCACTCTGGGCATGCCATTATCCTGCTCACTGGCCCTTAATGGCTTCCTGTCATTTTCAGAATGAGGTTCAAGGTCTTAGCCAGCACAGCCACGGGGCCCTCGCCCTGCCTCCTGCCACCCTCTGCCCCAGCCAGGTCAGCTCCTTGCAGCTCTCTGCTGTGTTCTACTGTGTCTTTTGCCTTTGCTTACACTGCTTTCTTTTCCAGGAATATTCTCCTCCTGACTCATCCACCACCTGGACCTTCCAAAAGCCCCTTGCTTGCCCCGCCCCCTTGACTTGTCTCCCTGCCGAGCTCAAGGGCAAGGATTTTGTCACCTGACTTCATATACCCACCTTAACAGAGTGTCTAGCCCAGAATTACCTCCCAGAAAACAGTGGCTGAATGCTTCCATATCAATTTTGTTTATATTTTTGAAAAAGAAAGTTGACATCCATTGCAATGGTCAGATTGGAAATGTTTAAAAATTATGTATCCTTGTATATAAACTAAAAAGTTATTGCCCTTCCCAGTCCTGACCCTCATTGCTCTGATTCTCATCTCTAGTGGCAACCATATTAACCGTGTTCTGTATGTCCTTCCAGAGATATTCTACACATGTAGAAGCATATGTGTGTAGCATGTGCGAGTACATATACTGGTACACACACCCTTCTAAAAAGCATGTGGTAACATATTTTATATTGTTCTTCATCTGTTTTTTTTCTACTTCACAACATATTTTAGACACTTTTAAAATATCAGTACCAGCCAGGCATGGTGGCTCACGCCTATAATCCCAGCACTTCAGGAGGCCGAGGCAGGTGGATCACTTGAGGTGAGGAGTTTGAGACCAGCCTGACCAACATGGTGAAACCTCATCTCTACTAAAAATACAAAATTAGCTGGGCATGGTGGCACATGACTGTAATCCCAGCTACTTGAGAGAATCACTGAGGCAGGAGAATCACTTGAACCCGGGAGGCAGAGTTTGCAGTGAGCCGAGATTGAGTCATTGCATTCCAGCCTTGGCAATAAGAGTAGAACTCCATCTCAAAAATAAATAAAATATCAGTACCTATCAATCTTCCTCCATTTAAAAAATTGCCATAGGATAGCAATGCATGGACAGATTATTTATTTATTTATTTATTTCCTAAGACAGGGTCATCTTGCTGTGTCATCCAGGCAGGAGTGCAGTGGCACAAACACAGCTCACTGCAGCCTTCACCTCCTGGGCTCAAGCAATCCTCCTGCCTCGGCCTCTCAAATGGCTGGGACTACAGGTGCACACCACCACACCCAGCTAATTTTTGTGTGTTTTGTAGAGACCGTGTCTTGCTATCTTGCCTTAGCAGGTCTCGAACTCTTGGGCTCAAGCAATCCTGCCTTGGCCTTTCAAAGTGTTGGGATTTCAGGTGTGAGCCACCACACACAGTGTAGATAATTGATTTAACCAGATTTTTTGTTTCCCCTCTGTATTTATAAATGATGCTCCATACTTTATATACAATTTGCATTGCATGTTTATCTGTAGAAAAAAGTTGCATAAGTGTAACTATTTAAAATAATCAAAGAAATATATTGAAATATGCATGATATAGGTAGTGTACTGGGACTATAATATGGGCCTCTATGCATACGGAAAAAAGGAAATAAGTGTGTACCTTGGGTCACAGGCTATAACATACATGCATTTATTTATTTATTTATTTATTTATTTATTTATTTATTTATTTATTTGAGATAGAGTCTCACTCTGTCACTCAGGTCAGAGTGCAGTGGCATGATCTTGGTTCATTGCAGCCTCTGCCTCCCAGATTCTAATGATTCTCCTGCCTCAGCCTCCTGAGTAGCTGATATTACAGGTGCCCTCCTCCATACCTGGCTAATTTTTGTATTTTTAGTAGAGATGGGGTTTCACCATGTTGGCCAGGCTGATCTTGAACTCCTGACCTCAAGTGATCTGCCTACCTTGGCCTCCCAAAGTGCTAGGATTACAGACGTGAGCCACTATGTCCGGCCCATAAGAACATTTATTGAGTACTTATTGTATGTCTAGCATTCCACTAAGTTTTCTAATTATATTATTTTACTTAGTTCTCATAGAAATCTTAAGATGTAGATGCTCTTATTATCCTTATTCAATTTTATTTCATTTTACTTTATTATTATTTTTTTTGAGACAGAGTCTTGCTCTGTTGCCTAGGCTGGCATAATCTCGGCTCACTGTAACCTCCGCCTCCTGGGTTCAAGCAATTCTCCTGCCTCAGCCTCCTGAGTAGCTGAGACTATAGGTGCGTGCCACTATGCCCAGCTAATTTTTGTATTTTTAGTAGAGACGGGGTTTCGCCATGTTGGGCAGGCTGGTCTCTAACTTCTGACCTCAGGTGATCTGTCTGCCTTGGCCTCCCAGAGTGCTGGGATTACAGGCGTGAGCCACTGCACCCAGCCATCCTATTCATAAGGAAGCTAAAGATCAACAAGTCTAATTGATGTGCTGGAAGTCTTATGGCCCAGGGAGTTTCCCTCAGGCACCTGACTCTTGGACGGGGTGATAAATGGATAGGCTTCAGGGCTGTGTGCAGTCAGTATGTAAGTACTGGGCCCCTGCTGTGGGCCAGACACAGTGGTAGGTTCTGGGGAGATGCACGTGTCCCTGCCTTTGAGGAGCTTACATTCTTGAGCAGAGCAAAGGAAGAATATGGCTGGAAATGAAGTGGGAGAGGCTGGGAGTAGCGGGCAGATCTGCAGACACATGGTCAAAGGGTTGTTTTCATGGAGCCTGTTGAGAGTAGGGTGTGCAGGGTCACCTCTACAAGACAGAAAGGCTCCCACAGCCAGACCTGACTCCACAGGATCACATCTACCTTAGAATCGTAAAGACACATGCCAAGAGCCAGACTGTGTGGGGAGTCTGTGAAAGGGGCCCCAGCCCGGGGAGTCCATGGTGCTATTCCAGCGTTGAGGTTGGAAGTATCCAGTTATACTTAATGCCACCAGCAATCAGGATCATCCAGCTGTCTGCCTTTGCTCTGATTCCATGTGGACCAAGGCCTGGAGCCTGCAGCCTGGAGCCGTGGATGAGCAACCAGTATACTGGAAAGTAGAGCTCCATACCTCTCCGGGTAGAGTTCCACACCTGTCAGGCTGGGGCCAGTCTGGACTGAGGCAAGTTCACCAAGGTGTGCTGCCATCTGGGCACCTGCCTGGGGGGCCTAGTGGCTTGTCCCTGATAGCACCAGGCCTTGATGCTATCCATTTTCTCCAAACTGCAGCAGAGTAAGCCTGGAGAAACTGCCAGTGCAGCTAGATGAGAAGGCTGAGGCCCAGGCTGGGAAAGGGCTGGTCATGACAGGCATATAAACACATTCATCCTGGTTGTGACTCAGGAATCACCAGAACGGCTCAGGAAGAAAACCACTCCTCTGTCGCTTTTTGGCTGTGGAGAGACAGGCTTTTCCCTGTGTCTGCAAACCCACTATGATCATAAACCCCATGTCGGGCCGAGCAGGTGAAGCCCCTGGGGCCCAGGTGAAAACACAGATGCCAGGCCCATCCCCTGAGCGTCTGGCTTGGTAGATCTGAGGTAGAACCAGCACTTGTGCTCTTAATGTGTTTTCTTGTGTTTACAGCAAGCTGATTCTAAGGGTTTGGTTCAAGAATTTTTTTTTTTTTTTTTTTTTTTTTTTTGAGATGGACTCTTGCTCTGTCACCTAGACTGGAGTGCAGTGGAGCAATCTTGGCTCACTGCAACCTCCACCTCCCAGGTTCAAGCAGTTCTCCCTCAGCCTCCCAAGTAGCTGGGACTACAGGTGCACACCACCATACCTGGCTAATTTTTGTATTTTTAGTAGAGACAGGGTTTCACCATGTTGGCCAGGCTGGTCTCAAATTCCCGACCTCAAGTAATCCACCCGCTTCGGCCTCCTAAAGTGCTGGGATTACAGGAGCCCGCCACCACCCCTGGCTAATTTTTGTACTTTTAGTAGAGACAGGGTTTCACCACATCGCCCTAGCTGGTCTCAAACTCCTGACCTCAAGTGATCCACCCCTCTCAGCCTCGCAAAGTGCTGGGATTACAGGCATGAGTGAGCCACTGTGCTGGACCTGGCCCAAGAATTTGACCAATCGATATTAAGGTTGTACAGATCAAATGTCTCAAGGGACTCTAGAAGGCTGGAAGCTTACGGGAGGGGATCTCCTAGCATCACTGTGCGCAGGCAGTGTGCTGTGTTTAAATCAGCAGGAGGCTGGAGGGCTGGGTTCTGTTCTGTTCTTAGCTCAGCCACTCCCCAGCATGAACCTGGAACAGCATCCTTCTCCCTTTTCTTCTCTCAGCCCTGGTTTTCCTATTTGCAAAGGGAGAGGTTTTAAGCAGATAAGCCCTAAAATTCTCTTCAACTTGACAATTTACGTATGCAAAATTCATGCACCACCACCAGGGGGAGCTAAATCCATGGTTAGCTGGGCTTTGGATCAGAGTAGCTAAGAACTATAGAACCTTCGGTTTTGCAACCTGGCAACTTATACTAAGCAAAAGATCGTCAGGGTTTGGGAGTCATAGATGGGGATATTTTGTGCACCAACTTATAAGACAAAAACTGTAAATATTTTCAGTATAAAATTTTGATGAGTCATAAATGAAGTTATACTAGTGGAAATTTTAGCTCTTTTGAGAATTATTTCCTTTCCCCCCAAATCTTGTAGTTTTCTCCCATAATCTCTATTACAAGACACATTAATATCCTGAAATGTACTGTGCTAGTAATGGGATAGTAATCCACATTGGTGCTGGAGTTCAGATCTTTTGAAGGAGGGTCAAATGATCTGTTTTTCATATTAAGACATTTAAAAAGTTTTCCTTTGTTTATATTTAGAATAGATTGTAATCCGAGTAGAGGAACTAAACCTTGAAGGACTGTGGAAGGGGAGATGAGATAATGAATGACCCATCTAACATCAAAAAGTTTTGGGGTCCGTAGATACCGTATGATTCAGTGTTGCTGTTTAGCATAACCATTATGTGAATATAATAGCTGTTGCTTTGATGTTTATGCAGAAAGGATCTTAAGCAATTATGCCTTATTGTACTATTCATTTCTATTTCTAATTCATTCTCTTCCCTTATTGGAGTACTTTTAGAAGAGCATGAAGTATGGAAGGAAGGAGTGGTGACCGCTTTCTGTTCAGAAGTGAATATAGTGGTGTCAGGAGGTAGAGATCACATTTACACATTTCTTCCTCACCAGGAGGAAGTCAGGACACAGGGGAGCACAGCACAACAGGGCTGGCCAGGGCTGGTGCTGTTTGGGATAGGAGGTAGGATGGGTATGGGGAAGCTGGGTATGGGCCAGGGAGGCTGTTCTGGTGCTCCGGTATGAGGGGACAGCAATCATGCCTTTGTTTGTGTGAACCCAAGATTTAGCTCCCACTTACAAGTAAGGACATGCGATATTTGGTTTCCTGTTTCTGTTACTTTGCTTAGGATAACAGACTTCAGCAGCATCCACACTGCTGCAAGGACATGGTTTCATTCTTTTTTTATGGTGTGCAGTGGCAAAAGCTAACAGAAGAATAGAACATCTTCTACATTCAAGACCAAAAGTGCTCACACCTTGCAGGAATTGGAGAAGGTTTGGATCACATCACCGGGTGTAGCATCTTGATGAGTTGAAGGACTAAACCTTGAAGGACTGTGGAAGGGGAGATAAGATAATGAATGACCGTCTAACATCAAAAAGTTTTGGAGTCCATAGATACCATATGATTCAGTGTTGCTGTTTAGCATAACCATTATGCTAAACACAGAGTGCTTAGCATAATGCTAAGTGCTAGCTAAAGACAGAGAGAAGACGGAATGATGGTAGAGGGAGCAAATTATAAATACAACTCTGGCCAGGCATGGTGGCTCATGCCTGTAATCCCAGCCCTTTGGGAGGCTGAGGCGGGCAGATTTCAAGGTCAGGAGTTCGAGACCAGCCTGATCAACATGGTGAAACCCTCTCTATCAAAAATACAAAGTTTAGCCAGGCATGGTGGTGTGCACTTGTAGTACCAGCTACTTGGGAGATTGAGCCAGCAGAATCACTTGAACCCAGTAGGCGGAGGTTACAGTGAGCCGAGATCACACCACTGCACTCCAGCCTGGTCAACAGTGAGACTCTGTCTAAAAAAAAAAAAAATAGATAAAAAAAAAAAAAAAAAAAAAAAAGATAAGGCCTAAGGCCGGGCGCAGTGTCTCATGCCTGTAATCCCAGCACTTAGGGATGCCGAGGTGGGCGGATCACCTGAGGTCGGGAGTTCAAGACCAGCCTGACCAACATGGAGAAACCCCGTCTCCACTAAAGATACAAAATTAGCTCAGTGTGGTGGTGCAAGCCTGTAATGCCAGCTATTCAGGAGGCTGAGGCAGGAGAATCTCTTGAACCCGGGAGGCAGAGATTACAGTGAGCCGAGATTGCGCCACTGTACTCCAGCCTGGGAAACAAGAGCAAAACTCCATCTCAAAAATAAAAATAAATAATACATACATAGATAAATAGAGATGAATTGGAATTAACTAGAGGCAACTAACATCACCCAGATGTTGACAGTGACTGATGGGACTTGGCTGCAGTGGGGTGGGGGTGAAGGTGGAGAATAAACACATTTTCCCTTGCGTGAGGGAGCGTTGCCTGGTGTTGGTAGGAGCATGTTGTTTCTACTGCCATCACTGGGAAGTTTAAGTGTGTGCAGAAGGTATGTCCTTCAGATATATGTGCACTGAGATATTTGTGTCTGGCTCTTTTCCTCAAAGAGGAGGTTTCTCAAGGCAGGACCTGTGTCTGACACAGGCAGTGTTTCTCCCAGTGTCCCACAGGCAGCAGGAGTTTCATAATGAGTTTGAGTGAGTAAATGGCTTTTATTTAACACATGTGCTGTAACCCACCTCTGACTTTCCCCACTCACAGCTGTGCATGTCTGATAAACTGTGGGAACAGATAGTCCAGTCGACCTGCGACACCATCACTCCTGACGTGAGGGCCCTAGCGGAGGACATGGGTTGGAGGCAGCTGTTCTTCACCAACAAGCTCCAGCTCCAGCGGCAGCTCCGCAAGAGGAAACAAAAATATGGAAACCTGAGAGAAAAGCAACCTTAGGCACACGTTTTCCTACCAGCAGGGAGCTGAGGCACGGCTGTGTTTCTCTTCAGTGTCCAAATCTCTTCCATCTCCTTTTTTTAAGAACTAAGAGGTTTTGTTGATGCATGGAGCCATTGGAAACTCATAGAGGATTTGCACACAAATGCAGCAGAATCTGGCTCCCCAGTGCCTTGCTAGAGTCACCATAATTCTGAGGTCAAATCATGGCCCAAGGACAAGGGCTGCAAGACAGAGAGTCCCATAGGCCATCATCATCCTTATCCCACACCCATTAGAAAAGACGCTTCTATTGTATATAAACAAACAATAAATGATTATTAGTAGGTTTTTATTAGACATCTATTTTATCTAGGCAGTGGAAAGGGTAATGGTGCTTTTGAATTTTTTCCTGGCGTTGTGTCATCTGAGTCCAGCCATGAAGCTGGTGGCTGACTGTCCCCACCAGGAACCGTGAAGGGTAGGTACCACAGGAGGCGCTCGGGGTGGGTGCAGCTGCCTTCCCAACTTTGTTCTGCTAAGTCCATATTCAGGGCCCTGTCCTTGGGGGCCCAGGATGCCAGGCTCCACCCCCACATGTAGACAGCTTCCGACCTGGCGCTGGAGCATGACTGGAGAAGTGCAGGCATCCTGCTTGCGGACCTTGCTCAAAGTACAACTTCCCAGGACTACTTCACATTGTTAAATAAACCTAGAAACTTTTTTTTTTTTTTGTATTTTCTTTTTAGTAGAGGTGGAGTTTTGCCATGTAGGCCAGGCTGGTCTTGAACTCCTGACCTCAAGTGATCCACCCGCTCCGGCTTTCAAAGTGCTGGGATTACAGGCATGAGCCACTACGTCTGGCCAAAACCTATAAACATTTCTTAGAAAAATGCCGTTTCCCCAAAGGAATGTGAACAGCTACCACTTTTAACAAGGATATTTAAGAAAACAGGCTATGAGTTAACTAAGTAAAAATGTAAATATGGTTTGCATGCTGTTAACATGGCAGAGGGGTAAAAAGAATACAGTCCCAGGGGAGAAAGGTCACTTCACTGGGAAGGGTTACTTAAAAATGTTTTTCTCTCTGCACTTTTATGATTATTAAATACCCCTAGAAAATGAACTCATAGCAGCAAATCATCTAATGACTCCTTTTAGGTTACAGAGCAAAGTAGCTTTCTACTTCCACATCACCTTATAATATAGCCTTATAAATTCTTCTTTCCTGCAACCTCCACTTTCCTAACTAGGAAAACTCACATACCTCTGGTGCCAGAGAAACTGCCCAGGATGCACCAGGGCCCCGTGAACAATGCAGAAGTTGTGGTTTCTGGCTCTTTGTCCCACCTAAGTCCTTCCAGAAGGGCTCTACAGCATGGCTTAGTGACATTAAAAAAAAAAAACTAAACCCATGTAATATCAAACAAGATTTTAATCTTCATTCACACACCCTTAAAACCCAGTCATTGGGCTCCCCGGTGCCAGTTTGAGACCCTCAACCTAGCCCTCTCTGCTTCTCATTGCTGGAAGTACACACAGTCACAAGTTTTCCGTGACTGTGAAATTCAGTGCAATCTGCTTCCCGGCAGATGACCCTGACGTGGTTATGTCTGGATTTAGTCCAAGAACAGAGCAAAGCTTTACTTGTCAAGAGACCCAGGCCTCATTCTCCACTCAGGAGAGTCTGCTAGGGCAGGTACAGGTGACCAGCAGGCAGCTCAGGGCAGGAGGGCACATGCTCTGCACAGCTCTGGCTGCCTTGGCTCTCCCTGAGCTCCCAGACTTCACTCATGGCCTAATTTCAGTGACAGAACATAGGTTTTATTGTGAGGATGCAGACACGACCACAATTATGTATGTCAACATAACTTCATAAATATGTAACTGTAACTTATTTGTAACATCAGTGCAAAATGATTAAAGCTTCATGTGTAGTGTTTTATCAACAGATTCTGAAAGCTTATGGACATGCGTAATAGTCGATTCAACATGAATCAATAAGAACACAAATATGGCAATTTGAAAACACTATGTATATACCTACACACATATATATTATACTTACAATATATACTTACATATAGTATATAATAATATTACATATAAAATGTTATAAAAATAGATGCTAATGTAAATAAAAATAAGAGCTATTAATATGTTGACTATTGTTAAATAATATCTAAAATAATACAGACTATTAAATTATTTCAATACTTACTTGCCCTAATAATCTGAGTGCCTTATTACTTGATTATAATTGTTTTTGCCAAAATAGAAACAATATCATCAAGTGAACATCCTGTGTGTCCCCAGCATCCTTAGCAGTTGAAACACTTTGTCCCTCCCTCCCCCATCTCATTTTCCATGTCCACGTGACGATCCCATAACGTGGTAATAGGCAGCGATGGTCTTGACTTTCTGCTTCTATTAACAGCTTTCATGTGGATGGATAAATCTGCTTTAGGTCTTAATATTTCAGAGCGAAATGCCACACAATTTTTTTTTTTTTTTGGCAGAGTTCTACTCTTTTCACCCAGGCTGGAGTACAATGGTTCAATCTCAGTTCACGGAACCCTCCACCTCCTGGGTTCAAGCGTTTCTTCTGCCTCAGTTTCCCTAGTAGCTGGAATTACAGGCGCCCGCCACCAACCCCCACTAATTTTTGTATTTTTAGTAGAAACAGGGTTTCACCATATTGGCCAGGCTGGTCTCGAACTCCTGACCTCAGGTGACCCACCCACCTCAGCCTCCCAAAGTGCTGGAATGACAGGTGTGAGCCATGGTGCCCAGCCTTACAGCATTTTATAATCTTGCTCTTTCTTATCTTTTCAATCAAATGTGTTTCTACTCTGTTCTCATTTACCATTGTAATTATACAATACTGAAAATTTCTGATTGTTTATATATTTAGTGTTATAAGAGCAATGTATTAACAATAGAAAATATGTATTCTTAATTTATAACTAAATAATAAACATATTTCACTTAATGTCAAGTTCTACTACTACTTTTTTCCCAAACAGGTTCGTATAGTATATGCATTAAGCCTCAGCAATATAGAATCCAAAATGTTTTCTTTCTTTCTTTTTTTTTTGGAGACAGAATCTGGCTCTTGTCACCCAGGCTAGAGTGCAATGGTACAATCTCGGCTCACTGCAACCTCTGCTTCCTGGGTTCAAGCTAGTCTCCTGCCTCAGCCTCCCGAGTAGCTGGGATTACAGACACACGCCACCACACCGGGCTAATTTTTGTATTTTTAATAGAGATGGAGTTTCACCATGTTGGCCAGGCTGGTCTCAAACTCCTGACCTCGTGATCCACCCACCTCGGCCTCCCAAAGTGCTGGGATTACAGGCGTGAGCCACCGTGCCTGGCCTAAAATGTTTTCTTTTACTGAGTAGGCCCCAGAACTAAGGCTGAGATGATCATGTGGGGAGGGACTGCAAGCAGGGGTAAGGACAATGCATCAGGTACCACTTGTCATTGTTTTGTGAGCTGCTTGTGTACATAATGGTCATCAGTCTTTATTTATTACCCCAAACTGGCTCCCGAGATGCTGAAGAATAATATAAAACAACCTTACGAAAAAAACATTTGCATCACAGTTTTTTGCTCTGAGTTTTAGTATAATGACCTCTATCTTCAGTTTGTATTAATATACTGTGAGAGAGTATCCAAGCTTTTCAATTGTGAGTAGTTGATTTCAACTTGAAATGGATGTCTTTGATGTTGTGTTAAAAACATCAAGTGATAAAAAATATCTTGAAACAAATGACAATGGAAACACAATATCAAAACCTATGGGATGCAGCAAAAGCAATCTAAGAGGGAAGTTTATAGCAACAAATGCCTATATTAAAAAAGAAGAGAGACCCCAGGCCAGGTGCAGTGGCTCATTCCTCTAATTACAGCACTTTGGGAGGCTGAAACGGGAGAATCCTTTGAGCCCAGGAGTTCAAGACTAGCCTGAGCAACATAAGGAGACCCTGTCTCTACAACAAATAAAAATATTAGCCCAGCATGGTGGCACATGCCTGTGGTCCCAGCTACTTGGGAGGCTGAGGTGAGAGGATTACTTGAGCCCAGAAAGTCAAAGCTCTAGTGAGCTGTGATCACACCCCTGCATTCCAGGCTGGGCAACAGAGTAAGACTGTTTCCAAAAAAAAAAAAAAAAAAAAAAAGGATAAAGAAATACCCTGAATAAATAGCCTAACATTACATCTCAATGAGTTAGTAGAAGAACAAACTAAATCCAAAGTTAGTGGAAGGAAGGAAATAAAAATTCCAACAGAAAAAATCAAATAGAGAACAGAAAAACCATAGGAAAAACTCAGTAAAACCAAGAGTTAGTTCTTTGAAAAAATAAACAAAATCAGCAAACCCCTAGCTAAACTAAGGAAAAAAGAAGACTCAAATAAAATCAGAGATGAAAGTGGAGCCATTCCAACAGATGCCTCAGAAATAAAAGAATCATAATGGACTATTATGAATGATTATATGCCAACAAATTGTATAACCTGGAAGAAATGGATAAATTCCTGGAAAAGTATAACCTACCAAGATTGAATTGATGAGAAATAGAAACCTTGAACAGAATAACAAGTGAAGAGATTGAAGAAGTAATTAAAAACCTTCCAGTGAAGAAAATCTCAGGACCAGATGGCTTTCATGGTTGATTTCTAGAAACATACAAAGAAGAATTGTTAACAATACTTCTTAAACACTTCCGAACAATAGAGCTAGAGGGAATACTTCCAAACATATTTTATGAGGCCAGCATCATCTTGATACCAAAACCAGACAAAAACACAAGACAAGAAAACTTCAGGCCAGCATCTCTGATGAACATTGATGGGAAAATCCTTCGTAAAATATTAGAAAACTGAATTCAACAACACAAAAAGATTGTACATCAAGACAAGGTGAGATTTATCTCTGGCATGCAAAGCAGGTTTGACATACACAAATCAATCAATGTGATACATTATCTTAACAGAATGAAAGAGAGACTACATAATTATCTTAATTGACAAAGAAAAAGCATTTGACAAAGTTAAGCATCCTTTCTTAATGAAAACTTAACAATTTATGTATAGAAGGAAAGTTCCTCAAAATAATAAAGGCAGTTTATAAAGACCTTACAGCTAACAACATAACCAACAGGGAAAAAACTGAAAACTTTTTCCACTAAGATCCAGCACAAGGCAGGGATGCCCACATTCACCACTTCTATTCCACATAGTACTGGAAGTGCTTGCTAGCAACAGCAATCAGACAAGAAAAAGAAATAAAAACATGCAAGTTGAAAAGGAAAAAGTAAAATTATCTCTATTCGCAGATGACATGATTCTATAGATAGAAAACCCCAAAGATTTCACAAAAAACTGCAACTAATAAATGAAGTCAGTAAAGTTGCAGGATACAAAATCAACATATAAAAAAATCAGTAGCATATCTATAACAAATAGTGACCTAGATGATAAAGAAATCAAGAAACTAGTTACATTTAAAATATCTGGTCGGGTGTGGTGGCTCACGCCTGTATTCTCAGCACTTTGGGAGGCCGAGGCGGGTGGATCACCTGAGGTCGGGAGTTCAAGACCATCCCAGCCAACATGGTGAAACCCCATCTCTGCTAAAAATACAAAAAATTAGCTGGGTGTGGAGGCAGGTGCCTGTAATCCCAGCTACTGGGGAGGCTGAGGCAGGAGAATTGCTTGAACCCAGGAGGTGGAGGTTGCAGTGAGTCGACATTGCACCACTGCACTCCAGCCTGGGCAACAGAGCGAGACTCTGTCTAAAAAAAAAAAAAAAGAAAGAAAGAAAAAAGAAAAAGAAAAAGAAAACAAACTTAAAATATCTGGGAATAAATTTAGTCAAGGACATGAAGGATTGATACACTGAAAACTATAAAACAATGATGAAGGAAATCAAAGAAGACACAAATAAATACATATATTCATAGATGAGAAAATTTAATATTGTTCAAATATCTGTATTACCTAAAGAAATATGCAGATTTAATACAGTTCCTATCAAAATTCCCAAGGACATTCTTCACAGAAATAGAAAAAAAAAGCCTGGGTAGGCCGGGCGCGGTGGCTCACGCCTGTAATCCCAGCACTTTGGGAGGCCGAGGCAGGCGGATCACAAGGTCAGGAGATCGAGACCACGGTGAAACCCCGTCTCTACTAAAAATACAGAAAATTAGCCGGGCGCGGTTGTGGGCGCCTGTAGTCCCAGCTACTCGGGAGGCTGAGGCAGGAGAATGGCGTGAACCCGGGAGGCGGAGCTTGCAGTGAGCCGAGATCGCGCCACTGCACTCCAGCCTGGGCGACAGAGCGAGACTCCGTCTCAAAAAAAAAAAAAAAAAAAAAAAAAAAAAAGCCTGGGTAGTACAGCAAGAACCTGTCTCTTAAAAAAAAAAAAAATTAAAAATTAGCCAGGTGTGGTGGTGCATGTCTGTGGTCCCACCTACCAGGGAAGCTGAGGCAGGAGGATTGCTTGAGCCTAACAGTTCAAGGTTGCAGTGAGCTATGATCATGCCACTGCACTCCAGCCTGGGCAACAGAGCAAAGTCTGGTCTCTAAATAAAATAATAAAGAAAAAAATCCTGAAATTCATATAGAACCACAAAATAGGCCGGGCGCGGTGGCTCAAGCCTGTAATCCCAGCACTTTGGGAGGCCGAGGCGGGCGGATCACAAGGTCAGGAGATCGAGACCACAGTGAAACCCCATCTCTACTAAAAATACAAAAAATTAGCCGGGCGCGGTGGCGGGCGCCTGTAGTCCCAGCTACTCAGGAGGCTGAGGCAGGAGAATGGCGGGAACCCGGGAGGCGGAGCTTGCAGTGAGCCGAGATCGCGCCACTGCACTCCAGCCTGGGCAACAGCGTGAGACTCCGTCTCAAAAAAAAAAAAAAAAAAAAAAAAAAAAAGAACCACAAAATACTTAGAATAGCCAAAGCAATACTGAGAGAAAATGTTTGAGGCCTCACACTTCCTGATTTAAAATTGTATTACAAAGATACCGTAATCAAAACACTATAGTACTGGCAGAAAAATGGAAACATAGACCAATGGAACAAAATTGAAAGCCCAGAAATAAGTCCAAACACATAGGGTCAATTAATTCTCAACAAGGGCACCAAGAGGACAAAATGAGGATAGGATAATGTCTCCAATAAATGGTGCCGGGAAAACTAGATTGCCACTGCAAAAGAATGAAATCTGACCCTTACCTTACACCATACATAAAACTCAACTCAAAATGAATAAAAGACCTAAATATAAGACCTGAAACCATAAAACTTCTATGAGAAAACTCCTCCTTCTGGGCTCAGTCCCTGACATAGGCCTTGGCAATGATTTTTTTGAATATCATACCAAAAGCCCAGGCTACAAAAGCAAAAATAAATAAATGAGATGATGCCAAACTACAACACCTTTGCAGAGCAAAGGAAACAATCAACAAAATGAAAAGGCAACTTACAGACTAGAAAACAATATTTGCAAACCACATATCTGATAAGGAGTTAATATCCAAAATGTATAAAGGACTCTTACAACTCAATAACAGAAAAATGAATAACACCATTAATAAATGGGCAAAAGCTCTGAACAGACATTTCTCCAAAAAAGATGTAAAAATGCCCAACAGTGGCTGGGCATCATGGCTTATGCCTATAATCCCAGCACTTTGGGAGACCAAGGCAGGAGGATCATGTAAGCCCAGGAGTTTGAGACCAGTCTGGGCAATATGGCAAGACCCTGTCTCAACTGTAAATTTTTTTAAAAAAATGGCCAGCAGGTTAACCAGGCATGGTGGCTCACGCCTGTAATCCCAGCACTTTGAGAGGCCGAGGCGGGCAGATCACCTGAGGTCAGGAGTTCAAGACCAGCTTCAACAAGGAGAAACCCCGTCTCTACTGAAAATACAAAATTAGACAGGCGTGGTAGCACATGCCTGTAATCCCAGCTACTCGGGAGGCTGAGGCAGGAGAATTGCTTGAACCTGGGAGGTGGAGGTTGCGGTGAACCGAGATCACGCCATTGCACTCCAGCTGGGCAACAAGAGCAGAAAACTCCATCTCAAAAAAAAAAAAAAAAAAAAAAAAAAAAAAGGCCAACAGGTATATAAAAAGGTGCTCTACATCACTAATCATCAGAGAAATGAAAATTTTTTTTTTTTTTTTTTTTTTTTTTTTTTGAGACGGAGTCTCGCTCTGTCACCCAGGCTGGAGTGCAGTGGCCGGATCTCAGCTCACTGCAAGCTCCGCCTCCCGGGTTTACGCCATTCTCCGGCCTCAGCCTCCCGAGTAGCTGGGACTACAGGCGCCCACCACCTCACCCGGCTAGTTTTTTTTTTTTGTATTTCTTAATAGAGACGGGGTTTCACCGTGTTAGCCAGGATGGTCTCGATCTCCTGACCTCGTGATCCGCCCGTCTCGGCCTCCCAAAGTGCTAGGATTACAGGCTTGAGCCACCGCGCCCGGCAGAAATGAAAATTTAAACCAGGTCGAGATACCACCTCACCCCCATAAAGGTGGCTCTTGTCAAAAAGACAAGTGATACATAACAAATGTTGGCAAGGGTATGGAGAAAAGGAAACCCTCGTACACTGTTGGTGGGAATGTAGATTGGTACAGCTATTATGGAAACAGTATGGAGGTTCCTAAAGAAATTTAAAATAGAGCTGCCATATGACCAGCAGTCCATCTTCTGGGTATATATCCAAAGGAGATGAATCACCACCTCGCAATGATGTCTGCAATCCCATGTTCATTGCAACGTTAGTCACAATAAGCAATGTGGAAACGATCTAAATATCCATTGATGCATAAATGGATACAGTAAATGTGGTAGATGTATACAATGCAATACTATTTGGCCTTAGAAAAGAAAGAGATCCTAGCATTTGCAACAATACAGATGGACCTGGAGGATATGATACTAAGTGAAATAAGCCAGAAACAAAGAAAAACATTGTCTAATCTCACTTATATGTGAAATATATATCGTTTTAAATTATATAGATTAATATATATTCACATATATCTGTGTGTGTATATGTGTGTGTGTGTGTGTGTGTGTGTGTATAATTTTTTTGAGAAAAGTCTCGCTCTGTCACCCAGGCTGTAGTGCAGTGGCACCATCTCGGTTTACTGCAACCTTTGCCTGCCAAGCTCAAGCGATCCTCCCATCTCAGCCTCCTGTCCTGAGTAGCTGAGACTAGGGTGCCACCCTGCTCAGGTTAACTTTTTATTTTTTGTAGAGATAGGGTCTCACTATATTGCCCAGGCTGGTCTCAAACTCCTGGGCTCAAGTGATCCTCCCACCTCAGCCTCTGAAAATGCTAGGATTATAGGCATGAACCACAATGCCCAGCCCTGGAAAATATTTTTATATATATATACGCACTCATATACACTGAGATAGAGAATGAAACAGTAGTTACCACAGGCAAAGTCTAGGGAGAGAGGAAATGAGGAAATATGGGTCAAAGCATATAAAATAGGAAATATATAAGATAAAAAGTTTAGAGATCTGATGTACAACATGAGGACTGATGTTAATAAAATGCATTGTACTGGGGATTTTTGTTAAATAAGTAGATTTTAGCTGCACTTGTCACCAATAAAAAGGAATTATATGAGATGATATTGTTAATCAGCTTCACTATAGTAACCATTTTACTGTCTATATATATCCCACAACATCATGCTATAACTCTCAAATATACGCAATAAAATTTATATTTAAAA
Organism: Macaca thibetana thibetana; assembly: GCF_024542745.1. Lineage (NCBI taxonomy): Eukaryota > Metazoa > Chordata > Mammalia > Primates > Cercopithecidae > Macaca > Macaca thibetana. The sequence continues at coordinate 12,615,247 of NC_065589.1, read as the reverse complement.
AAACTAAAAACATCAAGTGAACAAAGTGCCACCACACTGAAGAAAAATGGCACCTGCAGTTAACACCCTAACAATATGCATTGTCATTTTACAAAATAAAATTAATAGCTTCACTTCAACTTCATTTTCAAATAAGATCATCTGCATACTGAGGCAGCATTGGCCTGCCCTTGCAACATGGAACTGTCGGGGTAGGGCGCTGCAGAGGACTACCTGTATTACATTCTCTCAAAAATGGTTTTCCACTCAGGAAAGTTATTTTCAATTGGGAAATCTGTTCTGCCCATGGCTACAGACTGCATTGGAATAACCTCAGAAATAATAATAATAATAGTAATAGCAGCTTCTATCTATTGTCTACCATGTGCCAAGAAATAAACAGATAGTGAACAATTGAATTCTCAACAGCAGTCCTTAAAGGTAAGTGATATTATTTCTGTCATTTCTCTCAGGGGTCTACAAACTATGGCATGGACCTAATCTGACCAGCCTCCTGATTTTATAAATAAAGCTTTATTGGAACAGCATTTATGTGTTATCTATGGTCGCTTCCATACTACAATGGCAGCATTAGGTAGTAGTCATAACACGGACTGAATTGCCTGCAAAATCTAATTATTCTGAGAGGACAAGTTAATTTTTTCATAGTTTTATAAAACTGAGACTCAAATCTCTACCTACTAAGTCTGTGTTCTTAACCACAAATACCACAGCCCCTCTCCTTTCAGAGCCAACACTACATCTCACCAACAGAACTTAAAAAGGTGATGGCATTTGTGCGGTCATATTTGAAATTATAAGGAGAGGGCCTTGAGCATAATATGAGACTATTCAAGATTGGTTGCCCAGAGAAAATGCCAAGCTTTTGATGAACTAAATTATTGCCTATTTTTAATAAAGTATCTTTTGTTGTTGTTTTTGAGACAGGGTCTCACTCTGTCGCCTAGACTGAAGTGCTGTGGCACAAACACAGCTCACTGCAGCCTCAACCTCAAGTGATCCTCTCACCTTAGCCTCCCAAGAAGCTGGAACCACAGGCACACATCACTACACCCAAATAATTTTTGCATTTTGTGTAGAGATGAGGTCTTGCCATGTTGCCCAGGATGGTCTCAAACTCCTGGGCTCAAGTGATCCTCCCACCTTGGCCTCCCAAAGTGTTGGGATTACAGGCATGAGCTACAGCACCTAGCCTAAGGTGTCTTAAGGCATTTAAATAATGAGTAAGGGGTAAATTCTTCTTTGAGCCCCTCATACACTTTTATGGAAAACTACCAGGATGAGTAAAGGGGGTGAAGAAATACAGCTTACTGGTTCTTTCCCAAACTTAGTCCTCTCTTCCTGCTACTTTCCTCTACTAGGCCACTTGGAAATCTGCCTCTGCCAAGAAACCCTTACCTCTTTCTATTTCACCTGGCAATTCAAGAGGAGGTGGGATTGGCTCTCACCTTGCTCGCCAGTGCCAATTGGAGACCCTCAACCCAACTCTCTCCTCACAGTCCAACTGTAGCACCTTTCCTGCATCGCAGTGGTCTCCGCTCTCCACCATGGCTCAATTCCCTTTCATAGATGACAACTGCTTCCCCTTTCCAGACTCTGCAATTCAACATCAGCGTTCTGTCCCCTCCTCACTGTTCTCCGAACATTTTGACGCTGGAGACCTCCCATCCACACATACCACGCTCCAACCTGGGCAACCTGGAATGCTTATCCTTCCACAGCCTTCACATCTGAGCTTTCTGGTGTGGAGCCATTGCTTCTGGAGGGAAGCCTCCTTACCATCTTGAGGAGTTGCCTCATTTCCAAAGCTCACTTCTAAGCTTCTGTGAATCTGTAGATGTGACCGGTTTGCTCTCTGCCCTAACCTGCGTCCCTTACTGCCTGTTCATCCAGTAGCCCCTCCCTGACTGTACTTGATTGCCTGCCCTCTCTGAATTCCAGGATTAGTGAAACACTCAACGCGTGAAACACTCTTGCCCCGTAACCTGCAGCTTGTCCACCTGATGGGCTATTTGTATCCTCTTCCCTATGGTCAGATGGCAGAGCATCGCTCGCGCACATCAGATGTGCTCCCTTGGCCCCCGACTGACCTAGCCTGGCTTCCTTTGGCTTCCACCCATTGCCTTAACCGGCCTTGCATTACCTATTTCCTGGGCTTCTCACAGTGGATCTTCAAGCCTTATCTCCCGCTTCTCAGAGATTAAGCTTTTCAGTGTGAATGTCATAGCTTCTCTTTTCTCCTGCATGAAACCTCCCTGTCCTGGGCCCACCTTGTCTTTCTTCTGCCTTCAGAGGGAGGAGTTGACTTATTTACAGTGCTCACCTCTCCATTGTTAAGGATTCTGGTCTTTCTCATCTCCTCGTTCTCTATATCTTCCATCTCTCCTCTTCACAGATTCTCTTTCCTTTTCTTTTTTGAATACTTATGTAAGTAGAGACAGGGTCTTGCTATGTTGACCAGGTTGGTCTCGAACTCCTGGCCTCAAGTGATCCTCCTGCCTTGGCCTCCTGCACCGGGATTACAGGAATGAGCCACCGCAACTGGCACCCTTTTCTTTTCTTAAGAATGTAGGATTCGGCCAGGCTGTAATCCCAGCACTTTGGGAGGCCAAGGCGGGTGGATCCCTTAAGTCTAGGAGTTTGAGATGAGCCTGAAAAATAAAGTGAAAAGTGAGACCTTGTCTCTACAAATAAAAGAATATAGGTCTCTCCTTGAAAGAAGCTTCATTCTAATGACCTTCTCAGTGCCCTCTTATTTCTCTCCTTCTGAGCCACCGAACAGCTCTAACAATTACTCTCCCTTTGTCCTCTAGTATTCCCGCAATTCCTTAGCCTCTCTTGCTCATCTTCTGAAGCTACTCTCAGCTGCTACCTAGAGTTTCTAATCTAGTATCCCTTTCTCAGCTCCCGTTAATTCACTTAAAAATACTGTTTTAGGCAAGGTGCAGTGGCTCACGCCTATAATCCCAGCACTTTGGGAGTCTAAGGTGGGTGGATCATCTGGGGTCAGCAATTTGAGACCAGCCTGACCAATCTGGTGAAACCCCATCTCTACTAAAAACACAAAAATTAGCCAGACCTGGTGGCATGCACCTGTAGTCCCAGCTGCTCCTGACTTCAAGTGATCCGCCCGCCTCGATCTCCCAAAGTGCTGGGAATGTGGGGAAAAGAAAGAGAGATCAGACTGTTACTGTGTCTATATAGAAAGAAGTAGACATAAGAGACTCCATTTTGTTCTATATTTGAGATGCTGTTAATCTGTGACCCTACCCCCAACCTTGTCCTTGCAAGAGACATGTGCTGTGGTGACTCAAGGTTTAAAGGATTTTGGGCTGTGCAGGGTGTGCTTTGTTAAACAAGGCAGTATGCTTGTGAAAAGTCATTACCATTCTCTTAATCTCAAGTACCCAGGGACACGTACACTGCCAAAGGTCGCAGGGACCTCTGCCTAGGAAAGCTAGGTATTGTCCAAGGTTTCTCCCCATGTGATAGTCTGAAATATGGCCTCGTGGGAAGGGAAAGACCTGATCGTCCCCCAGCCTGACACCCGTGAAGGGTCTGTGCTGAGGAGGACTAGTATAAGAGGAAAGAAGGCCTCTTGGCAGTTGAGATAGAGAAAAGCATCTGTCTCCTGCCCGTCCCTGGGCAATAGAACATCTCGGTGTAAAACCCGATTGTATGTTCTGTTTAGTGAGAAAGGAGAAAACCGCCTTAGGGCTGAAGGTGGGACATGCTATCGGCAATGCTGCTCTTCATGCACTAAAAAGGATTATGGAGATGTTTGCATACACATATCAAGGCACCGCATTTTTCCTTAAACTTATTCATGTCACAGAGATCTTTATTCATATGTCTTACTGCTGACCTTCTCCCTACGATGATCCTATTATCCTGCCACTTCCCTTTTTCTAAAATGGTAAAGATAATGATCAATAAATACTGAGAGAATTCAGAGACCGGTGCCGGCGTGGGTCCTCTGTATGCTGAGCGCCGGTCCCCTGGGCCCACGTTTTCTTTCTTTGTACTTTGTCTCTGTGTCTCATTTCTTTTCTCAAGTCTCTCATTCCACCTAACGAGAAACGGCCACAGGTGTGGAGGGGCAGGCCACCCCTTCACTGGGATTACAGGCATGAGCCACTGCACCTGGCTTAGCCTACTCTCTTTTATACTGAATTCCTTGATCTTTTCAGCTTTCAGATGCATACATGTGTATGTGTATTAGTTATATGTTGTGTCCACATATATGTACATGTCTATACTTGTGTTGGATATTGTCTCCACGGTACCAAGTTAACATAACAATAAACGAGTAACCAAAGGTTAAATAAATAAGCCTAAATATTTTTCAAGTTCATGTGACTTGAGTAAATCTTTTGGTAAATATGAGTAGTTTAATATTGTTGGTTTAATAAAAACAAATGTCTTTTGACTTATCAGCAAAATACGTATTTAATGTTAAGGTGATTGCTTTTACGATACTTAGATAACATATGATAATATTAATAGCAAAATGGTTAATAGAAAATTTAAGTTGAGATGATGGCTAGAAGCTGAGACAGGAGAATTGCTTGAACCCGGGAGGCGTAGGTTGCTGTAAGCTGAGATCGCACCACTGCACTCCAGCCTGGGTGACAGAGAGAGACTCCGTCTCGAAAATAAATAAAAACTAATAAATAAATAAATACTGTTTATTTATTAGTTACTCTGTGCCAGGCACTGGGCTAAGCCCTGGAAACACTTGCGTAACTAGAACACAGCCCTGTCCACAAGCAAGTTCAGTCAGTAAACGCTCCCCGTTTTTCATAACATCCGAGGTTCTTCACTAGCCAGCTTTACTTCCTACCTCTCTACTCTTTTTCTTCCACCTTTGAAGGATTCTTCTCCTGTTTTCACCTGTGGAAGTCCTGCAGCTGTTCCTTCACTGGCCAGCAGAGTGGGTCCTACAGGGCTGCTGGTGAATCCAAGGCCATCCAAGGAAGCTGCCCTGGAGAGAGCTGGGTGACTCTTTCTCCTTTCACGCACCCTTGGGAAATGGGGCACACTTCTAGAGGACTTTCTCCAGGTGGTGTTTCAGCGTCTGCCTTGTGCTTGGAGGCACTGTGCTCACGCTTGGGAGTGCCATGGAAGCAGACAGACCAGGCCCTGTTCTCATGTGGCTTCCTTCGTTGGGGGTCGTAGGGGAGGGGATAAAAGGATTAGGAAGGTGATCGAGTTTGAAACCTCTTCCTTGGAGATTCTGATATGCTCCTCTGAGTAGAGTTTATTCTCAGCGCCATCCTGTTCTTTTTTTTCTTTTTCTTTTTGAGATGGAGTCTCACTCTGTCGCCCAGGCTGGAGTACAGTGGTGCGATCTCGGCTCACTGAAACCTCTGCCACCCAGGTTCAAGCGATTCTCCTGCCTCAGCCTCCCCAGTAGCTGGGACTACAGGCGTCCGCCACTGCACCTGGCTAATGTTTGTAGTTTTAGTAGAGATGGGGTTTCACCATCTTGGCCAGGCTGGTCTCAAACTCCTTACCTCATGATCCACCCGCCTCAGCTTCCCAAAGTGCTGGGATTGCAGGCGTGAGAGCCACCATGCCCAGCCTTTTTTTTTTTTTTTTTTTTTTTTTTGAGACAGTCTTGCTCTGTCGCCCAGGCTGAAATGTGGTGGTGTGATTTCAGCTGTCTGCAACCTCTGCCTCCCAGGTTCAAGCAATTCTCCTCCCTCAGCCTCCTGAGTAGCTTGGATTACAGGCAGGTGCCACCACTCCCAGCTAATTTTTGTATCTTTAGTAGAGACAGGGTTTCGCCATGTTGGCCAGGCTGGTCTGGAACAACCACCTGAGGTCTGGACCTCAGGTGATCCACCCACCTCAGCCTCCCAAAGTGCTAGGATTATAGGCATGAGCCACCATGCCCGACCACCATCCTGTTCTTTTGATTAATACTTATGAGACCCATGACTTGACGATCAATCTGACCTCCCACTTTGCAGAGATTAAGCTTGTCAGCGTGAACTTCTCATAGCTTATCTGTCAAGGTTTTGAACAACCAACCTTCCCCTACCTGTGCAGCCTGGCCTCATCCCTATTCCTGCTTACTTCAGGCTATTCCTTGAAGCTGAGCTCCTCCTGTGCTTTCCGGGTCTGTGTTTTCACCCATGTTGTTCTCCTGTTGCCCCGTCATCATGCCAGCCCCCTAAGCAAGTCATGCCCAGCCTCCAGGGCCACTTCACACTTCAGCCGTCTCTCCTTCTGATTTCCCTAGCACAAAGTGTGCTGCTGGGATCTTGGGAGTCCTCAAAACCCTTCGGTGGTCTGTGAGGTCAGAACTATTTTCATAATAATACTAAGACATTATTTACCTTTTTCATTCATTCATTCATTTTTTTTTTTTTTTTTTTTTTTTTTTTTGAGACAGGGTCTCACTCTCTTACCCAGGCTGGAGTGTAATACACAGTCTTGGCACACTACAACATCTTCTACCCAGGCTCAAGCAATCCTCCCACCTCACCCTCCCAAGTAGCTGGGACCATAGGTAGTGCCACCATGCCTGGCTAATTTTTTTATTTTAGTAGAGATGGGGTTTCACCATGTCTCCCAGGCTGTTCTCAAGCTCCTGGGCTCAAGCAATCCTCGCGCCTCAGCCTCCCAAAGTGCTGGGATTACAGGGAAGAGCCACCACACCTGGCCCCTTTTGTATTCATTCTTTCACAAGTTAGCAGTGGAATTTCCCAGAGGCTGTGTGAACTGTGATGTTGTTACTCTGATGACTAGTGGAATGCACACTTGTCTATTTTTGTGTTTTCTAGACTTTTCTAAGGTAGTAGGTTTAGGGTACGAATATGTTGAATTTTCAGAGGCTAACCTAGTTTGTTTTCAGTACTTCCACTGTGCTCTTGCTAGTTATCTTTGTTATACCTGCTATCTTTTTTTTTTTTTTTTTTTTTTTGAGACTGAGTTTCACTGTGTTGCCCAGGCTGGAGCACAGTGGCATGATCTCGGCTCACTGCAACCTCCGCCTCCTGGTTTCCAATGATTCTCCTGCCTCAGGCTCCCAAGTAGCTGGAATTACAGGTGCGTGCCACCATGCCCAGCTAATTTTTGTATTTTTAGTAGAGACAGAGTTTCACCATGTTGGCCAAGCTGGTCTCGAACTTCTGATCTCGTGATCTGCCTGCCTCAGCCTCCCAAAGTGCTAGGATTACAGGCATGAGCCACCGCGCCCAGCCTATACCTGCTATCTTTTATGTAACCTCATTCTCATCCAGTAAATTGGTATTCTGAAGTTTATCTCTGTGGAAACACAAGAAGTAGATATACTTTGTTGTCTTACTTTGCAATAATATTTAAAAGTACTTTTGTTTTTTAGAGGGAGTCCCACTCTGTCACCCAGGCTGGAGTGCAGTGGCACGATCTCAACTCACTGCAATCTCCGCTTCCTGGGTTCAAGCAATTCTCCTGTCTCAGCCTCCCAAGTAGCTGGGACTACAGGCACCCGACACCACCCCCGGCTAATTTTTGTATTTTTAGTAGAGATAGGGTTTCACCATATTGGTCAGGCTGGTCTCGAACTCCTGACCTCAGGTGATCCAACCGCCTTGATCTCCCAAAATGCTGGGATTACAGGTGGTGAACTACCTTGCCCAGCCAAAATACTTTTTAAAATAGCTTTTAAACCCTAAAATGTGAATTCTAGAATTTAATATTTTATTGACAACTTAAACATTTATATTTTTATTCTATTTAAGGATGGATCATTTGCTTTAAAAGGGGATATGGGAAATCTTGCTTCCTTAGCCCACAACTGCACTATCTAAGACTAAAGATGCTAAAACAAAAAAATGAAACTGCATATTAAGGAGTTTTCAAACTCACATAAGGGAAAAACTAGTAAAAAGAAGTATAAATATGATTCAGAAGGCACTTTTCCGGGGCTTTATAGTGTTAAAATTTTACTTTTTTTGGACCCCTCAAGTTGTGGCATCACTTTGAGATGAATCATTCAGAGTCTAAAGAAAAAAGGAGTTGAATATTTTAAATGTAGATATGATGAGTTTCTTAAAAGCCCAAAATGTATCATTATAGCTTTTTAAACCAGAAACGAAAAAGCCATTGAAGTGGGTAAGTTACTGAACTGCCCTCAGAAAGGCACACACAAGCCCATTCAGCTGGCACTGCCAAGTGCTTGCTGGATGGAAACTCAGCAAAAGAAAATCACAACAGTGCCACTTTTTTTTTTTTGAGATGGAGTCTCGCTCTGTCCTCCAGGCTGGAGTGCAGTGGCGTAATCTCGGCTCACTGCAATCTTCGCCTTCTTGGGTTCAAGCGATTCTCCTGCCTCAGTCTCCCAAGTAGCTGGGACTACAGATGCCCACCACCACGCCCACCAAATTTTTGTATTTTTGGAAGAGACAGGGTTTTGCCAAACAGTGCCACTTTCTAATGACACAGTAACTTGTCAAATTAAAGCTCTAGCAGCAAACATGAAGGCTGAGTTAATCTCTTCTCTGCAGGATTGTACTGGTGTCTTACAAATGTCCAAGTCAGTAGATAAGGCTGCGCTTGATGTTTTGCTTGTGTTCATCTGGTATCAACATTGACTAATCAAATTCCTTTTTTGTTTTTTCTTTTTGAAACAGAGTCTCCCTCTGTCACCCAGGCTAAAGTGCAGTGGCACCCTCTCCGCTCACAGAAACCTCCGCCTCCTGGGTTCAAGTCACTCTCATGCCTCAGCCTCCCAAGTAGCTGGGATCATAGGCACCCGCCACTACGCCCTGCTAATTTTTGTGTTTTTAGTGGAGACGGGGTTTCACCATGTTGTCCAGGCGGGTCTGAAACTTCTGGCCTCAAGTGATTGGCCTGCCTCGGCCTCCCAGGGTGCTGGGATTACAGGCATGAGCCACCGCGCCATCTTTAATACTGTGTGACAAAGCGGGGAAGAAGCAAGAGCACATCTGCTGCACATCAGAGTGTCACGGTTGTCATGAGGAAAAGCAGTTGTGTGATGAATCACGAGTTCAACTACCCCTTTTTTCATGAAACACCATGTTTATACTTGGCAGACACATTATTGGAAATGAGGCTATCCCTTTAAGGTAAACAAGCGCAGTTTTCCTTGCCAATGATAATATTCAAACTTTCAAAAGGAAAATTATATTTCGGATAACTTACACCAACATCCATGAGCTTGTCCACTTTCCAATACTTAAAGTATTCTTAAGTACTTTAAAATACTTTGAAAATTTTATTACCACCCATCTCATCAGACTGCCTAGTAGTATTAAAACATGTGATTCTAAAAATTGAGATATAATTCACATATCACAAAATTTACCCTTTAAAAGTACATACATCAGTGCTTTTTGTATTATATTCACAGAGTTGAGCAATTGTCACTGTTATCTAGTTCCAGAACATTTTCAGCACCTCAAAAAGAGACCCCGTACTTATGAGCTGTCACTTTCTATCTCCATCTGTCCCCAGCTCTGGCAATCACTAATATAATTTCTGTTTCTGTGGATTTGCCTACTCCGGACATTCCATAGAAATGGAATAACTGATTTTTTTACACAACTAATAACTGTGATTTCCAAAATACTGTATAAAATATGAAAAAATTTTAGAAGATCTACAAAACTCAGTGGAGCAATATTTTCCAAGTGATCAAAACATCATTTTACAAAATCAGAAATGGGCAAAAGATTCATTCAAAGTGTAAGCTAGGTCAATGGATTTTAATATTGTACGGGAAGTTTATTCATATGGTTTCAGATTGCACACTACCATGAACATTTAAGAAATACCACTTCTTGAGTCTGATGTGGTATCAAAAATACATTTATATTTATATTTGCAGAAGCAAATATGAGAATCAACCTATTTTCTATTAAGCCAAACATTAATGAAATTTGCAAAAATGTAAAACAATACTACTATTCTTTTTTTTTTTTTTTGAGACGGAGTCTTGCTCTGTCACCAGGGTGGAGTGCAATGGCATGATCTCGGCTCACTGCAACTTCCGCCTTCCAGGTTCAAGCGATTCTCCTGCCTCAGCCTCCTGAGTAGCTGGGTTTACAGGCGCCCGCCACCATGCCCGGCTAATTTTTTGTATTTTTAGTAGAGACGGCGTTTCACCATGTTGGCCAGGATGGCCTCTATCTCTTGACCTCATGATTTGCCTCCTTCAGCCTCCCAAAGTGCTGGGATTACAGGCGTGAGCCACCATGCCCAGCCAAACAATGCTGCTATCCTTACTCATTTTTTTAAAAAAGTAGTTACTTATCATAAAAATATGTTACTTATATTAACATGATAGTCTCAATATTATTATTTTAAAATGAAGAAATATGTAAATGTTTTCTAATTTCTCAGTTTTGATTTTTCTGTTTTTTTTGAGACAGAGTCTCACTGTGTCACCCAGGCTGGAGTGCAGTGGTGTGATCACAGCTCACTGCAGCCTTAATCTCTTGGCTAAAGTGATCCTCCTACCTCAGCCTCCCGAGTAACTAGGATTACAGGTGTGCCCCACCATGCCTGGCTAACTTTTGTACTTTTCTGTAGAGACATGGTCTCACTCTGTTGCCCCTGCCTGGTCTCAAATTCCTGGGCTCAAGTGATCCTCCCGCTTCAGCCTCCCAGAGGGCTGGAATTACAGGTGTCATCCACTGAGCCTGGCCCTCGGTTTCAATTTCTAATATGGTGAATATTGGTAGATATAGCCAGCAAAAGCCAAATATCTTTGGTTTCTCATTGGTTTTTAAGAGTATAGAGGAAGGAATAGTAACTGTCAACCACATCCCAACAATTTATGAATATACATTTTACAGTTTTTAAAAACATAGGCTCTTTTTCTTTTATTTCCTTTTTTAAAGCCTGTAGGAAACATAGGCTTTCTAATGGAACTATTTTTCTTTTTCTTCTTTTTTTTCCTTTTTTTTTGAGATGAAGTTTTGCTTTTGTTGCCCAGGCTGGAATGCAATGTCATGATCCCGACTCACCACAATCTCCTCCTCCCGGGTTCAAGAGATTCTCCTGCCTCAGCCTCCCAAGTATCTGGGATTACTGGCATGTGCCACCATGCCTGGCTCATTTGGTATTTTTAGTAGAAACGGGGTTTCTTCATGTTGGTCAGGCTGGTCTCGAACTCCCAACCTCAGGCCTGCCTCGGCCTTTTGAAGTGCTGGGATTACAGGAATGAGCCACAGCGCCTGGCCATGGAACCACTTTTCAATGTGGAATAGAACATATTTACTAACATCCAGATATATTTCGTTTCTCTGAAATAAGAAGCCAAAAGTATGTAAGATTAAACTAATATTTAGTACTGAGTGTCATAGCATTATATCTTATTCGGAAATGACCTACATATTTAATGAACATTTATCATGTAATTTGCCTTAGCAAAACTCTAAGGATATAGAAACTTTTTATTTTATTGTATTTTTTGAGAAGGAGTCTCACTCTGTCACCCAGGCTGGAGTGCAGTGGTATGATCTCAGCTCACTGCAACCTGCGCTTCCCTGGTTCAAGCAATTCTCCTGCCTCAGCCTCCCAAGTGGCTGGGATTATAGGCATGCACCACCACACCTGGTCAATTTTTGTATTTTTACTAGAGACGGGGTTTTGCCATGTTGGCCAGGCTGGTCTCTAACTCCTGACCTTAAGTGATCTGCCTGCCTTGGCCTCCCAAAGTGCTGGGATCACAGTGTGAGCCACCATGCCCAGCCTAGAAACCTCTTAAAGTAAATATATTATAAAACATATTATAAGTCAATTTATAAACTTTTGTCCTATTTACATTTATTATAATTATTATTATTATTATTTTTTGAGATGGAGTCACACTCTGTCACCCAGGCTGGAGTCAGTGGTACGATCTCAGCTCACTACAACCTCCGTCTCCCGGGTTCAAGCGATTCTCCTGCCTCAGTCTCCCGAGTAGCTGGGACTACAGGTGTGCGCCACTACGCCTGGCTAATTTTTGTATTTTTAGTAGAGATGGGGTTTCACCATATTGGCCAGGCTAGTCTTGAACTCCTGACCTCATGATCTGCCTGCCTCGGCCGCCCAAAGTGCTGGGATTACAGGCATGAGCCACCATGCCCAGCCTTATTCATTCTTAACAACTGTGTTTGGAAAAATCTCATGAGCCATTAGACAAATCCAGCCATCATCTCAACTTAAATTTTCTATTAACCATTTTGCTATTAATATTACCATATATTATCTAAATATCATAAAAGCAATCACCTTAACATTAAATACATGCATATTTTGCTGATAAGTCAAAAGACATTTGTTTTTATTAAACCAACAATATTAAACTACTCATATTTACCAAAAGATTTACTCAAATCACATGAACTTGAAAAATATTTGGGCTTATGTATTTAATTTTTGATTACTCATTTATTGTTATGTCAATTTGATACCATGTAGACAATATCCAAACACAAGTATAGACATATACATATATGTAGACACAACATATAACTAATACACATACACATGTATGCATCTGAAAGCTGAAAAGATCAAGGAGTTCAATATAAAAGAGAGTAGAGCTAGGCTGGGCGAGGTGGCTCATGCCTGTAATCCCTGCATGCATTTTGGAATGCCGAGGCAGGTGGGTCACTAGATGTCAGGAGTTTGAGACCAGCCTGGCCAATATGGTGAAACCCCATCTCTACTAAAAATACAAAAATTAGCCTGGTGTGGTGGCGCGTGCCTGTAGTCCCAGCTACCCAGGAGGCTGAGGCAGGAGAATCGCTTGAACCCAGGAGGCAGAGGTTGCCTTGAACCGAGATCATGCCACTGCACTGCAGCCTGGGTGACAGAGTGTAACTATATCAAAAATAAACAACAAAAAAAGAGTAGAGCTTTAGACTGAGGGGAGCCTGTCCACCCCACAATTCTTGGGGCTCCATGAGGAAAAACAGAGGTACCCTACCCAAAAAGGAGGAGTCTGTGGTGTCCTTTCTTGTTCCTGAAGGGTCCTTGGGCTGCTAGAAGCTTTCTTGGTGTCAAAAGTGGCAAGAGGAAGAAGAGACAGTAGTAAATGGAAGAACAAGTCCTAGAGTAGCCAGTTTCAGAAGATCTTGTTTTCCAAATGGCCAAGAAGGTTTTACATTATCCTTGGCAAAAAATCATGTCAACGAAAGGAGAAACAGAGGGAGCACATATAGTTAGCAGGGGTTTCAGAAGAGAGAAATTCAGTTGACTGAGAAGCTGTCACAGAGAGAACAGAGGACTCAAATAAGTGTACGTATACATATATAGCCTAAATATCGGTTTTAATTAAGTGTACTTTCGACTGTACAGCTCTTAAAATATTTTTTTCAGGTTTTAGCTGGGTTAATAGCAAACATTCCTGTTTCCTGGTTTTTTCTTTCTGAAATTTATACCAATGGTGGGGCATATTTGTTTATTAGAGGTCTAGAGGAATCACTATTTAAAGCTGTTTGTGTTTGAAACCCAAGTTTCAGAACTGTAACACTAGCCCTTGTAGTCTGTATCTTTCATTTGACAAGTGGTCATTCCTAGTGAAAGTTCTTTAGTTCTTTAATTGTTTTATTGAATTTTTCTACTTCTTATTTTTTTTTGAGATGGAGTCTCACTCTGTCACTCAGGCAGGAGTGCAGTGATGTGATCCCAGCTCATGAACTGCAGCTTTGAACTCCTGGGCTCAGGTAGTTCTCCCACCTCAGCCTCCAAAGTAGCTGGGACTACAGGTGCACACCACAACACCCAGCTAACTTTTTAAACTTTTTCGTAGAGACAGAGTCTCACTATGTTACCTGGGCTGGTCTCAAACTCCTGGGCTCAAGCCTCTGCCTCCCAAAGTGCTGATATTACAGGCGTGAGTCACCACGCCCAGCCCTCCTTCTTTCATATTATTTATTACATCTTTTTTTGTTTGTTTTTGAGATGGAGTCTCGCTCTGTCGCCCAGGCTGGAGTGCGTTGGCATGATCTTGGCTCACTGCAGCCTCTGCCTCCTGGGTTCCAGCGACTCTCCTGCCTCAGCCTTCCAGGTAGCTGGGATTACAGTCACACGCCACCACGCCCGGCTATTTGTTGTATTTTTAGTAGAGATGGGGTTTCACCATGTTGACCAGGCTGGTCTTGAACTCCTGACTGCAGGTGATCCAGCCACCTTGGCCAGGGGATCCAGCCACCTCAGCCTCCCAAAGTGCTGGGATTATAGGCGTGAGCCACCACGCCTGGCTATAGTTTCATTTAAACACATCAGGATTCATTTCCCTTGGCTTTGTTATCATTCTTCCGGCGCTGGAGTATTGGTTACTTATTCATGCAGGCTGCTTGAGGGCAGGGGCTTTGCATTAGCCTGCCTTGCTCCTATAGAACCCCAGTCCACTTTTGCTGATTGGAAAAGGACCGAGTAAAAGATTATACACTGTGAAGGCTTCATAGATAGTAATTGACCAGAATGCTGTATAAAAGGAAATAACGAGAGAGGTTCAGGACAAGTATTTGAAATTCATTGGAATATTTTGCCCTTAAATATGTTGAGACTGGGTGTGCAATTTTAATATGCACAAGAATTAACTGAGAAACTTATCTAAAAGGAAGATTTACTGGTCCCATTCCTAATTCTCTAGGTTTTAAGTAGGCCCAGGAATCTGCATTCAAAATAATTTTGGATACAAGTTTTAAATTGAAAAAGCATTATGGGCATAAGGAAAAAAAAAAATCAGACCTACCTTAGTCCACAGATTTTCTTCCCTGGAGCCAACAACTGTTAATGTTTTCTTATGCTTCTTTATATTTCTTCCCAGCAATTTTCAATTCATGTCTAAGCCTATTATATATATGAATGACTTTTTTTTTGGTAATGAAAACATATAATTGGAATATTAAACATATTGCTTTATCTTGCCTTTTTTTTCTCTCTCTCTTGAGACAGAGTCTTGCTCTGTCGCCCAGGCTGGAGTGCAATGGTGCAATCCACCTCCTGGGTTCAAACGATTCTTCTGCCTCAGCCTCCTGAGTAGCTGGGATTACCGGTGCCCACCATCATGCCCAGTTAATTTTTGTATTTTTAATACAGACAGGGTTTTGCCATGTTGCCCAGGCTGGTCTCAAACTCCTGAGCTCAAAGTGATCCATCCCCCTTGGCCTCCCAAAGTGCTGGGATTATAGGCGTGAGCCACCACTTCCAGCCTATCTTGCTTTTTTTTTTTTTTAAGCACTATATCTTCAGACTGTTTCCAAATTCTACATATAGATCTGCCTTTTTTGTTTAATAATTCTACAAATTCCACTGTATTATCATAGGTCTATACTTTAAAATACTTTATACTGTACTTTAACAGTTATACTATATTTTAACGGTTATCTATTGGTAGACATTTAAATTGTTTCCAGTCTTTTATTTTTTTATTTTTTTTAATTTGAGACAGAGTCTTGCTCTGTTGCCAGGCTGGAGTGCAGTGGCGCGATCTCAGCTCACTGCAACCTCCACCTCCCGGGTTCAAGCGATTCCCTTGCCTCAGCCTCCCGAGTAGCTGGGACAACAGGTGCATGCCACCATGCCCTGCTAATTTTTTGTATTTTAGTAGAGACGGGGTTTCACCATATTGGCCAGGATGGTCTCGATCTCCTGACCTCGTGAACCACCTGCACCCAGCCCAGTCTTTTATATAACAAATGATAAACAAAAAATCCTTACATATTAGTCTGTGTTCATATGTAGAAAATGATGTTAGAAATGCAATTGCTGGATTCAAAGATGTGTGCATTTTAAATTTAATACTTAGACGCAGCACTTTTCACAATCATTCTAAGTGATTCTGTCCACGTGGTTTGTGAACGCACCTACAGAAATAGTTTTTCAGGGGAAAGAATGAAACAAATAATTACCACCTACATTTTAGGAGTATTCTCTTCGAGGCCAACAAAATAGAAATGTTATACAAAAACTCACTGACCGTCTTCAAAGAGGACATTTATTTAGTTGTATGTAAATAAAAATTACTTGGATACATGAGAGGAAAATGATAAAGCACATGATATAAATATACAATTAACCTTTTATAATATCTTCAAAGAACAGCAAATAACAAACAGGAAATATTTGCAGTAATTTTTTTTTTTTTTTTTTTTTTTTTTTGAGATGGAGTCTCGCTCTGTCGCCCAGGCTGGAGTGCAATGGCCGGATCTCAGCTCACTACAAGCTCCGCCTCCCGGGTTTACGCCATTCTCCTGCCTCAGCCTCCCGAGTAGCTGGGACTACAGGCGCCCGCCACCTCGCCCGGCTAGTTTTTTGTATTTTTTAGTAGAGAGGGGGTTTCACCGTGTTAGCCAGGATGGTCTCGATCTCCTGACCTCGTGATCCGCCCGTCTCGGCCTCCCAAAGTGCTGGGATTACAGGCTTGAGCCACCGCGCCCGGCCCTGCAGTAATTCTTTACAATATTCTCTTTTACTCTGTTGTGAACATGAATACTGCAAGCAGGTCTCTCTTTTTTTGACAATGGGAACTTCTCATTTGGTAGAAGTCGCCACTTTCAAAAACATAGTAAGTCAACACACAACTGTACAAACTGAACGTGAACAAGTCTAACTTAGATGTAATTAAAGTCGAGTCATTGGATAAAAAGTTTATATTGATGATACACAACCAGCAGTGCAAGCATCCAAATACATTGGCTATAGCACCATTTAAAATATTTAACACTGCCTCTTGTTAATTTGATGTTGTCGGAAAATGAAAGTAATGAAGCAATGTAGTTTTTAAAACATATAACGTGTTTCAATCTAATCATCCTAATTCTATGGCAAATTACATAGAGATAGAGGAGGGAGCATTGCCTCAGCTTTAAGACTGTCGTTATCAAAATAGAGAGCTGGATTCTTTAACAGCAGCCAAAGCTGTAATGATAACACATAGGTTGTTGTGTTGAACCAAATGGAATATGACATGCAATCTATTGGATATAATAATGTGCAGGCAATTCCCGAGTCATTGGAGGTAATAGTGAGTGTATATATTAACCATGCTTTTGTTTCTCCATTCCATTAGCTGCCTTTTATTATTTTGGTGGTCCTTTCATGATACGACCCCTCCCACTAGACATTAGAGCAGGAAATAATGGAGATGGAACTAAAAGAGAACTTGTCCATTGAATGACTTGTTAACAGCTCAGAAGGGTATGGTTGAGTATAACTGAAACTGCTGGCTAAAATTACGCTGGGGGTGACATTGTTTGCTTCCAATTCCTAGTAGCATTCCTGCCTCTAATTGTCAAGGATAATTGAGAATGGGCTGTATTCACTTTAGATAAATTTGACCTAAGACACTGGCAATGATATTGAAGGATTTGTGTGGGTGTGATGATCAAATTGTGAGTAGAAATTTAAATAGATTTAAACTATCTGTAAACAACTAAGGCAGTCAGAAATTTCAAACGATCTGGGAAGAACATTCTACAGTCTGAAAAACGTTTGGCTTAGAAAAATAGACATCTCAGATAAAGAAAGGGCATTATTATATGTCATGGATCACAGTCATCTTCTGTATGAAATCAATCAAGAGAACTATTTTTAAAGCTGTGCCACGCTCAGGCAAATGAATGGTCTATATAACAACATGAGAGTCTAGAGATGGGCTATTTGTTATCACTACTCCAATGGCAGGTGTGGCACAGACATCTACACTAAGGGCATTCTATTTATTACCCTCACAAATTGATAGTGTTATATTTTGGATTAGCAACATTCCTTGGAGATGATTTAACTATTAGCTTTATTTGTCAGTTAGCAATTAGTTCTATGTTACATTTTTTTGGGCAGAAGAAACTCAGAAAAAAATATTACAGGCCCCAGATCATGTTTATCATCTAAGAGGCCAATGATATGAATAAAAGTGCTTGAATTGTAGCCCTTTAATGTTGTGCGTACAAATCCGGCTTCTGCTAAGGAAATCATTACTGTTATTTCTTTGTTAAGGTTTTGTCTCAAGATTCCATTTATAACTGGATAACAGTGAATTAGGATTAATGGCAAATGTCTTCTTTTAGAGGAGGATTTATGAAGCCCGATCCCTAGCTGCAGAATTCCCTCATAAAAATACAAGCTGTGTTTCTTTAATTGTACTAAATTGTATTACCTGTGGAATTAGAGCTTGCCTTTGTTTGATGCTAGTAGATCAATAGCTCCCTGTAATAATTAATTTCTGAAATCTCGTCATATTCTTGTGCTTGAAACCCATTGATCTGGAATCTTTCTGGAAGCACACAGATACTTCGGTTTTGTCTTACAAAGAAGTGGTTGAGTTGAAAAGCTTTTATTCCCTGTGTGTGTTTTAAAAGCTGTATTTAAAAACCTAGTTCCTGTAGATGACAAGAGAATGATTTTGATAAGGGTATTTCTACCAATTATTTACTAGGCTGTCTTTGAACAACACTGTCGTCTCTAGAATGCATGTAGTCCTTAATACCTTCCAGCATTACATCTCCCCAAACAGAGAGGCAGTGCTGCTTACAAATGAGGCTGTGACAATGGCATTTACAAATGACAGTGCCAGTTACTGTACAAAATGCTTTCCCACGTCCTGTCATAGGTGCCTCACAGCAACCATGCGAGGTAGGCATGAGTATTACAGTGAAACCCACACGGAACATTACATGATACTAAACATGTGCACCATCCATGTATTTTCTTCTGGATTGTTCTATAATTCGAATGCACGGCTGAATAAGTAAAAAGAGTATTCCTATCATGTAAAGCAAACCACATATGTAGAAGGAAAAATCATATTTTTGCGTGATGTCATAGATCCACCCTACAAAACAAAAAAGAATATATTCACTATCATGGAGTTGATACAATAAAAGTCAAGAATATAAAGCAGGCATTTATTGCTGCTATAAATGTTTCTAAAAGAATTTATATGTCATTTCACACCAATAAAATGTTTCATTTATCCATTTTCCTTTTTTTTTGTTGTTTTTTATATTTTTTGGTTCTCATTTAGCAATTTTTAAGGGTGTGCTATACACCAGTGTTCCCCGTGCCTGGAGAGGGCTGCATTCATAAAGCCATTTGGTTGCTTTGGAAGGCATTTGAAGCAATTCCCGGCTGACTCATGGGGAGAACCTTCTGGTTCACTCGAAGGCCCTCACAAGGCCAGTAGTGAAAAGCGAATCCAATGATTTTCTTTTTTCACAAGTGCCAACACAAATTTTTCTAAAACCTAGCGAATCCAATGATTTTCTTTTTTCACAAGTGCCAACACAAATTTTTCTAAAACCTAGCGAATCCAATGATTTTCTTTTTTCACAAGTGCCAACACAAATTTTTCTAAAACCTACAAAAATGATTCTAAAGTTTTTAGTGTGTATCAAAAGAGGCTGGGCAGAAGACATTTGAACTTTCATTCATTCTGAAGTATTTGAGGGTACACATCTGTTCTAGAAAGAATCAAAATCTTCGGGTGTTATAAAATTCACATTTATAGCCACAAAACTTTAATATTTACATTTATAAAATTCTAAGTTGCCAAAGATACTGCCATAGATGCTGACTAAATTGTTATTTTCAAATAATTTAATATTATAATTTAACAGCTTAATATAATCATCTTATTAGACATTCTGTAAAATACCACTATATTTCATGAATTCTAAGACACTGATGTGCCATTATTTTATATATCAGTAAAAAATAAATATTCTTGTCCATTCAAATATGACTCAATATTTCCTCAGGACTTTGTAAAAGGCATTCTAATTTCAGACGTTAAAATATGAGAAAAACGTGTCTCAGAATCTATGAAATCTGTTTCCTATATTTCAGTGATTAATTCTAAGAATGGGTCACAAGTCATGGTTCCCACATAGTCAACTACACAAACTGAGTGGATTGAGCTACACGCAAGAGTTTTATTTATGGTAAAAATGTCATTTTTTCCCCTTTTAGTAAGCACATTAGCAAAGACTTAAAATATAAATGATTTAATGGCCAGGCTCAGTGACTCACACCTGTAATCCCAGCACTTTGGGAGATCAAGGCGGGCAGATCACATGAAGCCAGAAGTTCGAGACCAGCCTGGCCAACAGGGCAAAACCCCCATCTCTAAAAAATACAAAAATTAGCTGGGTGTGGTGGTGCATGTCTGTAATCCCAGCTACCCAGGAGGCTGAGGCATGAGAATTGCTTAACTCCAGGAGGCAGAGGTTGCAGAGGAGCCGAGATCATGCCACTGCACTACAGCCTGGGCAACAGAGCAAGACTCCGTCTCAAAAAATAAAATGAAATAAAAAAATAAGATTTTATGATCAAACATAGTATTCCGTAGCCACTTTTCAGAAACATCTTTAAAACAACTAATTGGCAAACGAGTGCATAAATGCAACTTAAACTTCTCCTATCAAGAAACAGCCACACAAAAGCAACTAGGAAAGGTGTAAACCAGTCCCTCCGACTTCCGGTTGTTATCTGTATCTCTTTGTTTATTGTATCTAGTGTGTGATGACTATGCCTGGATTATCTATTTACAGGGATCAGTCAAGGCATTCATAAAGAAAAACAAACAATTGCATACAAATCTATAATTTTTTTTACAAAAGCAACAAGTTAAAAGGTATGAATTTTGTATCTACTTTAAAAGTAAACCAAGTTTCTGTATTTGTTATTTTATGTAAAAAATAGAAATGAAAAAAAATCCGACTCTTTAGAAGTGGCTCAGTAAAATGCTCTATCATCTTTTCTTAATCTATAATTGGAGACAAGGGGGACAAAAAAGATTAAACATAATTCAAAAGTAATGCTTCAGCTTCAGAATTGAATGGAAAGGCAATTGACACTGACCTATGAACAAAAACACACCCAACTTCTACTCAGTGTTACCAGTTGGCAACTGTGGACAACTGTGAATTAGGACAAAATGAGCAATTCAATTGCAAATAATGCAGAGTGATCTGTATCAACAGAGTAGTGATGGGAATAACTGTAATCTACAATTTTAAAAAAATCAATAAATACAAATGAGGTTCCCATAGTCCACTTATCTCCATATGAAAGCTGACCAGGTCATTTTAAAGGCTAAATCCTCGCTTTCCACATGATCAAGTGATTGAGAGCAGGAATGATGACTCTAAGTAACAAACACCTGAATGCTTTGTTTCAAATGGCTGAAACAAGTCGAACTTATTGCTGCTTAACATGGACCTCAGAAATGGGACAAAATCCCACCTGGCTGGAAAATTAAGCTGTATTTCATTCAGACTATTTATTTACTTTTTGGTGGAAGGGGTTGATTATAAGCTCCAGGCTCTGTGATGTGACCCCTGCCTAGCTTTCTCCCCTGCTCACCAGCACAAGCCATGCTGAATTTGTTAGCATCTCAAACACATTTCTCTTGGCTCTTTGAACATGTCCTGTTCCCCCTTCTGGGTGGAATTATTATTATTATTATTATTATTATTTGGGACATAGTCTCACTCTGTCACCCAGGCTGGAGTGCAGTGGCACAATCGTGGCTCACTGCAGCCTCCACCCCCTGGGTTGAAGAATTCTCCTGCCTCAGCCTCCCGAGTAGCTGGAATTACAGGCATGCGCCACCACGCCCGGCTAATTTTTGTATTTTTAGTAGAGACAGGGTTTCCCCATGTTGGCAAGGCTGATCAAACTCCTGACCTCAGGTAATCCACCCACCTCAGCCTCCCAAAGTGCTGGGATTACAGGCGTGAGCCACCGCGCCTGGCCAAATTCATTATTATTATTATTTTTAATGGTCCTCTTTCCTCTAAAAATATAAATATTTGTAAAAACATCTCCACATGCCCAAGCTTCAAATGTAACTCATGTCAGTTGTTTTTTTTTTTTTTTAAAAAAAAGCACACCCAACTTTACTGAACAATTTAACATAGCACTAACTGTAGGAGTATGTTAAGTTAATCCCATAGGTTTTCTCCAATCTACCTTTAGGATTTATTTATAAATAACTCTGGATCCTGCCATCTCCCTTTGGTGCCTGTTTGAATATTTCTGCTAGTTTGAATTCAAACCCGGTCAGATGTAAAGCAGGTCAAGAGAGACAGGACTCTACCAGGAGCTTTGACCCTCAGCACATGTTGACACAACTTTTTCAGAGAGAAGACAGTTCCCACAAGCTGCCTTCCTCATGCATCCTTCACCACCCGTCCTGGAGGTCTGACCTCAGTTCCTGCATTTGGAACCTGGGATTCTTGGCAACCCAGGATTCTTGGCAACCCTCATCCAAGCACCAATTCAAACGTATAGCTTCAAAGTAAAATCTGGTTCCCGATTAAAGTACATTTTCTTTTCATTTGAGTCTGTCAAATAAGTAATGCTGTTTTTCTTATTAATTAAATAAGGGCCCTGGCTTTTGGTTAATTTTTCAGATTATTAAGGTGTTAGATTTTATGTGACTGGAAGAGATGTGTGTGGAATATTGGTCAGTCAAATCTGGTGGCTGAGGTTTTGCCATATTATACACTGAAACATCTAGGAAAGTATGTACTACTATTACATAATTTTGTATTTTATTTTATTTTAATTTTGAGACAGAGTCTTGCTCTTGTCACCCGGGCTGGAGTGCAGTGGCGTGATCTTGACTCACTGATCCGTCTCCCAGGTTCAAGCAATTCTACTGCCTCAGCCTCTCACGTAACTGGGATTACAGGTGCCTAATTTTTGTATTTTTGTAGATATGAGGTTTCACCATGTTGGCCAGGCTGTCTCCAACTCCCGACCTCAGGTGATCCGCCCACCTCAGCCTCTCAAAGTGCTGGCATTACAGGCATGAGCCACCGCACCCGGCCTATATTATATCTTTAAAGGGATCGAACAAAACACCCAACAATATTATAAATAAATTAGATCAAGAAGTCCATGCTGCTGAATGACATGGTTGAAATGTCTGTTCAATATCTCTGATTGTACTTTCTTGAAACTTTTTTTTTTTTAAAAAGGAAATGTGAACAGTAATTTTCCTTGCAGCAAACCCAGCTAAGCAATAATTTCTAGTGCACTTCGAATTTCTAGCAAGAGTGTAATGTGGTCATTTAGTCACTCATATTGCGAGTCGCTCTGAGCCTACAGTGCACATAAATGGTGGCTTGCATCTCATTGCAATGTTGGCTCCTTGGTCTGGAAAGTCAATAAATGAAACATCATGCAGGTAGCCAACGAATGTTGTTCATCATTCCTTAGTGCACGAATTCAATGGAAGATGAAGAAACCAACAAATGCAAATAAAGAAAGTCCCCTTTAGCTTGCTGGCCTAGACAGGCACATCCGAATGTTGATTTTGGGGTTTCCATAGCACCACATGATACGCATCATAGAAGGCTCCCAACCATTAACACAACGATTTCTATCATCCATGGTGGATCCCATTCCACTACAGAACCCACCTCCAGGGAGGAACCTCGAAGCAGTCAAGAGATAAGACCTGATGACTGAGGGTTGGGTATAACTCCCTGTCCTCTACTTGTCATTCCTCTCTCTTCCACTCAAGAAAGCTCGCTAGAATGCAGATGAATGGACAGCACAGGACCACAGGGATGGGATAAGAAAACTATCCTGGCAAACTCTGGTGCTTTGACTAACACTGATCACGAGAATTACTCAGGCCACACCTCACAGTTGTGTTGTGATGCTGCCATTGAAATCTGATGGATCAAGACAAAACAACCCGAGCCTGCCCATTAGAAGAAAGTACCCCTGGATCATGCAAAGAACCATCAGTGACAGAGTCCATTTATGCATACAATGTATCTGAAGGACCTCCAATCAGAGGGCAGAGGAGCAACTACTAGGTCCCTATACCTCCAATGGATATTTAACATCTCTAGCAGGTACCATTGGCTGACTGAACTGCCAATCCCAATTCTTTTCTCCTTTCCTTCCTCTAGTAGAGAGGCTGGAAAGCAAAATAGTCCATTCACAGCTCCCCTTGAAGCTTGAACTAGCTGTGTGATATAGTTCTGGCCAATCAGATGTAAGTGGAATTCTGATGGGACTGAGCCTTTCCCCACTTCCTTCTCCCTGCTATAAATGATGATGCAGTGGCTGGAGATACAGCAACCATTATGTCACCACGAGGCAGTTAGCATGAGGAAACGGCCAAGAGGATCTCTGAGACATTGCCCCAACATCCTCCAGTCCCTGAACTCTATATTTCTGGTTATGTGACAGAAATATGCCTAAACCATCATTGTCAGGATGTTATAATCAAATGCATTCTGACCTGACAGAGAATTTTACATGAGATCAGTGAGCAATTTTAGACCTTTCAACTGCCAATATAGTTTGCTCTGTTGCTATAGCCATTTTCACTTAAAAATGCTGCATCTGCATCTCTGTGCACAGGCAGACACCAGGAGCAGCTTGCTCCAGGAGGAGCCCTATATGTAGCCCTGAGGATTCCTAAGGGGACTCTTGGACCTTAAACCTTTAGTCAGCCGACTGCCGGTGTTGTCTGCTGCATAGGCAAAAATCTATGATTTCTTGTACTTTAGATTTCAAGGGGATTTAAAAGCGTGTTTGTTGGCACAAGCTCTCTGCCAGTGGGGGTCTTAAGGGAGGAGGTGACTTTATGACTTATAGAAAGACTGGGAAAAAAGGGGCAGGGAGGGCTTTGTCCTGTACCCATGGGATTCCTTCACCCACTGGGGAGAGATACTCCTGCCAGAGGATATGAGAATAAAGAGCCTGTAGGGCCCAGACAGGAGGTTGCTTGGGGGTGGCTGGGGGAGGGGACATCTGAACAGGTGAGGCTCCACTGGGTTAGCTCGAGGCTCTGCACAAAACCTCCAGCAGCTCTGACAATCACTACCAGCCCTGGCTGGCTGGCTGAGGGCCACCACCAGAGAACACCTTTGTATTGGCATTCTGCCCCAGCCTTTGCCATGCTATGCAGACTCCTATCTCCAGTTCTTGGACAGAGGATAGACCTTGTTATCTTCACCCAGCAGCTGGTGTCTTGGGGCATGAGTCTACCTGCCCAAACCTGACTTGCCTTTCCACAAAGGCACTGGCCCAGACACAAGATTCCTTGATGCCCAAGGCTTCTGGTATGCCCGAATACCAAGTTCTCTGGTGAATTTGCCTCTTGTAAATGAAGGGAATACATGACAGAGATCGTATCCTAGATGTTGCCAGCTAGTAGCCTTCAGGCCTGTGGTAGGCAGAATGCTCCTATCCCTAATTTCTCTACCCCATGAATATGTGACCTAATTAGGGCAAAAGGGACATTGCAGGTGTGATTAATTTAGGACCTGGGCTGGGGAGATGATCCAGGATCAGGTGAGCCCAACGTAATCATAGGCACCCTTATAAGTGAAAGGAGGTGGCCAGGCATGGTGGCTCACGCCTGTAATCCCAGCACTTCAGGGGGCCGAGGTGGGAGGGATCGCAAGGTCAGGAGTTTGAGACCAGCCTGGCCAATATGGTGAAACCCCATCTCTACTAAAAATACAAAAAAATTTAGCCAGGCGTGGTGGCGCATGCCTGTAATCCCAACTACTCAGGAGGCTGAGGCAGGAGACTTGCTTGAACCCAGAAGGTGGAGGTTGCAGTGAGCTGAGATCATGCCACTGCACTCCAGCTTGGGTGACAGGGGGAGACTCCATCTCAAAAAAAAAAAAAAAAAAAAAGGTGAAAGGAGGTGGCAGGAAGTCCGAATCAGAGAGAGGTGGGAAGACGTTACACTGCTGGCTTAGAAGATGGAGCAAGAGGGTACATGCCAAAGAATGAAAGTGGCCTCCAGATGCTGGAAAAGACAAGGAAACAAATTCTCCCCTAAAGCCTCAAGAAGGAATTCAGCTCTGCTGACATCCAGAACAGTAAGATAATAAATCTGTATTTGTGTGTGTGTGTGTGCGTGCTTGTGTGTATGCATGCATGTGTGTGTGTCTGTGTGGAGATGGGGTCTCACTATATTGGCCAGGCTGGTCTCGAACTCCTGGGCTCAAGTGATCCTCCTGCCTCGGCCTCCCCAAGTACTGGAATTACAGGTGTGAGCCACCACATCTGGCCAATCTGTATTGTTTTAAGCCACCATAAGTTTCTGGCAATTTATTACAGCAACAATAGGAAGCGAATGCAGGGCTGGATTGAGTCCATGGATGTGTTCTGTTGCACCTGCCACATGGTGTTTTGGAAATCTGTTAGTGCTACCTAACAGTACAGATTCTTAGCTTCCCTTTGGGGAGAAACAACACCCAGAAGATCTGGCAACAATTCTCAGTATTTCTTGGTGACAGAAATCAGCTGGAACTGCCCAGAGGCCACCTTCTTCAAATGGGTAAGGAGCCCGGCAGTATTCCATCAACCCATCCGCTTTATTTCCTCACTCTACCAGGCTGACTGCCTTATCATGTGGATAGGATCGAAAGTTCATCTACATTTCATCTACATTCTACATAAAAGAATGGCCTTGGCCAGGCACGGTGGCTCATGCCTGTAATCCCAGCACTTTGGGAGGCTGAGGCAGGTGGATCACCTGAGGTCAGAAGTTCGAGGCGAGCCTGGCCAACATGGTGAGACCCCCATCTCTACCAAAAACATAAAAAATTAGCCGGGCGTGGTGGTGTGCACTTGTAATTCCAGCTACTTGGGAGGCTGAGGCAGGAGAATCGCTTGAACCTGGGAGGCAGGGGTTGCAGTGAGCTGAGATCGCACCACTGCACTCCAGTTGGGGCGATAGAGCAAGACTCCATCTCCAAAAAAAAAAAAAAAAAAAAAAAAAAAAAAAAAAAAAAAAAAAAAGAAAACAAAAGAAAAGAAAGAATAGTCTTTAACTTACTCAAATGTATAAATGAGAAATTAGGGGGCAGGAATGGGAAGATAAAAGGAACATGTGCACAAATGGAAACCTTCTTATCTTGGACTTTATAACATAACACACCATATCTACATGCACTCTGAGCTCTTAAAACCTCACAGAGTTTACCTGCAAAAGGTGGTCCCAGCAACGCAGAGATGCCATTAGCACAGATGATGATGCCGTAGGCATTGGCCAGGTGTTCAATGCCAACCAAGTCTTCAGTCACTACGGGCATTAGGGAGAAATAACCACTGGAAAACCCTATCAGTGCGCAGATGACCGCCAGGCCAGCGTACGTGTGCATCAACGGCAGAATAAAAATACTGAGGACAAGGGTGAAGTTGGCCAACAGGAAGACGTTCCAAACACTGATGCAAGGTAAGTCGGCTATGACGCCCAGGATCACTTTTCCGAAGATGTGAACTATTGCTATAATTGACGTCAGAGGGAAAATGTCGTTTTGCTCCGATAAGTTATACAAATTGACGATTTCTGGGAGGTGAATGAAGGGGATGACAAAGCTGCTGTATGCAAACAAAGCCCAGAAAATAAAGGCTACAAACATTCGATTTGTAAATAGAGAGGCTGTCCCAAAGTAGCCCGAGTACCAGTCCTCGAAGCCCTTCCTGACTCTCATGGTGAGCCAGCTGAGCGTCTTCAGAATCCGGAGAGCCCACATGTTCTTCCTGTGCCCGGCCCGATCGGGGCACTCCTGGGCTTGCAGGTCGCCGAGGGTCTCCTCGTTCCCGGGCCCACCATCCTTCTCTTCTGTTCTTCCCTGCTGTCCAGCTGACTTCACAGATTCCGTGGAGTGCGCTGGCAGGACGCGCAGATCTTTCTCTCCTGGGTCGTTTGGGTTTTTCCCAGGAGAGAGGGGCCTCATGAGCGCCCCACACACACACAGGTTTAAGGAAACGGCACCTTGGATCAGCATGGCATTCCTCCAGCCGTACTCTGCGCACAGGTACTTCAGCAGCACAGTCATCAGGAACGTACCGAATCCGGTTCCCGTGGTGCTGAGGCCCTGGGCGAGGGCGCGTCTCTTCTGGAAATACCTGCCCACCATGACCACCGCGGGCAGGTAGGCCATCCCGCTGCCCAGGCCTGCACAGGCCGACAGGGGAAGAAAAGACACGGTGCAACATCAGTGGCCATATCCAGAATTTGCAGCAACGATCACTTGCATTTCCTTAATTAGCATCTATTTACGCTTTTTTATTTCTGACAAAGCTGTAACAGTGATTATTTAAAAAGCAGCCCCCAGGGATAAGCGGCAGGAAGACCATCCAGCCAAGCAGGTTTCTAGCCCGCCATTTTTCCCCAACAGGCTTTGCGGCACAAGTGCCTCCAATAACAAAATGGAGCCGCATTCTCACATCAGAAAAATATAAGCTCCAGGCAGGCAAGACCATGTATTTTCACCAATGGTATGCCCAGGACTGCCCAGAACAGACAGCATGTGCTTAGCAAGTTGCTGGGAGAATGAATGGCTTCTCTGAGGACCTCTGCTGTCTTTAGCCTCCCCTGATTGCACTATGTGTCCAGACACCCCAACCTGGTTCCTTAGTCTCAGCAAAAGGAGTGTTTATTTCCTCACCTATAACACAAAAACCTCAGTGCTAGCCCTATTATTGGACGATTATAGGGAAGAGTTTCTAATGTACTCAGGGAAAATACCTGACTTTTTTTTTTTTTTTTTTTTTTTTGAGACAGGGACTTACTCTGTTGCCCAGGCTGGAATGCAGTGGTGCAATCACAGCTCATGGCATCCTCGAACTCCGCAGGCTCAGGTGATCCTCCCACCTCAGTCTCCCAAGTAGCTGGGACTATCACCGGGTGTGGCTAATTTTTGTATTTTTTGTAGACACGTGGTTTCACCATGTTGCCTAAGCTGGTCTCAAACTCCTTGGCTCATGCGATTCACCTGCTTTGGACTCTCAAAGTGCTGGGATTATAGGTGTGAGCCACTGCTCTTGGCCAACATCTGACATTTTTAAAGAACCGTTTTCACCAGAGGAATATGTTCTAGTGATCTATTGCACAATATGGTGACTGTACTTAGTAATAATATATTGTAGATTTTTCAAATTGCTAAATGTAGATTTTAAATGTTCTCATCACAAGTATGTGAGGTGATGGATATGTCAATTAGCCTTATTCAATCATTCTACAATATATACATGTATCAGAACATCACATTTGACTCCACAAATATTTACCATCATCAATTATGACTAAAATAGAAATATTAAAAATGTATTATGTATAATGAGCGAAAAAAAGAACTGTTATCAGGTCCTTCAATCAATGGTTTTTAAACTATGCTTCAGAGGATACAGAAGTGCTTTATGTGTGTATCTGTATAGATATATATTACAAGAAGCAACTTGGGATTTATATGGACAGTAGGTTATTATGTTCACTTTCTCCTATCAAAAGATACATACTTAAGCTTATATGTTTTATATATATGTGTGTGTGTGTGTATATATATGTATAACCACATTTACCTATTAGCTAACATTTACTGAGCACTTTGCTTAGTGCTTTATACAAATTATGTCATTTAGCGGTTTCAACAACCATGTAAACTAAGCTCTTCATTATACCCATTTTGCAGATAAGGAAACTGAGGTGTAAGTAGGTTAAATAACTTGCCCAAAGTCATACAGATAATAACAATGAAAAAAGAAAAGCCAGAATTCCAAGCTAACTTTAAACTCTTATGCTAACACATTCATTGTAGCTCTGTACTCAAAAAGAATGTCAAACTGGAGATTCAGTTTATTTAAAATGCAATTGTACAAGTAATTACTCATCTGTGTGAATCACACTACCTGTTGATAAAGGAAATTGTGGCTGGGAATATATTTTGCATAATGGATATGCAGATTGTGGTGCCTGGCAGCCAATATTAACCTCTTCACGGGGGAATGACAACCTAACTGTACTCTAGATTTGCTTCTTAGTCTCTACCTATATGTGTGGTGTATGCTATTTTATGAATTTGAATAGGGCTAAAAGAGTAAATGATTATAAGGCCGGGTGCTGTGGCTCATGCCTGTAATCCCAGCACTTTGGGAGGCCAAGGCGGGCAGATCACCTGAGGTTGGGAGTTTGAGACCAGCCTGACCAATGTGGAGAAACCCCGTCTCTACTAAAAATACAAAATTAGCTGGGCATGGTGGTGCATGCCTGTAATCCCAGCTACCTGGGAGACAGAGGCGGGAGAATTGCTTGAACCCAGGAGGTGGAGGTTGCAGTGAGCCGAGATTGTGCCATTACACTCCAGCCTGGGCAACAAGAGCAAAACTCCATCTCAAAAAAAAAAAAAAGAGCAAATGATTATTAAAGAGTAAATGAATGTTATTGATTTCCTTAGTCTTTGTTTTTTTAATGTTTACTTTATCTATGTTTTTTCTTTTCTATTTTCACACAGGAGGCTTTATTATTATTATTTTTATTGAGACAGAGTCTTACTCGGTCAACCAGGCTGGAGTGCAGTGGCGCAATCTTGGCTCACAGCAACCTCTGCCTCCTGGGTTAAAACTATTCTCATACCTTAGCCTGCTGAGGAGCTGGGATTACAGGCATGTGCCACCACACTTGGCTTTTTTTTTTTTTTTTTTTTGTATTTTTAGTAGAGACGGGGTTTCACCATGTTGGCCAGGCTGGTCTTGAACTCCTGGCCTCAAGTGATCTGCCCGCCTTGGCCTTCCAAAGTGTTGGGATTACAGGCATAAGCTACTGCCCCTGGCCTATTATTTAGTTTATTTCCCACACCACACCGATGTAATTTCCTTAATCTTTGGTCCATTCACTTAAGTCAACGTTACTGGCTTCCTTTTCCTCTCCCTCACTGGAGATAGCACTGGCATTTAGAACCAGGCATGGAAATAGAATTTGATTCTATTAGGGAGGCCAAGTATTGTTGCTGGGTGGGCTTCCCCCACTTAAGGCATATTAAAATGTAATGTTAAAATGTATTTCCTGGAGTGTAGGGAGGGGTTGGGGTGAAGTGGGATAGAGGAAACAGAACAGAATGTTTTAATGGGTCTCTTCTCCACAATTAAATCCACTGCCAAGATGTCTTATAAAACATTTAAAATCGAGTTTAAAAAAAGCCACATGCTTACCAGCTGCCACTCCAAAAGTAATGAAGAGATAATGCACGTTTGCAGCGTAGGCACTCAACACCCAGCCCAGGGAATTGACGAGCCCTCCAATGATCGCAGTCTGGCGGCACCCACAGGTGTTAATGAACAAGCCGATGAAAGGGCCTGTCACAGAGCATTGGAAAAGGAATTGACTAAAGGCGCTTCAGTTTCATTCTTTCTCATAAATCTTCATGTGAAGACACATAATAAAATGTTACTAGAGCTGTTAAATGAAACAAAAAGCCCCCATTGCTTTATATGCCAAACATTTTTAGCATGCAAAGATGATTTTAAGTAATTTCATCAGAGAGCAAAGGTTCTAGGTTTTCAAGAAAGGCAGACCTGAAATAAATAGACGTTCATTCTTTCGTCTACAACAAAACCAGTGGTCTAGGAGCTAGCTATCTCTAGCCTGTGGATGCGTTTTGTCGATCCCATACAAAGTCTAAAAAATGTCTGGAATTAGTTGCTGATGTTTAAAAATGAAGAGTATTCACAAAAAGTCCAGTGGCAACACAGACTACCTTCCCACAGGACCAAAGTTAGATGGAGCTGTGCGGTGGCTGAGCCTGTTTGACTGGGACACACCCTTTCCAGTTTGCAGTCTCTATCCTTCCCTCTGGTCTTAAACCTGGCCTCACTTACATTATTTCTTTGGCTTCTTTCAAAATAAAAAAAAATTTCAGTTTTTGACTAAAATAGAAATATTAAAAATGTATTATGTATAATGAGCAAAAAAAAGAACTGTTATCAGGTCCTCCAATGATTTTTAAACTATGCTTCAAAGATACAGAAGTGCTTTATGTGTGTGTGTGTATAGATATACATTACAAGAAGCAACTTGGGGATTTATATGGACAGAAGATTATTATGTTCACCTTCTATTGAAAGATATATACTTAAGCTTATATGTTTTTTATATATATATATTACCATATTTATGTATTAGCTAACATTTACTGAGCACTTTGCTAAGTGCTTTATACAAATTATGTCATTTAATGGTTTCAACAACCATGTAAACTAAGCTCTCTTCATTATACCCATTTTGCAGATAAGGAAACTGAGACCAAAAGGGAGTACGGGAAGGGAATCTTCAGAACTCTTGTGCTTCAGGCAGAAAACTAATAGCCTGTTTTCATGAGGATACCCAGATTGAAACCAAGCTGAAAAGAACTAGTTGTCATCACTTCATACAGACTCCCATCCCTGCTGGTGTGCACAGTCTCTGACCAGACCTATCAGGCTATGGAGATTCGGGAATCCATTTCCATTGTGTAAGTTGTGACAACACTCACAAGAGCACAGTATTTTATGAAATGCATTCTGATTGTTTCCTTTATGCTGACTTTCTAGTTTTGTTCTGTTTTCTTATTTTTGCTTTTGTTTTGATACAGGGTCTCACTGTGTCACCCAAGCTAGAGTTCAGTGGTGTGATCACGGCTCAGTGCAGCCTTGACCTCCCTGGGATCAAGTGATCCTCCCATCTCAGCCTTCTGAGTAGCTGGACCTACAGGCTTGTGCTATCATGTCCTGCTAATTTTGTATTTTTTATAGAGAGAGGGTTTCTCTGTGTTGTTCAGGCTGGTCTAGAATTTCTAGGCTCAAGCGATCTGTCTGCCTTGGCCTCCCAAAGTGCTGGGATTACAGGCTTGAGCCACGGTACCTGGCTGACTTTCTAGTTCTTAATTGTCAACCTTCTTTGTTCTCCTCGTGATTTTGTGGTAATTTCTGATGTCACTGGAGCTGAATGCTTATCCTGTGATCAATGATTCCTAGTTCAAATAGGAATCCAGATTTATATGAGCTAGTACTCAATATTCAGTAAGATGGCATATTTTAATCATCATCTTATTGTTGATCATTACTTTACAAAGTTATGAAACCTTATATGCAGAAGAACTATGTTAAAAACTTGTTTAACTCTAAAGAGCTTCCCTTTTGGCTTAAACTAAAATAAAGTTTCCTTTAAAGTTCTAACTATATTCATGTGTATATTTAGGTTGAGTCTGCTAATGAGTTTATTTTGTCTAGTGGTTTTGTGGGTGCCTAATCCTAAAAACTATGAAGGTAAAGACTTATTAATATAATTAACTCTGCTGCATTACAGGAAATAATTCAGTAAATCAACTTCTTAGAATAGACTTAATATATATATATATATATATATATATATATATTTTTTTTTTTTTTTGAGATGGAGTCTCGCTCTGTTGCCCAGGCTGGAGTGCAGTGGCGCGATCTCAGCTCACTGCAAGCTCCGCTCCCCGGGTTTATGCCATTCTCCTGCCTCAGCCTCCCGTGTAGCTGGGACTACAGGCGCCCACCACCACCATGCCCGGCTAATTTTTTTTTTTGTATTTTTAGTAGAGAGGGGGTTTCACCGTGTTAGCCAGGATGATCTCGATCTCCTGACCTCATGATCTGCCTGTCTCGGCCTTCCAAAGTGCTGGGATTATAGGCGTGAGCCACCGCGCCCGGCCTAGACTTAATATATTAAACATACTTTATATAAATGTTATTTGTTATTAAATATGCACATTATAGAAATAATATATAAAATAAATGCATTGATTAAAAATCTGATGGAATGACTGGGGTTAAATGAAATTCACATACCATAAGTTAGACATACTTATTTGATTTCTTCACACATTTTTATTTTTGTTTTTTTAAACCCATGGTTACTTGACTACGCCTAGCTTGGATGAGTGGGTAAAAAACAGAAAAATGCATGACTTGTCAGTTTGCTGTTTATAGCCCTTTGAAAGGTCAGCAGATCACAGTTCAGTAGCACAATCACGTTTTCCACTTCACAGAAAGGGCCCAGAAGCAAATTTTTCTGAGTTGCTTTGTGAAACATTACATTAAAAAGGCGCTTAAGAAAAAAGAAGAAAAAAAAAAAAAAAGGAGAAAATTCCAAACTCAGTGCAAATATTCATATCTGGAGGAATTTTATAAATTAAATAAAGTATAACTATTTTACTGCTAAAAACATTCACTAAACAGCCAGACACTGTTATCAACTCAATCAACCCTCGCATGCTGGGGCTTCAGTCATTTATGTTTTGCAGATGAGCAAAGCGAGACCCAGAAATGCTGTGACTTCTCCATGGTTATAAAATATATGTACATTGAAAAAAAAAAAAAACAACCAAGCTCTTTGACTCTCAGTTCCCTCCCTCCCTTCCTTCCTTCCTCCCTCCCTTCCTTCCTTCCTCCCTCCCTCCTTTCCTTCCTTCCTCCCTTTCCTTCCTTTCTTTTTCCTTCTTTCTTTTTTCTCTCTCTCTCTCTTTTTCTTCAAGCTTTTTTCTTTCATTTTATATATATATATATAAATATATATTTCTTTCTTTCTTTTTTGAGACGGAGTTTCGCTCTTTTTGCCCAGGCTGGAGTGCAATGGCACGATCTCGGCTCACTGCAACCTCCGCCTCCCGGGTTCATGTGATTCTCCTGCCCCAGCCTCCCGAGTAGCTGGGATTACAGGCATGCGCCACCACCCTGGCTAATTTTGTATTTTTAATAGAGACGGGGTTTCCCCATGTTGGCCAGGCTGGTCTCGAACTCCTGACCTCAGGTGATCCACCCGCCTTAGCCTCCAAATGTGCTGGGATTACAGGCATGAGCCACTGCGCCAGCTCAGTTTCATTTTCTACACACTGTTTACTGATGGTCCACTAGCATTGCCAAAATCAAACCACCATTTCAAGAAAATAAAAGAAGTTCCCACACAATCTAAGGAGAAGGGGAAATCATACAATTGAGATACAATCCTTTGACCACGACTCACACTTTTATAGAGTAATTCAGTGTTTTGGGATGAGATTATCCAGATTATCTTTTTCATTTTCAGAAGGAATCTGAATCTTGGACCATTTCCCACTGTAATAAAGTGTCCCAGCCGGGTGTGGTGGTTCACACCTGTCATCTCAGCACTTTGGGAGGCCGAGGCGGGTGGATCACGAGGTCAGGAGTTCAAGACCAGCCTGGAACTACAAAAATTAGCCAGGTGCAGTGGCGGGCGCCTGTAATCCCAGCTACTTGGGAGGCTGAGGCAGGAGAATCGCTTGAACCTGGGCAGCAGAGGTTGCAGTAAGCTGAGATTGCGCCACTACACTCCAGTCTGGATGACGGAGTGAGACTTCATCTCAAACAAAAAGTGTCCCATTGCTGTGGGGAACACCCTCAGGAAGTTATATTTTATTGACCCATCCTGGCAGCTGATAGGGGAGAAAAAGCACCGGTGAAGAGAGGAGCAATCACAGGTAAGCCTTGGCAGTGCTGGGGGATGGAAGTAGGTACTTCTTTGAACTCCAGGTCTCTTAGGGTAACCCCTCACCATAGTAAAGAGTTAGGAGCCTCTAAATCAATGACTGTCTGCTTTAGCTGAACAGTGGTGTCGCTTAGGAGCTTAAAATAAATCCTGATACTTGGAGCCCATCCCTGGTGCAGCCTGAGCACGGGGTGGGGAGCGTAAAGCTCCCCAGGTGGATCTGATGTGCAATCAAGATTGACAATCACTGCTCTAAAGTGATTTAGCAAGTAATCTATCTTGTGTAGCCTGTGGATTCCCCCAACGATAAGGCATCCACCAAGAATTATTCAGAGAGCAATTATCACAAAGGCTGCTATAGATACTGTCAAAGGAAAATACAAACTTGGCACCCCAATTCACTCTGCCAAAAGAAAAAAATTAAGCTGAAAGCTGACTCATGCAAGCAACTGCTTTTCCTTTTATTCCTAAGCAGATAGCCACACAGAAAGGGTTATACAGCTCCACAGGTAGCTGCTCTATGTTCACCTTATTTCATGTCGAAGTGCCGATTTACTGAGTGTGAGATGAATACAAAATTGATGATTCCCTGACCTGCACCTTTTCTCTTGCAACACGTGGATTACTGTACCCTCCCTTTCCCCTCCAGGCCACTTTTCCCCTTTAAATATTGACGTCCTCAAAACCATCTTTGGAGAGAGGCACAGGTAACAGACTGTTTCTGTGATCCTGTGTTTATTTCTTTCGGGCATGTCCCTAATCTTGGCAAAATAAACTTCCAGGTTGATTGAGACCAGTCTCAGATATTTTTTGGTTTACAATACAAATGAGGTGGTTACATTTTATTAAAAGTTGGGACCTTCTGCAGGACAGTGGCAAATCCATGCTACTCATTGGGCTGAGGCAGGAGAATCACTTGAACCCAGGAGGCAGAGGTTGCAGTAAGCCGAGATCTTGTCACTGCACTCCAGCCTGGGTGACAGAGCGAGACTCCTTCTCAAAAAAAAAAAAAGAAGGAAACAATGTATATTTATTACATTTGCCGTATGCAAACCACTGCCCAAGACAGAGGACTTTCAACTACTGTCATATAAATCATGGATTTTTTGGCTGGGCCCAGTGGCTCATGCCTGTAATTCCAGAACTTTGGGAGGCCAAGGAGGGGAGATCACGAGGTCAGGAGATCGAGACCATCCTGGCTAACAAGGTGAAACCCCGTCTCTACTAAAAATACAAAAAATTAGCTGGGCATGGTGGTGGGCGCCTATAGTCCCAGCTACTCAGGAGGCTGAGGCAGGAGAATGGCGTAAACCCGGAAGGCGGAGACTGCAGTGAGCCGAGATCTTACCACTGCACTCCAGCCTGGGTGACACAATGAGACTCCGTCTCAAAAAAAAAAAAAAAAAAAAAGAAGGAAACGATGCATATTTATTGAATTTGCCATATGCAAACCACTGCCCAAGAGAGAGGACTTTTAACTGCTGTCATATAAATCATGGATTTTTTGGCTGGGCCCAGTGGCTAATGCCTGTAATCCCAGCACTTTGGGAGGCCGAGGCGGGCGGATCACGAGGTCAGGAGATCGAGACCATCCTGGCTAACACGGTGAAACCCCGTCTCTACTAAAAATACAAAAAATTAGCCGGGTGTGGTGTCGGGCGCCTATAGTCCCAGCTATTCGGGAGGCTGATGCGGGAGAATGGTGTGAACCTGGGAGGCAGAGATTGAAGTGAGTTGAAATAGCGTCACTGCACTCCAGCCTGGATGACAGAAAGAGACTCTTTCTCAGAAAAAAAACCCAAAAAAACCCCAAAAAACCAAGGACCTTTTTAAATTTAAGAGGTAGCCCAAATGTGCTTACAATGATTAGCACATAAAAACCATTTGTATTATTCATTTCAAGTATGTTTTCAGTTCTCATTTGATGTAATGGCAGGCAGTGTCATAGTGGACACAATTTTGGAGTCCCATAGACCAGGTTTAAAGCCAGCCCTACACTTACTGGCTGTTCAACCTTCAGTAAGTTACTTAATGTCTCTGAGTGTTGCATATTCTTCTTCTGTAACATACAGACAATGGTCTGTCCTCCAGTGTTGTAGGATCAAATGAGATCGTGTACATTAACATGCATTTGGCATGCAGTAAGTGCTCAATAAAGGAGAGCTGTTACTGTTGGTTTCTGGCTTGAAAAACTTCCCTGAGGTTGCTCAACAAATCTGCAGCCACCCTGTACCAGGAGGCTTGGGATAATGAACAGTAATTTTAGGTAAATAGATAGAATAAAAGACTTTTCATTTATGTAACTATGAGGCCTGCTGTGTTATGATTTCTGAGACTCAGAGCAAAAAATGTTTATCTGGCAGGCAGCTTTCCCTGTAGAAAGATTAGTCTAAAATCTGAAATTCCACAGTCTGGAATTCGGGGACTCTCACACAAAATTCTGAACACACAGTTACCTCTCAACTAAATTAAGTGTGACCATCACATTTCACCATGAGTTAGGGATTCTTATTTTGGGAATCATCTTTAAAACCATATTCGATCATTTCAGGACTGGTTTCTGTTGCTTATTTCCATAGGACTTATGAAACATAATATCTAAGACCAACTTAGTGGATGGTTTGGAAAATATTGGGACACTTCATATCCTGGCCTTCTTCTGAGTCTTTTTTTTGACATTACTGTGTGCGTACACTTCCAAGATTAAATCTACATGTGTTTTGTTTTACCCCTTACAAATATATTTTTAAAAAGGAAAGAAAGCTGGATTTTAAGTGTTATAGAAACACAGTTTTCCTTTACTAAGAAAGTAGAATTACAACTGATGTAAAACTTGAACATGCCCGACGCTGAAATAAACCTACCTGCATGTTTCCTATGACAAATAGTCCTAGTTTAACAAAACAAATGCAGATTTGAAGAAGTCAGTTCAATAATGTTACAGACAAAAATGATTTATGCCACACAACTTGAGAAATAACACTTTGTCCTTGTCGTCTATCATTAGGACTACCATTGTAACTAATATTGGTTGTTTTTTTGTTTGTTTTTGTTTTTGAGACAGTCTCACTCTGTTGCCCAGGCTGGAGTACAGTGGCACTATCTTGGCTCACTGCAACCTCTGCCTCTCGGGTTCAAGTAATTCTCCTACCTCAGCCTCCCCGGTAGCTGGGACTACAGGCATTTGCCACCATGCCTGGCTAATTTTTTGTATTTTTAGTAAAGGCGAGGTTTTACCATGTTGGCCAGGCTGGTCTCAAATTCCTGACTTCAGGTGATCCGCCCGCCTCAGCCTCCCAAAGTGCTGGAATTATAGACGTGAACCACCACGCCTGGCCTTAATATTGTTTGTATTATCAAAAATAACATTGCTTGGCCGGGTGCGGCAGCTCACACCTGTAATCCCAGCACTTTGGGAGGCCGAGGCAGGCAGATTACGAGGTCAGGAGATCGAGACCACCCTGGCTAACATAGTGAAACCCCGTCTCTACTAAAGTATGCAAAAAATTAGCTGGGCATAGTGGCGAGCGCCTATAGTCCCATCTACTCGGGAGGCTGAGGCAGGAGAATGGCGTGAACCCAGGAGGCAGAGGTTGCAGTGAGCCGAGATTGCGCCACTGCACTCCAGCCTGGGCGACAGAGCGAGACTCTGTCTCAAAAACAAAAACAAAAACAAACAAAAAAACATTGCTCACACCTGTAATCCCAGCACTTTGAGAGGCTGAGGCAGGAGGATCTCTTAAAGCAGGAGTTTGAGATCAACCTGGGCAATATAGCAAGGCCCCATCTCTACAAAAAAGTTTTAAAAATTAGCAGGGCATGGTAGCATATGCCTGTAGTTTTAGTACTCAGGCAGCTGAGGTGAGAGGATTGCTTGAGCCCAGGTGTTCAAGGCTGCAGTGAGTTTTGATTGTGCTACTGCACTCCACCCTGGGCAACAGAGTGACATCCTGTTTCTAAAAAAAGGTAAAAAACAACAACAAAAAAAATAAGTTGAATGCCAGCCAAGATCAACAAGTCTCTGAATTGGATTCAATAAATTAATTACTAATTGGAAATCATTGAAAAGCACAGATTCCAATCAGACACACATCGGCCTGGCATACACATACTCGCACAAAACCAAAAACAGATTAGAGGCCATTTATGTTTCCAGGATAAAATATATTATAAATATTTTAAATTCAAACAATTAGATATAAATATATGGCTTTCACCTTCAAGTGAAACAACTGAAAAACATCAGAGTGGTGGTTACCTCAGAGCATTGTTAAGGGAAGGAAATAAAATTAAATGAGATAATGTAAGGGAAAGCCCCTAGTATATAATAGATGCTTATTAAATATTAATTGACAGTAAGAGTTATTTCATTTTCAAACTGAAACACATTAGCCATCATAACATTATATTTATAATAACTTCCTAGGTTTAGTATCTCCAGCTGTATAAGACTTGACTTCATAGATTGCTGTGTGGTTAGGTTTAACTAGAAAATACAACAATAGGTAGTATATATTCAGGAAAACTTGAATCTATGCTCCCATGTTAAACAATTTTTTTAAAAAAAGAAAATGCAGTCAGACACAGTGGCTCAGGCCGGTAATTCCAGGATTTTGGGAGGCCAAGGTGGGCAGATCTGTTAAGGCCAGGATTTCGAGACCAGCCTGGGCCACATGGAGAAACCTCGTTTCAAAAGGAAAAAAAAGAAAATACAAGAATATATTGTTATTATTTTCTGTTAGCTATATATCAGTAAGCTTTCTAGAGACAGTTTAAAAGACTTTTCAATAATGAGTGATCAATAATATCTCAAATTGAAAACATCAGAATTCAGGCTGGGCATGGTGGCTCACACCTGTAATCCCAGCAATTTGGGAGGCCAAGGCAGGCGATCACTTGCGGTCAGGAGTTTAAGACCAGCCTGGCCAACATGGTGAAACCTTGTCTTTACTAAAAATACAAAAAATTAACTGGGCGTGGTGGTGGGTGCCTGTAGTCCCAGCTACTAGGGAGGCTGAGAGGCAGGAGAATTGCCTGAACCTGGATGGCAGAGGTTGCAGTGAGCCCAGATTGTGCCACTCTGCTCCAGCCTGGGTGACAAAGCGAGACTCTGTCCAAAAAAAAAAAAAAAAATCAGAACTCTGAAATGAGATTGTTACTGGACTTTTATAGTGTTTTATCTAACATTTTTATCTTTAAAAATATTCATGAATGTTAAATAAGCAGATATTTATAATGGTAGATAATGAATTATAATGGTTAGGCAAACAGACTTTGGGGCTAAATAAAAGTTTTTAAATGATAGTTTTTTTTGTTTTTTGGGTTTTTTTTGTTTGTTTGTTTTTTTTTTGTTTTTTGTGTTTTGTTTTGTTTTGTTTTGTTTTGAGACGGAGTCTCGCTCTGTAGCCCAGGCTGGAGTGCAGTGGCCGGATCTCAGCTCACTGCAAGCTCCGCCTCCCGGGTTCACGCCATTCTCCGGCCTCAGCCTCCCGAGTAGCTGGGACTACAGGCGCTGCCACCTCGCCCGGCTATTTTTTTTTGTATTTCTTAGTAGAGACGGGGTTTCACCGTGTTAGCCAGGATGGTCTCGATCTCCTGACCTCGTGATCCGCCCATCTCGGCCTCCCAAAGTGCTGGGATTACAGGCTTGAGCCACCGCGCCCGGCCTGTTTTTTTTTTTTTTTAAGCCAGTTAAATTTAGCAGTCAGGGGTTGTTTACCAACTTTAGGGACACTAATGTTAATAAATTCTGATAATCCACTACCACTGGACCAGCCAAAATGATGAATTTTTAAAATACTCCAAATGTTTATTTAAACTGTTATATCACACAAGAGACAAGAGGACAAATATTGTATGATTTCACTTACATGAGGTACCTAGAATAGTCAAATTCATAGAGACAGAAAGTAGAGTGGTGGTGGCCAGGGGTGAGGGGAGATGGGAATGGGGAATTTGTGTTTATTGAATAGAGTTTCCGTTTGGGAAGATGAAAAGAAGTTCTGAAGATGGATGGTGGTGATGGTTGTGCAACAATATGAGTGTACTTAATGGGATTCAAAATGCTTACAATGGTAAAATTATTTTTTTTGAAAGGGAGTCTTGCTTTGTCTCCCAGGCTGGTGTGCAATGGCACAACCTTGGCTCACTGCAACCTCCACCTCCCAGGTTCAAGCAATTCTCCTGCTTCAGCCTCCTGAGTAGCTGGGATTACAGGCACACGCCACCACACCTGGCTAACTTTTGTATTTTTAGTAGAGACAGGGTTTTGCCATGTCGGCCAGGCTGATCTCAAACATCTGACCTCAATTGATCTACCCGACTTGGCCTCCCAAAGTGCTGGGATTACAGGTGTGAGCCACTGTGCCTGGCCTAAAATGGTAAATTTTATGTAATGCATATTTTATCACAATTAAAAAATAGTAGCTAGTCACATCCAATATCAAATGTTACAACAATATAAAACATTACTTACAGTGGGGAATTGTCATTTGATAATGATTCAGTTTTACAACAGGTCACACATGAACATACCCACTATCAAGGTGATGCCCATGCTGAGGGAGCTGACCCACGCGGTCAGGCCACGGCTCTGGTGGAATTCTTCCAGCCATTCCACATTGAGGACACCCAGGGCCATCTGGGAGCCCATGATGAGGATGTGCACAAAGAAAGAGGAGAGCACCATCATCCAAGCCCATCCGCCATCAATGTTTGGGTGGGGCTTAAGTGTCTTTTTGTCTTTGGGGTCATCTTCAAAATCATACCCAATATCTTCATGACTGGTATACATTTTCCAAGATTTTTCTGAAATACATATAACAAATTATTTCATGGAACATCTAAATGAAAAATATCTTCATCTTCTCTGTACAGCTCTACCTCCCCATCATGGTCAAAGTGGCTCCAGTATCACATCTGATCTTCAGGTTAATCTTTGTCACCATACAGATTTGAAGACACTCCTTACTGTTTCCCAGGATCAGGTGCTTTTATGAAACCCGTTTCATCTTATAGCCATCACATTTGTAGGTATTACAATCTTGGGAATAGATTCAGAGAAGTAAGGTGATTTTCTAAGGCCTGTATTTAGTGTGGTCAGTTGGGAAACTAGGATTTGACCCCAGTTAGTCCTGACTCCAAACCCCATACCCTGTCTCCCTTACAGAGATGGATACTGACAGGTGACAAGAAAGATGTCAGAGAAGGAACATCTGGCTTCCGGCAGCCTTTTAGGGTAGCTTCACCTTGGTGGGGCCCCTAGCAGAGGATCTGGTTCTTAGTTTTTGTGGGTGCAAATGTTAATTTGTTAATTTGCATCCAGAGTGGATTAGCCTCAGGGGGTCTGGCTCATGCTAACCCAACTCAGGAGAGACTGATAAGGCCAATTGATTACAATGAAAGACACAGCTTTCTAATAATGGTGGTACTTATGTCTCATTATACAAGACACGTACTTTACCCTCCTCCACCCACCCCCATTCCTAATATTTACATGGAGAACTTAATTAGTTACTAGAAAATTACTTCAAAAATAGGGTATCAGACTAAAGGAGTTTGAATAGATACTATGGTGACATACAGGTCACCAGGTGAGGTTACCAGGTAGGCAGGGGCTAGATCATGCAGGGCCCTTGTGAGTCAAATAAGGAGCTTATAGTTTATCTTGTACATAATGAACAGCCATTGGCTGAATTTACATCAGGAGGAGACATAATGAGATGGGTACTTTGCATAGATCTATCTCTCAAGATGTTTGAATGAGAGGAGGGAGGCTAGATGGAGCTAGAGGATGCTAGCTCCTCTTTTGTTTGTTTGAGACAGGGTCTCGCTCTGTCACCCAGGCTGGAGTGCAGTGGTGTGATCATAGCTTACTGTGGTCTTGAACTCCTAGACTCAGGGTATCTCCCACTTCAGCCTCCTGAATAACTGGGACTACAGGTACATGCCACCATGCCTCACTAATTTTCTTATGTATATATGTATGTATGTATGTAGAGACAGGATGTCACTATGTTGCCCAGGCTGGTCTTGAACTCCTGGCTTCAAGCGATCCTCCTGCCTCAGCCTCCCAAAATGCTGGTATTACAGGTGTGAGCCACTGTGCCTGGCCTGTTTCATTTTTCATGAGTTTTTTTTTTTTTTTTTTTGGATGAGAATTAAGTGTGTGTACAAAGACAGGATAAGGAGCAGGAGTTACGGGTGGAGAGACAGAGATATGATGATGATAATGACTAATCTTGGAGATGGTGAAACCGATTGGTCTTGATTAGGAAGAGAGACCCATCCTCTGAGTCTGGAGGAAGGAGCAGGTGGATGGACCTATGATGGTAAGTAGTGGGATGGAAAGTCACATCTGATGGTTTAATTTCTTTGGTGAAGCAGGAAGTTAGGTTATAGGCTGAGAATGAGGAGGGCGGAGGTTGTGTAGGAGCCTTAATGCTCAAAATAATGGAAGAGACTGTTGCCTACAACGAGTGGAAATGATTGCTGGGCAGTTTCAAAGGTCAGGTTGAGCCCTGCAGGGTCCCACTACCCAGCTATGGCCATGGAGCACCAAGGACAGAGCCAGGGAGCACTCTGCCCCGGAGCTTGCAATAAGCTGGAGGACTTAAAAACAACAAACAGCTAAAAGTTGGTCTGCTTTCTAAATCATCACTACATGCCAGCAATTCTAGACAATTACACTGAAAAAAATGTTTAGCTGGTCTAAGTTCCAATTATGTTGAGTTTTAATTATGTATGTGTATGCTTCAAATTAGCCAGTTTTCATTTCTCATCCTTTTGTAAACATTGTATTCTACATGGAAGTTATTTCAAGAACTCCTGGTTTTACAGTTGACCCTGGCACGTGTGTAGCGCCAGCTACACACATTAGTTGGGAGAGGAAGCTCCTAAGAGTTCAGAATTGTTGGTAAAACGATACCCACTTGGCAAAATCCACACCCACAACCCCTGTGGCATTACGTGTTCCCGCCTTTCTCAGAACACTCTAGGTAAACTGTGCCAGCACAATTATTGTCCAGGAAAAGAACCAGATCTCGAGTCACTTCACTTCTGTCACTCTATGTACTCACTTGGAGATTCTAATTTACAATTTA
Source organism: Macaca thibetana thibetana (assembly GCF_024542745.1). NCBI lineage: Eukaryota > Metazoa > Chordata > Mammalia > Primates > Cercopithecidae > Macaca > Macaca thibetana. The sequence continues at coordinate 12,570,916 of NC_065589.1, read as the reverse complement.
AAATAGTGAAACAGTGAAGACTGTGAGGTACAAAACCTTGGTTTGGAAAGTTACATTTTAAATTAATACTTGAAATGTTTTCTCAATTTGAACAATATCTTTTTTTTTTTTTTTTTTTTTTTTTTGAGACAGAGTGTTGCTCTGTCACCCAGGCTGGAGGGCAGTGGCATAATCTTGACTCACTGCAACCTCTGCATCCTGGGTTCAAGCAATTCTCGTGCTTCAGCCTCCTGAGTAGCTGGGACTATAGGCATGTGCCACCGACACCTGGCTAATTTTTGTATTTTTTTTAGAGACAGGGTTTCGCCATGATGGCCAGGCTGGTCTTGAACTCCTGACCTCAAGTGATCCTCCTGCCTCGGCTTTCAAAGTGCTGGGATTACAGGCGTGAAACACTGCACCCGGCTCAATATCTTTAAAATTGAAATATATTCTTCTTTTAAACAGAAGAACAATAACATAATGAGTATTACTGACCATTACATGATTATTACTGAAAATCATTTTGTTGCCATGGCGGAGGGTGATGTAAAAAACGATCCATTCTGGGTGTCAAAGTCACTAAGAAGTCTCGAATTGTAGGGCTCTTCTCAGGAGTGTTCTGATGTGGACGGGTAGGAGAGAGGAGCAGATTGTGGCAAATTGCGCAATGCCTACAGCCTCTTTCTATCCACACCTGAGTTAAGAAGTTTTTGTTTGTTTTTACCTTTTTTTTTTTTTTTTGAGACAGGGTCTTGTTCTGTCACCCAGGCTGGAGTGCAGTGGTGTAATCTTAGCGCACTGCAGCCCTGAACTAGCAGGTTCCAGTGATCCTTCTGCCTCAGCCTCCCGAGTAGCAGGTACTACCTGCACATACCACCACAACTGGCTAATTTAAAACTTTTTTGTAGAAGTGGACTTTCACCATGTTGCCCAGCCTAGTCTCAAGCAATCCTCCTGCTTTGCAATCCCAAAGTGCTCGATTACTTTACCTTTTTAAAGGGTATGTTTCCCCAAAACCCTAAAATACTCTGACCCCTTAGAGGAAAAGTTTGCTGACCCCTGGACTAGAGCATTGGTTCTGGCTAAGGGTTTATTGGGGGAAAAATGAGTGTAGGGGAACCAAGGGTACCAGTGGAAGAGCAACTTAGTGGATCTGTCTGGGGTTCATCTTCTTTCTTTCTGTCACACCTTGTTCTCATTATTATTTTTACCTTTTAAGTTATTCCATCCCTCAACAGCTGTCCAGTCCTCAGCCACTACAGCACCTACGTGCAGTGCTGCTTTTGGCCTGGGTCCTTCCTCCTTCACACATCTCGCTACCTGCCATTATCCAGATTGCTGGGAGTGATAAAATGTTTATCTCAGAAGCCGATTTCCAGGCCGGGTGCAGTGGCTCACGCCTGTAATCCCAACACTTTGGGAGGCTGAGGTGGGTGGATCACCTGAGGTCAGGAGTTCGAGACCAGCCTGGCCAACATGGTGAAACCCCGTCTCTACTGAAAAGAGAAAAATTAGTTGGGCATGGTGGCAGGTGCCTAAAATCCCAGCCACTCGGGAGGCTGAGGTAGGAGAATTGCTTGAAGCTGTGGGAGCGAAGGTTGCAGTAGTGAGGCGAGATCACGTCGCTGCACTCCAGCCTGGGTTAAAGAGCGAAACTCCGTCTCAAAACAAAATAAAACAAAGCAAAAGCCAATTTCTTCATCCCTTCAAGTTATCATTAGGATGGAGTCCCTTTAGCACCTTCTCCCAGCTATTGTGTGTGATTTTCTCTCCTTCCCCTCCTCTCTCCTTCCAGCCTCCTCACACTCTTCTGCTTATCCTTCAAGATTCAGCTAATTTTTAATAGCGAACCCCTGAAACAGTGAAAAAAGACCCTGAAAACATCTTTACTATTCCAACATCAGAATATTTGTTAAATCAATCGATTGTAGCATAGCTAGACAATGTAGGTCTGTCATCAATAATAAAGTTCACACTGCAGTGTGACCCTCTACATTTTCAAAGAGCCCTAGACAGCTTTATTTTTGACATATGTAATAATCTCTTTGTTATTTCTACCAAGACATGTATCCATAGGAAAAAAGACTGGAGCAAAACGAAGAAAAATGTTGATGGAGATTATTCTTTGAACGATGGTCTTACCAGGAATTTCCCCCTTCTTTCTACATATCTTAGTGGTGAGAAATTTCCTCAATATGCCAGGTGTGGTGGCTCATGCCTGTAATCCCAGCAATCTGGGAGGCTGAGGCAGGAGGATTAGCTGAGCTCAGGAGTTTAAGACCAGCGTGGACAACAGTGAGACCTCATCTCCGGAAATAAAAATTAGCCAGGCACATGTGGTGACGCATGCTTGTGGTTCCAGCTATCTGGAGGCAGAGGTGGGAGAATTGCTTGAGTTTGGGAAGTTGAGGCTGCAGTGAGTCGTGATCATGCCACTGCACTACAGCCTGGGAGACAAAGTGAGACCCTGTCTCAAAAAAAAAAAAAAAAAAAAATATCCTTAATAGATACATATTACCTGTATTACAAGAAAATAAAAGCCTATCTCTTAAATATTGTCTGGATCAGCCTCTTACCTCCAGGTAAATTAGTGGCTGACTTGTAAAAGAGAAAACAAAACAAGATGACCTCTATTGGGAAGTCTTCCGGCCTGTCTTGGGTTTCAGGCATGTGTGTGTGTGTGTGTGTGTGTGTGTGTCTGTCTGTCTGTCTGTGTGTCTGTGTGTGTCTGTCACCCTCCCAGTGTCTGAGCCTGCTTGGAGCTAGAAAGGGATGGGGCAGCCCTTGCTCTCCAAAGCTCACAGCGCAGGGCGGAGTTGCACTGTCAAAGGGCCAGTGGATGAGCCCAAAGAGGGTTCAGAGGGGATGGCTGGTGGCTGTCTTCCCTCTGCCTCTGTTGTGTGCAGAATCCTGAGGAGCCAGAAAAAGGGAAACCAGGCAGCTTGACACAAGGTGTGAACGGCTCATAGAAGTATCATTTTGCTAACCATGGGACAATGCTCAGCTGTGTTGAATATGATGAAACAACAACACATGGCGTTTTCCTGAAGTTCATTTACAACAAGAAAGGCTTTGAAGTAATACAAATTTAAAAGTTAGAGTTTTTTAGGCCGGGTGCCATGGCTCATGCCTGTAATCCCAGCACTTTGGGAGGCCGAGGTAGGCAGATCACCTGAGGTTGGGAGTGTGAGACCAACCTGACCAACATGGAGAAACCCTGTCTCTACTAAAAATACAAAATTAGTCGGGTGTGGTGGCTCAATCCTTTAATCTCAGCTACTCGGGAGGCTGAGGCAGGAGAATCGCTTGCACCCAGGAAGCAGAGGTTGTAATGAGTCAAGATCGCGCCATTGCGCTCCAGCCTGGGCAACAAGAGCGAAACTCCATCCAAAACTAACGAATAACAATAACAAAAATACAAAAGTTATAGTTTTTCAGCCCATGGGTCGAAATATTAAGCACTTTTCTAAATCAATATTAAGAACTTTATATTCTTACTGAATTATTTATGGGTGAAGAGATGTAGGTACCATCAAACTGCTCTTGATATTCCCAGTTTGTTCATAAATAAGTGACACTGAATAGCATTTAATGGACAAATTTTATTCAAGAGGCACAAGGGTGCATGTAGAATATAGTGTCAAATGCAGAGCAGTGGCGGCAGGCAGGGGTGGGGCAAAAAGTTCTTTTATTTTTTTGAGACGAAGTCTTACTCTGTTGCCCAGGCTGGAGTGCAGTGGCACGATCTCGGCTCATTGCAACCTCTACCTTCCAGGTTTAAGTGATTTTCCTGCCTCAGACTCCTGAGTAGCTGGGACTACAGATACACACCACCATGCCAGATAATTTTTGTATTTTTGTAGAGATGGGGTTTCACCATGTTCGTCAGGCTGGTCTTGAACTCCTAACCTCAAGTGATCCACCTGCCTTGGCCTCTCAAAGTGCTGGGATTACAGGCGTGAGCCAGCATGCCTGGCCCAAAAAGTTCTTTTGGATCCTCAAGAGGCCCCTGTAGATCTGCTAAGCAATGGAGTCATTTGTATTTCACACTGAAATCTCTCCAAAAGTAATTACTGTTTTAACTATTCAGTAATAGTTAACTTCTTTTCCAACTAGTTAATGAAAACAAAAGACAACAGAAAAACAAATGTTTATCCTTCCAACTCCAAGATTGCTTTTAGCATTCATATAATTATATGCATATATAATTATATATGTATTTATATAAGATATAAGAATAATTTTAATATTATAATCCTACTCCACACCTGGCGAGAGGGAGAACTTAGAGGGTGTATCTGTACCCCCAGGTTCCATATCCTTGTCCACTGTAGGGCCTTCGAGCTCCCTTACATTTTCTATATCCTGACATACATGTAGAAGGACAATATGCATGTGGCACACTGACGCAGTGAATGTGGGGCTTCTACTAAGGATTAATATGTAAAATGTGACAGAATATGCTGGCTCATGCCTGTAATCACAGCACTTTGGGAGGCTGAGGGGGTTGCATCACTTGAGATCAGGAGTCTGAGACCAGCCTGGCCAACATGGTGAAACCCCTTCTCTACTAAAAATACAAAACTAGCCAGTGTGGTGGTGTGCACCTATAGTCCCAGCTATTCGGGAGGCTGAGGCAGGAGAATTGCTTGAACCTGGGAGATGGAGGTTGCAGTGAGCTGAGATGGCGCCACTGCACTCTAGCCTGGATGACAGGAGACTCTGCCTCAAGAAAAAAAAAAAAAAGTAAACGGTAACCCACTCTAAACAAGCTTGCTATTGGAAGCTTGGCAAAAAATACTAGGGCCTCGTTCTGAAGAGGGTGAAATAAGAAAATGGGAAGATTACGGGAGCAATAGTCAGCCTTCCATTCTCCCCAAATGAGTTCATAGACGATGAAAAAGAAATTGTAAATGGGGGGTAACATATGTAGGCTATGAAATTGGGTCAGCTACATATTTACATGATAATAGGCAGAAATGAAAATAACAGATCCTTCTAGGGTGTATCAGATATTAGAACAAAATTAAATTTTCTACAGCTGTGTACAAAGTTTTACAAGCAAGTCTTTTTTTTTTTTTTCTTTTCTTTTTGATGGAGTATGGCTTTGTCGCCCAGGCTGGAGTGCACTGGTGAGATCTTGGCTCACTGCAACCTCTGCTTCCCGAGTTCAAGCGATTCTCCTGTCTCAGCCTCCTGAGTAGCTGGGACTACAGGTGTGTGCCACCGCACCTGGCTAATTTTTGTATCTTTAGTAGAGAAGGGGTTTCGCCATGTTAGCCAGGCTGGTCTCGAACTCCTGACCTCGGATGATCCACCCGCCTCGGCCTCCCAAAGTGCTGGGATTACAGGCGTGAGCCACCGCGCCGGGCCAAGCCATTCATTTTTAATTTGGCTATTGTTATTATATTGCATGTGGTGAGCTCATCACACATAAGGAAAGCGGGAAGCACCAAGCTAAAATTAAAATTACCGTCTCCCCCAAAGTTACGCAGAGCGTGGTGGTAGCGGCTCTGCATCCCATGCAGGTGAGTGCGGGGTTCACCCTTAATTCGGCTCTGCAGGCACTTCCGCGCTCTCCACCTGGTGTGTACAGGGCATTTGGGGCCTTTAGAGGGCGCACTTGCAGCCAGCAGGCTGAAGAGGCTGCCGCGGAGAAGGCTGGGGAGCTGAGCTGGTGCAGAGACAGCCCAGGAGAAAAACAGAACCAAAAAAATCACACAGAATAAGGAGGACTCAACACATACATGCTTCTGGGTCACGGACTGTGCTTGGTGGCTTCTCCAACGCGATCCAGTCCAATTGGCATAAATGTCCCCATTTTACAGATGAAGAATCTGAGCCATCAAATGGGAGCAATGAAGCTTAGAGGGGTTAAACTAGCAGGCGGTGGAAACCAAATCGGAAATCGGGCCTGCAGGATCCCAAGCCTGTTTTACCTCCTCCCACCCCCAACACTCCCTCTCTCCCCTTTCCTCTTTCTCTCGTCTCTCTCTCTCTCACACACACAGACACAGCCGCACACGCACGCACACGCAAACAAAGAAGCCAGACAAGGCAAAGGAGAATCTCTCTAATCCCCAATAATGGCCCTCGGTCATCCTTGTTAATAAGCCCGAATCAACTTTTCCTCAGGCAAAACACGGCTTAATTGGAAAGCAGAGTTGAGCTCCTAAAACATCGTCATGGCCTTGGCAGCGTTTAGCCCCGAAATGGCCGTCCCCGGTCCCTCACCCCATTTCAGCCTCTCTTGAGGAGCCTCGATCAGAAGCGCTAAGGGGGCCCAGCCTCTGCGCGCCCTGGGCGTGGGATCGTGCCCGCGGGGTACGGCCTCCGCGCCCCACCCTCCGAGCTCCCTCCCCCACCCGCGCTTGGTGCTCCCCCTCCCTCGGCACCCCGAGATCAGTCCCCGCTTCGGGCACCCCGCATCCCTCGGCGCGTTCGGAAGCCAGCAGCCCCGCGGGGAAGCCGGGCAGGCTGCAGCACCACAGCCTGTGCAGAGAGGCATCCGCAACCCCCGATGTCTCTAGGCGCAGCCCGGGGTCCTCCGCTCTGCGCCTCATCACTGTCCAGTTCGAGTTCCACACGGCCTGGAGAGCAGACGGGCAGCGAGGCTGGGCTCCGGGCAGAGAGCGCCTCTCCAGCCAGACGGGGGTGCCCTGGATGACGCTTGCGGGGTCCCGGCCGGCTTGAGCAGCAAGGCGCGCGTCCCCAAGCTCCGCCTGGCGGTCTGCCCTGAACCGCCGGTTACCCTGCCCGCCCGCAGTTCCCGAGCCCCCGCGGCGGCCTTTGCATTACCACCCGCCCCGGCACAGCCTCGCCCTCCACCGCCCGGGCAGCCTTTCCGGAGCCTGCCTTGGGCTGGGGCCGGCCCTTCCCGGAGGTTCCTGGGGTGCAGCGGCCATCCGAAACCAGGCTCCGATGCCCCCAGCGCCGCTCCATTCCCCAGGCCCACGGCGCGCGCGGCCTCGGATACTCACCGCCCGAGGCCCGCTGGGCTGCGGCCTCACTCGGCTCCACGCCCGGATCCTCGAACTTGCTGCTCTGCTTCGAGCCCCCTGAGCTGCTGGGTGTAGAGATTTGTTGCAATGTCGCCTATCATCCTGGAGAAGCGGGTGCCTGCGGCTCAGCTCTCCGCCGGGCTCGGTGCGCTCTGTGCCGGGCTCCCGGGGTCTTCCGCCGCTCGCTGCCAGGCCAGATGAGCGTTTGGTGGAGCTGAAAGCTCGACGCTGCAGTCCAGGTGGCTTTAAAAAGGGTGCGTTTGGAGGTGCCCAAACCTAACCTGGGCTTCCTTCCAATCGGAGCAATTTCAAATCTTCATGCTCGTTCATTCCTATACCGGCTAATTCTGGTTTGGCAGGGAAAAAAAAATGTAGTCACCTCACATGCACACTCTTGTGGCCGGTTGAAGTTTATAGCTTTGGCTGAGTTTCCGCTAAGGCGCTGCACATTTATCACTGGAGGAAAGGTCCTGAAACCTAATCCAGGATGCAAGTGAGACTAGCAGTAGCCTCCATTTCTCTGAGATGCTAGAGAAGGGATGAAACAGACCCTTACTGCAATATTTTTGGCCAGAGAGGACTCAAAGTCCCTTACTCTCTCTCTTTTAGAGATATGGGTTTCACTACATTGCCAGGCTGGTCTCCAACACTTGGACTCAAGGGATCCTCTGACCTTGGCCTTCCAAAGTGCTGGGATCACAAGCTGAGCCACCGTGACCAGTCAGTCCCTCATTCTTGGTTCCACTCTGGGTCCCACCTCTCCTTGCTCTTTCTGCACGTCCATTACCTACTTTCGTGGGCACCAGGCACAACTTTATCTCAATGTCTCCCTACCTCATTCCCAGCAGGGCACACAACACAGTGCTTTACCTTGGACAGTTTTCTGTATTATTGAGGTGAATGCATGAGTCGATGAAGGCTGTGCTTTTTTTTTTCCACCTGAAGGTTTTGCAGTAGTTCTCTACTGCTGTTGTGATAAACTGCGATATTACTGTGATAAACACAGTAATAGCAGACGAAAACCACACAAATTCACTATTTTATAGTTCTGGAGGTCAGAAGTTTGAAATGCGTCATACTGGGCTAAGATCATGGTGCTGGCACCTTGAAGGCTGTCTTCCTTCTTGTGGCTGTAGGGGAGAGCAACCAGCTTTTGCAGGCCGCCCACATTCCTTGGCTGGTGGCTCTTCCTCCATCTTCAAAGCTAGCACTGCTGCGTCATTCTGTCTTCTTTCCATACTCACATTGCCTTGTCTCCTCTTTTCTGCCCCCACCCCTTTCCACTTTTAAGGACCCTGGGGATTACATTGAGTCTAATGAGATAATCCAGATAATCTCTCTATTTTAAGGTCAGCTGATTAGCAACCTTAATTCCATCTGCAACCTTAATTCCCCTTTTGCCAGGTAAGGTAACAAATTCAGAGGTTCCAGGGATTAGGATGTGGACATCTTTGGGAGACCATTATTCTGCCAGCACAGATTTCCTTCTTTCTTCCTTTCCTTTTTCTTTTCTTCCTTCTTTTTCGTTTCTTCGAAAAAAAAAGTCACATGTATTTCATATTGCCTTTTTGTTTGTTTGTTTGAGATAGGGTCTCACTCGGTCACCCAAGCTGGAATACAGTAGCATGATCACAGCTCACGGCAGCCTCAACCTCCTGGGCTCAGGTGATCCTCCCATCTCAGCCTCCTGAGTAGCTGGGACTACAGGTGCACGCCACCATCCCTGGCTAATTTTTTTGACTTTTTGTAGAGACAGAGTCTCATTATGTTGCCCAGGCTGGTCTTGACCTTTTGGACTCAAGTGATCTGGCTGCCTCAGCCTCCCAAAATGCTGGGATTACAGGCATGAGCCACTGCACCCAGCCTATATTGCTATTTCTTATATCAACTCTCTCTCTCTCTTTTTTTTTTTTTTTTTTTTTTTTTGAGATGGAATCTCATTCTGTCACCCAGGCTAGAGTGCAGTGGCAATCTTGGCTCACTACAACCTCTGCCTCCCAGGTTCAAGTGATTCTCCTGCCTCAGCCTCCTGAGCAGCTGGGGTTATAGGAGCGTGCCACCATGCCCAGCTAATCTTATATCAACTCTTGGTTTAAAAATAATTGAGTCTGGGCACAGTGGCTCACGCCTGTAATCCCAGCACTTTGGGAGGCCAAGGCAGGTGGACCATTTGAGGCTAGGAGTTCAAGACCAGCTTGGCCAACATGGTGAAACCCCGTCTCTACTAAAAATACAAAAATTAGCTGGGTGTGGTGGCGCCTGCCTGTAATTCCAGCTGCTTGGGAGGCTAAGGCATGATAATGCTTGAATCTGGGAGGTGAGAATCGCTTGAACCTGGGAGGTGAGCTGAGATCGCGCCACTGCATTCTAGCCTGGGTGACAGGGTGAGACTCAGTCTCAAAAAGAAAAAAAAAAAAAGATTAAAAAAATTTTAAGAAAATTGTGAGAAATTGTGGCCAAGTGAGGGCATTCTGATGAGGTACTAGGCTGCAGTGGCTTACATATCTTACTTTTGCTGATAAGAATATGGGCAACTGGATGGTTAGTGTTCCCTTGGGTGGTGCCTCTCATATCCACTCATTTCAAGCAGGCTTTTGACAGCAAGATTAGGGTTCCTGACAAGCGCTTCAATTCCCGATGATCCATTTTGTTTGAAAAGAAGTCTGTAAGATTTTTAAGTCTGTTTTTTTTTCCTCTGAAAACTTGCCCACTTATGGAAGTATGATGGATCTCATATGAACTGTTCATATTTAGTGTCCAATTTGATGAATTTCAGCATATGGAGGTGGGATGGATCTGGTATGAACTATGCATATTTAGTGTACAGTTTGATGAGTTACAGCACGTCTATGGAACTACCACCTCAATCAAATGACTCCAAAATTTTCCTTGTGCTGCTTTGTAACCCTCATCCCACCTTCACACACCCAGGCAGTCTTTAACTGGCTCTCTGAGAAGCTTCTACTCTGGACCATGAAGGCTTTTCTGATCAATTATTTTGTCTTCATAAGTTTCATTGCTCTTAGCTGTCTGTTGGTCTCTCAGTGACACAGGTGGATTGAGAACAGGCCCAAAGCAAAGAGGACTGTGACCCATACGTTGGTATGTCTGGGTTAAATAAATAGAAATCCACTATCAGGCCGGGCGCAGTGGCTCACACCTGTAATCCCAGCACTTTGGGAGGCCGAGGTGGCCGGATCGCCTGAGGCTGGGAGCTCAAGACCAGCCTGGCCAATATGGTGAAACCCTGTCTCTACTAAAAATACAAAAATTAGCTGGGCGTAGTGGCAGATGCCCGTAATCCCAGCTACTCAGGAGGCTGAGGCAGGAGAATCGCTTGAATCCAGGATACGGAGGTTGCAGTGAGCCAGGATTGCACCATTGCACTCCAGCCTGGGCGATACAGCAAGACTCTGTCTCCAAAAAAAAAAAAAAAAAAAAAGGAAATCCACCTTCACTTAGGATGTAAAATATAAGCGCTAAATTCTTTTCACGTATCTGAAGTAGAGAAACCTGACATCCTCTCTTGATTTTTAGGCAAATTATATGTTTTCTCTCAATAACAATCTTACCTTTAATTGAATTGCATTAGTTAACAACCTTGCCTCTTAAGAATGTAAACTAATTCACATGCTGCCTGTAAAAGCCTCTTCTCTTAGTTCTAATCATGTACTCAATTGATTTCATAATCCCACATTGGAGTTGGGGTAAACTAAGAATTTGGACAATCTGTGCCTTAATTTTGGTGGTTTCATGGTGTAGAATAGGCACAGAGGGGGATAGAATTAGCTTTTGAGGAAGCTGTTAGCACAGAACATTGAAGGGGTGAGAGAAATGCCTTAAAGTGTCACCGTGACTGCCTCACTGTTGTAACCAGCCCAGATGTAACGATGACGCGCAGCCCACATGGTCACCAAGAACATCCTCTGTCGCTCAGTGCAGCCCTCTTCCCCACTCCTCTGAGTTTCATGTGGGGAGATCAAAGATTAGAACCCAGAACACATATGCCTGAAATGCAAGTGTGCTCAGAAACCACAGGGCTAGCCACACACTGCACAGCCAGACGAAACTTTATGAAGGAGGAAGGAAATGCTTTCTCTTACACGGGGCCAGAAACCCAGTGCAGTGGCCAAATCCTTGCCACCTCTTGGCTGGGTGGGTCAGTCTGTGCCCACCCCGTATTCTCCCTGTGACTGGATTTATCTTTCCTTAAGTGGAGATGTTTTTACCAAGTGGGGACCTTGGTTACATCTGGTCTCGGCAGGTATCTTCAGTCTTTGCCTGCTGCCAAACCAGCCTCCAGGGATTTCAGACCTCAGCATGGCTTGTGGGGACAGAAGGAGGTTGCAGGGCTGATAGCAGCCTTCAGCAGCCTGGAGCTTCATGACAACCACCATACTGAGATAACATTGGTCGTGGCTTCTGGGTGCCTCATAAATTTACTTTCAGATTTCAGGAAGGCCTCATTTTTATGCTTTATCCATGAACCGTATGTGCTAGTAGTTACTTTTCAGCTATTCGTTTATTTTTTCATTCAACAAATATTTGTTGAACTTGTATGGTGTGATTTTATGAAGTGCTGGGGATACAGCAATGAACAAAACCAACACAAATGCTTTTCTGCACTAACTATATGTTCCAGTGAGCAAGACAAACAAGTTATATATATGTAATGTATATATGTGTATGTGTATTTATTTCTCTCTCTATATATATATGTATGTATAGACATACATATATATACAATTAGTAATAAGCACTAAGAAAAAAATTAGGCAAGGACAGGGAAATTGAAGGGTTGTTGTGATGGGAAATTTTAGAAGGGAGAGAAAGCATCAACAAGAAGTGCAGGAATGAGCCATGAGAATGACAGGAGGAAGCTCATCCTAGCAGTAAGAGTAGCAGGTGCAAAGGCCACGAGGCAGAGGGAAGTGTCTGTAGGTCACCCTAAGGCCTTGAAAATCATAGAAAAGAAATGGGCTTTTATTCAGAGACAGGAAGCCCTGGAGAGTTGAGCAGAGGGGGCCGGGCACGGTGCCTCACACTTGTAATTCCAGCACTTTGGGAGGCCGAGGTGGGTGGATCGCTTGAAGCCAGGAGTTTGAGATCAGCGTGGTCCACATGGTGAAACCCCATCTCTACTAAAAATTCAAAAGTTAGCTGGGTGTAGTCGTGCATGCCTGTAATCCCAGCTGCTTGGGAGGCTGAGGCATGAGAATCGCTTGAACACAGGAGGTGGAGGTTGTAGTGACCTGAGGTGGCACCACTGCGCTCCAGCAACAGAGAGAGACTCTGTCTCCAGAAAAAAAAAAAAAAAAGTTGAGTTGAGTAGAGGGGTGACATGACACTTACCAAGATATGTCTGGCTACCAGATTGGAAAGAGGATGCAGGACAACAGAGCAGAAGCAGAAAAATCGGTTAGGAGATGACTACAATAATCCGAGGGAGAGACAATGGCTACTGGGACCTTAGAAGTGGCAATGAAGGTCGTAAAACGAAATTGGATCTGAATATACTTTGGAGGCAGAGTTGTAGGATTTGCTTTCAGATTGAATGTGTGAGAGAAAGAGGAGTCAAGGATGACTCCAAGGTTTTGACCTAAGTGATTGAAAGAATGGAACTGACATTAACAAAGATGGGAAGACTGCAGGAGGAGCTTGTTTGGGGGAGATATTAGGAGTTCAGATTTGGACCTGTTATTATTTTAATATGGCATACATAGTTGCTCTTTTAGTAGTTACTATTTTTAATAGTTACATGGGATACATAGTTAAGGCTTACATAATTACTATTTTAATGTGGCATACATAGTAGTCACACAATGGAATATTATACAGCAATCAAAAGGATCAATTCCATTAACACACCATATGTTTGAATCTTAGAAATTACATATTAAGTAGAAAAAAGCAGAGACAGGAAGCCCTGGAGAGTTGAGCAGAAGGGGCCGGGCTCGGCCTTATTTATTATAAATAAATAAACAAGTATTTATTTGCATAAATACTCTTTATGCAAAATTACAAAACTTAAACGAAATATGTTTGGAATGCATCTAGGTGCAGTGCAACTGTCCAAAAAGGGAAGCAAAGAAAGATGAACATGAGATTTAGGTCAGGGATGACAGACAGAAGGGATGGGTATGATTAGATGTGCCTTATTGTCATGCTGGTTTCATGGACACTTACTTCATTATTAAAAACAATTAACTTAGCCAGGCGTGGTGGCTCACCCCTGTAATCCCAGCACTGTGGGAGGCTAAGGCAGGGTTACTGCTTGAGGCCAGGAGTTCAAGACCTGCCTGGGCCACCTCAATAGCGAGGCCCCATCTCTACAAAATAAAAATTAAAAATAACAGCTGGATGTGGTGGCATGCACCTGTAGTCCCAGCTACTCAGGAGGCCGAGGTGGGAGGATTGCTTAAGCACAGGAGTTTGAGATTACAGTGAATTGTGATGGTGCCACTGCACTCCAGCCTTGGTAACCAAGCAAGACTTTGTCTCTAAAATAAATAAATACATAAAAATGATGAACTCATTATGACCAAGTGGGACTTATCCCAGGAATGCAAGGTTGGTATGTATTTGAAAATCAATTAATGTGATAGATAGTGTCAACAGAATAAAGGATGAGGTGTGGGCCTATAGTCCTAGTGACTTAGGAGGATGGGGTGGGAGGATTGCTTGAGGCTGCAGTGAGTTTTGATCCCACCACTGCACTCTAGCCTGTGCGAAAGAGCAAGATCTAAACAAAAAATAAAAAACAAACAAACAAAAAAAACAGCCTGGTGTGGTGGCTCACACCTGTAATCCCAGCACTTTGGGAGGCCAAGGCAGGCAGATCACTTGAGGTTAGGAGTTCAAGGCCAGCCTGGCCAACATGGTGAAACCCTGTCTCTACTAAAAATACAAAAAGTATCCAGGCAGGTGCGGTGGCACATGCCTGTAGGCCCAGCTACTCAGGAGGCTGAGGCAGGAGAATCGCTTCAACCCAGGAAGTGGAGGTTGCAGTGAACTGAGATCATGCCACTGTACTCCAGCCTGGGCGATAGAGTGAGACTCCTTCTCAAAAATAAATAAATAAATAAATACAAATTTAAAAAAGGGAAAAAACAAAATCACATGATCATCTTAATAGATACAGAGTAAGTATTTTACAAAATCCAACACCCTTTCATGATTTAAATAAACACACAACAGACTAGCAATTGAAGGGTACTTCCTCAACCTGATAAAAGGCATCTACAAAAACTCACAGCTAACATCATACTTAATGGTGAAAGACTGAATGCTTTTCCCTAAAGATCAGGAACAAGATTAAGGATATCCACTTTTGCCACTCCTATTTAATGTTGTACTAGGAGGTTCTAACCAGGGGAATTAGGCAATAAATAAATGAAAGATTAGAAATTTAAAAAAAAAGGGCATCCAAAATAGAAAAAAGAAAATAAAATTATCTCTATTTTCAGATATATAATTTATTTCAGATTTATACAGAAAACATAAGGAATCCACTAACAAAAATAGGACTTACGAAATGCATTCAGCAAAGTTGCAGCATACAAGATCAGTGTATGCAAATTAATGATATTTCTATACACTAACAACTCCATTTACAATAACATCAAAAAGAATTTTAAAAATTGGGAATACACTTAAAGGAAGTGCCAAGTTTGTACTCTGAAAATTACAAAGCATTACTGAATGAAATTAAAGACCTAAATACATGAAAAGACATCTCCCCAAACACCAGTGGGCCTTACAGCCCAGGCAGATTCTGTAACCCTGGTTCACCAGGCCAGTCCCCAGCTGGGCCTACTTTGTCTCCTCTGCAAGAAAGGAACAGGAGATGTCAATGTATTGCCAAGACCAAATACCAGCATTAGAGAACTTTTAGGACTGTGTAATCAGTGATTATGAAAATAAAGAGCTCTCCTCTTCCTTGTTGCGAAGTAGCAGAACATTTATGGCGAAAGCCAAGAACGCACAGAGTTGAGCTGTTTCCGAGGTCAGCCAGACCGAAAGCCCAGCTCCTCCGTCTGTGTGTACATGGCCCGGCATCAGCGCTGGAGTGGGTGGAATACCAGCACCTCCATCAAAGGGTTGTTGTGAGGATTAAGTAAGATAACACGTGGACAGCACTGCGCTCGGCACATCATTAGGGGACTTATTTCTAAAGTAGTGATAAGAGTGTCATCCAAGCCTACTCCACCTCAGAGAGAGAACTGCCTGACACGAGAGCCCTCTTGAGAGGCAGCATAAATGAGTCATTAAGAGTATAAAGCCTGGAGCCTCACTGCTGAACTGCAATCCCAACGTTCACCACTCACCTGTTTATCGGTTAATGAGGTTGCTTAGCATCTCTACATCTCAGTGTCATCTTAGGTAAGATGAAAATGTCTCAGCCCATTTGGGCTGCTGTAACAAAATACCATAAACTGGGTGGCTTATGCACAACAGACATTTATTTCTTGCAGATCTGGAGGCTGGGAAGTCCATGATCACGGTGCTGTAGATTTTAGTGTCTGGTGAGGGCCCATTTCCCGGTTCATAGACAAAACCTTCTCACTGTGTCCTCACGTGATAGAAGGGGCAAGGGCACTCTCTAGGGTCTTTTTTATGAGGACACTGATCTCATTCATAAGAGCTATGCCCTCATGACCTAATTACATCCCAAGGGTCCTACCTCCCTAATAGCAGCACCTTGGGGGTTAGGTTTCAGTGTCTGAATTTGGAGGGGATACAAACTTTCAGACAGTAGCAGATTGATAATAATAATAACATATATAAATATTTTAACAATATTTTATTATTTTATAAGTAATAAATGTAACTTTTATTTATATTTTATTTTATAAAAATATAAATATATTTTAATAATAATAATAATAATAGCTACCTCTTGAGTTGTCGTGAGGTGTAAATGATTTAAAGTGTGTGAAGGCTGGGTACAGTGGCTCACACCTGGAATCCCAGCACTTTGGGAGGCGGAGACAGGAGGATTGCTTTAGTCCAGGAGTTCAAGACCAGCCTGGGCAACAAAGTGAGACCTCTGTCTCTACAAAAAAATGAAAAAATTAGCCGGGCATTGTGGCACATGTCTGTGGTTCTAGCTACAAGGGAGGCTGAGGCAGGAGGATCACCAGAGTCCAGGAGGTTGAGGCTGCAGAGAGCCACTGCACTCTAGTCTGTGCAATAGAGTGAGACTGTCTCAAATAAAAAGAGTATATGAAGTCCATTGACCTGTATCTCCTGATGAGATATATACTAAGAGGAACACAGCAGTCCTTCTGTGAGATTGCTGACAAAAAATACGTAAGTCTAATCACGAGGAAACATCAGACAAAGTTGAATTAAGGGACATCCTACAAAATAACTAGCCTATCCTTCCCAAGAAGGTTGGCATCACCAAGGGTAAACAAAGATTCATGAAGAGGCCAGTTTAAAGGAGACATGAGAGAAATGACAAATAAATGCAACACGTGATCCAGAGTTGCTTTTACCGGTTGTGGTGGGACCATTGGCTAAATCTGATTAAGGTCTTGAGATTAGGTAATAACACTATAAGCCTATTAGTTTTTTTAGATTTTAACAATTACAGTACTGTGGTTATGTAAGAGAATGTCTTTTTTTAAAAAAGAAATGCTCGCTGAAGTATTTAGAAGTAAAAAACAATTTTTTAAAAGCATGTAAAGTTCTTAGAATGATCCTTGGCACATAGCACCCATGGGTGTTAGCTGTTATTTTCTAGCTGAATTTTTGCAGTGCCGAATTCCATTTAGTATCCAACAGTGCTATTGTGACCTTCATTAACAATGCTGCAGGAAACTGGCTAATCTAACTGCTTTTTCTTTTCCTGTTTCCCAGCGTTTGGTTTCCGATCTTACGCAGTTCCAGAAAATATGTATCCCATAAATATACACAACCTCTAAGTACACACAATTTGTTTTTAATTAAAAAAGTAAAATAAAAAAAAAGAAAACATAAAAGAAAATATAGAAAAGCTACAAGGACTCTCATTTTCTCACACTTAACACCTCAATATTCCTCTTGGTCCCTTCTGCCCTCCCTACCTCTCTCCACTCCCCTTTTATGGGTCTCAGTTTTTTGGTGGAGGCTGAGCCCACCTGTGGCTCCCAGGGCAGGAAGGACTGGGTGGATCAGGCTCCTCTGCCTCAGCAGGGAAACCTGCTGCTGAGCATGGAGAGGGTTGCTCAGCAGAGAGGAGTGGGACATTTGCAGAGAAGTGGATCTCCCAAAGAAGGCTTTTAAATAGTTCTCTATGATCTCCTCTCCCGTGTGGGATTGGATAATCAGGTGAGACATGGGGGAGGGGTGGTGTCATATAAAAATGCCTACCTAAGCCGTGTGCTGTTTCCCAATTTATTGTGTGACTAGCTCCCTAGGGACCAGGATGGCCAGACAAGGGCAAGATAACTTAGGTTTAGTTAGTTGGGGTTAGTTTTCTCAAAACTCCTGTCATGCATGGATGGCTAAATCCTGAACCCAGGCTTCAGTGACTTTTACCTTGGGATGAGAGGACCAAATTATTGTGTTTGTTGGTGACTTCACAGCTCCTAATAAAACATAGTCATCTGGATTCGTTGTAAGGAAGGCCAGCATTGATATGGATGTGTAACTAGCCTAGACTCCCACACACTTGAACCACAGTGGGGCCTTCAGGATACTTGGGGTAAAACAAAAACCGGAATCAAACACAGTTCATGGGGTTTTAAACCTCCATGGAAAGAAGTCTGCCAATGGGAAGAATGAAAAAAATGGTTTGATCCTCCTCAATACGTATAGAGGTTAGAGGATGGAGAAGGACATTGTTCATAGAGGTTATACTGGTTGCAAAAATAGGAGGGTGTGCTTCTTGGGTATCAGGACTGTCAGAATGATTTGAGGTAGTATCTTCTGGAGGGTGAACTGGGAGCACTGGTAATTTTAGAGCCACACTGACTAGCAGTAACAAACACTAGGTCTCCTTCAGGCATTTTAAAAGAGTACTGAGCTCCTACAAGGTGTCAGACACCAGGTGTCTAGATGCTGACACATCAGTAATAAACATGTGCATGTGCAATTCTTTTTCAGTTCATTGAATACTCAAGGAGGAAGTCAGGGTGGAGTCTTTAACACCTATAATTTATTAAGAGAGAGAGCAGTGTTCAGATTCGGAATCATCAACAAATAGCCCCCCTACCTAGTTGGAATTTAATAACCATATGTTGTTTTGAGGTACTTATTTGTGGTTTCTCTTATTAATTTATTTAACAATAGTTATTGAGGGCCAGGTGAGTCTTGGGTGACGGAGAATACTATATTGGATAAGCTGACAGGAGTTCCTGTTCTCATGGAGTATGCATTCTAAGGGAGAGTGAAACAGGCAATATTTCAGGTGCTAAGCATTATAAAATAAAACAAAGCAGGGTGAGGGGAGTGAGGAGGAGATTTTTTGCTCTTTCACAAATTTACAAGTGGTAGACTTGTTTTCCATTGACACAAATGATATGACACTTCTTATCAAAGTAAGAAAGTTAAACCTGATTTCATTTAAAGAAAGTGATACATAAATAATTGTTCAGCAAGATGGTAGGCAAATAACTGACATGTGGCAAGCATTGCTTTAAGGCAATTGTTCCCTGCCTTGGCTACACATTAGAACACCTGGGTCAGGCCAAACTCCAGACCAATTGCATCAGAAGAATTAGCCAAGAAATCCTCAACCCCTCGCCTCACAGGGGGTTTATTTTCTGGAGAAATTGAACCAGAGAGGGTCCAGATTCAGGTATCAGGCAGGGCAGAAGGTGGAGCTGAGGACCCAGAGAGCTGTGGGGTTGGGTGACATCTGTGCACTAAGTGGTGGGACACCCCAACCCTAGTACCTTTCACCTCTCCTGTTCCCAGGAGGGTAGCCTGGCTTCTTTTCCCTAAAAGGAGACTAGAAGATTCTTCCCTGGAGAAACTGAATAGGCTCAAAAAGGTTGAGTTGAAAATAATGATGTTTGGGGGTACCCAGTGACAAAGTAGGCTTTCCACCCAATAATAAGTAGTAAAATATAAGCATTGGTACACCCTTCCCTGCCCAAGAACACAGAGCTTCTAATTAGCTATAGGATGGAGGTCTAAATCTATGTGCACTAAGCTAATTGGGTTTTTTAAAGTTGGTTACGGAGGTGGAATTGGAAGGATGGTCCATGCTTAGAGTGTGGGCACTGACCAATCCCATCCTGAGCGAAGTAGGTTACACAGAGGTGCCAGCCGGCTGGAGGTGCCTCTCCACTGGCCCACCACTGGTGTGTGCTTGTTAAGAAGAGTCATTGACCATGCTTACAATGAGCCTGGCTGGATTCTCACATCTTTATGAATTATTTTGTTCAATCTTCACAATACCTCCATGAAGGAGAGGCTATTATTTTCTCATTTACAGGTGAGGAAACAAGGGCACAGACGGGTGAAGGAACTTGCCCCAGTTCATGAAGCTAGTAAGTGGCTGAGCTGGGATGTGAATCAGGCAGTCCAGCTCTGCAGTCCCTGCATCAACCATGAAAGCATGCTGCCTTTAGTTGAGTACACATCTTAAGGGGGTGAAAAAATCTTGAGAGACATGTCCCCTGTTTCTTGCAGGCTACAATTGGTTTAAGGAACAGGTGTCCCTGTCTCCCTAACCAGGTGCTTAAAGGCTTCCTTGACCTGACCCAGCTCACGTTTCAAGTGTCCTCTTCTGCTACACCTGTGTTGTCACTGTTCCAGGCTGGAGTGGATTGCCCTCAGTTTCCAGAAGACATTCATGCTTTGTGTTTCCACGTGCTTTTTCCTTGGCTTGGGATCTCCTTCTACTGTACTTTTTAATTTATCATAATCCTTTCTTTTTTCTCCCCCCTTTTTTTTTTTGGTCATGATTCAACTCAAGCTAGCTCCTTCATGGTCACATCTCTCAGATCAAATATATATGTGTGTGTGTGTGTGTGTGTGTGTGTGTGTGTGTATATATATATATATATAGAGAGAGAGAGAGAGAGAGAGTCTTGCTCTGTTGTCCAGGCTGGAGTGCAGTGATGTGATCACTGAAACCTCTACCTCCCAGGTTCAAGTGATTCTCCTGCCTCAGCCTCCTGAGTAGCTGGGATTACAGATGCCTGCCACCACACCTGTCTAATTTTTCTGTATTTTTAGCAGAGATGGGTTTTCGTGATATTGGCCAAGCTAGTCTCGAACTCCTGTCCTCAAGAGATCCACCTGTCTTGGCCTCCCAAAGTGTTGGGTTTACAGGCGTGAGCCACTGTGCCCAACTCAGGTAAAAATGAACAGGACCCCTTTTATGAACCCATGAGATTTGTCTGGTACTCTGTGGAGCACTTCTGCTGTTATTGTCTGTCAAGCCCACATCTTCTTTTCTTCTCTAACAGCAGCCTGGTTTTCCCCATGGTGAGCCATCTCTGGTAAGGGTTGAGCTGCCTTTTGTTTGTTTGTTTGTTTGTTTTGTTTTGTTTGTTTGTTTTTTTTGTTGAGACAGAGTTCCGCTCCATTACCCAGGCTGGAGTGCAGTGGCATGATCTTGGCTCACTGCAACCTCTGCCTCCCGGGTTCAAGCAATTCTCCTGTCTCAGCCTCCCAAGTAGTGGGGATTACAGGCATGCACCACCAAATTCGGCTAATTTTTGTATTTTTAATAGAGATGGGATTTCACCATGTTGGCCATACTGGTCTCAAACTCCTGACTTCAGGTGATCCACCTGCCTTGGCCTCCCAAAGTGCTGGGATTACAGGCATGAGCCACCATGCCCAGCTGGGTTGAGCTGCTTTTACAGGATCCCAGGCCCATCCTGTCAGGGCATACTTTTTTTCTGACTATAGAAATTGGCTTGGGAATAAACCTATGACCCAAACCAAGCCAATTGTACCTCAAATCTCAGCTCTTTGACTGTAACTGTTGGGAAAGAGGCATCGTCTGCTGGGCTTGCCAACCTGATAGAAACTAAGCCTTGAACTGCTGGGGGAAGCTTTTGCTGCCTTATGGGAGCACAGCCCTATCAAAAGTTAAAGTCAGTGAAAACAGAACAGAGCCAAAAATTGGAGAGACGAAGAAATCATGGCCTCATTTAAGCTGCTGGGTCCAGCCTTGCTTTCCGGAATCTCTGTCTGTGTTTCTCTGTTACTTGAACCACATGTGCTCTTGAGTCAGCGTGAGTTGCAGTTCATCCTATGCAAGTGCAAGAATCCTGATGCACACACGGCCCGTGTGCCTTGGATTAGGATGATTCGTGGTTCTGAGTTCTAGGGGGAAAGGATACACGTGTGATTCTCTGTGCAGCACAGGGCATAGAGTAGATATCTTGTCATACATGCGGACTTATTGGGCAACTCACACTCACTGCTGTTGGGTGTGTTTGAGGCTCCCATGGTGTTCCTAGGGGCCTTGGAGAGCGTTCTCTGGTTTGCTGATCCTGTTCTCTACTTCCTTCTCTAGAAATCAAACTTTCCCTAGTTGCCGACGGCAAAACCAACTTGCTGTGGGAAAGCACCTTTTTACTTGTTCAGTCTGGAACCACTGCTCCTCTGTTCCCTTTTCCTTAGAAACTCCACCTTGGCAATGAGAAGGGTGTGTTCTCTCGAAGTTTCTCTCAGGGCATTTGAGATCATTGGTAGACAATCTCTATGTTTTGTTTAAATTTAGCAGGAAACCCAAAGATTGTGAGAGGATGGGATTTGGAGGGAGCCACTTCCTAATCAGGAAAGGAGAAGTCTTAACATAAAGGACTGAAGTTCGGAACCTCAGGACTGTCTGTAGACAAGGACAGTCCACAGCAATGTTGTAAAGTAAGTTAAGTGTCTTTGGAACCCAGTCAGTTCCCAAGGCAGTGGCCCATCTTTTCCCTCCTGAAGTTCCTCTCCAGGTGGTTTCTTGCCCATCAAGCCTCTGAGGTCAGTTGGCCCCCTACTCCTGTCCAGCTGGCTCTCCCACACCCTTTACCTTAGATGGCTGAAAATTACATTCCTCATTCTCCGTTCAATTTACCCATCTCCTGAGTCCCCATTGTCTTAGTGGTAACATTACTGTTGGTTACCCAGCTAGAACAGATGGGCATTTCAGAAGTAAGGGTCAGATAATGTCACAACCCTGTAGCCCACACTGTTGAATCAAGTCCTCCCATTTGAAGCACTCTTTACCCCTACTTCACCCCCCTCCCCAAGCCTCAGCTCCCATCAGTTAGGCCTCGGGCCTCTGCACGTCCTGGGCTCCAGCCCTGGGCTCTTCATACATTGGGAAAATAATACTTAAGGACAATATTCTCAATCCCCTGTGATCAGTCCCAAACTGTCTTCTAGTCTATTTTGAGGACAGCAGGACTGATGCCCAGCTGGTATTTCCATTATGGCCATATAGGGTATGAAAATGTTGATGCATTACTGTCATGACTGGTCAGTGGGTAAATAGCTGCTTCCTGGTTCCTTGCTACACCTTACCTGCCTCCTGCCAAGGCTGGGTTCATTCTGATTGGTTGGTGATCTTGCCTTACCAGATATGAAATATTTTGAATATCACTCCTGGCCTCGGCCTCCCAAATTGCTGTACAAAATAGTTGTAATTCTATGTTGTACATTTATATTTTATTATCTTTTTTTAAAACTTTTTTTTTTTTTTTAATATAGAGATGAGGTCTCGCTATGTTGCTCAGGCTGGTCTAAAACTCCTAGGTTCAAGCAATCCTCTTGCCTTGCCTTCCCAAAGTGCTGAGATTACAGGTGTGAGCCACCATGCCCAGTCCATTAGACATCTAGGCATTTAAATGGACTGAGTTAAATCATTTGCTGCAAGGCCGGGCATGGTGGCTCACGCCTGTAATCCCAGAACTTTGGAAGGCTGAGGTGGGAGGATCACCTGAGGTCAGGAGTTCAAGACCAGCTTGGCCAACATGGCGAAACCCTGTCTGTACTAAAAATACCAAAATTAGCCAGGCGTGGCGGTGCGTGCCTGTGGTCCCAGCTACTCGGTACTCGGGAGGCTGAGCCAGGAGAATCACTTGAACCGGGGAGGTGGAGTTTGCAGTAAGCTGAGATTGAGCCACTGCACTTCAGCCTAGGTGACAGACAGACTCCACCTCAAAAAAAAAAAAAAAAAAAAAAAAAAAAAAAACATTTGGTGCAAATATATAGTTTTTGAGTGTCTGCTATGTGTAAGCCTTCTAGGGTCTACTTGCTGGACCTAACGAAATGCAGGAGAGAGCTATGCATCCCCACAGGGATGTACTGTATCCCACATGGATGCACTATACCCCACAAAAGCCCAGATGCTTGCATGCCCCTAGTCTCTCATTTCCTGTGGCTCTGAGAAACAGGAACAGAGAAGAAAAAATGTGAATACCATGATGGAGAGGCCACTGGACAGATTTCTCGGAGTCTGGTGGATGACTGGAGGCTACAGGAGCTGGCCAGCTGCGTGGCAGAGTCTGCCAGGTGACATCGCAGGGAAGAGGCTGTGCAATTTGGGAAGAGCCTCCTAACATCCATGGAATTTGGGAACAAAAATCTCAGGTTTCTGACCATGGATAATATCTTTGCAGTGAAGGCTCTCTCCTGCCCCCAATTTTTTATTTTCCTTAAAATGCACATGTTATCCTTAGATGATTCCTACGCCACTGACTCAGTTTGGAATGGCATAAAATAAAGCTAGTAGATGGAAAGAATTTTTAAAAAGCCAAAGGGAAAAAAAATGCTGATGTGCTCAGTTTTTCTCCTTGTTATTAACCCTTTGAGAGCTGGTTTGTTCCTCTGCGGGACCCCAGGCCCCACCTCAGTGGCCCTTAGAGTGCCAGCTCTCCTCATTGAATGCACACCCAAGTAAATCTACTTGGTAAATCTACAGCGTAAAGGTTCTTACTCTAGGGGTTAGCAGGCTTTGGCTTTTAACTTGCCTTACTACTGGGATGATGAAATTGGCCTTTCCTCTGCTCTTGCTGTGAACATGCATCTTTGTCATTCATTTCAACATACAGGGTGGTAGAAGCAAATAGCACTCTTCTTGTTTCTGAACTGCATCTGGGGGTGGGGAGTGGGTGGCAGTGGGCAGTGGGGAGATTGGCTGGAACCGAAGCTGGGCACATAAAGACTGTCTCTGTTTGTAAGACATGTACAGCCTGTTAGTCAAGCAGGACCAGAGTTTCCAGCAACTCTTTCTCTTCCTCTGCACACTGACTCTCCCTAGTGGGGGGCCCCCACTGTGTCCACTCTGAAGGGCTTGGATTGCAAACTAATTCCAGACTAGTGTTCAAATGGTTAAGGGACCAGCATTGGGGGGTGCTGGCATTCTAAAAGTTCATTTACCAGTATCCAAGGGTCGAAAGAGATGTTGGAGATTATCTAAACCAGGAGTCAGCAAATTGGGCCAAATCCAGCTTGATACCCATTTGGGGGAAATACAGTTTTAGTAGAATACAGTGTCCACTTATGTATTGTCTAGGGCTGCTTTTGTGGTATGCAAAGCTGAAAATAGTTATTATTTTCTCCTTTTCAGACAAAGTTTGTCAACACCTCATCCATTCTAACCCTATTTACCTCCCCATACAAGTGATTGTTCAATTATGGAACACCTGTGATAGCTCATTTCCTAACACTCACCAGCTCTTTAATTCTAGAAGATTCCTTCTCATGTTAAGCTGTATTTGCTTCCTTCTTTTTCCCTGCTACTTTATTGGAATACTAGAGTCAGATAATCCCAAAGAGCTTGCTCTTTCTCTCTCTCTCTCTCTCTCTCTCTCTCTCTCTCTCTCTCTCTCTCCCCCCTTGAGATGGGGTCTCACTCTGTTACCCAGGCTGGAGTACAGTGATGTGATCATGGCTCACTGCAGCCTGGACCTCCTCCTAACTCAAGTCATCTTCCTACCTCAGCCTCCCGAGTAGCTGGGACATAAACTCGTGCCACCGTGTCTGGCTAATTTTTTTTTTTTTTTTTTGTAGAGACAGGGTTTTACCTCTTGCCCAGGATGGTCTCAGACTCCTGGACTCAAGCGATCTGCCTGCCTTGGCTTCCCAAAACACTGGGATTACAGGCATGAGCCACCGTACCTGGCCCAAAGATTAATTATTTCATTTTCTTCTCACCAGTGATCTCTTCCACCAATCTGTGAAGATGTTTGTAATTCCACCATTAGATCATTGGCAAGAAGGAAATGAAATAAATACCTTTCAGACAACCTGACATAGGTAGTTGCCTCTTTTCTTCACACTTCAAGGTTTACCCTTATGCTGAAAATTTGGAGATTCAGCTTTGTTCTAAGCAGAGCGAAATCGACCTTTGAAAGTGGGGTTAACCACACACCAGCATTCTCTTTTTAGCCCTTTGAAAGTGGTCAGCTCATAACATTATCATGATTCACACATACACAGAGCATGGATTTCATATCTTTCTCCAAGAAAAGGAAAAACACTAAAATAGAAATAATTATGCAGGGAAGAAAACAGTCTGAGATTTTGTAATTTCAGGGTTTCAGTTAGGTACTATTCCATTTACTAGTGCTATATGACAAATCACACCAAAACTTAGCAGCTTAAAATAACCATTTAATTTTGGCCAGGCCCGGTGGCTCATGCCTGTAATTTCAGCAGTTGGGGAGGCCAAGGCAGGAGGATTGCTTGAACCCAGGAGATTGGGATCAGCCTGGGCAACATAGTGAGACCTCATCTTTACAAAAACAAAAACAAAGTAAGCCAGATGTGATGGTGTGCACCTGTAGTCCGAGCTACACAACAGGCTGAGCTGCAGGGATCACTTGAGCCTGGATGTCCAGGCTGCAGTGAGCTATAAATGAGCCACTACACTCCAGCCTGCGTGAGAGAGTGAAACCCTGCATCAGAAAACAAAACAAACAAACGTTTAATTTTGCTTACAATTTAGTGGATGAGGAACTTGGGAAGGGCTCAGCTGGGCCATTCTGATTCAAGGCTCCTCATGTGGACAGTCAGATGTCAGCTGGTCTCGACCTGCAAGGTGGTGCACTCTGATGGCTGGCAGCAGATGCTTTTTGTCAGCTGGGTGCTCCACTGTGATGTTGGCTGGAGGGCCTACACATGGCCTCTCCAGCATGGCAGCTTCAGTGTCATCGGACTACTGACATGGCAACTCAGGGCTCCAAGTGTGCGTGGTCTGGAGCATGGCAGGCACATTCCTGATTGGTTGAAGCAGCCACTAGACCATTCAGATGCAAGGGGAAGGGGGCTAGAATTCTACCTTTCAATGTTAGGAATGGCAAAGTCACACTGGAGAAGAGCAGGTGGGATGGGAGATATTGTTGTGACCATCTTTGGAAAATGGGGTTTATCACAGGTACTGTCCTGAAATTGTATTTTCTATTTCTTCGGGAACCGTGACACACCCAAAATATGACCCAACTGAGGGGAGCTATAAAATAAGTTTTCTCCACTTTCTATTCATTAATCCTTCTCTTCTCAATTGCTTCCCACCCTCCATCCATAACAATGGAACAAATGAACTATCCTCAGGCTGGATTGCCTATAATATTAGTTCTGGACATCAATGGCAGTGTCATCCAGTCACACTCTACCTTGATACTAAATTTATGACTTTGCACAATCATTTTGTCTATTGCAAGTTGCTCAGCAGTTTTGTTTTCCTGATGTTTACGTCAGGATTGGTGGACAATAGAGGGTAATTGATCATTTTCTGGAAGGGGTTTTGGAAAATTTCCAGAAGGGTGAGAGGACCCATTCCCCACCTGCCCCAAGAAGGCCACCTGACTCTGGTACTCTACATAGCATATCTTATGCAGTCTTGCCCCTGAAACACTGCAAGGCACACATCTGCCCTTCTTCTCTCTCTCCCTTTTCCTTATACCTCACAACTATCCTACTGGTTCTTAGAATTTTTGAATAGTAGTTTTGGGGGAAAAATTTTTATGCAAAATATATAAACATATGCATCACTTTTAATTATTTCCTGTTCCAGCAATTCTAGTGTTTGCCAAGTTATTTAGGAGAAGCAGGTAAGAACCTGTGGGGGAAAAGTGGATTAATTCCTGACAAGTATTTTATTCCTCATTTGTGTATGACTGTCTTAGTCTGTTTTCTGCTGCTAAGCAGAATACCACAGACTGGGTAGTTTATAAAGAAAAGATATTTAGTTGTCTCATGATTCTTGAGGCTGGCTGGGAAGTCCAAGGGCGTGACACTCAGCCATTTGGTGAGAGCCTTCTTGTTGCATCTTCCCATGGAGGAAATTGGAAAGTTATGTAAGTACTCAAGACAGAGAAAGAGAGGACCAAACTTATCCTTTTTGTCAGGAGCCCATTTCCATGATACCTAACCCACTCCTGAGATAAAGACACTAATCCATTCATGACAACAGACCCTCACTCATGACCTAATCCCCTCCCAAGGGCCCTATCTCTTAATACCATCACAAAGACAATTAAATTCCAACATGAGTTTTGAAGCAAACATTCAAGCCATGGCAATAACTAAGCTGTTTTGTAACTTGATATAATTCAGGTCTGTATAAAAATTAAAGGGAGAGGGTCCCTGCAAAAAATAAACTTTGCATCTTTTTTTTTTTAGACAGGGTCTCACTTTATCATCCAGGCTAAAGGGCAGTGGCACAATCATGGCTCACTGCAGCCTTGACCTCCTGGGCTCAAGTGATTCTCCCACTTCAGCCCCCTGAGTAGCTGGGACGACAAATATGTGCCACCACGCCTGGTTAATTTTTTATTTGAAGACATGGCGTCTCATTATGTTGTCCAGGCTGGTCTTGAACTCCTGGGCTCAAGAGATCCTCCCTCTTTGGCCTCCCAAAATGCTGGGATTACAGGCATGAACCACTGTGCCTGGCAGTTTGCAATATTTTATGAAGGCATTACGCAGATGTGTGTGTGCATATGTGTGTGTGTGTGTGTGTGTATGTACACCCATTCTATGAAATCACATGACTTAGGAATAATTTCAATCCCCTCATTGTTGGGAACTCACTATGTATTATATTTATGCTTGCTATGTTACCAGCTAGTCCACCTCTACTTGTTTTTCACCCAACAGCACATCTTCCCTTAAAGTCATGTACTAGTACTTGCCAGTGTTCAAACAATCTAGGCAGCAGGTAGAAGATATAGTTTGGGAGTTTGTAATGCCCAATATCTAATTTTTCCATCCTAGAATTGAAGAGCCATTTTCTTATGCTATAAATGCACACAAACTTTATTTGCAAGAAAATCACTGCAGGTGTTTGTTCAATCACAGCTTCCTGAGCCCCATGTCTGAAGATTCTAATTTAGTAGTCTGAGGTGTGTCCAAGGGATCATTTACCATAAATGATTCTGCTGATCCAAGCTCTCCCAACCTACTGACGCACTGACTGTTATGTACTCCTTCTCCCCTTATCCCAAGCTTCTATTTTCTGCTAGGTTATGCCCTAGTTGTATTAAACCATCAGAGAATGAGAGAGAGAGAGAGAGAGAGAGAGAGAGAGAGAGAGAGAGAGAGAGACCAAGATCTGAGGGGCAAAGACATAAACATTCTTCTCTATGGCCTTCATTTAGTTGAGCATAAACCTGATTTCTTAGCCTGAAGGGCATCTGGCCAGGGGTGGAATTGGACCAAAATAAGCAGTTTATCAATGATATGGTTTGGATATTTGTCTTGTTGAAATGTAATCCCCAGTGTTGGTTGGCGCTAGAGCCTGGTGGGAGGTATTGGATCATGGGGGCAGAGCCTTCGTAAATGGCGTAGCATCATCCTCTCAGTGACGGGTGGGTTCTCACTCTGAGTTTTTGTGAGATATGGTTGTTTAAGAGTGTGTGGCACCTCCCCACACTTGCCTCCTCTCTCACCATGTTCATGTTGTCTCCCCATCACCCTCTACCATGATTGGAAGCTCCCTGAGGCTCTCGCCAGAAGCAGATGCTGGCACTATGCCTCCTGTATAGCTGAAAGAACCATGAGCCAATTAAACCTCTTCTCTTTATAAATTATCCAGCCTCAGATATTTCTTTATAGCAATACAAGAACAACCTAATACATCAAATGAGCCTTTCTCTTCATTCTCCCTCCAGTCTCTTGCTGAGCAGGCTTTGAGGTATCTGTGAAATGACCTGGCAGTGAAAACAGCCATTTCAGGGGCATATCCAAAAGGTGAGAGGAGGTAGAGCTGTCTTTCCCGAAGCTTGGGAGGTGAGCAGTTTTTTCTACTCTTCTGAATTCAAGGGGGAATCAGGGTCATCCTAACAAAAATCTCAGTGGTCTCCAGAGCCGTGCTATTCAGACTTCAATATGTCTATAAATCATCTGGATCTTGTTAAAACATGACTCAGCAGGTCTGGGGTGGGGCTGGAGAGTCTGATGTTCTCATAAGCCCCCAGGTGATTCCCATGCTTCTGTTCTTGGACCATACTTTGAAGCAGGAATAAATGCCAGAGTCTCATTAGAAGAAAGCACCATGTTCACTTCAGGAAGCTGTGTCACCAATGGACTGTTTATGGGGTGGAGTGGGTAATTAAATAAGTCATGGAACTGAGGTTTCTTAAGAAATAAGGCAGGTGAGGGTTGTCAGAGGACCCAAGATAAGAACAGGCAAAGAAAGCAGGATGAAACAGAGGAAATAGTCTGGGATAGGAGAGGGCTAGCTTGTAAAGAGGGCTTTTTACCAGCTCCATTTGAAGGGCTCATGATGGAATGCAGGCACCACTCTCCTGTGGACCCTTCTCCTAGGGGCAGAGATGAAAGATTTAGCAAATAAAATATAGAGTACCCAGAAATAATAATAACCATCATAAACTATTATGAACACCTCCACACACATGCACTGGAAAACCTACAAGAGATGGACAAATTCCTGGACACATACACCCTCTGAAACTGAACTAGGAAGAAATTGGTTCCCCAAACAGGCCAGTAACAAGCTCCAAAATTGAATCAGTAATAAATAGCCTACCAACCAAAAAAAAGCCCGGGACCAGATGGATTTACAACCAAATTCTACCAGATGTACAGAAAACAGCTGGAACTATTCCTACTGAAACTATTCCAAAACACTGAGGAGGAGGGACTCCTCCCCAACTCACTCTATGAGGCCTGCATCATCCTGATACCAAATCCTGGCAGAGACACAACAACAGCAAAAAATAAAACTTCAGGCCAGTATATTTGATGAACATTTATGCAAAAATCCTCAACAAAATACTTGCAAATTGAATTCAGCAGCACATAAAAAAGCTAATCCACCACAATCAAGTAGGCTTCATCCCTGAGATGCAAGGTTGGTTCAACATACACAAATCAATAAATGTGATGCATCACATAAACAGAAGTAAAGACAAAAACCATGATTATCTCAATAGATGCAGAAAAGGTTTTCAATAAAATTGAACACCTCTTTATATTAAAAACGCTCAATAAACTAAGTATTGAAGGGGCATACCTTAAAATAGTAAGAGCCATCTATGACAGCCATAGCCAACATCATATGAAATGGAGAAAAGCTGGAAACATTCTCCTTGAAAACTGGTACAAGACAAGGATGGCCTTTCTCACCACTCCTCTTCAATAAAGCTTTGGAAGACTTAGAGCAATCAGGCAAGAGAAAGAAATAAAGGGCATTCAAATAGAGAGTTCCCCTTCCTTATACCACATACAAAAATCAACTCAAGATGGATTAAAGACTTAAATGTAAAACTCAAAACTATAAAGTCAAACTATCTCTGTTTGCAGATGACATGATTCTACATCTAGAAAATGCCTTAAAAACTCCTGTAGCTGATAAACAACTTCAGCAAAGTTCAGGATAGAAAATCAGTGTACAAAAATTACTAACGTTCTTATAAAATAACAATAGCCAAGCTGAGAGTCAAATCAGGAAGGCAATCCCATTCACAATTTCCACAAAAAGAATAAAACACTTAGGAAACAGCTAACCAGGGGGGTGAAAGATCTCTACAATGAGAATTGCAAAACACTGCTGAAAGAAATCAGAGATGACACAAACAAATGGAAAAACATACATACCATGCTCATGGAATAGGAAGAATCAATATCATTAAAATGGCCATAATGCCCAAAGCAATGTATAGATTCAATGCTATTCCTATCAAACTACCAATGTCATTCTTTACAGAACTAGAAAAAACTATTTTAAAATTCATATGGAATCCAAAAAGAGCCTGAATACCTAAGGCAGTCTTAAGCAAAAGGAACAAAGCTGGAGGCATCACACTATCTGACTTCAAACTATACTACAGGGCTACAGTAACCAAAACAGCATGGTACTGGTACAAAAACAGACACATAGAACAGTGAAACAGAATAGAGAAACCAGAAACAAGGCCACACACCTATGACCATCTGATCTTTGACAAAGCTGAAAAAAAACAAGCAATGGGGAAAAGACTCCCTATTCAGTAAATGGTTCCAGAGTAACTGGCTAGCCATATGCAGAATATTGAAACCAGAACCCTTCCTTATACCATATACAAAAATCAACTCAAGATGGATTTAAATGTAAAATCCAAAACTATAAAAACCCTGGACGACAACCTAGGCAGTACCATCCTGGACATAGGAACAGGCAAAGATTTCATGATGAAGATGCTCAAAGTAATCATTATAAAAGCAAAAATTGATGAATGGGACCTAATTAAACTTAAGAGATTCTGCACAGCAAAAGAAACTATCAACAGAGTAAACAGACAGCCTACAGAATGGGAGAAAATATTTGCAAACTATGCATTTAACAAAGGTCTAATATCCAGCATTTATGAGGAACTTAAATTTACAAGGGAAAAACAAACAACCCCATTAAAAAGTGGGCAAAGGACATAAACAGACACCTTTCAAAAAAAAGACATACATGTAGCCAAAAAACATATGAAATTTTTTCATCACTGATCATTAGAGAAATGCAAATCAAAACCACAATGGAATACCATCTCACACCAGTCACAATGGCTATCATAAAAATCTAAAAAAATAACAGATGCTGGTGAGGTTGTGGAGAAAAGGGAAGACTTACACACTGTTGGTGGCAGTGTAAATTTGTTCAATCACTGTGGAAAGCAGTATGGTGATTCCTCAAAGAACTGAAAGCAGAACTACCATTTGACCCAGCAACCCCATTATGGGGTATATACATAGAGGAATATAAATCATTCTACCATAAAGATGCATGCACATGAATATACACTGCAGTACTGTTCACAATAGCAAAGGCCTGGATTCAACCTAAATGCCCATCAATGACAGATCGAATAAAATGTGATACATATACACCATGGAATACTATGCAGCCATAAAAAAGAGACCATGGCTTTTTAATATTATTATTATACTTTATGTTCTAGGGTACATGTGCACAACGTGCAGGTTTGTTACATATGTATACATGTGCCATGTTGGTGTGCTGCACCCATTAACTCGTCATTTACATTAGGTATATCTCCTAATGCTATCCCTCCACCCTCCCCCCACCCCATGACAGGCCCCGGTGTGTGATGTTCCCCTTCCTGTGTCCAAGTGATCTCATTGTTCAATTCCCACCTATGAGTGAGAACATGTGGTGTTTGGTTTTCTGTTCTTGAGATAGTTTGCTGAGAATGATGGTTTCCAGCTTCATCTATGTCCCTACAAAGGACACGAACTCATCATTTTTTATGGCTGCATAGTATTCCATGATGTATATGTGCCACATTTTCTTTATCCAGTCTGTCATTGATGGACATTTGGGTTGGTTCCAAGTCTTTGCTATTGTGAATAGTGCCGCAATAAACATACGTGTGCATGTGTCTTTATAGCAGCATGATTTATAATCTTTTGGGTATATACCCAGTAAAGGGATGGCTGGGTCAAAGGGTATTTCTAGTTCTAGATCCTTGAGGAATCACCACACTGTCTTCCACAATGGTTCAACCAGTTTACAATCCCACCAACAGTGTAAAAGTATTCCTATTTCTCCACATCCTCTCCAGCATCTGTTGTTTCCTGACTTTTTAATGAATGCCATTCTAACTGGTGTGAGATGGTATCTCATTGTGGTTTTGATTTGCATTTCTCTGATGGCTAGTGATGATGAGCATTTTTTCATGTGTCTGTTGGCTGCATAAACGTCTTCTTTTGAGAAGTGTCTGTTCATATCCTTTGCCCACTTTTTGATGGGGTTGTTTGTTTTTTTCTTGTAAATTTGTTTGAGTTCTTTGTAGGTTCTGGATATTAGCCCTTTGTCAGATGAGTAGATTGCAAAAATTTTCTCCCATTCTGTAGGTTGCCTGTTCACTCTGATGGTAGTTTCTTTTGCTGTGCAGAAGCTCTTCAGTTTAATTAGATCCCATTTGTCAATTTTGTCTTTTGTTGCCATTGCTTTTGTTGTTTTAGACATGAAGTCCTTGCCCATGCCTATGTCCTGAATGGTATTGCCTAGGTTTTCTTCTAAGGTTTTTTATGGTTTTAGGTCTAACATTTAAGTCTCTAATCCATCTTGAATTAATTTTTGTTTAAGGAGTAAGGAAGGGATCCAGTTTCAGCTTTCTACTTATGGCTAGCCAGTTTTCCCAGCACCATTTATTAAATAGGGAATCCTTTCCCCATTTCTTGTTTTTGTCAGGTTTGTCAAAGATCAGATGGTTACAGATGTGTGGTATTATTTCTGAGGGCTCTGTTCTGTTCCATTGGAGACCATGGCTTTTGTGGGAACATGGATGTAGCTGGACGTCAGTATCCTTAGCAAACTAACACAGGAACAGAAAACCACATACCACATGTTCTCATTTATATGTGGGAGCTAAATAATGAGAACTTACAGACATGAAGAAGGAAACAGCAGACACTGGGGCCTACTTGAAGGTGGAGGGTGGGAGGAGAAATAGGAGCAGAAAAAATAACTATTAGATACTAGGCTTAGTACCTGGGTGGTGAAAAAATCTGTACAACAAACCCCTGTGACATGAGTTTACCTAGGTAACAAACCTGTACGTGTACCCTTGAACCTAAAATAAAAGTTTAAAAAAGAGTGCCCAGTTAAATTTGAGTCTCAGATAAACAATGAATACTTTTTTAGTATAAGTATGCCCCCAAATAGTGCATGGGACATACTTACAGGAAACAATTTCTATTTGTTTATTAGGGGAAATTCAATTTTTTGTTTTTTTGGAGACCGAACCTCACTATGTCACCCAGGCTGAAACACAGTGGTACAGTCTGGGCTCATTGGAACCTCTGCCTCCCAAGTTCAAGTGTTTCTCCTACCTCAGCCTCCCAAATAGCTGGGATCGCAGGCACCACCACAAACAACTAATATCTAATATCTAATTTTTTTGTATTTTTAGCAGAGATGGAGTTTTGCTATGCTGGCCAGGCTGGTCTCGAACTCCTGGCCTCAAGTGATCCCCTCACCTCAGCCTCCCAAAGTGCTGGGATTACAAGGCATGAGCCACCACGCCCAGCCTGAAATTCAAATTTATTAGGTTGGTGCAAAAGTAATCGCTGTTTTTGCCATTAAATGTAATAGCAAAACATTCTGTATTTTTATTTGTTAAATCTGGCAACCCTTCCCTGACCCCATATTCTATTTCATCCTAATACTGAATTGAGTGCCCATTGCCTGTGCCCCCAGAGTAACATGTACATCCATCTCTTCTAGCACCATAGCACCATATTAAACAGAGTCACTGCTTCACTGTGCTCTTCCACTACCCCACAGACTTCTGATGATTGACAGTGTTTTGAAAGTTGATTCAGTATCATTAAAATATAATGGTGAAATGTATTTGACATTTGTAGTTGCACAGAATATGGCTGTGTTTGAGCATTGCTTTTATTTGCTTCAAATAAGTTTTTTTTTTTGGTCTTGGACTTCTTTGTTTAAGGTATAAAAATGGATGGGCTCTGAGTCACATTTATACTAAAGATGAATGTTATCGATCTGATATAGAAATGATATGCTTATTAGTGCTTTTGACAGCCTATTAGTTGTTGGTGTTAAAACAATCAGTAAGACTGGATAAATTTAAACATGACCATAGTACCAAACATAGTATGAAAGAAAAAACACAAATTGCTTTTGCTTTTGTGATAAACTATCTTTTCAGAGATTTCTCTGGTTTATCGTGTTGTACCCACCCAGGTTAGAGTCCAGAACTGAGAACAAGACTCTGTTGAAAGGTGCAGGCTGAGTCACTGGCATTCAAAGAGAAAACCTAGATACAGCTTTTCTAAACTTTTCCTCTCTCTCTCCCTCCCTCCCTCCCTCCCTCCCTCCCTCCCTCCCTCCCTCCCTCCCTCCCTCCTTCCTTCCTTCCTTCCTTCCTTCCTTCCTTCCTTCCTTCCTTCCTTCCTTCCTTCCTTCCTTCCTTCCCTCCTTCCTTTCTCTCTCTCTCTCTCTCTCTCTCTTCCCACCTCTTTTTTTTTGTTTGTTTTTGAGACAGTGTCTCACTCTGTCGTCCAGGCTGGAGTGCAGTGACACGATCTCAGCTCACCACAACCTCCGCTCCCTGGGTTCAAGTGATTCTCCTGCCTCAGCCTCCCAAGTAGCTGGGACTACAGCTGCCACCACACCTGGCTAATTTTTGTATGCTTTGTAGAGATGGGGTTTCGTCATGTTGGCCAGGCTGGTCTCTAACTTACCCTGGCCTCAAGTGATCTGCCTGCCTCTGCCTCCCAAAGTGCTGGGATTACAGGTGTGAGCCACGACGCCCGGCCTCTTTTCTAACATTTTCTGCACATCGTTATACTCTGGTAAAGATGCTAACGAATACTCTGAATCCCATATCTCTCTTCAATGCAGCTAAACAATTCTTTAAATACAATATACGAAGAGCCCTGGGCTGGGCATCAGAGGAGATCGGACAGTGCCTTGGGATCTCAAGAAGGTGACCACTCAGTTATTAGAGATTATCTTCGTACAAGACAGGCCCCAGGGGGTTCTTTTATTTCTCTAACTGCCCCCACACATCACACCTTTTATTAGCAGTTGGAGCTCAAAAGCTCACTCTGGATCTGTCCACTGCTCTCTTTCTTTCATGGTCTTTGCCTGCATGTCAACCGTGGTGGTCAATGATCTCCTCAGTTCCACTCCTGGCCCCTGTAGTCAGTTGAATAATGTCTCCAAAATTTATCAAGTCCTATTCTCTGGAACCTGTAAATGAGGCTTTGTTTGAGAGAAAGGTCTTTGCAGATGTAATTAAGTATCTTGAGATGGGGAGATAATCCTGGATTATCAAGGTGGGCCCTAAATGCAATCACAAATGTCCTTAGTAGAGGGAAATAGGCCAGGTGCGATGGCTCACACCTGTAATCCCAACACTTTGGGAGGCCAAGATGGGAGAATTTCTTGAGGCCAGGAGCTCAAGACCAGCCTGGGCAATACAGTGAGACCCCATTTCTTAAAAAAAAAAAAATTAGCCAGGCATGATGGTGCATCCCTGTAGTCCCAGCTACTTGGGAGGCTGAGGTGGGAGGATTGCTTGAGCCCAGGAGTTCCAGGCTCCAGTGAGCTCTGATTGTGTCACTATACCCCAGCCTAGGCAACAGAGCAAGACCCTATCTCAAAAAAAAAAGAGGAAAGTAGAGGGAACTTTGCCATACAGAGACCAGGAGAAGGCAATGTCACGACAGAGGCAGAGACTGGACTGGTGCAGCCACAAGGCAGGAATACTGACTGCCACAGGAAGCTGGAAGAGGCAAGGAACAAGTTCTCCCCTCTAGGCTTGGAGTGAGTGTGACCCAGCCAACAACTGGATTATGGCTCAGTGATACTGATTTTTTCCCCTGGTCTCCAGTATCATGAGAAAATAAATCCCTGTCATTTTAAGCCACCAAGTTTGTGATAATTTGTGACAGCAGCTAGCTCATCAATCCATTCTCCATGGAGAAGCCAGAGTGAACTTTTAAAGGTGAAAATCAGACCATATCAGTTTCTTGCTTAAAACATATTCATGATTATCATTGCAATTAAAATAAACCCAAACACTCAGAGAGACACTTGTTGAACAGCTGGGAAATCTGACTATGGGCTGGACATTAGAGGGTGTTGTGGGAGTTATTGTCAATTTTCTCAGATGTGGTAATGCTATGGTGGTTTTGTAGGTGAAAGTCCCTATTCTCGGGAGTTGCATGCTGAAGTTCTTAAAGATGGTGTCCTGACGTCTGCAACTTACTTTCAAGCAGTTTATGAAGACAGTAGATGTTTATTGGAGTAACCTGGTTGAATGGTTCCAGCTCAGAGTCTGTCAGGCAGAGGCTGGCTGGGGTTGCAGTCATTGGAAGGCTTTTCTAAAGCTGGAAGACCACTTCCAAAGTGGCTCATTCTGTTGCTGAAGAGTTGCTGCTGGGAAGTTTGTTTCTCTCCACATGGGCCTCTCTATGGGGTAGTTGAGTGTACTCACAATGCGGCGCTGGCTTCCCCCAAAGCAAGTGCTGTGGTTCGAATATTTGTCCCCTCCAAAACTCAGGTTGAAACCTAACCCCAATGTGGCAGTATTGAAAACTGGGCCCTTTAAGAGACACTGGATTCATTAATCCTCGTTCATGGGTGAATGAATTACTGGGTTAATGGATTAAAAGGGGCTATCATGGGAATGGGACTGGTGGCTTTAGATGAAGAGGAAGAGACCTGAGGTGGACACTCAGC
Organism: Macaca thibetana thibetana; assembly: GCF_024542745.1. Classification (NCBI taxonomy): domain Eukaryota; kingdom Metazoa; phylum Chordata; class Mammalia; order Primates; family Cercopithecidae; genus Macaca; species Macaca thibetana. The sequence continues at coordinate 12,533,317 of NC_065589.1, read as the reverse complement.
CCCTTTGCCATGTGATGCCCTGCAGCACCTCGGAACTCTGCAGAGAGTCCCCAGTGGCAAGACGGCTCTCACCAGCTGTGATCCCTTGACCTTGGTCTTCCCAGCTTCTAGAATTATAAGAAATAAATTTCATACATTTGTAAATTTTCTTTATAAATTACCCAGTTTCAGGTATTCTGTTAAAAGCAACAGAAAACAGACTAAGATAGCATGCAATCCCGAAGGCAAAGATGGAAGCTGCAGTCTTTATGGCTTTCCCCTGGAAATCATGCATCATCATTCCACTGTTCATGTAGCCAGCCCAAGTGAGTGTGGGAGGGGGCTACGCACAGGTGTGAACACAAGGAGGTTAGGATCACTGGGACCCATGTTGGACGCTGGCTATCATATTGGGAAAAAACAAAACCAAACGAATTCATAATCACACACTTTAATTTACAAAGTCCTACATGATCTGGCTCCTCTTCTATCTTTTCAAATAATTTTTCTCCTTGTCCACTCTGTTGTAGCCACAACCGTCTTCTTTCAGTTCCTTGAGATTGCCAAGTATACTCAAGTCTCAAGAACCTACACCACCTGTTCCCTTCATCAGGTTTGCTCTTTCTCCTCCTCATTACATGGCTGAAGTCAGTCAAATCTTCCCTTAAATGTCACCTCCTCAGAGAGGTCCTCCTTCACCATTTGGTCTAAAGTAGTAACCTCATTCCTTGCTGTGACTCCACTTCTTTTAATTCTTTATAAAGGAGCTCCTGCTATTTGATATATTTCATATATATATATACACACACACATATATAATTTTGAAATATTTTAAATTTCAATAGCTTTAGGGGTACAAGTGGCTTTTCGTTACACGGATGAAGAGTATAGCGGTGAAGTCTGGGATTTTAGTATATGGTCACCCAAATAGTGCACATTGTACCCAACAGGTAGGTTTCCTTCCTTCACTTCCCTCCCACCTCCCCACTTCGGAGTCTCCATTGTCCATTGACCACTCTGTATGCCTTTGTGTACCTATAGCTTAGCTCCTACTTGTAAGTGAGAACATGTGGTATTTGATTTCCCATACCTGAGTTACTTCACTTAGGAGAATGGCCTCCAGTTCCATCCAAGTTGCTGCAAAAGATATTGTTTCAGTCTTTCTTTATGGCTGAGTAGTATTCCATGGTGTGTGTGTGTGTATATATAATTATATATGTATATAATATATGTAAATATATATGCAAATATATAATTATATATACACACATATATATCATGTGCATATATACTATATATACACACATATATCATGGTATATATCTCACACTTCAAGAAAATGATATGTATATATATTATACATATCTCACATTTTCTTTATGCACTTATCAGTTGATGGTGGATTGAGTCAACTTAGGTTGACTCCATATATTTGCAATTGTGAATTGTGCTGTGATAAATGTATGTGTGCAGGTGTCTTTTTGATATAACGACTACTTTTCCTTTGGGTCGATACCCAGTAGTGTGATTGAAGGATTGAATGGTAGATCTACTTTTAGTTTGAGAAATCTCCATTCTATTTACCGTAAAGTTTGTACTGATTTACATTCCCACCTGCAATGTGTAAGTATTCCCTTTTTATCACATCTGCACCAATGTCAATTGCTTTGGACTTTTTAATAACGGCCATTCTGGCTGGGGTAAATTGGTATCCCCTTTTGGTTTTAATTTGCATTTGCCTGATGATTAGTGATGTTGAGCATTTTTTCAGGTGTTTGTTGGCCATTTGTATATCTTCTTTTAAGAAATATCTGTTCATATAATTGCCCACTTTTTAATGGGATTATGTTTTTCTTGCTAATTTGAGTTTCTTGTAGATTCTGGACATTAATTCTTTGTTGGATGCATAGTTTGCAAATATTTTCTCCCATTCTGTAGGTTATCAATTTACTCTGTTAATTTTTTTCTGGTGTGCAGAAACTTTTTAGTTTAATTAGGTTCCATCTATTTATTTTTGTTTTTGTCATAAAGTCTTTGCCTAGGCCAATGTCCAGATGAGTTTTTCCTAGGTTTTCTTATAGAACTTTCCCCCAGTTTATGTTTTTGTTTGCTTTGTTGAAGATCAGTTGGTTCTAAGTATTTGGCTTCATTTTCAGGTTCTATAGTCTGTTCCACTGGTCTGTGTGTCTAATTTTATACCAGTGCCATGCTGTTTTGGTTACTATGGTCTTGTAGTATAATTTGGAGTTGGGTAATGTGATGCCTCCAGATTTGTTCTTTTTGTTTAGGATTGCTTTGGCTATTTGGGCTCTTTTTTGATTCCATATGAATTTTAGGATTGTTTTTTCTAATTCTGTGAAAAGTGATTTTGGTATTTTGGTAGGAATTGCATTGATTCTGTGGATTGCTTTGGGCAGTGCAGTTATTTTCATGATACTGATTCTTTCAATCCATGAACATGGGATGTATTTCCATATGTTTGTGCCATCTATGATTTCTTTCAGCAGTGTTTTGGAGTTCTCCTTGTAGGGATCTTCCTTCTCCTTGGTTAAGTATATTCCTAGGATTTTTTTTTTTGTTTTTTGTTTTTTGTTGTTGTTGTTGTTTTTGTAGCTGTTGTAAAAGAGATTGAGTTCTTGATTTGATTCTCAGCTTGGACTTTGTTGGTGTCTAGAAGTGCTACTGATTTGTGTACATTAGTGTCATAATCTGAGACTTTACTGATTTTTTAAAAACCAAATCTAGGAGTCTTTTGAGGAATCTTTAGGGTTTTCTAGGTATAAGTCATATCATCAGCAGGGACAGTTTGACTTCTTTTCCAATTTGGAGGCCTTTTATTTCTTTATCTTGCCTGATTGGTTTGGCTAGGACTGCCTAGGATTTCTTATATATTTGTTGGTTTGCTTGTTGTTTATCTTTCCCACATAGCATACACATTCTGCAAAAATGCTTCTGTATTGATTATCAGTGTATCTAAAACATCACCTAGAACAAATTGGCACTCAATGAATATTTATTGAATGACAATGAGGGAGAGAAATAGTATTCTAGCAGTAATTTTAAAGGGAGCTGTAGAAGCACAGAAGAGAGGACATTTTCTAGTCTCATCACTTTGATACGCTACAAGGTAATTGCTTCCTGGAGCTGTCATTATGGACTTAGATGGATGAACTGTGTTTAGGTGCTCTGTGACATGGTCTGTGACAAAACAGTCTCCTGGCAGAGCCTAAAGACAACACAGGCTTCCTGCCAGCAACTGCCAGTTGCTAGTTGCCACCAGAATTCCTTTTTTATTTTTAATGTGGTTTAAAATCCACCTTGATTCTCCAGCTAAAAGGCACGGCAGCATCCCTCACTGTGTTTATGGCTCCCAGGCCCTCTCACACTGCCTTCTCCCACAGCTCAAAGACAGGTTGCAAATCACTGCCTCTCAGTAGTCAGGGAGGCAGATATTTCTTATACTTTTCAGCCCACAAGTACACCTCCATCACAAGATGCCACCTAGGATCATCTGAGGTCAGGAGTTCGAGACCAGCCTGGCCAATACAGTGAAACCCTGTCTCTATTAAAAATACAAAAATTAGCCCAGCATGGTGGCAGACACCTATAATTCTAGCTACTCAGGAGGCTGAGGCAGGAGAATTGCTTGAACCCAGGAGGCGGAGGTTGCATTGAGCAGTGAGACTGTAGCACTGCACTCCAGCCTGGGTGACAAGAGTAAAACTCTTACAACCTAAACTCCTAAATTTTAGGGCACCTCTAGAACTTTTGGAGATAAAAGGACTTTGACAGCCTGCCTGTGGAACCACATCTCATCCAGGATATCCCTGGGGTTTTTACTCTTGCCCTACTAGACAAAGAGATGTAGAAGCCTGACATCTTTGGCTAGGTCCTGCAGAGAGCTCTGAAAAGAAGAGACCCTTGCTGCTTATAATGGAATCTGCAGATGGGCAGCATTAGCATCATCTCAGAACTTATTAGAAGTGGAGACTCTCAGATCTCATGTATCAGCATCTGCATTTGAACTTAATCCCCAGACAATTCATATGAACATTAAAGTGTGAGAAACACTGGTGTGAAATATACCCTGGAGCTGTCTTCATCAATGGCAAGGGAGCTGAGATATTTATACTCCTGTATTTGCCAGTCACTAGTTAAGGCCTGCTCCCAGGGGGAGTGAATTCTTCCCAGGAACATTTGGGTTACCAAGTGTAGCAGGGAGGTGGATTCTGGCAGCCTGATGGTGGTCCTCCAACAAAGAGAAGCAGATGTTGAATTCTGGGAGGGAATGCACATGACTAGGAGAGATGGAAAGGGATCAGAAAAAGTGTAGGCAGAGCACACATCTACCAGTCACACTGTGAAAGTGAGCAGACTGGATCCAATTTGATCTCTCCTGATTTTATCCACTAGTGCCCACAGCAACCCACTCTGAGAGGAAGTGAAAACACTTGAAAGAAAGCATTCAACTAGCAGCCAGGCTGCCAGCCTTAAAATAAGTGTGACTAGGCTGGAGGAACATGATAAAGACAATCTTAGCAAAGCTAACTTCTTTTTCAAAAAAGTAAGTAGTCTGTTGTTAAACATTTTTGCAAAGTGGGTGATGTGTGAATGTTTATAGGTGCTTAATTGTGTTTTGGAAAATGAGAAATGTAAGTTTTTGAAGGAGTAAACATACCTAGTTTTTCTTTCCCCTTATAAAAGTTTCCCAAAATTTTGTTTTTTGTGTGCTAAGTCCTTGAGGTTTTTTTTTTTTTTTTTTTTTTTTTTGGTGGTTGTTGTTGTTGTTGTTTAACTTGTATTTTAGGTTCGAGGGTAAATGTGGAAGTTTGTTACGTAGGTAAACTCATGTCATGGGGGTTTGTTGTACAGATGATTTCACCACCCAGGTATTAAGCCCAGTACCCAGTAGTCATCTTTTCTGCTCCTCTCCCTCCTCCAACCCTCCACCCTCAAGTAGACCCCAGTGTCTGTTGTTTCCTTCTTTGTGTTCATAAGTTCTCATCATTTAGCTCTCACTTATAAGTGAGAACATGTGATATTTCATTCTCTGTTCCTGCGTTAGTTTACTAAGGATAATGGCCTCCAGCTCCATCCGCGTTCCTGCAAAAGCCATGATCTTGTTTTTTTTTTAATGGCTGCTAGTATTCCATGGTGTATATGTGCTACATTTTCTTCATCCAATTTGTCATTGATGGGTACTTAAGTTGATTCCATGCCTTTGCTATTGTGAATAGTGCTGCAATGAACATTTGCGTGCATTTGTCTTTAAAAATTTTTTTTTGTTTCAATAGTTTTGGGGGAACAAGTGATTTTTGGTTACGTGGAAAAGTTCTTTGGTGGTAATTTCTGAGATTTTGGTGTACCTGACACCCAAGCAGTGTACACTGTGCCCAATGTGTAGTCTTTTATTCCTCACCTCCCTCCCACCCTTTCCCCTGAGACCCCAAAGTCTAATATATCGTTCTTATACCTTTGCATCCTCATAGTTTAGTTCCCACTTCATTTAAGTTGGTTCCATATTTTTGCAATTGCAAATTGCACTGCTATAAACATGTGTATGCAAATATCTTTGCATCTGACAAACAACTAGCATCCAGAATCTACAAGGAACTCAATCAAATCAGCAAGATAAAAACAAATAACCCATCAAAAAGTGGGCAAAGGACATGAATAGACAATTCTCAACAGAAGGTATACAAATGGCCAACACACATATGAAAAAATGCTCAATGTCACTATCAGAGAAATGCAAATTAAAACTACAGTGAGATACCACCTTACTCCTGCAAGAATGGCCATAATTAAAAAATCAAAAAATAATAGGTGCTGGCATGGATGTGATAAAAAGGGAACACTTTTACATTGCTGGTGGGAATGTAAACTAGTACAACCACAATGGAAACAGTATGGAGGTTCCTTGAAGAACTAAAAGTGGGACTACCATTTGATCTAGCAATTCCACCATGGAATATCTATCCAAAATTTTAAAAAATAAATTTTAGTGTATTTTTTTGTGGGAGGAGATGTATTAGAATAATCTGGTTCATTTTTTAAGAATCGAATTTGTTGAGGTAAAATTTACATATGGGAAAAAAAACTTTTTTTTTTTCCTTTTCCAACCTTTATTTTAGATCCGGGGGGTACGTGTGCAGGTTTGTTACCTGGGTATATTGCATGTTGCTGAGGTTCGGGTATGAATTATCCTGTCACCCAGGTACTCAGCATAATATCTAACAGTTTTTCAAAACTTGTCTCCTTTTCTCCCTCCCCCGTCTAGTAGTTCCCAGTGTCTATCGTTGCCATCTTTATGTCCACGAGTGACCGATGTTTAGCTCCCACTTACAAGTGAGAATGTGCAGTTATTTGGTTTTCTGTTCCTACGTTAATTCACTTAGGATAATGGCCTCCAGCTGTATTCATGTTGCTGCAAAGGACATGATTTCTTTTTTTATGGCTGTGTAGTATTCCATGGTGTATATGTGCCACATTTTCTTTATCCAGTACACTGTTGATGGGCACCTAGGTTGATTCCATTACTTTGCTATTGTGAATAGTGCTGCACGAATTGCAAGTGCATGTATCTTTTTGGTAGAATGATTTGTTTTCTTTTGGATACATACCCAGTAATGAGATTGCTTGGGTCAAATGGTAGTTCTATTTTTGGTTCTTTAGAAGTCTCCAAACTGCTTTCCACAGTGGCTGAACTAATTTACATTCCCTCCAACAATTTATAAGCATTCCCTTTTCTCTGCAGCCTCAACAATATCTGTTGTTTTTGACTTTTTAATAATAGTTATTCTCACAGGTGTGAGATGGTAGTTCATTGTGGTTTCGACCTGCATTTCTCCAATGATTAGTGATGATCGGCGTTTTTCCATGTGTTTGTTGGCCACTTGTATGTCATTTTTTGAGAAGTGCCTGTTCGTGTCTTGTGCCCATTTTTAAATAGAATTATTTTTTTTTTCTTGTTCAATGGTTTAAGTTCCTACAGACTTGGGATATTAGACTTTTGTTGGATGCATAGTTTGCAAATATTTTCTCCCAGTCTGTAGGTTGCCTGTTTACTCAGTTGACTATTTCTTTTGGTGTGCAGAAGCTTTTTAGTTTAACTAGATACCACTTGTCTTTTTTTTTTTTTGCAATTGCTTTTGAGGACTTAGTCATAAATTCTTTCCTAAGGCCCATGTCCAGAATGGTGCTTCATAAGTATTCTTCAAAGATTCTTATGGTTTGAAGTCTTACATTTAAATCTTTAATCCATTTTGAGTTAGTTATTATAAATGGTGAAAGGTAGGGGTTCAACTTCATTCTTCTGCGTGTGGCTAGCCTGTATCCCACCACCATTTATTGAATAGGGACTTCTTTTCCTGTTGCTTATTTTTGTTGATTTTGTCAAAGATTAGATGGCTGTAGGTGTGTGGCTTTATTTCTGAGTTCTCTTTCCTGTTCCATTGGCCTCTATTTATTTTTGTCCCAGTACCATGTTGCTTTGGTTACTGTAGCCTTATAGTATAGTTTGAAGTAGATTAATGTGATGTCTCTGGCTTTGTACATTTTGCTTAGAATTGCTTTGGTTATATAGGCCATTTTTTTGGTTCCATATGAATTTTAGAATAGTTTTTTCCAATTCTGTGAAAAATAACCTTGGTAGTTTGATAGGAATAGCATTTAATCTATAAATTGCTTTGTGCAATAATAAAGCCATTTTAATGATACTGATTCTTGCAATCCATGAGCATGGAATATTTTCCGTTTGTTTGTCTCATCTGTGATTTCTTTTAGCAGTGTTTTGTAGTTCTTCTTGTAAAGATCTTTCACTTCCTTGGTTAGATGTATTCCTAGGTATTCTATTTTTTTGTGTGGCTATTGTAATGGGATTGTTTTTTGTTTTTGTTTTTGTTTTTTTAGACAGTCTTACTCTGTCACCCAGACTGAAGTACAGTGGCATGGTCTCGGCTCATTGCAACCTCCCTCTAGGGTTCAAGCGATTCCCATGCCTTGGCCTCTTGAGTAGCTGGAGAAACAGGCACACACCAACCACACCAGCTAATTTTCTTATTTTTAGTAGAAACGGGGTTTCACCATGTTGGCCAGGCTTGTCTCAAACTCCTGACCTCAGGTGATCTGCCCTCCTTGGCCTCGCAAAGTGCTGGGATTACAGGCATGAGCCACTGTGCCCAGCCTGGATTGCATTCTTGATTTGGCTCTTAGCTCAAGCTAATAACGTTCAAATGTTATTGCTGTAAAGAAATGCTACTGATTTTTGTACATTGATTTTATATCCTGAAACTTTACTGAAGTCATTTATCAGTTCCAGGAGCTTTTTTGGCAGATTCTTTAGGCTTTTCAACGAATAGAATCATATCATCTGCAAAGAAAGATAGTTTGAATTCTTCTTTTCAGATTTGGATGCTTTTTATTTTTTTTTCACGACTGATTGCTCTGGCAAGGACTTTCAGTACTATGTTGAATAGGAGTGGTAAGAATCACCTTTTGAAGCACACAGTTCTCTGAAATTTGACAAATGTTTACAGTTGTGTAACCACCACCGCAATGAAGATGTAGAACAATTTCCATCCAACCAAAAGAGTTCCCTTGTGCCCTTTTGTACTCAACTATTGCCATCACTACTAACATCTGGCAACCACTCATCTGAGTTCTGTCTAGAGTTTTGTTTTTCCAGAATGTCATGTAAATGAAATCATACACTTGATATTCTTTGTGTCTGGCTTCTTACAGTTGGTAATGCCTTCAAGATTTACCCACATTGCATGTGTTGGTGTGGATTACTATAGCATAACTGTTCCTTCTTACTACTGAGTAGTATTCCATTGTATGAATATATCAAATATTTGTTTATCCATTCATGGATTAATGGACATTTGGCTTATTTCTAGTTTTTGACTTTTAGTGAATAATGCTGCTGTAAACATTTGTGTACAGCTTTGTGTGTGGACATATATTTTCATTTCTCTTATGTCAATACCTAGGAGTGCAATGTCCGGGTCATCTGTGGTAAGTGTATGTTTAACTTTTTAAGAAGCTGTCAAACTGTTTTCCAAACTAGTTATGCCATATTACATTGCCAACAGAAGTCTATAAACATTCCAGTTGATTCACATTTTGGCTAACATTTGATATCGCCATTTTCCCTCACAGTTTTAAACATTCTAATAGGTGTGTAGTGAGTGATCTCTTATTGTAGTTTAATTTATATTTTCTTAATGATGTTGAGTGCTTTTTCATGTGCTGATAGCATTTTTTCTAAACTTTTTTTGGTAAAATGTTCAAATTTTCTATGCTTTTGAAAATAGATTGTTTTCTGATCATTGAGTTTTGAGAGTTTACTTATATTCTGGTTACCTTTCTTTGATCAGATCTATGATTTGAAAACATTTCCTTCCACTCTCTGGCTTATCTTTTCATTTTTCTTAACGTATTTCAAAGACCAGACAATTTAAAAGATCTGCTTTTTTTTTTTTTTTTTTAAAAAGTAGATATAATTCACAGAACATAAAATTCTTCCTTTCAAAGTGTGCTATTTAATTGTTTTTATCTATACACAAAGCAATGCAATCACCATTATCTAATTCCAGAACACTTTCATCACTCCAGAAAGAAATGTCACACCTATGAGCAGTCACTGCCTACTCTCCCCTCTCCCTAGATCCTGGCAACCACTAATTTTCCTTCTATTTCTATAGATTTGCCTGTTCTGGACATCTCGTGTAAATAAAATCTTTTAATATGTGGCCTTTGTTTCCAGTTTCTGTTATAATGTGTTCAATGTTCATCCTATTGTAGCAGGTATCAGAACTTTATTCCTTTTTATAGCTCAGTAATACTCGATTGCTTGTTTATTCATTATTCAGTTGAACATTTAGATCATGGCTATTATAAATAATGCTGCTATGAACATTTGTGAACAAGTTTGTGTGTTTATTTGTTTTTGAGACCAAGTCTTGCTCTGTGGCCCAGGGTGGAATGCAGTGGTGTGATCTTGGCTCATGACAACCCCTGCCTCCTGGGTTCAAGTGATTCTCCTGCCTCAGCCTCCTGAATAGCCGGTATTACAGGCATGCGCCACCATGCCTGGCTAATTTTTGTATTTTTAGTAGAGATGGGATTTCACCATGTTGGCCAGGCTGGTCTCGAACTCCTGACCTCAAGTGATCTGTCCACCTCAGCCTCTCAAAGTGCTGGGATTCCAGGTGTGAGCCATGCGCCTGGCTTATGTGCAAGTTTTTGTGGCTATATGTTTTTACTTCTTTTGGCTGTATACCTTGGAATAGAGTTGCTGGGTTACATAGTAATTATTTGCTTAACTTTCTGAGGAACTTCCAGTACTATTTATTCTCTGTCTTTTTCATACTCCCTATCCTAGTGGATGTGAAGTGGTATCTCATTGTGGTTTTAATTTGCGTTTCCCTAGTGCTAGTGATTATGAACATCTTTTCATGTCTTCTTAGTCAAATGCATATGTATGTTTTCTTCAGAGAAATGTCTATTCAAATCCTCTGTCCTTTTACAAAGCTGGGTTCTTTATATTATGTTATATATATTTTTAAGAGATGAAGTCTTGCTGTATTGCCCAGGCTGGAGTGCAGTGGCACGATTATAGCTCAATGCAGCCTCAGACTCTTGGGTTTAAGTGAATCTTCTGCCTAAGCTTCCAGAGTAGCTGGGACTACAGGTGTGTGCCATCACGCCCAGTTCTTTTTATTGTTAAGTTGTAAGAGTTCAAAGAGCTGAAGTTTTAAATTTTGAAAGAAAGTATACATTTTTTATTCTACGGTTTGAGCTTTTTGTTTGCTATATAAGTAACATTTGCCTAACCTAAGGTTGCAAAGATTTTTCTTTCTTTTTCTTTTTCTTTCTTTTCTTTTTTTTTTTTTTTTTTTTTTTTTTGAGAGACAGAGTCTTCCTGTGTCACCTAGGCTGGAGAGCAGTGGCGCAATCTCAGCTCACTGCAACCTCTGCCTCCCAGGTTCAAGCCATTCTCCTGCCTCAGCTTCCCAAGTAGCTGGGACTACAGGTATGCACCACCACGCCCAGCTAATTTTGTATTTTTTAGTAGAGGTGGGTTTTCACTATATGTTGGCTAGGCTGGTCTCAAACTCCTGACCTCAGGTGATCTGCCTGCCTTGGCCTCCCAAAGTGCTGGGATTACAGTCATAAGCCACCATACCAGGCCTGTTTTCTTGTAGAAGTTGTTTAGTTGTTGGTTTTACATTTAGGTTGATGATCCATTTCAGTTGAATTTTGTATATGATTCAGGGTGCAGGTCAAGATTTATTCTTTTTTTAAAATCAATTTTTTATTTTTTATTTTTGTGGGTACATAGGTGTATATATTTATGGGGGACCTGACATTTTGATACAAGCTTTCAGTGTTAATAATCACATCATGGAAAATGGGATTATCCATCTCTTCAAGCATTTATTCTTTGTGCTACCAACAATCCAAGTACACTATTTTAGTTATTTTAAAATGTACCATTAAATTATTTTGATTATAGTCACCCTGTTGTGTTATCAAATATTAGGTATTATTCATGCTTTCTAACTATTTTTTTGGTGACCATTAACCATCTCCACTTCTCCACCACTCCTTACTCCCCTTCCCAGCCTCTGGTAATCCTCTTTCTACTGTCTTTTACCATGAGTTCAATTTTTTTGGATTTTTAGATCCTACAAATAAGTGAGAATATGTGACCTTTGTCTTTCCTTGCCTGGCTTATTTCACTTAACATAATGACCTGAAGTTCCATCCATGCTGTTGCAATTGACAGAATCTTATTCTTTTTTATGGCCAAGTAGTATTCTATTGTGTATAAGTACCACATTTTCTTTATCCATTCATCTGTTGATGGACACTTAGGTTGCTTCCAAATCTTGGCTATTGTGAACAGTGCTGCAACAAACATGGGAGTGCAGATACCTCTTCAATATACTGATTTCCTTTCTTTTGGGTATATACCCAGCAGTGGAATTGCTGGATCATATGGTAACTATATTTTTAGTTTTTTGAGGAACCTCCAAATTGTTCTTCTTAGTGGTTATACTAATTTATATTCCCACCAACAGTGTATGAGGGTTTCCTTTTCTCCATATCCTTTCCAGAATTTGTTATTGCCTGTCTTGGATATAAGCGTTTTTTTAAAAAAAGTTAATTTAATTTTAGGTTCTGGGATATGTGTGTGGAACGTGCAGGTTTGTTACATAGGTAAACAAACGTGTGCCATGGTGATTTGCTGCACCTGTCAACCCATCACTAGGTATTAAGCCCTGCATGCATTAGCTGTTAGTCCTGATGCTCTTCCTCCCTTCGGCCCCTTGACATGCCCCAGTGTGTGTTGTTCCCCTCCCTATGTCCATGTGTTCTTATTGTTCAATTCCCACTTATGAGTGAGAATATGTGGTGTTTTGTTTTCTGTTCCTGTCTTAGTATTCTGAGAATGATGGCTTCCAGCTTCATCCATATCCCTGCAAAGGACATAATCTCATTCCTTTTTATGGCTGCATAATCTTCCATGGTGTATATGTACCACATTTTCTTTATCTAGTCTATCATTGATGGGCATTTGGGTTGGTTCCAAGTCTTTGCTATTGTGAATAGTGCTGCAATAAACATATGTGTGCATGTATCTTTATAACAGAACGATTTATATTCCTTTTGGTACATACCCAGTAATGAGATTGCTGGATCAAATGGTATTTCTGGTTCTAGAACCTTGAGGAATCGCCACACTGTCTTCCACAGTGGTGAACTAATTTAAATTCTCACCAACAATAAAAACATTTCTATTTCTCCACAGTGTTGTCGGCATCTGTTGTTTCTTGACTTTTTAATAATCACCATTCTGACTGGTGTGAGATGGTATCTCATTGTAGTTTTTATTTGTATTACTCTAATGATCAGTGATGTCCAGCTTTTCCTCATGTTTGTTGGCCACATGAATGTTTTCTTTTGAGAAGTGTCTGTTCATGTCTTTTGCCCATTTTTTGATAGAGTTAGATTTTTTTTTTCTTGTAAATTTAAGTTGTTTGTACATTCTGGATATTAGACCATTATCAGATGGGTAGATTGTAAAAATGTTCTCCCATTCTGTAGGTTGCCTGTTTGCTCTGATGATAGTTTCTTTTGCTGTGCAGAAGCTCTTTAGTTTAATTAGATCCCATTTGTCAATTTTAGCTTTTGTTGCAATTGCTTTTGGTGATTTCATCACAAAATCTTTGCCCATGCCTATTCACTGAGTAGTATTGCCTACATTTTTTTCCTTGGGTTTTTATGGTTTTGGGTTTTACATTTAAGTCTTGTGTGTTTGTTTGGTTGTTTTTTCATGCAATTAGTGTTAAGTTGTCATCTGTTTAAAATAATGGGTTATAAAATAGTATTTGCAAGCCTCATGGTAACCTTACATGAAAAAGTATACAAACAATGGATCCACAAAAAACAAAAAGCAAGAAACTAAATCACAGTACCAGAGAAAATCACCTTCACTAAAAAGAAGACAGGAAGGAAGGAAAGAACGAAAAGGAAACCACAAAACAATCAGAAAACAAATTATAAAATGACAGGAGTAAGCCCCTAGTTATCAATAATAAGATTGAATGTAAATGGACTAAACTCTCTAATCAAAAGACATAGAGTGGGTGGATGGATTTAAAAAGAAAGACCCGTTGACCTGTTGCCTACAAGAAACACATTTCACCTATAAAGATACACACAGACTGAAAACAAAGGTATGTAAAAAGATATTCCATGCCAATGGAAACCAAAAGAGAGCAGGGGCAGCTATACTTATATCAGACAAAATAGATTTCAAGACAAAAACTGTAAGAAGAGACAAAAAATGGTCATTATGTAATGATAAAGGGGTCAATCTAGCTACAGGATATAACAATTGCAAATATATATGTATCCAACACTGAGGCACTCACACATATAAAGCATATATATTTATATATTGCTTTATATAAAGCAAATATTTGAACAGAGCTCTGTATACTCTCTTTAGCTCTATATGCTAAAGAGCTCTAGAGCTAAAGCATATAGAGCTAAAGAGAGAGAGACAGATCTTAATAAAATAATAGCTGGAGACTTCAACACCCCACTCTCAGCTTTGGACAGAACTTTCACACAGAAACTCAGTAAAAAACATTGGAAGTAATCTGCACTACAGACCAAATGGACCTAATAGATATTTACAGAACATTTTATCCAACAGCTGCAGAACACATATTCTTCTCTATAGTACATGGATCATTCTAAAGGATAGAACAGATGTTAGGGCACAAAACAAGTCTGGAAACATTCAAAAAATGGAAATAATATCAAGCATCTTATCTTGATAAAGAATTTCTCATAAAACGAGAAGTGAACAACAAGAGGAATTTTTTTTTTTTTTTTTTTTTTTTTTTTTTTGAGATGGAGTCTTGCCCTGTCGCCCAGGCTGGAGTGCACTAGCACAATCTCAGCTCACTGCAAGCTCCGCCTCCTGGGTTCACACCATTCTCCTGCCTCAGCCTCCTGAGTAGCTGGGACTACAGGCACCCGCCACTACGCCTGGCTAATTTTTTGTATTTTTAGCAGAGACAGGGTTTCACCGCCTTAGCCAGGATGGTCTCAATCTCCTGACCTCATGATCCATCCCCCTCGGCCTCCCAAACTGCTGGGATTACAGGCGTGAGCCACCATGCCTGGCCAACAAGAGGAATTTTTGAAACTATACAAACACATGGAAATTAAGCAATATGTTCCTGAATGACCAGTGAGTCAATGAAGAAATTAAGAAGAAAATTGAAAAATTTTCTAAATGAAGGATAATGGCAACACAACATACCAAAACCTATGGGCTACAATGAAAGCAGTACTAAGAGGGAAATGTATAGCTATAAGTGCCTATGTGATAGTTAATATTGAGTGTCAACTTGATTGTATTGAAGGATGCAAAGTATTGTTCCTAGGTGTGTCTGTAAGGCTGTTGCCAAAGGAGTTTAATATTTGAGTCAGTGGACTGGGAGAGACAGACCCACTCTCAATCTGGGTGGTCACCGTGTAATCAGCTGCCAGAGTGGCTAGAATAAAGCAGTCAGAAGAGCATGGAAAGACTTGACTTGCTGAGTCTTCAAGCCTTCATCTTTCCCCCATGCTGGAAGCTTCCTGTCCTCAAACATCAGACTCCAAGTTCTTCAGCTTTTGGACTCTTGGACTAACATCAGTGGTTTGCCAGGGTCTCTCAGGCCTTTGGCCACAGACTGAAGGCTGAACTGTTGGCTTCCTTACTTTCGAGATTTGGGGACTTGGACTGGCTTCCCTGCTCCTCAGCTTGTAGATGGCCTATTGTGTGATCATGTGAGTCAATACTCCTTAATAAACCCACCTTCATGGGGAAAGAATTCCTTATTTAATAAATGGTGTTAGGGAAACTGGCTAGCCATATGCAGAATATGCAGCAAACTGAAACTGGACCTCTTCTTTACACCTCATCCAAAAATTAACTCAAGATGGATTAAAGACTTAAATGTAAGTCCTAAAACCATAAAAAACCCTAGAAGAAAACCTAAGCAATACCATTCAGGACATAGGCATGGGCAAAGACTACATGACTAAAACACCAAAAGCATTGGCAACAAAAGCCAAAGTTGACAAATGGGATCTAATTAAACTAAAGAGCTTCTGCACAGCAAAAGAAACTATCATTGGAGTGAACAGGCAACCTACGGAATGGGAGAAAATTTTTGCAATCTCTCCATCTGACAAAGGGCTGATATCCAGAATCTACAAGAATTTAAACAAATTTACAAGAAAAAACCAAACAGCCCCACCAAAAAGTGGGTGAAGGATATGAACAGACATGTCTCAAAAGAAGACATTTATGCAGCCAACAAACATAGGGAAAAAAGCTCCTCCATTCTAACTGGCATGAGATGGTATCACATTGTGGTTTTGATTTGCATTTCTCTAATGACCAGTGATGATGAGCTTTTTTTCATATCTCTGTTGGCTGCATAAATGTCTTCTTTTAAGAAGTGTCTGTTCATATCCTTTGCCCGCTTTTGATGGGGTTGTTTTTTTCTTGTAAATTTAAGTTCTTTGTGGATTCTGGATATTAGACCTTTGTCAGTTGGATATATTATAAAAATGTTCTCACATTCTGCAGGTTGCCTGTTCACTCTAATAATAGTTTCTTTTGCTGTGCAGAAGCTCTTTAGTTTAATTAGATCCCATTTGTCTATTTTGGCCTTTGTTGCCATTGCTTTTGCTGTTTTAGTCATGAAGTCCTTGCCCATGCCTATGTCCTGAATGGTATTGCCTAGGTTTTCCTCTAGGGTTTTTATGGTGTTAGGTCTTACATTTAAGTCCTTCATCCATCTTGAGTCAATTTTTGTATAAGGTGTAAGGAAGGGATCCAGTTTCAGCTTTCTGCATAAGCCTAGCCAGTTTTCCCAGCACCATTTATTAAATAGGAATCCTTTCCCCATTTCTTGTTTTTGTCATGTTTGTCAAAGATCAGATGGTTGTAGATGTGTGATGTTATTTCTGAGGGCTCTGTTCTGTTCCATTGGTCTATATATCTTGCTTTGGTACCAGTACCATGCTGTTTTGGTTACTGTAGTTATAAACTATACTTGTAGTATAGTTTGAAGTTAGGTAACTTGATGCCTCCAGCTTTGTTCTGTTTGCTTAGGATTGTCTTGGCTATGCAGGCTCTTTTTTGGTTCCATATGAACTTTAAAGTAGTTTTTTCCAATTATTTGAAGAAAGTCAGTGATAGCTTGATGGGGATAGCATTGAATCTATAAATTACCTTGCTCAGTATGGCTGTTTTCACAATATTAATTCTTCCTATCCATGAGCATGGAATGTTCTTCCGTTTGTTTGTGTCTTCTTTTATATCATTGAACAGTAGTTTGTAGTTCTCCTTGAAGAGGTCCTTCACATCCCTTGCAAGTTGGATTCCTAGGTATTTTATTCTCTTTGTAGTGATTGTGAACATGAGTTCACTCATGATTTGGCTCTCTGTTTGTCTATTATTGGTGTATAGGAATGCTTGTGATTTTTGTACATTGATTTTGTATCCTGAGACTTTGCTGAAGTTGCTTATCAGCTTAAGGAGATTTTGGGCTGAGACGATGGGGTTATCTACATATACAGTCATGTCATCTGCAAACAGGGACAATTTGACTTCCTCTTTTCCTAATTGAATACCCTTTATTTCTTTGTCTTGCCTGACTGCCCTAGCCAGAACTTCCAACTCTATGTTGAATAGGAGTGGTGAGAGAGGGCATCCTTGTCTTGTGCCAGTTTTCAAAAGGAGTACTTCCAATGTTTGCCTATTCAGTATGATATTGGCTGTGGGTTTGTCATAAATAGCTCTTATTGTTTTGAGATATGTTCCATCAATACCTAGTTTATTGAGAGCTTTTAGCATGAAGGGCTGTTGAATTTTGTCAAAGACCTTTTCTGAATCTATTGAGATAATCCTATGGTTTTTGTCATTGGTTCTATTTATGTGATGGATTATATTTATTGATTTGCATATGTTGAACCAGACTTGCATCCCGGGGACGAAACCAACTTGATCATGGTGGATAAGCTTTTTGATGTGCTGCTGGATTCAGTTTGCCAGTATTTTATTGAGGATTTTTGCACTGATGTTCATCAGGGATATTGGCCTAAATTTCTCTTTTTTTGTTGTGTCTCTGACAGGCTTTGGCATCAGGATGATGCTGACCTCATAAAATGAGTTAGGGAGGATTCCCTATTTTTCTATTGATTGGAATAGTTTCAGAAGGAATGATACCACCTCTTCTTTGTACCTTTGGTAGAATTCGGCTGTGAATCCATCAGGTCCTGGATTTTTTTTGGTTTGTAGGCTATTAATTATTGCCTCAATTTCAATTAATTTCAATAATTAATTATTGCCTCAATTGTTATTGGTTTATTCAGAGATTCAACTTTTTCCTGGTTTAGTCTTGGGAGGGTGTATGTGTCCAGGAATTTATCCATTTATTCTAGATTTTCTAGTTTATTTGCATAGAGGTGTTTATAGTATTGTCTGATGGTAGTTTGTATTTCTGTTGGATTGGTGGTGATATCCCCTTTATCATTTTTTATTGTGTCTATTTGATTCTTCTCTCTTTTCTTCTTTTTAGTATTACTAGCGGTCTATCAATTTTGTTGATCTTTTCAAAAAACCACCTCCTGGATTCACTGATGTTTTTAAGGGTTTTTTGTGTCTCTATCTCCTTCAGTTCTGCTCTGATCTTAGTTATTTCTTACTTCTGCTAGCTTTTGAATTTATTTGCTGTTGCTTCTCTAGTTCTTTTCATTGTGATGTTAGGGTGTTAATTTTAGATCTTTCCTGCTTTCTCTTGTGGGCATTTAGTGCTATAAATTTCCCTCTACACACCGCTTTAAGTCTGTCCCAGAGATTCTGGTACGTTGTCTCTTTGTTCTCATTGGTTTCAAAGAATATGTTTATTTCTACCTTCATTTCATTATTTACCCAGTAGTCATTCAGGAGCAGGTTATTCAGTTTCCATGTAATTGTGCAGTTTTGAGTGAGTTTCTTAATCCTGAGTTCTAATTTGATTGCACTGTGGTCTGAGAGACAGTTTGTTGTGATTTCTGTTCTTGTACATTTGCTGAGGAGTGTTTTACTTCCAATTATGTGGTCAATTTTAGAATAAGTGCGATGTGGTGCTGAGAATGTATATTCTGTTGATTTGGGGTGTAGGGTTCTGTAGATGTGTATTAGGTCTGCTTGGTCCAGAGCTGAGTTCAGTTCTTGGATATCCTTGTTAACCTTCTGTCTTGTTGATCTATCTAATATTGACAGTGAGGTGTTAAATTCTCCCATTGATTGTGTGGGAGTCTAAGTCTCTTTGTAGGTCTCTAAGACTTGCTTTATGATTCTGGATGCTCCTATATTGGGTGCATATATATTTAGGATAGTGAGCTCTTCTTGTTGCATTGATCCCTTTACCATTATGTACTGGCCTTTTTTGTCTCTTTTGATCTTTGTTTGTTTAAAGTCTATTTTATCAGAGACTAGGATTGCAACCCCTGCTTTTTTTTTTTGCTTTCCATTTGCTTGGTAGATCTTCCTCCATTCCTTTATTTTGAGCCTATGTGCATCTCTGTACGTGAGATGGGTCTCCTGAATACAGCATAATGATGGGTCTTGACTCTTTATCCAATTTGCCAGTCTGTGTCTTTTAATTGGGATATTTAGCCCATTTATGTTTAAGGTTAATATTGTTATGTTTGAATTTGATCCTGTCATTATGATATTAGCTTGTTATTTTGCCTGTTAATCGATGCAGTTTCTTCATAGTGTTGATGGTCTTTACAATTTGGCATGTTTTTGCAGTGACTGGTACTGGTTGTTCCTTTCCATGTTTAGTGCTTCCTTCAGGAGCTCTCATAAGGTAGGCCTGCTGATGACAAAATCTCTCAGCATTTGCTTGTCTGTAAAAATTTTATTTCTCCGTCACTTATGAAGCTTATTTTGGCTGGATAGGAGATTCTGGGTTGAAAATTATTTTCTTTAAGAATGTTGAATATTGGCCCCCATTCTCTTCTGGCTTGTAGGATTTCTGCTGAGAGATTCGCTGTTAGTCTGATGGGCTTCCCTTTGTGGGTAACCCAACCTTTCTCTCTGGCTGCCCTTAACATTTTTTCCTTCATTTCAACCTTGGTGAATCTGACAATTATGTGTCTTGGGATTGCTCTTCTTGAGGAGTATCTTTGTGGTGTTCTCTGTATTTCCTGTATTTGAATGTTGGCCTGCCTTGCCAGGTTAGGGAAGTTCTCCTGGATAATATCCTGAAGTATGTTTTCTAACTTGGTTCCATTCTCGCTGTCACTTTCTGGTACCCCAATCAAATATATATTTGGTCTTTTCACATAGCCCCATATTTCTTGGAGGATTTGTTCATTTCTTTTCACTCTTTTTTCTCTAATCTTTCTTCTCACTTTGTTTCATTAATTTTATGTTCAATCACTGATACCCTTTCTTCCACTTGATCAAATCGGGTATTGAAGCTTGTGCATGCGTCATGAAGTTCTTGTGCTGTGGTTTCAGCTGCATTAGGTCATTTAAGGTCTTCTCTACACTGTTTATTCTAGTTAGCCATTTGTCTAATCTTTTTTTCAATGTTTTTAACTTTTTTGCGATGGGTTAAAACATGCTCCTTTAGCTTGGAAAAGTTTGTTATTACTGACCTTCTGAAGCCTACTTCTGTGAACTTGTCAAACTCATTCTCCTTCCAGTTTTGTTCCCTTGCTGGCAAGGACCTGGGATCCTTTGGAGGAGAAGAGGTGCTCTGGTTTTTGGAATTTTCAGCTTTTCTGCTCTGATTTCTTCCCATCTTTGTGGTTTTATCTACCTTTGGTCTTTGATGATGGTGACCCACAGACGGAGTGTTGGTGTGGATGTCCTTTTTGTTGGTGTTGGTGCTGTTCCTTTCTGTTTGTTAGTTTTCCTTCTAACAGTCAAGACCCTCAGCTTCAGGTCTGTTGGAGTTTGCTGAGGGTCCATTCCAGACCCTGTTTTCCTGGGTATCACCAGCAGAGGCTGAAGAACAGCAAATATTGCTGCCTGATCCTTCTTCTGGAAGCTTTGTCCCAGAGGGGCACCCACCTGTTCGTGGTGTCTGTTTGACCCTACTGTGAGGTGTCTTCCAGTCAGGCTACATGGGGTTCAGGGCCCCACTTGAGGAGGCAGTCTGTCTGTTTTCAGAGCTCGAACACTGTGCTGAGAGAACCACTGCTCTCTTCAGAGCTGTCAGACAGAGACGTTTCAGTCTGCAGAAGCTGTCTGCTGCCTTTTGTTCTGCTATGCTGTGCCCCCAGAGGTGGAATCTATAGAGGCAGTAGTCCTTGCTGAGCTGTGGTAGGCTCTGCCCAGTTCAAGATTCCCAGCCACTTTGTTTACACTGTGAGCTACTTAAGCCTCAGTAATGGCAGATGCCCCTCACCCTGTCAAGGTGCAGCATCACAGGTTGATCTCAGACTGCTGTGCTAGCAGTGAGCAAGGCTCTGTGGGCATGGGACCCACCGAGCCAGGCACAGGAGGGTATCTCCTGGTCTGCCAGTTGCTAAGACCATGGGAAAAGCACAGTATTTGGTCAAGAGTGTATGGTTTCTCCAGGTACAGTCTGTCATGGCTTCCCTTGGCTAGGAAAGGGAAATCCCCCAACCCCTTGCACTTCCTGGGTGAGGCAATGCCCCACCCTGCTTCAGCTCACTCTCTGTGGGCCGCACCCACTGTGCAACCAGTCCCAATGAGATGAACCAGGTACCTCAGTTGGAAATGCAGAAATCATTCGTCTTCTGCATCATTCTCGCTGGGAGCTGCAGACCAGAGCTATTCTATTTGGCTATCTTGGAAGCGAACTCCTACATATATTTTTAAGATATAACTTATTTGTGGCCGGGGATGGGTTGGTGGCTAACACCTGTAATCCCAACACTTTGGGAGGCCAAGGCAGGTGGATCTCAAGGTCAAGAGATTGAGACCATTGTGGCCAACATGGTGAAACCCCATCTCTACTAAAAATACAAAAATTAGCTGGGCATGGTGGTGCATACCTGTAGTCCCAGCTACTTGGGAGGCTGAGGCAGAAGAATCGCTTGAACCTGGGAGGCAGATGTTGCAATGAGCCAAGATTCAGCTCCTGCACTCCATCCTGGCAACAGAGCAAGACTCCATCTCAAAAAAAAAAAAAAAAAAAAAAAAAAAAATATATATATATATATATATATATATATATATAGAGCACTTATTTGCGTGTTTATAGGTATAGATCAATAAATACTTAAAATTTATAAGAACTTTTAAATATAAGAATTTTTTGTTACATATGTATTGAAATTGTTTTAAAGATTTTCCTTTTATGGGAAAAACACTATATTGAGATACATATTATATGTTTTATCTTAGAATCCAGTAGGTACTTCTGCAGTAATTTTCTAGTGACCTTTTAAAAAGAGATAAAAATGCACATCTGGAAAGAAACATATAGATGCTGTGATGGTTAATACTGAGTGTCAACTTGATTGGATTGAAGGATACTAAGTATTGATCCTGGGTGTGTCTGTGAGGGTGTTGCCAAAGGAGACTAACATTTGAGTCAGTGGGCTGGGGAAGGCAGATCCACCCTTAATCTGGTGGGCACAATCTAATCAGCTGCCAGGGAATATAAAGCAGGCAGAAAAACATGAAAAGGAGAGACTGGCCTAGGCTCCCAGCCTACATCTTTCTCCTGTGCTGGATGCCCCCTGCCCTTGAACATCAGACTCCAAGTTCTTCAGTTTTGGGACTCGGACTGGCTCTCCTGGTTCCTCAACTTGCAGACAGCCTACTGTGGAACCTTATGATCATGTAAGTTAATACTTAATAAATAAACTCCCGTATATATCCTATCAGTTCTTTCCCTCTACACAACCCTGACTAATACAGATTTTCATACCAGGAGTGGGGTCACGAACAGGAGAAGGCTCCGCAACAGGTCCAGGCTGCTGTGCAAGCTGCTCTGTCACTTAGGCCACATGACCCAGCAGATCCAGTGGTGCTTGAGGTGTAGTGGCAGACAGGGATGCTGTTTGGAGCCTTTGGCAGGCCCCCATAGGTGAATCACAGCAGAGGCGTCTAGGATTTTGGAGCAAGGTCCTGCCATCTTCTGCAGATAACTACTCTCCTTTTGAGAGACAGCTTTTGGCCTATTACTGGGCTTTAGGGGAAACTGAACGTTTGACTATGGATCATTAAGTAACCATGTGACCTGAACTGCCTGTCATGAACTGGGTGCTTTCTGACCCATCTAGCCATAAAGTGGGTCATGCACAGCAGCATTCCATCATCAAATGGAAGTGGTATATACGTGAGTGGGCTCGAGCAAATCCTGAAGGCATAAGTAAGTCACATGAGGAAGTGGCTCAAATGTCCATGGTCTCCACTCCTGTCACCCTATCTTCTCTCCCCAGCCTGCACTGATGACCTCATGGGGAGTTTCCTATGATGGTCAGAGGAAGTGAAGACTAGGGCCTGGTTCACAGATGGCTCTGCACGATATGCAGGCGCCACCCGAAAGTGGACAGTTACAGCACTACAGCCCCTTTCTAGGAATCCCTGAAAGACAACGGTGAAGGGAAATCTTCCCAGTTGGCAGAACTTTGAGCAGTGCACCTGGTTGTGCACTTTGCATGGAAGGAGAAATGGCCAGATGTGCAATTATATACTGATTTGTGGGCTGTATTCAATGGTTTGACTGTGTGGTTAGGGACTTGGAAGAAGCATGATTAGAAAATTGGTGACAGAAATGTAGGGAATAGGTATGTGGATGGACCTCTTGGAGTGGTCAAAACTGTGAAGATAGCCCATGTGAGTGCTCTGTGATTGCTCACCAATAGTGACCTCAGCAGAGGAGGATTTTAATAATCAAGTGGATAGGATGACCGTTCTGTGGATACCACTCACCCCCTTTCCCCAGTTACCCCTGTCATCGCCCACTGGCCCAAGAACAAAGTGGCCATGGTGGCAGGTTACCCATGGGCTCAGTAACATGGACTTCCATTCACCAAGGCTGACCTGGCTACGGCCACTGCTGAGTGTCCAGTTTGCCAGCAGCAGAGGTCAACACTGAGCTCTTAATATGGCACCATTCCTCAGGGATATCAGCCAGCTACCTGGTGGCATGTTGATTATATTGTACCTCTTCCATCATGGAAAGGGTAGAGGTTTGTCCTCACTGGAATAGATACTTACTCTGGATATGGGTTTGCCTATCCCGCACACAGTGCTTCTGCCAAGACTACCATCCATGGACTCACGAATGCCTTGTCCACCGTCATGGTATTCCACACTGCATTGCCTCTGACCAAGGCACTCACTTTATGGCTAAAGAAGTGCAGCAGTGGGCTCATGCTCATGGAATTCACTTATCTTACAGTGTTCCCCATAATCCTGAAGCAGTTGGGTTGATAGAATGGTGGTATGGCCTTTTGAAGTCACAATTAAAATGTCCACTAGGTGACAATTCTTTGCAGGGCAGGGGCAAAGTTCTCCAGAAGGCCGTGTATGCTCTGAATCAGTGTTCAATATATGGTACTCTTTTTCCCATAGCCAAGATTCATGGGTCCAGGAATTAAGGGGTGGAAGTGGAAGTGGCACCACTCACCATCACCCATAGTGATCCACTAGCAAAATTTTTACTTCCTATTCTTGTGACATTACGTTCTGCTGGCCTAGAGGTCTTAGTTCCAGAGGGAGGAATGCTGCCAGCAGGAGACACAACAATGATTCCATTAAACTGGAAGTTAAGATGGCTACCTGGACACTTTGGGCTCCTCCTACCTTTAAGTCAACAGGCTAAGAAGGGAGCTACAGTGTTAGCTGGGGTGATTGACCTGGACTATCAAGATGAAATCAGTCTACTACTACACAACAGAAGTAAGGAAGAATATGCATGGAATACAGGAGATCCATTAGGGCATCTCTTAGTATTACCATGCTCTGTGATTAAGGTCAATAGGAAACTACAACAGCCCAATCCAGGAAGGACTACAATTGGCCAAAACCCCTCAGGAATGGAGGCTTGGGTCACTCCACCAGGAAAAAAAAACAACCTGCTGAAGTGCTTGCTGAAGGCAAAGGGAATACAGAATGGGTAGTAGAAGAAGGTAGTCTTCAATACTAGCTACAACCACATGACCAGTTGACGAAATGGGGACTGTAACTGTCATGAGTATTTCCTCCTTCTTTCCTTAAAAACATGTTTGTGCATGTATATACACTTGTACTAAGAAAATATCTTTATTTTATTTCCTTTTTTATCATGTGACATAAGATTTATTGACTTCATATCAGCATTTGTGTATTGTTAACTTTGTGTAATAGTATTTGGGTTGGGGATTGTTGCATTTCTGGTACTACAAAGGATAGTTGTATTATGTTAGATGTAATTATGACCTGACCTTATTATTGTCATTATTTGAAGATTATGTATGATCTCAGGAGATGTGTGTGGGTTCAAGTGGACAAACGGTGGACTTGTGATGGTTAATACTGAGTGTCAACTTGATTGGATTGAAGGATACTAAGTATTGATCCTGGCTGTCTGTGAGGGTGTTGCCAAAAGAGATTAACATTTGAGTCAGTGGACTGGGGAAGGCAGATCCACCCTTAATCTGGTGGGCACAATCTAATCAGCTGCCAGTGAACATAAAGCAGGCAGAAAAACATGAAAAGGAGAGACTGGCCTAGGCTCCCAGCCTACGTCTTTCTCCCATGCTGGATGCCTCCTGCCTTCGAACATTGGACTCCAGGTTCTTCAATTTTGGGACTCAGACTAGCTCTCCTTGTTCCTCAGCTTGCAGACAGCCTATTGTAGGACCGTGATCATGTAAGGTAATACTTAATAAACTCCCCTTTATATATACAAACATATATAAAAATATATGCATAAAGGAGAGTTATATATATATATGGGAGTTTTTTATATATGTAAAAAAATATAAATATTTATAATATAAATATAAATAATATATATTTATATAATATAATAAAACATAATTTGTATATATTTTATAATAAAATAAATATGATATAAATAAATATAAATTTATAGTATATATAAATATAATTATATCTAAACATATACATTATATACAAATATATAATATAAATAAATATACATGTATATATCCTATTAGTTCTGTCCGTCTAGAGAACGCTAATACAGACACCATTGAATATTGGTCCAACATATATTTGCTGTTAATTATATAGTCCCAATCTCAGCCAGTGCTGTTAGAATTGGAGGCTATTCCACTTGTAATTTTTATACCCTTTCCTCAGTTACACTTTCCTTCCAACTATAGAGACTAGGGCTGTGACATTTAAGTAAAAGGGGCTATTTTGAAAAAATATGGTGTTTAGCGATCTGGGGTAATGTCCGATTTTTTTAAAAAACCTTATTAAAAATGTTAAACAAATCAATGTTCCAATGTTAAAAAGAAAAGTTTAAAAATTTCCCCCACACTCCTACAATCCCAATCCAGGAATCAATTGATGTTAACACTTCAATATATGATTTATCTTCTCTTACGCTAGTCTCTGTGTGTGTGTGTGTGTGTGTGTGTGTGTGTGTGTGTGTGTGTAAAATGGGACCAGGGTTTTGTTGTTGTTGTTGCTGTTGTTGTTTTTTGTTTTTTATTTTTTTGAGACGGAGTCTCACTCTGTCGCCCAGGCTGGAGTGCAGTGGCGCGATCTTGGCTCACCGCAAGCTCCGCCTCCCGGGTTCAACAATTCTCCTGCCTCAGCCTCCCAAGTAGCTGGGACTACAGCGCCCCTCACCACGCCCGGCCAATTTTTTTGTATTTTTAGTAGAGACAGGGTTTCACTGTGTTAGCCAGGATGGTCTCGATCTCCTGACCTCGTGATCCACCTACCTCCGCCTCCCAAAGTGCTGGGATTACAGGTGTGAGCCACACCGCGCCTGGCTGGGGCCATGTGTTTTTATAACAATATCTACATGAGTCACTTAGGATGCATTCAGTTACAGGGAATAGAAAACTCAATTTAATTGGCTTCAACAAGCAAAGATATTGGTTCATATAGCTAGAAACTTCAAAAGTTAAGACAAGTTTTGGTGTTAGCTTAATTTGGCAGCTCAGAAATTTCTTTAAGGACTGAATTTCTTTTTATATATCTTTTCTGGGATATCTGCTTCATCCCAAAGCTGGTTCCTCAAGTGATGGGAACATGGCTACCAACAGCCTCCAGAAACACCTCTTCTAACCCGAGGAGTGAGTGTCTCCTCCCCAGCCACTGGGCAGAGTCCTAGGCTTCCCTCTGATTGGACCATGTTGATCATGTGCCTTTCCTGGGGCTGGGGACTGTCCTATGTTGATTGGCTTAGATCTGGCTTATGCGCTGGTTCCTGAAATAAACACTGTGTCAAGAGCAAGATATACTTGCAGTTTAATGTAGCCAAATCTGGACCTATGCTGGAGCTGAGGATGGAGCAGATACCAGCAAAACTGCCTGGATGTTCCCCAATGCTGTGGGGGTGGAACGATGCTGAGAAGCTCACCCTAATATCCAATTCACCATAGAAAAAAGACAGGATATACACCAAAGTGCCCACGGCAGTTATTTTCAAGTGGTGGTATTATGGGGAATTTTTATTTTCTTTTTTATGTTTATCTGTATTTTACATTTTTGACAACAAGCATATATTACTTGAATAACTTCAAAGATAAATGAAAGCTATACATATGAGGAAAAGCTGGTATATAACACCGGCAAGTAATTAGCAGCTTGAAGGATTTAAAGCAGACGTGTTGGCAAACAGGGAATATGACTTTTCAGAATGGTACCAACGGTGCCTTGCAGAAACTTCCAACTGCCTTTCTCTTGCCTCTGTTATGCAGTTCGGTCATTTCTACAGACTATCTGAGATCTCTGAAGGCTAGTCTGGCTTAAAACTACCAGTTTCAGCGGCTTGCATTTTTCTCTTCTATTTGGGTGGGGAAGATTTTTCATTTTCTCTTAGAGACACTTTCCCTTGTGGGGCATGATAGTGTGTGCCTCTTTGCAGAGACCCCTGTATATAGAAGTAGAGGCGCTGGCCTCAGGCTCCTCCACTGCCTCTTGGACAGAAGACGCTGAGCATTTTTTCAGGAAGTGGTCACCCCAGTGGTCCCCGGCTTTCTCAGACTTCCTGCAGCTCTCTACACGGTGAATCACACTGAGACACTGGCAGCAGGCACCACGGAAGGGACCCTCAAATCTGAAGGCTCAAGGTCCTGGGAAAAGACGAAGTGGAGCATGCCCCTTGTTTCCTACTATTAGAGGCTGAGTGTTGGAAGTTCTTCCTAGGATTCACAAAGAAACTCCTGCTCTTCTTCCACTTACTTTTTCCTGGAAAACACAACCTATTTCAGTGGCAGAAAAGATCGCCACTGTTAAAGTGAGGTAAGGATATCTCATGTCAGGGTAGGCATCTGCATTCTCACTTTGATTTCTGCTTGAAGCTGATTCTCAGCACTGCACTTTCAGAAATTTGATTTTATCTGGCCTATGCCCTTCTGGAGTTATTATATTGTGATGGTAAGCAATAAACTGGCATTTTAGTGTCATGATGAGAGCTATACTTACCGAAAGGATGGAAATGCTCTAGGTTGAGCCATCATGCTCTTTTTCTCTTCTCAGGAGGAAAACACAGTGTGGGGGAGGAAATGAGGCCAGAAGACGGACATTGGATGCTCTTAAGGAAGCATTTTGTTTCTCCTAGTTATGTCTCCACCCTACCAGAATGTAAATTTCACAAGAGTAAGGACCTTGACTCTCTCATTCAGTGTTGTATCCACAGCATCTAGAACAGGCAGAGATACTCAGTGCGTACGTAATGAATGAATGAATCCAGGCTGCCTAGCTGGATGGATGAATCCTTATTTTTCAAGAGTCAGTGTCCTCTGGGAAGTCTTCTCTAACCTTTTTTACGGAAATCAGATGCCCTTCTTTGAGTGTCTACAAGTGCTGGGATTCTGCAGCATTTTTTTCATTTAATTATAGGCATTTTGGCATTTTGCACAGAGCCTGGTCCATAGTAGATGCGTGTTAAATAAAATAATAATACTGTGGAAGCCTCATAAATGTCTCTCAGCGTGTGAAAATACTTTAAAGTAGATCAGGATCTTACATTAACCAGAGCTCCTTTGCTTCTTCAGTGTTGATGAGGCATGAGCAAGTTCTTGCTCCTTGATTTTCACCGCTTCTAAGGGAAAAACCACCCTTCTATTTCCAGCTGTTATTACAATACCATCTATATTTGTTGAACCCACAACATGTGCTGAATGATTTTAGCGAATGACGTTTCTGGGATCAAATTGGTCGTCTCCTGTTGTTACATAAAGAGGCACTTTCATCTCGTCAGCAAACCGTCTGCAAGTCTTAGGGTAGAGCATCTTATTTCCAGAGGGACCTTCTTGAAACAGCACATTCCTCTGGGGTTATGTGGCTTCTTACAGCTTGGATCACACAAACGGAAGCACCCAATCTGGTCCCCACTCAGTTTTGGCCCCTCTCTTCTATTGTCTATGGTCCTCTGTCCACAGAACACACCGCCTGTGACAAGTGTGCGTGCCTGACCAGACCACACTTCCTTGGGGTCCAGGCGGGGATTTGCATGGCACCACTCTGAACACCCTGAAAGAGCAAATAGCTTCACGTGACCCACAGGCTTGGATCATCCAGAAATAATATTCAGTGCTTTAAGACCAGTGATCCAAAGATCAAGACATAGACCAAGTGGCAAACAGATTTAAGATGAGGGCAGCCTAAAGTCTGAAAACAAGCTAGATACTCCTGTTACATAAAATTGGCAATAACCAGAGAATGTTCATGTGGGCCTGATTCTTTGGCAGAGTTTGCCACAGCCAAGGATTTAATATTCTCTATTAATTTATGTGGGCCTGAGCCCATGGATGTGGATGACTTAAGTGGCCAAGGAAGTGGCGAAAAAGAAAATAGGAACTTCATAGTTCTATCGGAAAAGTCTTTTGAGTACTAAAGCAACTCTCACCAGACCAGAGTGACACAGTGTTGGATTTATTGAGTGCATATTATGAGCTCTAGGCATCCCAGTCATTGTTCCCTTATCTAAAGGCCACCCTCCTATCTCAGGGCGGGGAAGGTGCATCTTATACCCATGTTGTCACTTGGATCTGTCCAGCTGTGTTGTTCACTGAGAATCCCTGTAATGACTGGTTAATCGTGCTGTGATCGGGCCCTTCTTAACCTGCATCCTGATGGCTTTAAAACCCCAAATGACAAGTCACTGAGCCAAACCCCAAAGTTGGCTAGAATCTAAATTTAGTTAACTGTACCCTTCAAACACTTATGTTTCCTTAATTAGGTTCTTTGTTGGCTGATTCCCTTCTGCAGGCATCATTTATAAGTTTGCTTTTGTCAGATTTGCTGTCATTTCCTATCCCCAGTGCCAGCCTCTTTGCACAGTTGTGGGTTTCTGGAGAGCCTCTTTACGTGCTTCTGTCTTCCTCAAACAGCCTTATTAACCTTGTGGTGCCCTTGCTTTTTCCAGGAGGCTTTTCTTGCTAGCCTGTGTCTGTACTGACTAGGATTCATCCCAATATTCCTGCTCTGGCTTTTCATGCAAGAGAAGGAAGACTACTTTCCCCAAATCTTCTTGGTAAAAGGAGAAAGGAACTTGCTTTTGTAGTTTTCATACATTTCCTCCAATTCAAAAAAAATAGGAAATTGATATGTTTTTGCCACCTCTCTCATAAGCCATACCAGTGTTCACTCCTGATCCATCGCCAAATCAATGTCATAAATTTTTTGAGGACAGAGGCCCTATCCCATTCATCTCGGCAGCTCCAGCGCTTAGTGTAGTGCCTGACACGTGGCAGTTGCAAAATACGTGTTTATTGAGTGGGTGAATGGATGAATGAGTGAGTGAATGCATAAATGGAGAAATTGAGATGGGGCCATATTTTGAAAAATTGTAATTGATTATAAGTTATTTGCTCATTCAAAAGTGGTTTAATGATAATATAGCTGGGGTTTTCAAAGTTAGTAATTTTCTTTGTTACTAATACTCAGAATTTAAGTTCTTTTGAAAAATACAAAATATAGTTACAAATAATATTTTCAAAAATAGCCCTAATAACAGTAATATAATTTCTACTCGAGAATAAGTTTATTAAATAAAAAGAGAAATATAATGATCATTTTTAAAAAATCACAAGGACAAGTTCTGAATTAGCTATTTTCCCTCTATATATGATTCAAATTTGTATGCTGATTCTAAAATGCAAATATAAATGCTAATGAGAGTAACCAAGAACATTAATAACTTGGCTTAAGTGGACTTTGCTATGGAAAAATGCAAGTCCATT
The DNA here is from genome assembly GCF_024542745.1 of Macaca thibetana thibetana. Classification (NCBI taxonomy): domain Eukaryota; kingdom Metazoa; phylum Chordata; class Mammalia; order Primates; family Cercopithecidae; genus Macaca; species Macaca thibetana. Next base: position 12,502,399 of record NC_065589.1, on the reverse strand, counting down.
CAAATAGTAATAGAATTCCCTGTGATAGGTCGGCTTATAACTCTGCCAAAAAAAACTTTGTAAATATATCAGCTTCCAATAAGTGAGGTAAATCAATTAAACGGCAATTAAGTAAAAGTTCAAGTTAATAATCAATTGTATGCTAAGTAAAAGTTCTCAGAGCAGGCAAAAGGTTAAGTTATTCCATGGATTTTCAGTTTCAGATATTTAAAATCATATAGCTTTCAGATTTGGGGAGGCAACTTGGCATGGTGTGAACAAACACAATATGCATTATGCAAAGACATCTAATAAAGATAGAAGTATTTAATGAAGCAATACATATTACAAGCAGATATCAAAATTGAGGGATTTCTTTTTCATCAGTGAAACAAATCACAGCATGTATAAAAGGTTAGTAAGAATAGCTATACTTAAATTGTGCTTTGATTTAGAGAAATAGAATTAAACCTAGAAGAAAGTTCACACTAGTTTCCAATGCTAAGTCAAAGAGAGAAAATGAAAGAGCTTTGTGGAATCTGCCAAGACTCTTTGCGGATTTCAACTTTGCCAAGATTGTTTTTTATGGCTGAGGAGAGGCGTGGCCTGATGAGACAGAAAGGGTGTGTCTTGTTGCATTAGGATGAGGCTGCTATCTCAACTATGCTATGAGGGAAAGCCGTTTGACTATGGAGGAGAGCCTACCAGCACAACACAAAACTCACCATCTTGGCTGCTCTGTGTTGTGTTACAAGCTCTAATAATCTAAAGGTCCTACATAGGCAAATTAACTTGTAACTGGCTTAATAATTGCAGTAAGGCAATTATTAAAATAGCTTCAGCATATTTTAGAAGTAAATGTTACAAGATGAACTCAATAGAGACAAACCAATTGACCAAAGACAAAATCCTTTCAGATGTTGGGAAATATTACTGGCGACAAATCATATGCTCAGCCACATACGGCTTGCTCTTTGCTCTTTGTAGTTTATTGACATCAATTGACCTTTGACATCTGGAGAGACAAGGAGAAAAGGAGGAAGACCATATGTTTACTGTCTGCCAGGAAACTGTCAATAGGTTTTGGATTGTATAAACTCCATGACATCAGAGACTTGGTGTGCATTGGTCAACCCCAGCACTTAAATTCACGCTGGGGACACATAGGTAGTTGGAATTCACCACTTGATTGAATAAATGTTCATCTGTTGAGCTTGCTACTTTTGTTTCTTGGTTAGTTCTGTGCCTGCAGAGAACTCCATCCAAGTAGAACTGACTGACTTGTACTTTAGCCAGTATATTATGATTTCTTATAAGTTCATTGTTTAAATTTCTATTAGAATTCATGAAATATGTTGTTACATATGACACCATTATAGTTCATATTGAACAATCTTTTTCTGAAATCTTGGAATGACCCCTCTGCCTTATTTCTCTTATGTCTGCCTCTCTCTCTCTCTCTATATATATGTATATATACACACACACACTTTATATATATATACTTTATATATATATATATACACACTATATATATACTTTATATATATTTTGGGAGACAATTTAGTCTATATATAGAGAGAATATATCTATATATATACAGTTTATATGTAGTAAATGTTTGAGCATATATATTATATATAATAGCATATGTATACTACATATAGTAAATGCTTGATCACATATATTATAGGTATATATAAAGGATAGTAAAATATGTCATTAAATTGTATCCTCTTTGTTCATATGGGTGTCATTATTACTGTCATAAGTTGGAATCACACATACTCATCATTATCAAAATTGTAAAATGAGAAGAGCTTCTCCGCCATTATTAGAAGCTACTTCTTTCCAATACTCCTCTCTTGAATATTTATTTATATTCAAGGTTTGGGAATTTGTTTCACCCTGCCCTGTCCACGAGTGGTGTTCAGTAAAGATGCATGTGCATATTGTTTTTGAAAATATGTTTTTAAACATGAAGTACTTTAGAAAAGGACGATGTTCTATTAAAGCAAGGTAGTGAGTCTCTAGATTAACGAATCTTATGAGCACTTAAAGAATATCTGTAGACCAAACTTTTGGTCAGAAAAAGAAATGGGAAACAAAGCTGGAGAATTTGCTTTATATGAAAAGAGGCAGGTTAAGACTATAAAAGCCAACTGCCTGGGAAAAGACTCATTAGAAAAACATGCCATTCTCTGTCTTCAGAAGTCACAGGATATGCCGAAAGAGGCTTTGTGATTTCACCCAGTTCTCCGTGTCACACCTCTGAAGTGTCTCCAGAGGATTAACAATCACAGTGAATATTTAGTAAATGCTTGATCTTGATGTTGAGTTCCTGGTGCTCAGTAAACACTGGTTCCCTCCCTTCCTTCCTGCCTGCTTTGAGGAGGAGAACCCCAGAGCCTCATGGACTGAAGTGATGTTTAAAATACCAAATAAGTAAGTCTACAATTAGATCAGAGGAAAAGACGAGTTTGAAGAGAAGGGAGCATGTTTACTGTGGGCGAGGAGGAGGTCTGATCATTAGGGTAGATTGTAACAGCCATTTTGGAATGGCCTTTGGCCAGCAGCTGCTGAGCATTTGAACTCATTTCCGCAGTTCTTTCTCAGCTGATGTGTTCTTCCCATCAGTGGTGAGTCAGATTCTGGCCCCGACCTTAGTGGCAGACACTGGCCGACTGACGTAAGCACCGCCCCTGCCCCAAAGGCCCTCCTCCCTCTCAGAGATCAGAGCTCTTTCCTCCTTCAGAAATTCCATAGGTAGGGCTGGGGGAGTCTAGCTGGACCCATGGGAAGCCATTCTCAACCTCCTGGCAAGATGATAGTAACTGGTAGATGCTTTTCCCTATATTAGTGTGCTCAGGCTACCATAACAAAATACAACAGATTGGATGGGCTAAACAACAGAAGTTTATTTTCTTACAGTTCTAGAGGCCAGAAGTCCAAGATCAAGGCTCTGGCAGGGTTAGTTTCCCCTGAGGCTCCTCTTCTTGGCTTGCAGACGGCTGTTCTCTTGCTCCCTCTCTGCATGGTGCTCTCTCTCAGTGTGTGCATTCCTGGTGTATTTCTCTGTCCTAATATCCTCTTGTTCTTCTTGTACAGACACAAGGACACCAGTCACATTGGATTAGGGCCACCCTAATAGCCTCATTTCATCTTAAAGGCCCTATCTCTAAATAGAGTCACGTTCTGAGGTACTAGAGGTTAGGACTTCCACATGTGAATTTTGGGAGACATAATTTAGTCTATAACAACCACTTAGTTGCTCAGTCTTTTTTCTGTGTTTAAAGGCTGCAATTCACATACACCAATATGACACTTGGAAAAAAGCTAAACAAACAACAATAGCAAAAGCAATGGTCTTAGAAATCAGAAAAACTGGGTTTGAGGTCAGGCTTTGCCATTAACCAATATCTCCCTTCACCTCCGTGTTCCTGGTCACCTCCTCTCATGAAGCAGGGATGAGACCACCACTCATTTTGCCAGCCTCTGCAGCCTGTTGGGAGAACCGAGTGAGAAGATATGTGGGGAACCCTTCACAGCTGTTCAATGTTGACCATTACTTATGTGGGGGCTCCTGGTTCAGTGGCTTAGAGATGGGCTCTGGAGTTGAACTGCCTGATCCAAATTCCAGAGTCACTGTCATGAGCTGGTTAACCTTGGCTAGGTGATTTCCTTCCTCGGTCCCTCAGTTTTCTTTTGTGAAAAATGGGAATGATAGCTCATATGGTTTGGCTGTGTCCCCACCCAAATCTCACCTTGAATTGTAATCATCTCCATCTGTCAAGGGTGGCCAAGTGTAGATAATTGAACCATGGGGGTGGTTCCCCCATACTGTTCTCATGGTAGTGAATAAGTCTCATGAGATCTGATGGTTTTATAATTGGGATTTCCCTGGCACAAGCTATCTTGCCTGCCACTATGTAAGACCTGCCTTTCTCCTCCTTTGCCTTCTGCCATGATTGTGAGGCCTCCCCAGCCATGTTGAACTGTGAGTCTGTTAAATCTCTTTTTCTTTATACATTACCCAGTCTTGCATATACCTTTATTAGCAATGTGAGAACTGACTAATACAGTAGCGCTGACTTTATAGGCTTGTTGTGCAGATTCAAGAAGTCAGCACTCACTAAAGCTGTGTCACAGGAAACGACCCAGCACGTATTTTCTATGATGATGTTTTGTATGGGTCATCAGCCTCTTGTGCTCCCTTCCAGTCTAGCTCCATCTCTCACATCCAGGGCCCCCTTGGTTTTCTTCTGAAGGGGGGTGTCTTTAGCAATGGTGGTGGCCTTATGATCCCTCAGAGATGAGAGAAGTGGGAAATTTCCCCAGCCTGGTGCCCCAGGGCCTGTGATGAGGCCAAGTGTATTAGTCCATTTTCATACTGCTGATCAAGACATACCTGAGACTGGGAAGAAAAAGAGGTTCAACATGTGGCTGGAGAGGCCTCACGATCATGGCAGAAGGCAAAAAGGAGCAAGTCACGTCTTGCATGGATGGCAGCAGGCAGACAGCTTGTGCAGAGAAACTCCCATTTTTAAAGCCATCAGATCTCATGAGGCTCATTCACTACCACGAGAATAGTGCAGGAAAAACCCACCTCCCATAATTCAGTCACCTCCCACCGGGTTCCTCCCATGACATGTGGGAGTTGTGGTAGTTACAATTCAAGATGAGATTTGTGTGGGGACACAGTCAAACTATATCATTCTGCCCCCTGACCCCTGCTAAATCTCACGTCCTCACATTTCAAAACCAATTATGCTTTTCCAACAGTCCCCAAATTCCTAACTCATTTCAGCATTAACTCAAAAGTCCACAGTCCAACATCTTATCTGAGACAAGGCAAGTCTCTTCTGCTTATGAGCCTGTAAAATCAAAAGGAAGTTACTTACTTCCTAGATACAATGGAGGTACAGCATTGGGTAAATACAGCTGTTTCAAATGGAAGAAATTGGCCAAAACAAAGGGACTACAATCCCTATTCAAGTCCAAAATCCAGCAAGACAATTAAAGCTCCAAAATGATCTCCTTTGACTCCACGTCTCACATCTGGGTCACACTGATGCAAGAGGTGGGTTTCCATGGTCTTGGGCAGCTCCGCCCCTGTGGCTCTGCAGGGTACATCCTCTCTCCTGGGTGCTTTCACAGGCTAGTGTTATCTGCCGCTTTTCCAGGCACACGATGCAAGCTATTGGTGGATCTACCAATCTGTGATCTGGAGGACGGTGGCCCTCTTCTCACAGCTCCATTAGGCAGTGCCCCAGCAGGGCTCCCCCACCCATATTTCCCTTTTGCACTGCCCTAGCAGAGGTTCTCCATGACACTAAGGTAGCAATTGCCCTCCATGGAAGGAAGCTGTCTCACTCTGCCCAAACTCCCTGACATGTCTCTGCTGCTGACCTGGAGGGGCATAGGACAGAGAGGAAGTCCCTTTCAGAGACGTCATGACAGTGGCTCTAGAATTTGGACTAGACAGTTCAGCTCCAGAGCCCACTCTCTAAGGCACCGGGCCAGGAGTCCCCACATAAGTGATGGTCAACATCCAGTGGCTATGAAGGGCTCCGCACACAGATTCATCAGCCTCCTGGAAAAATGACTCAAGGTGCACGTCCTGTTGCAGAGCCACCAGAGCCATCTTTTCATACTGATGCAGAAATAAAGACCAACCAGATGAGAACAAGCAAAGGCTATGTATTCAGAGCTTGCGTTTTGGCAGAGACTTAAAGGCAGGCAGAATAAAGAAGCTTCATAGTGGAAAAAAGGGAAGGCTTCAGGTGTGCCTTGATTGGAAGCTGTTAATGTGGGGAAGCTGTGGGCAGTTAAGTAGAAACAGGACATCCTATATGATTGGCTAGGGGAGCATAATTAGCTTTCTCTGGAGGGTCCTAAGTTGGAAGTTTGGATTTAGGAAAGCTGTCAGTTATTAATCAAGTCCTGGCCCTTGGGGGTGGATTACTACAGGGGCTATTACTTGCTTCCTGGATTGTCACTGGAGATAGTAGTCTGACTCCTACAAGTCTGACTTACATCAGGCTGGCTTCCTAGGTGGTTACTGGAGATAAGGGTTGGTTTCCTGGGCTGGGTGCTGCAGGTTGTGAGTCAAAGTTCTATTTTCATATGTGGTCTGGTCATATGTGTTTGTATATTCAGACTCTCTCAGAGGGTGGCATGTTGCCCACAGGGCTCTTACAAGGAGACCTCGCAGGCCTCATTGTTCTTGTGTAAATCTGGGCCAGTCCTTAGCACACATCTGCTTCCAACAGGACTTTTGCAGAGAACGGCAGTGGCTGCCTCTTATTTTGTCAGGGCACTTGTGGATATCACGTAAGTTTTTGCTGAAGTCTCTTGGCTCCAGGGTCTTATTTCAAAGCTGAAACCAAAGTAACATTTTGGGCCAGAAGGAAGCAGGTGTTTCCCATTTTAGAATTTCAGAAGAAGAAGGCTCCAAGAATGTGGCTAAGTGGAGTAAACATGGATAGATGGGAGCTAATTATATAAGTTTGGTTGCCACAAGCGCTTAATCTATGCAAATATGCTTCTGAGAAGAAATGTTAATTTGGAGACTGGGAGAGTCTTTCTGCATGTATGATACTGAATAAATTACTAATCTTCCTGAGGTCGTATACATAAATTAAAGGCAATAAAACCTGACCTCAATGATTTTGCAGGTAACCAACCCTCCTGGAGATACCACATGTACAAAAAGTATTCTGAGCCACTTTCTATGGTAGTATGGTCTGCACTGTGCAAATTTCTCCTTTGCTGGGCTGCCTTCTCTGCAGCCAGAGCTCATATCAAATGCCACTATGCACAGGTGGGCATCTCATGCTGGCTCTTAATCCGTGGCATGTGCTGCTCCTAATTTTAATTGTTCAAGTCTCTTTACTGCCTACAACATGGATTGTAACCCTTGGAATAGTGTCAAGGTCCTCCAGATCTGGTCCTGGCCTTAGTCTGTCCCTAGCGCTCTAAACAAGTCCTTACTGTCACAAAACCCAGATATGTACTCATTGTCCCCTGAACATACCAAGTATGGTTTCACTTTGGCTCTCACGGTTTACCTTTGCCTGGAATCTGCACGGCTCCTTTCCTCTCCCCAACTCACCACTGACCCTGCTTTGCTCTGGGTTTTATCCACAAAAGGCCTGATTCAAGCCTCACCTCCTCCAGGATGTCTTCTCTGACTGTATCAGACCACGGTGATCTGATTCCTTTTATTTCTGAACTACTCTCCCATAGCACACCTGGCTTTCTTATTCTTTTGGTAAGTGGGTAAAACTATACATTATGTTTTGGTTATCTAACTATATCATATTCTGCATCTTCCACTGGACAATAAGCTTCTGTATGTCAGCAACTTTTTTTTTTTTTCAGACAGGGTCTCACTCTGTTGCCCAGGCTGGGGTGCAGTGGCACAATCATGGCTCACTGCAGCCTCAACTTCCCTAGGCTCAGGTGATCCTCCTGCCTCCGCCTTCTCAGTAGCTGGGACTACAGGTGTGCACCACTATAGCTGGCAAATTTTTCTATTTTTTGTAGAGACAGTGTTTTGCAACGTTTCTCAGGCTGGTCTCAAACTCCTGGGCTCAAAGGATCTGCCTGCTTTGGCCTCCCAAAGTGCTGGGATTACAGGTGTAAGCCTCTGCACCAGGGCTCAGTGACTGTTTTACTGCCTTATAACCTCACTGCTTAGGATTATGCATTGTATGTTTCAGTGCTCAATAAAGGTTGGTGGAGTACAGTGATGAAACAATGTGTCATGTTGATTAATGTGTTAAGCATATTAGAAAACTACAGGAACTAGTCCCTGCTGGTCCCAACAATGAATAGTTCCCTGAAACCATTTTAGATCCAGAGGGAGGAGGTTTGGGGGCTTAGCTTTTATTATAGTTGCATCTGCAGTAATTCAAGGGGAAAAAAGAAAAACTTTAAAAATTTTATCGTAACAAACACATTGTAGCCACTGCATGCCCTATGGAGGGTTTCAGGTCTTGGAACACAGCTAGGCAAAGCCCAACCCATGGCCCTCAGAGGGTTCTGACAAATGGAATGGAGCAGGTGTGGGGAGCGGGTGGCGAGCCCCCCCATGCAGGTGCAGGGAGTCTTTTTGAGCAGAAATGAAAAATCCAGCAGGGATGCGTCAGAAGATGACTAGGATTCTGGGCAGAATGGGGGTGAGGAGCAAGACCAAATAATGGCGACTGTCACCCATCAGCTGGGCCAACACTGGCAACAGTGAGCCCAGGATTGTGTGTTGTTAAGAGGCGCAAGCAGACAGGGAGACTGGCACTATTGTGGACTCTGCCGGCAGCCACCTCCCTGTGTCTGGGGGTTGGAGGCTGGGTTTCAGGTCTGGGGACGGGACATTGCACGACAAGGCAGGCTCTGTCCTAGAAAGCCAGGTCAGCAAGAAAAGGCTCAGGTGTGGAGAAATATCATGCGGGTGTTTTGAGGTTGGGGCAGGGGTGATCTTGTTCTCAGGGATAAAGTAAAAGCGCAGATGCTCTGGGCCCAAGTTCAGAGTTGGCTTTGAGGATGTGAGTGAGGATGACTGTAGAAATAGAAAGGATGTGGAGCCCGGTGATGCTGCACAGCTCCAGGGACAACAGAAGCAAAGCAACTTCAATATCCAAAGTCACAGTCCTTGTTAGCAGCAGATCTAGGCTTCGAGCTGCAGTCATGTGATCCTTCTAGTCCGGGGGCAGAGCATTTGTTGTAGCTTACCAGGGTTTTCATACAGTCTTCATTAGGGCGCTATTTCTATGGTGGTGCCAAGACAGTTTCAGGGTGTGCTCTGAGAGTGAGCGATTAAGGAAAAAGGATTTAATGAGAGCAGATATGCATTTTCCTGCTTAATATTGAGAGGCTTTTGTGTTAGATCTTGATCAAAAAGTCTGACCTTGAAAGACGTCTGCAGTTCAAAGATGATGACTTTGATAATGACAATGACTATTACGATTTCAGTTCCTCTCTGAAGAGCTGGAGAGAAGAGAAAATAAATGCCTGGAGTTCAAAAACAAGACAATGGCACCAAAAATCCATCAAAAAAAGAAAGTTCTCCTCAAAAAGGGGATAACACAATACCCACGGGGGGAAATTATGCTTTCAGTGAGGGATTTCATAAAGAGTTATGACATTTCAGATTCTCGGGAAGTTAAAATAGTTGTATCTCCATTGTGATATGCCCTTTAGAAAATCAATATAATTTATTGTGCTTCTTCAGGGCCCACTTTTTATACTTTGAAGTCTACAGGACAGAGTGAAGGAATAGAAACCCATTTAAGATAGCTCACATAATAGAGGGGTATATTATATTTTCAGAGTCCAAGGACAGAAATTGCAGGGCATCTCAGTGGAACTGGAAATTCAGGAGCAAAGGTTGTTTTGTCTTCTTGCAAGGACCTTTGTGGACACTCAGGGGCCTTATAGTCTCACTTCTCTCTGCTTGTCTCCTACCTCCCTCTGTTTCTTTCTTCTGCTTACAACATGACTGGCAGGCTAATTACATGGCATTAGTCTGACTACATTCTTTGTGTACCTTGGGTTGGGTTTTTGAGAGACATACTCTGACTCAGTGCAGTCTAGTGAATGACTTGCTGTGAGTCAGATGCCAATCAATTTTGCTGGGGGAGAAGGTGATGCTGTAGTTAAGGAGGAAGGAGCAAGGCAGCAAAAGCTTACAGGGTACATCCCTTTGGATGGGGTATAGGTGGGGAAGGGGAGGCAACAGTCAGTATCTGCATTATAGACTATCATGGCAACAACAATGATGCTATAATTTGGGTGTTCCCCCAGGCCGCCTGCCACACAGTGGCATTGCTGTGCACACTTGAGAAGCCTTTATGAAGTTACCATGCACAGCTTATCATTTTGGTGGTCCTGTTCCCTCAGCAACCCCGAGATCCCAGTATCTTCCTAGATATGCAGTCTTCTAGCTTCTTGAGCACAAAAATGATATTCCTACAAATGGAGTCCAGTCGCCTGGTCAAATGACACTGGCCAAGGGAGAACTCAGAGAACGCATTTATTTGGCCTTGCATTTGACATTAGCTTCTTTGCAGTGGCTAAGGGTATAGGCGCTGGAGCTGTACCACCAAATCCAAATCCTGGCCCCACTATGCAATAACCATATGGCCTTGAGCAAGTGATTTAGCCTCTCTAAGTCTTCATTTCTCCACTTGTGAAAAGCGCATAATAAAACCACTCGGTGAGAAATAAAACACCCAGGTATGGTGAGAAATATTCTCTGAAAACAGTTTTTGATTCCTAGAAAGTACTCGGTAAATGTTACCCATGATTACTATCATTATTGCAAATCTCTCTTTCATGTCCTATGGACCTAAACGAATTGAAAGCTCTAAGTCAATGACTTCCCCACATTCCTCACAGCTCTTGACCTAACTCTCTCCCTGGACCTTTGCATGTACATAATGTTAACAAGGGCTTGGTGACTAATCAGTTGGTTTGATAATGTTGTGCTTTGTGCTTGGAATTGAAAAGGCTCTCATGATCAAAGATAGAAAAGGATAAGAGTAAAACCTTGACCTGAATTTGAGCAATTTGCTGAGTACAAAGAGTATATCTTTCAAACCTTTGTGTGTGTGTGGATAATTTGTGTATATGTCCCTCTCCTGAAATATTAATATGAAGAACACCCAGGATGTTTCTCCTCTTTCTTTGATCCCTATCAATACTATCAAAAATTGTCATCTTCTATACTGAAGAATGTTCAATCTGTTCCTTGAGACTGAACACAAGACCAGAGAGCTGGAAAACCCCACAAGAAGCTTTAACACAGATTCACTCTTTCTTGTTCTTTTCTCCTCCAGGAGCCAAGCTGTTCCCAAAGATCATGAACCTGTCTTCTGAGCACTGCAACATATCAGATTGGCTGAGGCTAGAAGCAACAGTGAAGGCCTCTGTCTATGTGGTCACCTTCTCCTTTGCCACAGTCATCACTGTCATCATTATGGCAATAGTGTCACAGAATTCAAAGCTGTGGGGAGAGGCCTGATACATCCTTCTTTGCCAGCATCTGCTGTGCATCTCTTCCTACTGTGGCCTGGGGATCATTTTCCAAGGAATGCGGGCACTCCTGGCCAACAGCCCCCTGCTGATATGCTGAGTGGTGTTTGGAGTCAAGCTGAGCATTGGAGATGGGATTCTCTTCACGCTGGCCTTGATGGCTCTCAACACTTACGTGGCGATTTGCTGGCCACTGAGATATCTGTCCTTTGTAGATTCAGTTAAGTACAGGATTCTGGCTGGGACTTGGATGACCATTATACTCAAGAATGTTTGCTTGTTCATCATAGAGGGCACTAAACCCACTGTGGTTGCAGTTTTAAAATCGGAACCCCTTTGCCCTGTGATCTTCAACGGCACTCCTGCCAGGGCCACTGGCATGGTTTTTATTTTCCTTCTTTTGTCTGTCATTCTTATGATGAACTACTCTCTGATATACCACAAAGGGAAACGGGCTGGCCATTTTAATAGGTCAAATATCAAAGCAAGGAAAACAGTCCTTATTCATTTAGTGCAGATAAGCTTACATATCATACCACCCCTGATATTCATAGGTTTGGGGAAGGTGTGTGGGGTATTTTTCTTTGCTTTGAATCTGGTGGTTTTTGGCGTTTTTGCATTTGCCCAGTGTTTTAACCCTCTGATCTATGGGCTCTGGAATAAAGAGCTGCAAAGCAGATTACACCACTGGATGTGTTTTCAGTTATGGTGCGGTCACACTGCGAACAGCAGAGGGCCAGTTTAGAAAAAAACTCAGCCATTTGAATCAATAACTTTAGTCCTAATGGTTTCATCAGCTAAGGCTGAGGTCCTGTCTTTCACTCAACCTAAAATTGGTGCCTTCATTTGATTTTGAAAGCAATATGAGTAAGTCAAAGTTATTTGTTTGGCTTACAAACTTGACTACTGTGTACACTGAATTGGCCTCAGTGAAATCCTTTTAATGTCTTTAACTTTAAACCTAGGCCAGTGTTTTTAGTAGTGTGCTCTACTGTGTTTGAGCAGTTAGGCAGATCTTGGGGATATACTTGTTTTTAGAAACTGAGAAATAGTCCATGGTTAATGCGAAGGGAAGAAGTTTGGCTGTTACCATTATGCTAATTAAGGGTAGATTCAGCTACAGATAATAAAAATACAGCAACAAAATAACAGTGGCTTCAAAAAGTTAGAGATATATTTTTTTTCCTTTTTATTTAAGACAAGGTCTGGCTGTGTCACCTAGACCTGAGTGCAGTAGTGCAATCACAGCTTACTGCAACCTCGACCTCCTGACCTCAAGTGATCCTCCAGACTCAGCCCCCCAAGTAGCTGGGCTTACAGGGACATGCCACCACACCTGGTTAATTAAAACTAAATTTAATTTTTTGTAGGGTCAGGGTCTCACTGTTGCCCAGGCTGGCCTCAAAGCCTTGGGCTAAAGTGATCTTCCCACCTCAGACTCCTAAAATGTTGGGATTACAGGTGCGAGTCACAGTGCCCAGCCATTTTTTTTTTCTTATGTGAAACAAACCTGGAGGTACATAATCCAGGCCTATGTGGCAGCTCCGCAATCAACAAGCTCATTCTCTTCCGTTGTGCCATGATTACTATGCCACCTCATGACTCAAGATGGCTGTTAGTGTGCCTATCATCACATCCACACTCCAATCAACAGAAAGCAGGAAGGAGGAAAGAAGGGTCTGCACCTTTCTTCTGTAGACAATTCCTAGAAGTTACACAAAATACTTACTTTTTCTTATATCAAACCGGTCAACATTTAGTCACATAGGTATGCCTAGTGATATGGTTTGGCTCTGTGTCCCCACCCAAATCTCATGTTGAATCGTAATTCCCAATGTTTGGGGAGGGACTTGGTGGGAGGTGATTGGATCATGGGGGTGGATTTCCGCCTCGCTGTTTTTGTGACAGTGAGTGACTTCTCATGAGATCTGGTTGTTTGAAGGCCTATGGCTCTTCCCCCTTCACACTTTCTCTCTCCTGCCACCGTGTAAAGAAGGTTCTTGCTTCCCCTTCACGCTTCCGCCATGATTGTAAGTTTCCTGAGGCTTCCCCAGCCATGCTGAATTGTGAGTCAATTAAACCTCTTTCCTTTACAAATTGCCCAGTCTCAGGCAGTTCTTTACAGCAGTGTGAGAATGGACTAATACAGAAAATTGGTGCCAAGAAAGTAGGGCATTGCTATAAAGATACTGGAAAATGTGGAAGCAACTTTATAATTGGGTAACAGGCAGAGATTGGAACAGTTTGGAGGGCTCAGAAGACAGGAAGATGAGGGAAGGTTTGGAACTTCCTAGAGACTTGTTGAATGGTTGTGACCAAAATGCTGATAGTGATATTGACAGTGAAGTCCAGGCTGAGTAGTCTCAGATGGAGATGAAGAACCCCCAGTAGGGAACTGGAGTAAAGGTCATTCTTGCTGTGCTTTAGCAGAGACTCTTAGCATTGTGCCCCTGCTCTAAAGATCTGTGGAACTTTTAACTTGAGAGAGATGATTTAGGGCATCTGGCGGAAGAAATTTCTAAGCAGCAAAGTGTTCAAGATGTGACTTGGTTATTTCTAAAAGTGTACCCTCGTATGTGAAGAAAGACATGGTCTGAAATTGGGACTAATATTTAAAAGGGAAGCAGAGCACAAAAGTTTGGAAAATTTGCAGCCCGACCATGTGGTAGAAAAAAACCTCTTTTTCTGTGGAGCAATTCAAGGCTGCAGAAATTTGCATAAGTAAAGAAGAGCCAAATATTAATAGCCAAGACAATGGGAAAAACGCCTCCAGGACATTTCTGAGACCTTTGTGGCAGTCCCTCCCATTGCAGCTCTGGAGGCCTACGAGGGAAAAATGGTTTTGTGGGCCAGGCTCAGGGCAATGCTGCTCTGTGCAGCCTCAGGACATGATGCCCTGTATCCCAGCTGCTTCAGCTCCAGCCATAGCTAAAGGGGGCCAAAGTACAGCTTGGGCCATGTCTTCAGAGGGTGCAATCCCCAGGTCTTAGTGGCTTCCACGTGGTGTTGGGCCTGCAGGTGTGCCAAAGTCAAGAGGTGAGGTTTGGGAACCTCCACCTAGATTTCAGATAATGTATGGATATTCCTTAATGTCCAGACTTAGGTCTGCTGCAGGGGCAAAGCCCTCACAGAGAACCTCTACTAGGGCAGTGCAGAGGGGAAATGTGTGGTTGGAACCCCCACACAGAGTCCCAGCACTGCCTAGTGGAGCTGTGAAAAGAGGGCCACCATCCTTCAGACCTCAGAATGGTAGACCCACCTACAGCTTGCACTGTGCACCTGGAAAAGCCACAGACACTCAATGCCAGCCTATGAAAACAGCTGAGGGGGCTGTGCCCTGCAGAGCCACAGGGCTAGAACTTCCTAAGACCTTGGGAGCCCACCCCTTGCATCATTGTGGCCTGGATGTGAGATATTAAGTTAAAGGAGATTATTTTGGAACTTTAAGATTTAATGACTGCCCTGCTGGGTTTTGGACTTGCATGGGACCTGTAGCCCCTTTGTTTTGGCCAATTTCTCCCTTTTGGAATAGAAGCATTTACCCAATGCTGTACCCCCATTGTATCTTGGAAGTAACTAACTTGTTTTTTATTTTACAGGCTCATAGGTGGAAGGGGCTTGCCTTGTCTCAGATGAAACCTTGGACTTGGACTTTGAGTTAATGCTGGAATGAGTTAAGACTTTGCAGTACTATTAGGAAGGCATGATGGTGTTTTGAAATGTGAGGAGGACATGAGATTTGAGAGGAGCCAGGGGTAGAATGATATGGTTTGGCTCTATGTCCTCACCCAAATCTCATATATTGCATTGCAGTCCCCAGTGTTGGGGGAAGAACCTAGTGGGAGGTGATTGGATCATTGAAGGCAGATTTCCTCCTTGCTGTTCTCATGATAGTGAGTGGATTCTCCTGAGATCTAGTTGTTTCAAGGTGTGTGGCACTTCCCCCTTTGCTTTCTCTGTCTTCTGCCAGCATGTGAAGAAGGTGCTTGCTTCCCCTTCGGCCTTCCACCATGAGTGTAAGTTTCCTGAGGCTTCCCAGCCATGCTTCCTGTACAGCCTGGGGAACTGGGAGTCAATTAAACCTGTTTTCTTCATAAATTACTCAGTCTCAGGTAGTTCTTTATAGCAGTGTGAGAACAGACAATACATCTAGCTTACAGGGAGAACAGAAATAAATTTTAGCTGGTTAGCTGTGTCCTCAGCCAAAAATTGGGATTCTTAATACTAAGGAAGGAAGAATGGATATCAGGAGGCAAAATTGTTTCAAGGATCAGTTTGTTTTTAACCAAGTAAAGTATAAAGAAAGACAGTGCATGGGTTATGATCACCACAAACATATACTCTGCTTTTCAACATGATATACAAATACAGAATTAACTGTTCAGGATGCCAGAGAACTTTAGTTGTGTTATATTCACAGTTTTCAAAGAGAATGGTATCAACGAGAACACTGACCTGGTTTAAACATGGAAATCAACTAATAACTTTAAGCAAGTTTGAGGCAGCAGCATGAAATATATTCTTTCACAGAAGTAGATGTGTGGCATTTCTTTAGAGAAAACATCCATTTCTGGATCAGTCAGGATTCAGTTCTAGAAATAAGAATCATCACCCTAGGGTATTTTAAGCAGAAACGACCTAATACAGGAATCAGATGCTAACAAAGTCCCTGGAAGGCTGAAGGACTGAAATTGGGACCCCACTCCCCATGCCTGATTGATGTCAAGAGCAAACCACTGCAGCCAGCGTGATCTGGAGGTTAAGCAGCTGCTGCCACCACAGCTCCTGCTGCCCCTTGACACTCGTGCCTTTGTGACTTTGCTTGCCAGAAGAAATAGTTAGAGGGAGACGGCCTCCACCCCCTTCCATCTTCCAAATCTTAACATCATTGCTTCTAACTGGTAGAACCTAAGTGGCATCCAGAACTCTAAAAGTAAAGAAGTCTGGGAAATGTAGTTCTGAGTTTCATAGATTTGGCAGTGCTGGAAGTTACAACAAAAGGAGGGTAAAATGAAGATTGAATGAGCCAATCCATAGGATCTGCCATCACTGCATTTAATTTTACCTACAGGCAACAACAGCAGCAAAAACAACAGAGAGCATTTATTGAGCAACAACTGTGACCCTGACATGATGCAAGCTATTTTATATACAATATGTCAAATCCTCACAACAATTTAATATATAGGTATAATTATTTCTGATTTTAAAATGAGAAAAAGCTGAGGCTTACAATGGCCTTACATAAACCTAGGAGGTTGGGGCTTTCCTTTTAACATTTGTCTTATACACTACTTGGCCCAAGCTGATCATTTCCTCACTGTTGAGAGTTGGGCCAATTGCGTGGGAAATTCAGGCCTCAATTCTCCACTGTGTTTTGGGTGTGGACACCTGGATCATGGAAGAAAGCCTTTTTCACCCATTGTTTTGATTACATTATCCTGTCCTCAGGCCTTCCTTGTTTTCAGGCTCTAGTGGTTTCTACTACATTTTGATTTCAAGTTTTCTTGCTTCTCTCTAGGTATTCTAAGTCTTGCCTCTCTCCAACACCAATTCTGAGAAAACAAAGCATCACTTTTTCTTTTCCAGTGTTCAGGTATCTTTCCAGCGAAGGCATCAGGTCTTAGTACCTTTGTTCCCCAAGGGACCCAACACAGGGCCTGGTGGACTGCAGGCCCTCAGATTAAGAAATGGATTCATCAACCAATAAAACATAGCTTTCTACAAACCCCTTGCCCACAAAAGCCAAGCTCTCTCTTTATTTGTGTTAACATTTTTTTTTCTGAGTCTGCTTGCTAGGGAACTGTTGAAATATTAAGCCATCTAAGAGCAAAGGATATCTTTGTTCCCCAGAAAGTAAAAGAGAAAGTAGAAAAATTTACCAAGCTTAACTTATAAGTCCTAGATCTAATATAAGTCATTTAATTTATCCTTAAAACTTAAACTATTAAAACTCCATTTTCTGATCTCAAAGGTGACTTCTGCTTGTAATATTAAGTGCTAAGTGGTAGTTTCATACTTTCAAATACAAATTATCATTTTTAAAATTTAAAAAATTTTGAATTGGGAATCTAAATGGTGTAAAATTCAAAGGGTTCAAAATGATACTTAGTAAAAACAAACTTTTCCTCCCCATTTTCCCAGGTCGCCCACTCTTCTCTAAGAGTCAACCAATATTAACAGATTTTTGGTGTTTTGCTTAAGAGATGATCTACAAAAGGCAAACTATTGAGGATTTATCATTTCTAAGACAATTTTGGCTTTGATATCGCAGATTTAGATTGGAAGGTTGTTTAAACTGGTATTTAGAATAATAATTTATGTCACAAATGAGAGTTAATGATATCAGCAATAATTAATTTCATGATGTGACAATCCTTTGTGCCCCTGGGAACCTTAAGCTTGGGCAAGATACAAAAGGGAAGGGAAGAGAGGAAGTGGTAGGTAGAGTTAGTTGCAATTGTTGAGAGTTCTTATAAAATGTTCTTTGCTCATATTGAGATGGTGCAATGATAGTGAGTTTAAAGTCAGATAGTGTGGGAGGTTTGGGCAAATGTTCAGCGAAGATATAGCTTTCATAAAGTTCTAAGAATAAATTGCTTGAAGGATAAAATGTGAATTATCTCAAAATTTCCAAGTTCTTATGAATATTTTATTTACCATAACTACAACCACATTATTTCTGCATGAAACGATTTCTGGCTTCTATGTAGATATGCTATATAAACACATATTGACTAATTTGAGAATAAACTTGGGCAAAATCTTAAATGCAAGAATAGAAAAGTAGTTCATAATACTCATCATAAGAAAATGTTGAATGAATTCAGCCCATTGTTTAGAAGAAGTCAAGACTGTAAAATCAGCCATACTTAAGGATTTTAATATATATATTTTTTTCCTCTGAGGTCAAAGTCTGTTTCTGGAACTACCTGCCTGATGGCCATACAAAGACATACACATGCAGTGGAGAGAAAACTGCACATTGGTGGAGGTGGGAAGAGGATGCCAGAGTCTTCTTGTGAGCCAAGAGGACTTACAGGTAGGGTCTGGCTTTGGGTTGTTAGAAACGACCAGTCCAAAGGGCTTCATGCCAAAGGGGAGGGGCCTCAGCAGAAAGAGACTAGAGGTTACTATTGGTAGCAGAGGATGAAAATGGAGTGAGAAGCACCTGGCTAAAGACAAGGATTTCCCAAGAGTCCAGAGGGGATAACTTAGACTGAAGATCCCATAATGTGGTATAGAAAAGAAAGAATCACTACTGGGAATCTGTCCTACCCAGAAGATGCAAATATCATATTACATCTGCTTTTGTTAAGGATGGTCTTTCCTGCCCCTTTCATCTTCTTCCAAGCTCTGTTCCAACCCTGGAGGAGTCACAGGCAACCTGGGGGTGGGGGAAGCTGATAAGAAACCTTAATTCCACTGCAACTTTAATTCCTTCTTGTAATGCAGCACAACGCAGCCATATAACACAGCCATAAGCTTTGTGGGAGTGGGGGATGTTATTCTGCCTATTATGGTTACTAAAATGAGATTGTTCTTTGGAGCTGATAATGACCAAAGGACTTTTTATTATTTAGAATAACTAGGCAAAATGCAATTCAAAACCATAATGAATTATCTCCTCACATCCGTTATGACAACTACCATTAAAAAAACCCAGAAAATAACAAATGCTGCTGAGGATATGGAGAAATTGGAACACTTGTGCATTGTTGGTGCAGTTGTAAAATAGTGTGACCACTATAGAAAACAGTATGAGGGTTCCTCAAAAGGTCAAAAATAAAATTACCATATATCCAGCAATCCCACTTCTAGGTATATATCCAGAAAGAATTGAAAGCAGAGCTTGAAGAGATATTTGCATGTCCATACTCCTCGTAGCATCATTCATAATAGTCAAGAGGTGGAAGCAACCCAAATGCCCATCATGCCTCATGGATGAATGGATAAATGCAGTGAGATATATGTAATATATATATCCTATATAGACACCAAATTATGACATAATTTCCTTTTTAAGGTTAAACAGTGTTCCATTGTGTATGTATATGGTGTGTGTGTGTATATATATGCGCGTGTGTGTGTGTGTGTATATATATATATATATATATAAAATTTCCCAAAGGCTTGAAGAAAGGAATGAATTGGTAAATGTCTTGATCTTATTACATATTATAAGAGATATTATAAACAAATAATAAATTGTGTGTGTATATATATATATACACAATGAAATATTTATATATACACAATGGAATGTTGATATATATACACAATGGAATGTTGACATATATACACAATAGAATATTGATATATATCTTATATATGTAACATGTAATTGCTATATATCTTATATAATATATGTAATTGTATATAATATGTATATAATATGTGCAATCATATATAATATATATCAATATTATAATATAATATGTAATATTATAGTATGTAATAAGATACGTAATATTGTAGTATGTAATATCTATATACACACAATGGAATATTGTTTAACCTTAAAAAATCTGGAATATTGCTTAACCTTAAAAAGGAAGGAAATTAGGTCATAAGCTACAAGATGGATGAGCTTTGAGGACAACAATGCTAAGTGAAATAAGCCAGTCACTAAAACACAAATACTATATGGTTCCATTTATCAGAGGTGTTTAAAATACTCAAATTCATAGAGATGGAACATAACATGGCAACTGCCAGGGGCTGGAGAGAGCGAGGAAAATGAATAGTTCTTTAATGGGCATAGAGCTTCAGTTCTCAAGATGGAAAAGTTGTGGAGATTTGTTTCATCGCCATGTAAACGCACTGAACACTACTGAGCTATACGCCTAAAAATGGTTACGATGGTACATTTTATGTTGTGTTTTTTTCCAGCCTTTTAAAAAAGTGATTAGACAAAACTATGGGATCTCATCTAAGATTTAATCCTAGGGAGGTAAAGGTTGGATTCGAAAATGGGGTTTGAATGGACCCCAGGAAAAAGAATCAAGCTGTTTCTTGCTTGCATTCTAGTATGTCTTGCTAATTCAGTGTAAAGGTTATAAACAAGACCACCGTTCATCATTAAAAATCTCTTAATGGCTAATTTGAAAGGAAATTTTATTTCTAGTTGTAATATATAGGTATACATGTCACCTAAAGCTAAATATAGTATAGATACTATGTGTATATGCATATGTATGTGTATAGAGAAATTTATATTTCTCTCCACATGTACAATTATAGGACCATTCTGGGCCAATTGAATCTAGAATATTTCCATGAGTTAAGGTCAGATGAACCTTAGTTGTAATTATTATACTTACAGTTTATGTAGCACTAACAAGTTTTTAAAATTCAGAAACATCAGTCAATCATTTGCTTTGCTTTGGATATGAGGGCTTTTTCTGCCCATGTTCTCACTTTATCTCCATATCTACCACCATAGATAGATCTCCTAGTTAAAGGCAAATAACCACAACACAGGCAAAATTAAGAGAGCATGTGACTGAGAAACAGTGATATATTATTTCTGTGGATCCCCAGGTGCTCATTCTTTTTACATTTTAATGTAAAATGTAAAATTTGGATGTGTTTTTCAGCGAGATTAAAAAGTGCTGTCCAGCTTCTGTGCCATGGCCTGCACATCTATGACCTCAGACATTATTCCAGGGAGTATCTTAGGACAAGAGCAATCCCCTGAGGTTTCAGTCAACAGCCATTTCCAGACCATTAGAGGAAGGAATGTGAGTCCAGGTTTTTGTTTGAAAATTCCTCGTTGACGCCTTGTTGTAATAAGATCAAGACATTTACCAACAATTAGTCCTTTCTTTAAGCCAATGGGAAACTCGAACTTCCCCCATGTTTTTGAGATTAGGTGAAGCCACGTGTACTATTCATTGTTATTTCTGTGTAATAAATCACCGCCCCCAACCTAGAGGCCTATTATCTCACCGTTTCTGTGGATCGAGAATTCAGACAGGACACAGATATGTGGGAGGTGCCTCATCTGGAAGACTTGAAGGCTGAGGGGCTGGGATCACCTGGAGGCTTGATGGAGGCTGGAGGATCCACTCTGAAGGACCCAGTCACACAGCCAGTGAGTTGGTACTGGCCAACTAGTTCCTCTCCACACAGGCTTCTCTTCATATGGATCTCAAAGGGCTGCTCAAGTGTCCTTGTGACATGATGGCTGGCCTTCACCAGAATGCACCATCTGAAAGTGGGCCCATACCAGTTGAAGGGATCCTTTTTGCATTCGGCCTCTCGGGTCACATATTTCAATGTCTGCTGTAGTCCACTTATTCGTAGTGAGGCACTAGGTTTGGCCCACATGCAAGGGAAGGGGAATTAGTCTCTACATTTTGAAGGTGGGTAGATACATTTTTAAAGTACTGGTCCATGTGACTAGTTTTGCAAATAGAAAGTGACACCTGTCCCTTTTGAAGGAAAACCTCTAAGAGCTGGTGTGTGATTTTCCACGTTCTTGCCCCTGTCAATATTGAGGATGCACGTGTTCACGTGCAGGACTAAAGCTGAGCTGTTACACGGGGTGGCTGCCCTAGAAAGTAGCCCTGACCCACCAGGGATCCTGTATGAGTGAAAAACAAACCTTTTTTTAAAGCAACTGAGATTTTGGGGTAGTTACTGCAGCATAACCAACTCTATCCTGATGAATATTCTCCTGCAACCAAATGTGAGAAACAGCAGTCAGTGGCCCAAAGAGAATCCTGGAGACTAGAGTATATCTTTTTAAAAGATACATATGGCCAGGCGCGGTGGCTCATGCCTGTAATCCCAGTACTTTGGGAGGCCGAGGCGGGCGGATCACCTGAGGACAGGAGTTCGAGACTAGCCTGGCCAACATGGCGAAATCCCGTCTCTACTAAAAGTACAAAAATTAGATGGGCGTGGTGGCAGGTGCCTGTAATCCCAGCTACTCAGGAGGCTGAAGCGGGAGAACCACCTGAACCCGGGAGGCAGACGTTGCAGTGAGCCAAGATCATGAGCCACTGCACTCCAGCCTGGGCGACAAGAACGAGACTCTGTCTCAAAAAAATAAATAAAATAAAAAAAAAAAAAGATACATTGCATTACCAATTCTCCCAGTGGCATACAGTCAAGGCTGGCAAACCACGGTCCACAGGTTAAATCCAGCCTCCCATTTGTTTTGTATAGCCTGTGAATAAGAATGGTTTTTACATTTTTAAATAGCTGAAAATAGCCAAAAGAAGAATAATAGTTCATGATGTGAAAATTATATAAAATTCTAATTTCTGTGTCCATAAAGATTGTTTTTGGAACACACCCATGCCCATTCATTTCAGTATTGTGTATGGCTGACTTTGCCTCACAGCAGTGGAGTTGAGTGACTGTCACAGACAGCACATGACCCGGCAAAGCCTGAATTATTTACTATCCATCCCTTTGCAGAAAAAGTTTGCCAACTCTTGACCCAAAGTCTGATAAAATATGAAATTTGATGACTTTGAATTGAAATGTGATTCAGAACAGTTGGACAAAACAAATTTAAGGAACACCCTAACCAACTCATTTTCTTTGCATCTCTATTTTAATGTGATCAAAGGTGATATAGGATGAAAATCTGTCTGAATAAGCTTCAATAAATGTACAGCGCAACCTCTAAGAAATAAAAAAGCATGGCGGCATATTTAACTTTGCAACTTATTTTCCTGTCTTACACAATCTATGGTGTCCTAGATGCAATGATATATGGTAGCGTAGAAGATAAAAAGTGAAAAAACAGTCCTCTGGAAAAGCCTTTGAAAGCTCATTGTGATTATCCACCTTTCTGAGTCAGTAGCTCTTTTTGTTTTGAAACAGAGTCTCACTCTGTTGCCCAGGCTGGAGGGCAGAGATAAGATCACAGCTCACTGTAACTTTGAAGTCCTGAGCTCAAGGGATCCTCCTGCTTCAGTTTTCAGATTAGCTGGGACTACAGTTGCATGTCACCATGCCCAGCTAAGATTTTCCTTTAGAGATGGGGTGGCGGGGAGAGGGAGCGGTCTCGCTATTTTGCCCAGGCTGATCTTGAACTCCTGACCTCAAGTGATCCTCCCGCCTTGGCTTCCCAAAGTGCTGGGATTACACGTGAGCCACCATGCCTGGCCAGTGGCTCTATGTTTCACTTATTCTACCCCCAGCAGTTGGCAGAATAAACGTGATGGACTGTGATTTTATGCACCTGGTCTGATAGCTATTTAGAGCATAAGCATCCTGAAGGCCTCAATCTAGGGTGGTCCTGGATTTTATTCAGCTGTTTAGAGTACCTGGATGGGGGCTGCGTGCCTGTAATCCCAGCATTTTGGGAGGCTGAGGCAGGCAGATCACTTGAGGTCAGGAGTTCGAGACCAGCCTGGCCAACATGGTGAAACCCCGTCTCTACTAAAAATACAAAAAGTAGCCAGGCGGCCGGGCGCGGTGGCTCAAGCCTGTAATCCCAGCACTTTGGGAGGCCGAGACGGGCGGATCACAAGGTCAGGAGATCGAGACCATCCTGGCTAACACAGTGAAACCCCGTCTCTACTAAAAAATGTAAAAAAAACTAGCCGGGCGAGGTGGCGGGCGCCTGTAGTTCCAGCTACTCGGGAGGCTGAGGCAGGAGAATGGCGTAAACCCGGGAGGCGGAGCTTGCAGTGAGCTGAGATCCGGCCACAGCACTCCAGCCTGGGCGACAGAGCGAGACTCCGTCTCAAAAAAAAAAAAAAAAAAAAAAAAAAGTAGCCAGGCATGGTGGCGGGCACTACTCGGGAGGCGGAGGCAGGAGAATCGCTTGAACCTGGAAGGTGGAGGTTACGGTGAGCTGAAATGGCACCACCGCACTCCAGCCTGGGCAACAGAATGAGACTCCATCTGAAATAAATAAAATAAAATTAAAATTAAAAATAGAGAACCTGAACGGGATCCGCAGCAGCGCTGCCCCGCAGGTGCTTTTTCTACTCTTTCTGAGAAGCGCTCCTCTCCACCAAGAAGAGTGACTGTAGCCAAAAAAGGTCTGGGCTGAGCATGAATTTGCTTTCTGTGGTCTCTGCTGTCAGTACTTCCACGGATGATAGCCAGAGTGTCCTCGCTTCGGAGAATCCAACCACGGCTTTCCAGTAAAATAAACAGAAACAAATGCCCTGAGTCAAGATAGGCTGTGCTCTCCCTTTAAAAAAAATTCTCATTTACTTTGGCAATAAAATATTAATCGCAGATGAGAGAAAGAAAAGTAGGCAATTAATTCTAAATCGTTACACTGGGTTAAACTGGAGAAGAGCTCGTAATGATACACTGCTCCCTGGGAACTTCTCCTTTCAATGGGCCCTCCTCTACAGGACAATTGCGGGAAAAGCCTAGAAAACACATCTGTTACTCTGAAAAGTGGGAATAATAAGAATGATCAATTTAGGGGATCATGTGGGCCAGGTGGGACCAAATAGGGGGTTTTATTTTTAGTGGAAGTGGGGATCATCATGTAGTTTTTTAGAAGTCAGGTGTATTCAGGTATAATTGACACACAGTAAAATCCACTCTTTCTTTCCTTTTTTTTTTTTTTGACAGGGTCTTGCTCTGTGGCCAGGCTGGAGGGCAGTGGCGCAATCTCGGCTCACTGCAAATTCCACTTTCTGGGTTCAAGCGATTCTCCTGCCTCAGCCTCCCAAGTAGCTAGGATTACAAGTGCACACCACCACGCCCAGCTAATTTTTGTATTTTTAGTAGAGATGGGGTTTCACCATGTTGGCCAGGATGGTCTCGATCTCCTGCCCTCGTGATCCACCCGCCTTGGCCTCCCAAAGTGCTGGGATTACAGGCGTGAGCCACCGCACCTGGCCAATCCACTCTTTTAAAATGTAGATTTGTTTTGACAAATGTAAAACCACATGACACCAATATAGTCAAGACCCAGAGCAGTCCCATCACCCCAGAGGTTCCCTCAGGCCCTTTGGCAGTCACTCCCCTTTTGCCATGCCATCTCTGGCAACTACCAATCCATGTTTTGTCCCTGTAGTTTTGCCTCCTCTAGAATGTCATATAATTGACATCATATAATTGAAATTATATCATTACCGGCCTTTTGAGTCTGGCTTTTTTCAGTTAGCGTAATGCTCTTAGAATTCCTCCCTGTTGCCGCATGTATCAATAGCTTGTTATTCTTCATTCCTGAGTAATGTTCCATTATATGGATGTGCTACAATGTACTTACCAAGTTACTTGCTGATCTGATCGGCATGTGAGTTATTTCCAGTTTTTGGCCATTACAAATAAAGCTGCAATGATCATCCATGTATAGGTTTTCACATGGACCTGTGTTTTCATTTCAGTGCCTGGGAAGGGGTTGCTGGGCCAAATGATAAACATCAGTGTAATTCTGTAAGAAACTACCAAACTGTTTTCCAATGTGATTGTTCCATTTTGCATGCATGAGATTTCCAGTTCCTCTGCCTCCTTGTCTGCTCTTAGTATTGCCAGTCTTTCTAATTTTAGCCATGCTAATAGGTGTACAACAGTATCTCATCAGGGCTTTCATTTGCATTTCCCTGATGACTAGTGATGTTGAGCATCTTTTTATGTGTTTAATTCGCCATTTGTGTACCTTCTTTGATGAAGTACCTGTTCAAATCATCTTCCCTTCCCACTTAAAAAAAATTGAATGTTTTGTCTCTATTGAGTTCTAAGATTTCTTTTTCTCTCTCTCTTTTTTTTTTTTTTTTTTGAGATGGAGTCTTGCTCTGTTGCCCAGGCTGGAGTGCAGTGGCTTGATCTCGGCTCACTGCAACCTCCGCCTCCTGGGTTCAAGCGATTCTGCTGCCTCAGCCTTCTGAGTAGCTGGGCTTACAGGTGCCCGCCACCATGTCTAGCTACTTTTTGTATTTTTAGTTGAGACAGGGTGTCACAATGTTAGCCAGACTGGTCTTGAACTTCTGACCTCAAGTGATCCACCGGCCTAGGCCTCCCAAAGTGCTGAGATTACAGGCATGAGTCACCGCACCTGGCTGAGGATTTCTTTATATATTCTGGATTCCAGTCCTTCATGAGATATGTGTTTTTAAATATTGTCCTCATCTTTGCTTGTTTCATTTTTAACTTTCTTGAAAGTATCTTCTAAAAATCAGAGGTTTTAATTTGATGTTCAGCTGCTTCTTTTTTTTTCCTCTTACGGTTTATGTGTTTATGGTCTAGCTAAGAAATCTTTGCCTAACCCAGGGTCTCTATTATTTTTCTACTGCTGCTGTGAAAAACTACCACAACCTTACTGGCGTAAGACAACACAAATTTATGATCTTACAGTTTTGTAGGTCAGAATTCTGAGCTCCTTGGCTGGTTTCTGTGCTCTGGGTCTCACCAGGCCAAAGTCAAGCTGTCGGCTGTCTGGGCTGTTACCAAGAGGCTTGGGAAAAATCCACGAGTGTTCACTCAGGGTGTGGGCAAAACCCAGTTTCTTGAGGTTGTGGGGCTCAGCTGCCAGCTTCATTGCTGGGGTCAACTGGGGTCACCCTTGGCTCCACATGGCCTCTCTCTGATCCTTGCAAATGAGGCCCTCCCTCTGCTAGCTGGCAATCCTGACTCACAGAATCTTAAAGAACTTCTCATGGCTGGAATATCCAATTTTCCCTTCTGCTGCAGCTGGAGAAAGTTCTCTGCTATTAAAGGGTCATGTGATTAGATGGGGCTCACCTGGATAGCCCAGGATACCCTCCCTATTTTAAGGTCTGTATCTTTCATTGCATCTGCAAAGTCTCTTTTGCCAGGTAATATAACATGTTCATAGGTTCCAGGAACTAGGAGGTGGGCATTTTTGGGAGAGCATCCTGCCTACCACCTCCTCAAATATTTTCTCTCATGTTTCTTCTAAACGCTTTATAGTTTTACATTTAGGTCTATGATCCATTTTGAATTAATTTTTGTATATGGTATGAGATTCTTGGATTATGATTGAGATTCTTTCTTTCTCCTCTTTTTAATTTTTTTCGCATTTGGATATCCAATTCAAGAAACATATGTTGCACAAGTTAGGTTTTCAATTTCTATCTTGATGAAGAATTTGTGATTTGTACAGCTTCAGAACCAACAGAACCATGGCTCATGTTTCATCAAGATCACAGCTGACTTCACGGACTGATTTCATGAACAGTCCCATCATGTTTTGACACTCACAGAAAATATTTGTCTCTGAGAATTTTTAGGAGTGGGAACGTATGCTTCCCTGTTCTCTGCCTCACCTCCTGCACATACCCAGCATTGCAGATGGCATGGAACCCCTGGTTCAGCAGGCTCCAGGTGCTCTGCAACACTGAAGGTTAAGGTAGAAGGACACAGTGAAAAGAAAGCCCTGGTCCCTGATCCTGTTTTGGGGGTTCTGGTAGGCAATTCCTTGGGAGCATTTAAAGGACAGCACATCAAGGAGGGACAAAACTCCTTGGCCAGCCAGGTAAAGGTCAGAATTTGAAGTCAAGAATGGAAGTAGCAGGCGAATTCTAGACTGATATAATTTAGGTGTAGGGGATTGGGATGGGCACAAACAGGATTGGGATCAGACTGGCAGACAGGGAAGGGCAAAGCTGAAAAGGTAGAACTGCAGACCGACCACGGCTTGTGCTGCTAGCTGTGCCCATACCCACACCCTGCAGAGAGGGCCTTGGTGACATAGGGCAGAGCCGTCCCCACCCCTGGAGAGCCAGACTGCCCCAAAAGTTTCCTCGGAGGAGGACAATGGGACAGGCCCAAGTGCCCCACAAAGCACTCAATCCCCAGGAGACTTGCTGGTTCTTGGCACCTGCAGATGAAACCCAAGGGGCCATCTCATGTCCCCAGCCCCTGTTGCTGCCCCCAGCTCTGACCCTGGCTTAGGGGCAGTTACCTGAGGCTGCTGTGCCTGCGGCTGCTGTGCCTGCAGATTTTGCAGAAAGAACAAGAGGCTTTAAACTCAGTAAACTTAGCCAGTGCAACACTCCTTCACTAAGGAAAGAGATAGTTAAGAATTCAAGACTCCCCAGCTTATCCATTGATCTGTGTCTGCTCTTTGATTCCAAAGACAGGACAGTCTATGAGCCAAGCCAGAAAATTTCACACTGGGGGCCGGGCGCGGTGGCTCAAGCCTGTAATCCCAGCACTTTGGGAGGCCGAGACGGGCGGATCACGAGATCCGCCATCCTGGCTAATATGGTGAAACCCCGTCTCTACTAAAAATACAAAAAAAAAAAACTAGCCAGGCGAGGTGGTGCACGCCTGTAGTCCCAGCTACTCGGGAGGCTGAGGCAGGAGAATGGCGTAAACCCGGGAGGCGGAGCTTGCAGTGAGCTGAGATCCGGCCACTGCACTCCAGCCTGGGCGACAAAGCAAGACTCCGTCTCAAAAAAAAAAAAAAAAAAAAAAAAAAAAAAAAAAAATTTCACACTGGGTCCTAGACTCTTAATGGATCCCTTCAGGCACCAATACCACTGAGCAAGACAAGAGGTGACAGGGCTTGGCCTCGATGTGGGCAAATTCCTATTAGAAGTGGCATGAGCTGTGTTCTGTCTGACTTCTACCTTTTTAGCTTTTTCTTTCCTGGACATTCTCAGAAATCCCATCCACAGGAGCTTCCCCCAGTCCCCAGCCATCGGCCTCCCTGCGCTGAGGCTGAAGTCACTGTTCTCTTTGGGATCACCCTGCCAACCTTATCTGGGGTCACTGATTCTGCCTGGCATGACAGAAGCTGCCACGTGTGCTGTGGCACCTGAAGCCTCATGGGACCTCAGCTCTAGGAACTCCTGATGAGAAGGGTGGGGAGGGGGAAACCCAGGACACTGCATGTGAAGGGAAGGGTCCCTCCCTGATTCCGACCACAGCAGTGACTTAGCTTTACGGAGCGGCTACTGTGCACTAGGCATTTTGCCTATGTGGTTGGATCAAATGGCATTTTTTTTTCCCCTTCTGAGAAATTAAAATGATTAATTTGGGCACTTCTACTATTTGTCTGTGAAAGAAAACTTTATTATATAATCTGATTTTGGAGGCAGGCGTTTCTTTAGCATAATAAAGCCCAAGCCAGACTTAGTGGTTGTCAAGAAATAGTGTTTGTTGAAATAGACCAGGTTAGATAGTTCAACAGAAGAAAGTCAAGTAGAAGGATGATGAATCTCTCCTGGGGATCAGGATGAGGTGTTAGAAGGAAATGAATTTTTCAGGGTAAGGTGGTTTTTTGTTTTTGTTTTTTTTGAGACAGGGTCTCTCTTTGCCACCCAGGCTGGAGTGCAGTGGGGTGATCTTGGTCAAATGTAGCCTTGACCTCCTGGGCTCAAACAATCCTCCTACCTCAGCCTCCTGAGTAGCTTGGACTACAGGCATGCGCCACCACACCCAGCAAATTTTTAAATTTTTTTGGAGTAGAGATGGAGGGGGATCTCATTATTTTGCTCAGGCTGGTCTTGAACTCCTGGGCTCAAGCAATTCTCCCTCCTTGGCCTCCCAAAGTGCTGGGATTAGAGGTGTGAGCCACCACGCCTGGCTGGGTATATTTTGACTTTAGGTATTTTAGGACAGAAGTTGAAGCCTAGTGTTCACTCCAACACCTCCTTCCTGAATCCTGAAAAGTCTGGATGGTAAAAACTTGGTCCTTCGAAAGCCCCCGCCCCCCACCCCATCTCCCCTCCTCACCTGGACCCTTGGCAGCCCCGCCCCCCCACCCCATCAACCCTCCTCACCTGGACCCTTGGCAGCCCCAGCCCCCCACCCCATCTCCCCTCCTCTTGGCAGTGGGGATCCTAGGGCTTCCTTCAGGAGGTCCTGTCTCAGGGTGTTCTCCAGCCTCTGGTTCTCAGCTCCAATCCCTGCTGTCTTCCCCACCTTCCCCATGAAGCCTGGAGTCAGGCATTTCTTCTCTGGGCCTGTCCGTGCTCCTCAATGCTTCCTTGAGAGAACCATGACCCCAGCTCCAGTGCAGGAGGGACTGTGGGCCTAGAGGGGCCACCGGCTAGGGGCTGAGAGGAGCTCCCGGAGGTGTGGTTCCCGAGACTGGTCTTCTCCTGTTCTGTTTTCCTGGATGTCATTTTAACGGCAGGAAACCTTTTTAGAAAGGGAGGGGGGCACATTTTTCTCAGGGACATTCACAGCAAGGCCTCATCCTGCCCCACGTCCCACAGCTGCAGGATAATCTGGCCTGGTCCTGTTCTGGACCTGCCTGATTCTCAAGGCACAGCAGCAGGGCAGGGCGGGCTCTGCACCCTGGTCAAGCTAGGGCAGATGCTTGCCTAGCCAGCACAAGGTCCCGCTTCCCAGGACAGAGACTCGCTCTGAGGCCACACTTGAGTCAGGCTCCTCGAAGCTCTCTTTCAACCAGGCCTCAATCCTGGGCTTCTGTGCCTGTCCCCGTTGGGCATGCATCAGCCAGTTTTAGCAAGTCCCTCCTAAGTCAGTGTGGCGAGAAGCCCCCACCCTTGGCATCTGACCACCCTGGCCTGCCTTCAGCAAGAATCCTAACCCTGTTTAACCAGAAGCCTCCCTTCCCCCGGCACTCTCTCTTAGTAATTTCCCCCATTCCCACCACCAATCTGCGCCATGGCTCTAAATCCCCACTCGTTCTGGTTGAATTCAGAACTGAGCCTGTTCCATATACACTGAGGCCTCTTTCCCCCTTTGCAATAGTTCCGGAATAAAATGTGCTTTTCCTACTTTACCTACTGTCAGGTCCTGGGTTTCTTTAACAGCAGGGCAACCTTCAGTCTGGGTCCGGGTCAGTGGCATAGAAGGGGAAGTGGCACAGTGTGTCCACAGAGGGCAGAGCCCAGTGACGGGAGCCCACAGCAGACACGCTCAGGTTGCATTTGGGAGGGCAGTGGCACTGATGAGAGGGGCATAGGCAAGGACACCACGGGGCAGGATGTAGAAGGGAGTCCTGGGGCAGAACCAGAGTGGGAGCCCAGCCTGTCAAACATCAAGACATGGCCTGGTGCATGGGGAGTGAGAGTCCAACTACCCAATGGGGACCAGGAGGTGAGATGCTGCTCCGAGAAGCTCTGGACCTGCAAGCCAGCCTGCTCAGACTGACTTGGAGCCTAGAGACATTCATTCATTCATTCATTCATTCATTCATTCATTCATTCATTCTACAAATATGTATTAAGCGCCGATGAGTTTGATGGTAGGGATATACCAACAAACAAAAGAGATAAAAAAATTTTGTCCCCGTGGAGCTTACATGATAGTGACAAGAGACAGACACCAAACACAATAAACAAATCATGTTGTGTGTTAGAACATGATAAATGGGATAATTTGGGGGAAGAAAGGAGACACATGAGAAGGAGCAGGAGAGCCAGGTGTGGGAGGTTGCAGCATTAGGGGTGGTTGGAGCAGGTTCCCCCAGGGACATTTGAGCAAAAACATTAAAGATGTGAGGGTGAACTGTGGGCACTTCCAGGGGGAGGAAGCTCCAGACCCAGTGGATTGCTGGTGTAAAGGCCTTGAGGCAGCAGTGGCCTGGATTCCAGGGAGGCCAGTGGTGCAGCAGACCTACGAGGGAGGTGAGAAGCCCCTCATACAGGCCTCAGGGGGCTCTCACCCTGAAGGCAGAGTAGGTAGGATTAGACTGGTCTTAACAGGCTGAGTCTGGCTGCCATATTGAGAATAGGCTTTAGGGGTAGGGGTCGGGGTTGTGATGTGTGTTGGGTCAGGTAGGAGCAGGCCATGTACCACTGCCATTAAAGCATTTCAGCTGGGGACCTGTTAATATTCTTAACTGCTCCCCTGCATTTCACAGCTGTCTGTATCCAAATACAATGGGGGCACCTGGCAGCACACCTCAGGGTGACTTCATGTTCAAATATAATATCAACCCAATATCCAATAAAAAGCTTCAAAAATCATGCCAACATCTTAAGTCTCTCAAGGTGGTGCCAAAGCAGGAGCCAATCCATGAACTACTGAGAGAGGAGAAAGGAAGAAGCCAGTCAGGCAGGCAGTTAGGGTGGGCCCTCAGTTAAATTCTTCCAAACAAAAGAACAGCCTAAAAAATCAAGCAGCAGGCACTGATAAGGGAACTTGCATAGAGGGGCTTGCCTAAGACATGCCCATAGCCACATAGATAAGAAAAGCTACACAGGTGGCTCACCCAGACATGCCTGCAATGGAAAGTCCCGTTGAGAGGTGACAATGTGCTAGCACCCCTCACTCTCAACGCCTCCTCGGCCTCCATGTCCACTCTGGCAGTGCTTGAGGAGCCCTTCAGCCTGCCACAGCACCGTGGGAGCCCCATTCTGGGCTGGCTGAGACCAGAGCCGCCTCCCTTTGCTTGCAGGGAGGTGTGGAGGGAGAGGCGCCGGCGGGAACTGGGGCTGCACGTGGCACTCGCGGGCCAGTGCCAGTTCCAGTGGGTGTGGGCTCGGCGGGCCCTGCACACGGAGCGGCCGGCCTGCGCCACCGGCCCAGGGCAGTGAGGGGCTTAGCACCCCGGCCAGCAGCTGCGGAAGTTGCGCTGGGTCCCCCAGCAGTGCCGGCCCGCCAGCGCTGCATTCAAATTCTCACTGGGCCTTTGCCTCCCTGCGGGGCAGGGCTTGAGACCTGCAGCCTGCCATGTGCGAACTCCTCCCCTGCGGTGGGCTCCCACGCAGCCTGAGCCTCCCCAACAGGCGCCGCCCCCTGCTCCGTGGCGCCTGGTCCCATCAACAACCCAAGGGTTGAGGAGTGCAGGCCCAGCTCGGGACTGGCGGGCGGCTCCGGCCCGCAGCCCTGGTGCAGAATCCACTAGGTGAAGCCAGCTGGGCTCCTGAGCTGGATGGGGACTTGGAGAACTTTTATGTCTAGCTAAGGGATGATAAACGCACCAATCAGCACTCTGCATCTAGCTCAGGGTTTGTAAATACACCAATTAGTACTCTGTGTCTAGCTCAAGGTTTGTAAATACACCAATTGGTATTCTGTATCTAGCTAATCTAGTGGGGACTTAGAGAACTTTTCTGTCTAGCACTCTGTGTCTAGCTCAAGGATTGTAAACACACCAATCAGCACTCTGTGTCTAGCTCAGGGTTTGCAAATACACCAATCACTACTCTGTGTCTAGCTCAAGGTTTGTAAATACACCAATTGGTACTCTGTATCTAGCTAACCTAGTGGGGACTTGGAGAGCTTTTATGTCTAGCTAAAGGATTGTAAATGCACCAATCAGCACCCTGTCAAAATGGTCCAATCAGCTCTCTGTAAAGTGGACCAATCGCTCTCTGTAAAATGGACCAATCAGCAGGATGTGGGTGGGGCCAGATAAGGGAATAAAAGCAGGCTGCCCGCGCTAACCAGTGGCAATCTGCTTTGGTCGGTTTCGAAGCTGTGGAAGCTGTGTTGTTTTGCTGTTTGTAATAGGTCTTGCTGCTTGCCTTTTGGATCCATGCTTCCTTTATGAGCTATAACGGTCACTGCAAAGGGTTGCAGCTTCAGTCCTGAAGCCAACGAGACCACAAATCCACTGGGAATAATGAACAACTCCAGATCCGCTGCCTTTAAGGGCTGTAATATTCACCACGAAGGTCTGCAGCTTCACTCCTGACAGTGAAACCACGAACCTGCGAGAAGGAAGAAACTCCAGACACATCTGAACGTCTGAAGGAACAAACTCTGGACACACCATCTTTCAGAACTGTAACACTCACTGCGAGGGTCCGCAGCTTCGTTCTTGAAGTCAGTGAGACCGAGAACCCACCAATTCTGGACAGCCCGTCCCCTAACACATGCACAGTAAGGTGAACAAAGCAATACGGAGTCACTAAGCTAAGGGCCCACATGCACACTTGGAGGATGGGGTGGAGCTAACAGACATTTGTATTTTATGCAAATGAGATGCCCAGCCCTCATCAGTTGCTTATAAAAGCCTTTGCATTCAACTGTAAAAATGGCAACCCGCTTCTGGGCCCCCTCTCCATGACAGAGGGCATTCCTCTTTTGCTTAGTAAACTTTTGCTCCAATCTCACCGTTTGTGTCCATGCTCCTTAATTCTATTGGTCATGAGACAAAAGAACTCCAGGTATTACGAGAGTGCTCGTTGTGGTGCATTAGTGAGACTGTAACGCTAAAACAGCACCGTGTGGGACACCTCCACTCATGACCTCTGAAGTTCTCATGACCAGGGTTCAATAATAATCTCTCTCCATCCACACACTTGCTCCCTGCATCCCCAAATCTCATCTGCCTAGCTGCTTTTTCATTTAGTTCCCTTCTCAATTTAGTTTTTTCTTCTGCAGGTGGCTTCACATTTTATTCTTATTACTGTTTCTGAAAGCTGTTAATAAACATTTAAGCTACAAAACATTACAATTAAACCAAGCAATCAACCAAATAATAAACCCCCGGCTGTCATCTTACAGGACAAGGGCAGCTCTTGTGATTAAGTTGCAGGCTCTACTGCTGCCCACACCACAGATACCTTAGTTAGATTTGCTCCTTTGTCAAACGTTTAAGTCAGATAAAGGACCAGTCATAGGGCAGTGAATCTCAAACCTAATTGTGGCAAAAAAAAAAAAAAAAAAAAAAAAAAAAAAAAAAATCACCTAGAAAAGTTGTTCACCTGGTTAAAAACACAAATTCCTAGGCCTGAATCCTAGAGATTCTCATCCAGGGTGAACATACCAGAATCTGCATTTTAGCAAGCTCCCTGTGATTCTGAAGCAGCGGGAAGTAGGCAACTTATTGGGAAGTGGTCAATGTCCAGATATCACAGAGGACCCCTCTCTAAGCATTCTTCATTGGTCCCACAGACCACTCCCCCCCGCCCCAGTAGGCTGGCTTCCTCACCCTGTCCTCCTCCTCTAGCATCCGTGAGAGGAGGTCACCTGGGACATTCTTGCAAATGGGAGGATCTAGAATCCAGGTCTCTGCCAGCTGCCGGCCATCCCCAGGCGGGCCTCCTGCCAGACTCCAATCTATGAAATGAACAACTGGGAAGCCTTTTCCAGCCCACATTACTGAGTGCATCTCAGTTGTTTCATTATGTTAGCTGTGAGGTTTTGCACTTGTGACAAACGACAGAAGGGACCTTTTGTCACAGTAAGGAAATCCTCGCAAGCATGTGCCTAAACGTGACTTTCTGCTGCTTCATCTTTGCCAGTCTCATCTGGAGAGAACCTCGCGCATCTCTTGGTTGGTTTTCCTCCATCTGCATGAAACAGGAGCCACTGAAAGCATCTTCCTCCCCTTCAAAGCCTCCACTACTTGCTTCTCCTAGTTCCTTGTCCTTGTAGGAGCTTTAATACCTCAGTTCCTTTCCGTCTCTGAAGGGGCCCACAGTGCCCTCTGGTGGTTAAACAGCATGCCTCACTTTTTTTTTTTTTTTTTTTTGGTGGGGGAGGACAGAGTTCCCTGTTGCCCAGGCAGGAGTGCAGTGGTGTAATCTCGGCTCACTGCAACCTCTGCCCCCAAGGCTCAAGCGATTCTCTTGCCTCAGCCTCCCAAGTAGCTGGGATTACAGGCGTACGCCACCACACCAGGCTAATTTCTGTATTTTTAGTGGCGTTTCACCATCTTGGCCAGGCTGGTCTTGAACTCCTAGCCTCAAGTGATCCACCCGTCTCGGCCTCCCAAAGTGCTGAGATTGTAGGCGTGAGCCACCGTACCTGGCCTATGGTACACTTTTGTAGAAGTCCAGGGTGCCTGCTGCTCTCAGGGCTAGGTCCTGTGCCCATCCTGGGAGAATGGGAAAGCCTTTGCATGCATTCTGCTCTGCCTGACCCTCCAAAGGGCCAGAACCAGGCCTAGGGGGTCAAGGGTAAACTTCTTTGAGGAACTGGAAACTGAGATAATGTTGAGGTTAGGGATTGGCTGTGAATACAAACTGGTCACCGTCCAGATGTAGAAACATCAAAATCTGACCTGTGGGCTCTGTCTGGGAAAATTTAGGGCAAATTGGCACTTGTAGGTGCCAAGGATGCCAAGGAGTGGCTGGTTTACCCTGCCCTCCTCACTGTCCATTATTTGGACCAATTCTGCCTTCTTAGGAGGACATGACACTTCTTCCCCCAGGATCCCAGGATGCACTGAAGCCTCTCGTTTTTTCCTGCTGGTGAGTACTAACATATACCCATTAACTTGAATGCTAGTGAGCACTAACATACGCCCATTAACTTGAATGCTAGTGAGCACTAACATACGCCCATTAACTTGAATGCTAGTGAGCACTAACATACGCCCATTAACTTGAATGCTAGTGAGCACTAACATACGCCCATTAACTTGAATGCTCATCTTTCACTGGCCAAGACCAAACTTTGACAGGTACCCCCAGAGCACTTTCATAGGCCCATGAGTCAATTCTGAACCAAGTCATGGGGGCAGCTGAGCCAGCTCCCCTCAGTCCAGGCCTTGATAGCTGGGTGCAGTTGTGGCCCTGGGTCTGAATGCTGCAACCACAGTGCCTAAGGTCTGGGTTGTGGAAGCTGGAGAACCACTGCTGGGCCCGAAGGCTGGAAACCTCGCTGTTGCCCTTGTAAGGACATTTCCGCTTTAGCCCCTAGGGCAGAGCATTTAGTGAGTCAAAACCTTAACTCCACATCCAACAGACTCTATTTCAGAACAGTGCGTTAGATGCTTCAGTATCAGCTGACATCCTGGATGTGTAACCACCCCTTTCTGCTGATACTTGGGCCTTGTGTCCAGGTCTGGATGACTGTCCTCACCGTTGAATTCTTGCTCGAGGCCCCGGGCTGTCTTCTGGAAAGTGGCTCTCCTGGGTTCCTCAGGGTTCTACCCAACCTCTCTGTAAGTGATCAGATGCCAGTAGCTGCTAAAGGGGAAGAGTGTCCCCTCTGCCAGTGCACCTGAGCTCTGGTCTTGTCCAATGGGGTGCCTGGTGCCAGGTTGCCTGG
Organism: Macaca thibetana thibetana; assembly: GCF_024542745.1. NCBI lineage: Eukaryota > Metazoa > Chordata > Mammalia > Primates > Cercopithecidae > Macaca > Macaca thibetana. The sequence continues at coordinate 12,465,562 of NC_065589.1, read as the reverse complement.
AGTCTTGTGCTGGGAGGGACTTCGCCAGGTGATCTTCCTTTTTCTAGATGGTTCTGGAGATTCACATGGCCCAGCTGAGACCAGAGGTGAAGTGAGAAGGACAGTGTCTTCTTGGCACTGTCTTCATTATCTCACATGACACTTCAGAGGGGAACGACTGTTAAAATGAATACAGTCTGTGCATTTTTTTCTAAGTCACAATGACAGAAGAGGTGGAATGACAAGAGAGTTGGGAATCCCGTAGCCCCCACTCCTAATTTCAAGAGGGGAGGAGTTCCACTGGAGCAGCTTTGGGAGGAAAGAGAAGCAGTCAGTGTCCTCAGGGCTCAGGGCAGGAAAGCAAAGAGTCCAAGGCACCTGCCAGGACTGACCCCGCCCACCGACTTCCATAACGATTTGTAGGATACGAGCTTGCTCTGAAGGCCTGGCTGTACCAGAGCTTGGAAAGCATCTGAGAAATGTACCCACTCCAGATGCTGATGCCAATGAAGTCTACCTCTCCTGAGGGAGGCTGCACTTCACCAGGAGACAAGGTCTCCCCAGTTTCTAAGAATGAATCTTCCAAGGTGGAATTTCTGCTACCAGCTGGAGGGGGGCAATGTATTTTTACATGTAATTCTTCCAGTCATTCCTGATAAAACTTTTTTGTTGTTCCATTTTTGCAGCCTTTTGGAGTCACGTAGAACCTCCCACATTGTAACTTGAAGGTAGTCCTGAGCTGATGCGGGCTCCCTGGCCAGTGCGGGAGGAAAGGGTTCAGGAAAGAGTGGAACCCAGCTGGATCAGATGGGAGAAATCGAAGCAGTGTTGTTCATCTGGGGTAATACCTGAGGTTTGTGACCTCATGCCAAGGAAATCAAGGCCATGGACACATGGTGGAGTGAGATTAAGAGTGGAGGTTTAATAGGCAAAGGAAAGAGAAAAAAGAATAGAGGAGTGCCCAAGTGGGTCTTCCAGCCCACGGCAAAATGCACCAGATTTTATAGACTGGCTTGAGGAGGCAGTATCTGATTTACATAGGGCCCACAGATTGGTTGGACCAGGTGTGACATTTACATAGCACACAAGGGAGGAAGTTGGCCACCCCACCCTAATCTTCTTCTTATGCAAATGGGTTTTCTACTTGGTCAGCACCATGTTGTCTGTTCCTTGCTATACACGTGGTTGGCAAGGAAAAGGGAAGATGGAGCCACGATATTGGACTCATCTAGCCCCCAGATAGCCCTTTCCCATTGGCACAGCTGCCGGCATTCACCCGTGCAAGCTTCCAGCTTGCTTATCTATGTCTGCAGCTCAATTTTACAGGCTGCTTTTCGTTAGAAAAGAAATGACTTGGGAGCTGCTTTTCATTAAAAGGAAAACCTTAGTGAGGACTTCCTTACCCTCACTATGTGCCTAAATAATTTCTTTTTAACTCCTATGTTATTATGGCCTGGGTGCAGGACTGGAATGGGTCCCTGGAGAAAGGCAATTGGCATTGTCTGTAGGGGCATCACTGATGGCTTCCTCACCCTGTCCTCATCCTTAAGAGTTCTTAACATCTAAGGAGGTGCTGAAAGTGGATGAGGCCTGAGCAGTGGGAAATGACCAGGAGGGAGAGCCTGCACCTACAGCTCAGAGAGTCTGGGGAAAGGTGAGGACCAGCTGGGCTCAGCAGAATAACCCAAACCCTGTTCTCGCAGGCAGAAATCACTTGAAAACCAGGGGAGCCGTACGGCAACAAGCGGTAGCAAAGGAAGAGAGTGTTCCGGGGATAGGGGTCTTGGCTATCATGGCAACCAAACTGCTGGTGTTTGAAAATCTCAACTTGAAAGAAATAAGTGACTCTTTAGGCTACCCCCGACCCCCTGCCCAAGTTACAGAGTGACCCAGAGCCATGATTAGATGATAGACAGACAGACCTGGATCAGCTTACCAATGTCAGAATGGAAGACAGGGTTAAGTCATAAATGGATATCAGTTTTTTTTTTACCCAGCAATCCTGCCTGCTGGTAAACTGGTAGGGAGGGGAATCTTTTATCATAATGCATTGAGCTTATGCTGGGAAGGGGAACCTTTAGTGCACTTCTCAGAAGGATTTGGAAGTCTAAAGCCTGTGCTGATAAAATCGTCTCTAGGACTCAGCATTCGCTCCAAAGTGGCACCAGGAGCGGTCATCTTTATGGCCATTTTTGTTGTCTTTCCATACAATGAAGGGAATTCTACTTTATTATGTGCTTTTCTTGAGCCAGTGCTCAAACTTCCTCCACCCTTTCCTGGATCACAGGTGAGGTCAATTTCACAGCTCACATTATTGTGAAAACACTGGGAAACAGGAACAAAAGAAATCATAGATACATTTTTCATTCGTTAGTCTGTGACACTGGGTACCTAAATGGAAATTCCAACACACTCTTCTCCCAGTTCCTCACTGGGAGGCTGAAGGGGCCCCACTGAACAGGTTCTGCCTCTTTGTGGGGCAGGGCCTGCGTCTTTGATGGTCTTACTCCTCCATGGAGACTAAGAATGAAAAGTCAGAAACACAGATCAGGACAACTTAGTAAGTTGTAATGATTTTCTATTTTTGTCTTGAGAAAATAAAAATATTGTTAAGGAAAGTTTGTATCCTTTGAAGTTTTGTTAAAAAATAGCAATTAGCATTATTAACATGCTAAAAAATCAGGTTTAAAATACTATCAAATTGCAGTTGTATTAATATCAGTCTCATACTAATGGCCTAAGAGCAGGAGTTCTTCCTGAAACATTTAAAAAAAAATTATAAAGAGGGAGAACAGAGAGCAGATAGCCTGTAGATAATAGATGTTCTTGAAAGTGAGCCCAGGACAAATGGATCAGTAAGATTTAATGGGGCTGGAAAAGAACCAGGCGTGTATATTGAAAAGGCTCAGTGTGCCAGGCATGATGAATGAAAAGAATACTATATTTGAAACCTATCCTGGCAAAAATAACTAAATATAGAACTATTGGGATAACAGGGGAAATATCACTGGCTTCCACACACTGATGAAGAGGCAGAATTCTGGCTGGACTTAGATTTCAGAGTTGTAGAATAAAATCCCCAAAGACAGTGGAACAAAGTTTAAATCAATTTTGAAGGTGAGAAGTTGTGATGATATATATATTATGTTATTAATTTATGAAAACAATAGAACACATTCTAAGATATGGTGAGTCAGAAAACATACCATCCATGTAATTCTTTTCAAATTACTTAAAGATATACTTCAGTTGACTGAAAGGTGGAGCAAAAAGGAAGTATGGAGAAGTCGTGACAAGAAAAGATCAGCAGGGAATCTTAAAATAGCGAAAACAGAAACCCGTTAATATTGTTCTCATAAATACAGGTTATCATGTAACACACACTTAATTTTTGCTTTTGAATTACTTTATATGACATATGACAGGACAAATAATTTACATAATGTGAAACTAATAATGACATAATATCATTGAATAGAATAAACATAATTTATAGAGTAAAAGCAAAAAAATTAATACTAATGCATGTCTATGTTTCAAGAAAGTGAAAAGACAGGAATAAGGGAGCTGAGAGGTATCAAAGTGATAAACGCATTGCCTTAAGAATGTGGCACATTACAGATATTTTGACTTTGACATTAAAAAAACAAGTCAAAATACATTGGGAAAACTTGTGGGTAAATATTGGAACTAAAAACCGTTATGATGCCTTCCAAAATAGAAGGCAGAAGCAAAAAAAAAAAAAAAAAGACAAAAATAATATTAAAACAGGCCGGGCGCGGTGGCTCAAGCCTGTAATCCCAGCACTTTGGGAGACCGAGACGGGCGGATCACGAGGTCAGGAGATCGACACCATCCTGGCTAACACGGTGAAACCCCGTCTCTACTAAAAAATACAAAAAACTAGCCAGGCGCGGTGGCGGGCGCCTGTAGTCCCAACTACTCGGGAGGCTGAGGCAGGAGAATGGCGTGAACCCGGGAGGCGGAGCTTGCAGTGAGCTGAGATCCGGCCACTGCACTCCAGCCTGGGCGGCAGAGCGAGACTCCGTCTCAAAAAAAAAAAAAAAAAAAAAAAAAAAATTAAAACATTAAAAAGAGAAATATCAAATTATGATAGAAATAAGACCACCTATATTCCTTTTTTTATTTTTATACTTCAAGTTCTAGGGTACATGTGCACAACGTGCAGGTTTGTTACATATGTATACATGTGCCATGTTGGTGTGCTGCACCCATTAACTCGTCATTTACATTAGGTGTATCTCCTAATGCTATCCCTCCCCGCTCCCCCCACCCCACAACAGGCCCCAGTGTGTGATGTTCCCCTTCCTGTGTCCAAGTGTTCTCATTGTTCAATTCCCACCTATGAGTGAGAACATGCGGTGTTTGGTTTTCTTTTCTTGCAATAGTTTGCTGAGAATGATGGTTTCCAGCTGCATCCATGTCCCTACAAAGGACGTGGACTCATCATTTTTTATGGCTGCATAGTATTCCATGGTGTATACGTGCCACATTTTCTTAATCCAGTCTATCATTGATGGATATCTGCGTTGGTTCCAAGTCTTTGCTATTGTGAATAGTGCCACAATAAACATACATGTGCATGTGTCTTTATAGCAGTATGATTTATAATCCTTTGGGTATATCCCCAGTAGTGGGATGGCTGGGTCAAATGGTATTTCTAGTTCTAGACCCTTGAGAAATTGCCACACTGTCTTCCACAATGGTTGAACTAGTTTACAGTCCCACCAACAGTGTAAAAGTGTTCCTGTTTCTCCACATCCTCTCCAGCATCTGTTGTTTCCTGACTTTTTAATGATTGCCCTTCTAACTAGTGTGAGATGGTATCTCATTATGGTTTTGATTTGTATTTCTCTGATGGCCAGTGATGATGAGCATTTTTTCCTGTGTCTGTTGGCTGTATAAATGTCTTCTTTTGAGAAGTGTCTGTTCATATCCTTCGCCTACTTTTTGATGGGGTTGTTTTTTTCTTGTAAATTTGATTGAGTTCTTTGTAGGTTCTGGATATTAGCCCTTTGTCAGATGAGTAGATTGCAAAAATTTTCTCGCATTCTGTAGGTTGCCTGTTCACTCTGATGGTAGTTTCTTTTGCTGTGCAGAAGCTCTTTAGTTTAATTAGATCCCATTTGTCAATTTTGTCTTTTGTTGCCATTGCTTTTGTTGTTTTAGTCATGAAGTCCTTGCCCATGCCTATGTCCTGAATGGTATTGCCTAGGTTTTCTTCTAGGATTTTTATGGTTTTAGGTCTAACATTTAAGTCTCTAATCCATCTTGAATTAATTTTTGTATAAGGTGTAAGAAAGAGATCCAGTTTCAGCTTTCTACATATGGCTAGCCAGTTTTCCCAGCACATTACAGATATTTTGACTTTGACATTAAAAAAGTAAGTAGAAATGCATTGGGAAAACTTATGGGTAAATATGGGAACTAAAAACCGTTATGATGCCTTCCAAAATAGAAGGCGGAAGCAAAAAAAAAAAAAAGACAAAAATAACATTAAAACATTAAAAAGAGAAATATCAAAATATGATAGAAATGAGACCACCTATATTACTTTTTTCTTTTTTTTTTTGAAACAGAGTCTTACTCTGTCGCCCAGGTTGGAGTACAGTTGTGCGATCTCAGCTCACTGCAACCTCCGCCTCCCAGGTTCAAGCGATTCTCCTGCCTCAGTCTCCTGAGTAGCTGGGATTACAGGCGCACACCACCACGTCTGGCTAGTTTTTGTGTTTATTTGAGATGGGGTTTCACCATGTTGGTCAGGCTGGTCTCGATCTCTTGACTCATGATCTACTCACCTCGGCCTCCCAAAGTGCTGGGATTACAGGCCTGAGCCACTGCGGCTGGCTGACCACCTGTATTAACTTTTAACCACAAATGAAATAGATGACTTCTTAGAAAAACATAAAAGCAGAACTGTCTCAAAAACCAACAGAGTATATGCATAAAAAAAGCATATAATGTGGCCAACACTATCTCCCTAGTGAACTCTGGGTCACTTCCTTTTGGTTAATTTAAAACACTATAAATTATTCCAGAACATCTTAAAAGGTAGAAAATTTTACAAGTTATTTTACCGAGGTAGGATAACCATAAATCTGACTTTGACAGTCTGTAAAAACTATAGACCAATCTCTTGTATAAATACAAGTGCCAAATCCTCTGCAATGGTATCTTAAATACCCTCTGCAATGGCATATGAAATCTATAACAAACAAAAATAAACCCTGCAGAAATTTTGAAATCAGTTTAGTTTGTTTTTCATAGTGGTCTGAGTATTGAAATTCTGTTAAATTATATTGTTGTACCTGGGGATTGAGCAAGTGAGTAACACTGTTGGAGAAGAGAGACACCAATGTAGAACCTAGGAAGACAAGGAAGAAGCCTGTGGGATTGGATGGGAATTAGAGATGTATAATACATATAAATCATGTGTCTGGGAAAATTTCCTGCCCTGGGATTAGGGAGAACTAGCACCATGTGCTTGACTGGATTTCAGAATTGCTATAAATGAGTGACTGCTGCTTCTTTCTTCCCTGTTTGAATGGAAGTATCTTTAGTGGTTATTCTGTCCCTGTTTCATCACTGAATGTTGGCAGCAGGGGAGAAACAATTTTTCAGCTCACTGGATTCTAGTTTAAGAGGAGGTGCACCCAAGGAGCTGCACCCAATGAACCATACTTGAGGAGCCTTTTTCTTTCATTTTCCCCTTCCCTTCCCTTCCCTTCCCTTCCCTTCCCTTCCCTTCCCTTCCCTTCCCTTCCCTTCCCTTCCCTTCCCTCCCCTCCCCTCCCCTCCCCTCCCCTCCCCTCTCCTCCCCTCCACTCTGCTTCCTTTTTACTTCTCCTCTCCCGTCCTCTTTTTCTTTTCTTTTCTTTTTTTTGGCAGGGTCTCTGTTGCCCAGGCTAGAGTGCAGTGGTGCATTCTTGGCTCACTGCGACCGCTGCCTACCAGGCTCATCCTTCCGCCTCAGCCTCATGAGTAGCTGGGACTAGAGGTGTGTGCCACCATGCCCAGCTAATTAAAAAAAAATGTTTTTTGTAGAGATGAGGTTTTGCCATGTTGCCCAGGCTGGTCTTGAACTCTTGGACTCAAGCGATCCACCTGCCTCGGCCTCCTAAAGTGCTGGGATTTCAGGTGTGAGCCACTGTGCCCAGTCCCAGGAAGGCTTATCTGATCTGAACCTGATTTAGATAAGGAGGTCCTGGACTTTGTTCCAGTGCTGCAGAGTGAGAGACTTCTGAGGGGAGAGGAGTGTCCTTTGCATATGGGAAAGATGGGAACTACTTGGCTAGAGGGTGAACTACAGTAGATTGCTTCTAAAGATGGGAGCAGCAATGTTTCTTCCCAAGCAACATTCTCCTTTGAAATGTGCCTTTGTCACTCACTGCATCAAGAGGTAGGGTCTATTCTCCCTCCTTCTGAATCTGGCCCTGTGACTTGCTTTCACCAATAGATTGTGGCAGAAGTGACAGTGTGCAAGTATGAATGGGGTCTGCCAGGACCATGTGGAGCAACGGTAAGCATCCTCATGGATGATGCCTGAATTCCTGACCCACAGAATGGTGAGCAATAACATGGTTTTTTTCTTTTCAAGCAGCTAAGCTTTGAGGTCATTTGTTACACAGCAATGATAGCTAATACACCATTGAAGAGTGCTGGGGTCATTTCAAAACAATTCAGGAGGCAAACTGAGGAGATTCTCACTAAAAGTGAGGAACTTGCACAGGCCTGTAATCCCAGCTACTCGGAGGCTGAGGCAGGAGAATCACTTGCACCCAGGAGGAGGAGGTTGCAGTGAGCCAAGATGGCGCCTTTGCACTCCAGCCTGGGTGACAGAGTGAGACCCTGTCTCAAAAAAAAAAAAAGTGGGCAACTCAAGCATCAATAAAGGTATTAACTGCAATGGTTTGTAGCATACTACGTATATTTAAATATGTGGGTTCAAGATAAATCAATAAAAAAATCCCTGGTTACCTTTAGAGGATATTAGGAAATCAATTTGTTATTTTGAACATTGCTAAATTAAAAAAACAAGCATTTATCCTATTTTTTGTACAACCTATATTTCAAGATAACTGAATATTGTTAAAGAGAAGCTATTTGCAGAAGAAATCTGACCAATAATGATGTAAAAAAATAAAATCTGAATCTCATCATTTTGCGACCCCTGATGATATCACGGATTTAGGTATTGCTAAAACCGTCAGGTGACAGATGATCAGGCTGACAACACCTGCACCTGCTGCCAAGCTTAACATAAAAAATAATACTAAATTCCCCCTGCGAAGCCTGCGTATGCCCAAAAAACCCCAAATCAAAGCAAACCCCTCAAAACCTGAGTTAAAGCAAGCTTCTAGATCTAACTTCTAGCTTACAAAAAATGAGAGGAAGAGAGGACTATACCACTAAGAAAATGCAACCAGAAAATTCCAGATTGCAAAAAATGTAATAGGACCAAAACCCTGAGTTCTTCAATAAATACATGACAATTTATAGCTTAAAAGAGACATAGGGACAGGTGAGCCAAATGCAATGTGTGCAACTTGTTTAGATCCTGATTTGAACAAATCAACTCTAAAAAGACTTCTGAGACAGTGGGGAGACTGTGAACTATGATGGGGTATCTGATGGTATTAAGGAAGTACTAATTTTGTTTTTTAGTGTGGATATAGCCTTTTAAAGGTAAAAAGAAAGAATAAAGGTGGTGAAGGGTGTGATAATCCTATGAAGGGTCTGGGTTTGGGTCCTGAGGGCAGCGAATTACATCCCAGACTCACGGGCAATTAACAGTCCAAGCCAGGGTCCCATCAGCTGAATCCTGAGGTTGCGATGCTTCAGTCTTTTCAGAACAGGGTAAAGGAAGAGTCCAGAAACCACGTTCACTGGCTTCGTGAAAACCAAGCACGTCTTTGAGATCTTTTTCAAAATCTGCCTCTAAGTTAAGTTCTGCCTTGCCAAAGTCGGAAGCCTGAAAGAGAAAAAAGCAAACAAACACGTTGAAGGACGAAAGATTACAGCCATCAGATCACTCATAGATTTTTTTGTTTTTGAGTCAGGTCTTTCCCTGTCACCCAGGCTGTGGTGCGGTGGCACCATCATAACTCACTGCAGCCTTCAATTCCTGGGCACAAGCGATCCTCCCACCTCAGCCTCCTGAGTAGCTGAAACTACAGGCACATGCCACTATGCCCAGATTTTTTTTTTTTTTTGAGACGGAGTCTCGCTCTGTCGCCCAGGCTGGAGTGCAGTGGCCGGATCTCAGCTCACTGCAAGCTCCGCCTCCCGGGTTTACGCCATTCTCCTGCCTCAGCCTCCCGAGTAGCTGTATGCCCAGATTTTTAAAACTTTTTTTTTTTTTCTCAGAGATCGGGGTGAGGAGGTCTTGCTATGTTGCTCAGGCTGGTCTCAAACTCCTGGCTTCAGGTGATTCCCTCACCTCGGACTCCCCAAAAGCTGGGATTGCAGATGTGAGTCACTGCTCCCAGTTTCACTCATATTTTTTTAGGAGGCCCAGCAGTGAGGCAGAATGGATGGGGAGACGCTGCTACTAAAATGTTGAAAAGCATGAGACTCCACCTGGTTGTTAACTTCCACCTGACAGGTGATTTGGACTGAAGGTTTAGTTTTGATCATGGCAAATCTGAGCATGGTGCAAAATAGCTTAAAAAATGTTTTTAAATGCATTTCTTGAAAGCCTACTCACTGATGAAGGATGACCCTCTGTTCTCCAGGGCTAAGGATACGCCAGGCACTGAGTGGCTCTCTGGTCAGCCCTTTCTGCCTGCAGCTCCATGAGTGGGTACCCGTTTACAGTTTGTGGTTTGTGAACATGCCAACTCCTGGCATGGAAGAAGGGAAGGAAGCTGGGTGGAGATGAAAATCTTCCTTAGGTACCTCCCAAGAAATATCTGCACAAGTGAGGATAAAATTCAGGACAAACTGGCCGGGCGCGGTGGCTCACGCCTGTAATCCCAGCACTTTGGGAGGCCGAGACGGGCGGATCACGAGGTCAGGAGATCGACACCATCCTGGCTAACACGGTGAAACCCCGTCTCTACTAAAAAAAAATACAAAAAACTAGCCGGGCGAGGTGGCGGGCGCCTGTAGTCCCAGCTACTCGGGAGGCTGAAGCAGGAGAATGGCCTGAACCTGGGAGGCGGAGCTTGCAGTGAGCGGAGATCCCGCCACTGCGCTCCAGCCTGGGCAACAGAGCGAGACTCCGTCTCAAAAACAAAAACAAACAAACAAACAAAAAATCAGGACAAACCAAAGTTACAAATGTTGGGATTGCAGGATAGCTCAACTAGCTGGTCCCTCCCTAGTAAAGGAGGATGAAACCAACACTGTATCTGAAGGCAATTCCAGATGTTTGAGTCCAGTGAGAAATGTATGTGTAAAAAAATGCAAGCATAAGTATCCAGGAAGTTTAACTGATTTTATTTTGTTTACTTATTTGTTTTCATATTTCTGAGGCAGGAAGAACAATGTAGGCATAAACTGCCTTTCCTTCCAGTTTGAACAAAGAAGCTGGATGCCATTTACTGCTCGCGTTGGGAGCGAGCTGCCGATCTGGGAACAGAGCCTTTGTTTTTTCAGCTCCTGTTCCGGAGATCCCTCCCCTGTCCTGCTTGCTGTTCTTTTTGCCACTCACTCCTTGCCTCCAAGAATGCTGAGGTGGTTTTTTTTCTGTAATCCTTGTCTCGTTTGAGCTCTCCCCAGGATGAAACTGAGGGTAATCCTTGCAAAATTCTGCTGTCCCAGAAATTAGGGGAAAGTAGAAAAGATGCAAAAAGGAAGCAGGACATGCCCTTTACCTTGTGAAATGTTTTATGGTTGCGGAAGATCAGGCGCATGTCCCGCACAAACTATGCCACCGTGTACACTTCCGTATTCAGCCTCTCCTTAACCAGGTCCAACCGCATTGCTTCCTGAAAGGGCTCACCGTAACCGCGAATCAGGACAAAGCCACCAGAGAGGAGATGTCAGCACAGCTGTCATCACTGGAAAGGATCCAGTTTAAATACAATCCAAGTCTTCATTTCCAGGGTGATAATGATAACACCATCTGACTTCTGTAGGCCAGCTATTGTTCTAGGCACTAGATAAACTAAATTGTAAGCCAAGCATATGAATATGTAATCTCCACATTTATGGGTACCATCAATAATGATGCCCATTTCACAGATGAGGAAACTGAGGGATGGAGAGGTCAAGGAGCCTACCCAAGATGTCCCAGCTAGAAAGTGGCAGAGCTGGGATGGGAACCCACACAGTTTGGCATCTGTGGCTCTTGTTTTTTTTTGAGATGGAGTCTTGCTTTGTCACCCAGGCTGGAGTGCAGTGGTACCATCTTGGCTCACGCAACCTCTGCCTCCCAGGTTCAAGTGATTCTCCTTCCTCAGCCTCCCAAGTAGCTGGGATTACAGGTGCCCGCCACCACGCCTGGCTAATTTTTGTATTTTTAGTAGAGATGGGGTTTTGCCATGTTGGCCAGGCTGGTCTTGAACTCCTGACCTCAAGTGATCTGCTGGCCTCAGCCTCCCAAAGTGCTGGGATTACAGGCATGAGCGGCTGCCCCCAGCTGGCCTCTGTGACTCTTAATCTCTAGTAGGAAAGACATTCCTCCTAAAGAGAAGATGAAACTGAGATACACAGGAGGGGCAGCAACTTGCCCGGTATCCCATAGCCCGTGAGTGGTAGGGTGGAGTTTGAGCCAGGTAGTCCCTCTCCAGAGTGTGCAGCGAAATCCCCGCTACACTGCTCCACTGCTGCCGTGCTGTCCTTCTCTCCCGTTCTCCAGCTTCCTGAGCAAACTGCAACACCTGCCGGACTCAGCCCCCACATTTCTCAAAGTGCATTTTATGCAAGGGAACTGTAAAATGTGACTTACATTAAATGGAATGCCTGTAAAAAAGGAGCTTTGTGGATGACAGTAGGCCTTCAAGAGGAGGAACTCCTATTTCTGTAAAATGTGAAGAGGGCTTGAAAGTGAAATGCAGCTTGGAAAGTGAAGCCAGGTGAATGTCTAGACATGCACACGGACGGGGCAGCCAAGCCCAGTCAGCATTACAACCGTGCTTACCAAGGCTCACGGGGTGTGTGGGATTTTGTTTAGACTCTGTGTTTGGGCATTAAATCGTCATCCTCTAAAAGGAGACATTGAAGCCTCCCTTTGGTGCAATGCCCTGACCCTGTGCCTGTTTGTGCTTCTCATGTGAGAAGGGAAAAGCGTAGGCTTGGGGTTGGCATCCAACTTACCAGCTGGTCCTGAGGCTGCATCTGCCTCTCCAGGATCTTAGATACATGATGACACTGTTGGCTTCCTGAAGGCCTCTTATCCTGCAGAAGGTGCAACTCCACAGCGTCCTGAGAGGTTGGACAAAAGGTGAACAGAGGGCAAGGTCCCTGGAAATGGCCACCGTTCCTGTGGCTGCCACTGTCTTCCCTCAGGAAGGATGAGCTCAGCCATGAGGGTGGGATACCTCCCAGAGTGTCCAAGATCCCCACGTGGGGCCTCCAGCATTGACCCTTCCCTCACATCAGTGGTGGCGGCAGGTGGGCAGCCTGAGGAAGGTGGTGTCACTGTAAGCGTGGGCTCTTTTCCCTGTCTGAGCTGCTGGGAGCACAAAGGAACCCAGGCTGCCAGGCTTGAGTGTCAGAATCCGGGCTTTCACCTGCAGGGACCTCAGGCCTCCATCAGCCTGATGAGACCATGGTGAAATGTGTGACAAGCCGTGCTTCCTGTCTTTCCTGAGCAGGCACAGAACATAAGCTGGCTTTTCCTGTCCCCAACTCCCCTTGGACAGGAGTCCCTGCTGTCCAAGGAATAACATCCTAGGAAAGGGCACCTCCAGGGGCAGAAGCAGTGTGGGGCCAAGAGGCTCGCTGGCAGCCTCAGAGACCCAGAGAGGCCCAGAGTCTCTGGCACCAGACTGCTGTGCATCACACCCTTGTCCGCAATGCTCACAGGTCCTGCCCTTTCCATCCGGAGGTGAGTGCTGTGTGCCCGAGGCGGGGCTGCATCCCACTCACCTCTTGGCTTCCACAGGGGGGATGTGACAGTCTTCACGGAAGACTCATGGACAAGTACCGCAGCAGAGAAGTTATCCCCCTTTACGGCACACCTCGCATTCATCCAAGTTTTTCCACTGCAAGGGCAGATCATGTGGACACCACTAGGACCAGCTGCCACTACCACTGATGACCCAGGAATGCTGACCCTGTGGGGTTCTAGAACACATCATTTTGTGTGTGCCACAGTGGATATCCAAACCCAATTTATGGTGGGGGGAGCTGATGCCACCTCCCTGGGGGAAACTGCAAGACAAATGGCACAACACGCAGGGAGTCTGGGTGGTGACCACCACCACTAGGGCTTTTCTTCTCTGGCTGTGGCTTGCTAACGGGTTCTGCCGTGTTTTGAGCTGTGCTGCCGCCTGCTGGCAAGCTTGTGCTTTGAGCTGGGCCACTCTGGGCCGCATTTGCTGAGCCCCACCAAGCCTCTGTTAATAGATCTAACTGACCAAAGTAAGAAATGATGATAACTGGCATTTAGGTGCAGGAGTATGGGAACTGTTTTTCCTGGTGCCTTGCCTAACTGCCTAGGGTCGTAACATAACATGGCCCTAAAATGTTCCATAGTGGGCACGGATGCTGTGACCCAGTAAATAACAAATTAAAATAATCAAAATTAAGTTATCTTTGGCACTTACAATGGGCTTTACAACATGGAACTCCATGGACCTTCTCTGTTAAAATATTTAATACTGATCAATATGAATTAAAACACGGCTTTCAAGGACGAAAACTCATTATGGAAGATCTATTTAGAGAAGGGATGATTATCCCCACGGTTTCTCCATTTCACAGCCCAATTTGGTCTGTTCTTAAGCTTGGAAAGAATGAATGATGCCTCACGGTGAATTACTACAACCTGAATGCTGTGACCCCATCTGTGAAGGCCCAATGTTATTGAAATTACTGACTCCATCCACTTAGCAAGTGGTAAATACTCTGCAGGCATAGATTTGACTAATGTGTTCGGTTCAGTGCGTATTTCAACAGCATCTCAGCTGCAGGTTGCTTTCAGCCCCGAAGGGACACAACAGACCATTATCTGGCTACCACGGGGTACCTCGACAGTTCTGTCAGGTACACAATCTGCAAGCAGGATTTGAACTGCATCTGACCTTCTCTAGGAGCACAGGTGTAACATCACCCTGAAGACACGCTTCTCTCAGCACATTCACGTGACACACTCAGGACATTACTCACAAGGAGCTCACAGAAAAGGATGGGGTTTGTGTTTCCGCATGGATGTGGGATTCAACTAAAACAAAAAAGTATGGGCCACTGCCCCAGGCATAGTACAGGGATCCACCACCAATTTCTGGCCATTATCTGGTCAGTCGAGGGATGCTCCATCCCTGACACTGTCAAAAAATAATTATTGACCCTCTAAGTACCCACAGTGTTCTAATAAGCCTCCCAGCATCCTTTAGTCCTCTTGAGTTCCAGAGGAAACACATCCCTCATTTATAGATTTTAGGTAAGCCCATTTATGCTATTACTTGCAAACAGACCCACTTTCAATGGGGTTCCTTCTAACAAAAGATTCTAGAATCTGTCAAATTGCAATACAGCAGGAATTAGTGCCCTCCTGAGTCTCATTCACTGTGGAGGCTTTGGCAACCTCCTCTCATGCCTCCTGGCATCTCTGGACCACCCATGATGGCCATGGACTTTTGGTACAAAAAAACATAAAACCCCAAAAGCTGTTTTCCTCAGCCCCACACTATATGCTGATAGAGTGGCAACTGCTGGCTGCATCCAGGCCCTCTGGAGATGAAGGCTGTCACACGCCCAGCCTGTGGCTCTTTACACCAGCTGCCCGTCATGTGTGGGTCATGGAGGCAGCACCCTGCAGGGCAACCACAAAACACATTTTGGGAGTACCAGCATCGGTCTCTTTGTTGTACACATACATAAGTGAGACTGCAGTGGAGACGGACGGACGTGCAGCAGTGACACTGGATGATGGGGCTGTGGGCAAGGCCCTCACTGGCCCATTCTCAGTCAGATAAACGTTCATCTTATTCTCCCGACCTGGCCTTGGAAGGTGGGACTGAGAGGCTGGGTCAAACATGCCCCTGGCTATTATGTGCTGACATGTGGCATTAGGAGAGTTAGAGGGTATTATCATGTTGGGATATTAATTAATGGTCTGGATTTTAAAGATCCTTTTTTTTCTGGTTGCAAAAGTAACAAATTGGTCATTATAGTAATTCCAACTGTACATAAATGTATAATACAGAAAGCAAATGCCCCTGTGATCTCATCTCAAAATAAGTGCAGTTGAGTCTTTCGGCTATTTTTTCACTCGTAGACCTACCTACACAGTCACATAAGCAACAAGGGGCTCCTTCCCCACACGTCACAACTAGCATTAAGTGTCCTGAAGCTCTCCTGACTGCAGAACCCTCTGGTGGCTTTCCATTGATTGAATGATAACTCCATACTTATGAATCCATGTATTTAAACACATATCTATATCAAAGGTCTAATATTCTATAAGAAAAGTTTTTAAAAAACCATTCTGTAACTGTATCACTTTATTCTGCAATACTGATAGAACTTGTGTTTGGCCCTAATTTTTTGCTACTATGATGTTACACTGAGCACCCCTGATTCTCAGGGTATTTAAGATCAGCATGGGAAAGATGATTTATATAATAAATGGCATTGGGAGACCAGTGCCTTAAACTTGGAATGAATCCAGCCTGGTCAGGTCAGCCTCCAGGGCAACATGGGGGAGGCACCATTGTCACTGCTGGAAGTTCACAACTAATGGGAAGCTCGTGAGTGGAACTGATGTCTGGAGAACACGTCTAAGCAAGCAGAAGAGGTTGAGGAGGGAAGTTAGTGCAGCCAATAGATGACTGCCATTTCCAGCTATAAGGAGGCCCTGTAGAGACAAAGCTCAGTTCAAACGCATCATTCCATCCCGGTGCTACCAATAAGGAGCACGGAGCACTCAGCAATACTTGGTGTGCAATCATGGATGATCCTCTTGTCCTTTCATATACTGTTCCTGTCTATTTCGAGGCCTTTTTTTGCTTTTCATGCTGGAGCAATTTTTTTTTTTTTTTTTTTTTTGGAGACGGAGTCTCGCTCTGTCGCCCGGGCTGGAGTGCAGTGGCCGGATCTCAGCTCACTGCAAGCTCCACCTCCTGGGTTTACGCCATTCTCCTGCCTCAGCCTCCCAAGTAGCTGGGACTACAGGCGCCCACCACCTCGCCCGGCTAGTTTTTTGTATTTTTTTAGTAGAGACGGGGTTTCACCGTGTTAGCCAGGATGGTCTCGATCTCCTGACCTCGTGATCCGCCCGTCTCGGCCTCCCAAAGTGCTGGGATTACAGGCTTGAGCCACCGCGCCCGGCCAATTTTTTTTTTTTTTTAAGACAGTGTCTTGCTCTGTTGCCCCAGCTGGAGTGCAGTGGCATGACCTCGCCTCACTGCAACCTCTGCCTCCAGAGCTCAAGTGATCCTCCCACCTCAGCCTCCTGAGTAGCTGGGACTACAGGTGCATGCCACCATGCCTGGCTAATTTTTGTATGTTTTGTAAAGAAGGGGTTTTGCCCTGTTTCCCAGGCTGGTCTCAAACTCCTGGGCTCAAGGGATCCACCCACCTTGGTCTCCCCAAGTGCTGGCATTACATCACTCTGTATAGCAATACAGAGTCTCACTATATCACTCAGGCTGGCCTTGAACTCCTGGGCTCAAGCAATCCTCCTACCTCAGCCTTAGCTGGGACTACAGGTGCACACCACCATTCCTGGCTGATTAAAAAAAATGTGTTAGAGATGGGGTCTTGCTATCTTATCTAGGCTGAGAGTATTTTATTTCTGACACCTTTGGTTTATAGCCATCCAAATATCCAGATCTTTTTTCTAAAACACATGGACATGATGAGCTTTTTCATTTAATTTTTATTTTAGAGTCATTTGCTTCCCCATCCCAAATTAACTACGAAAATTGTTTTGAAGATGCCATGCCCAAATGTGGAGGTGACTCAGAGCTGGGAAACTCAGAAGCTCTAAGGTGAGCCTCCAGACAGGAAAAGTCTGCAACATGGTGACTGAGAGGGTAGTAGAAATTCACTTGCTATTTAACTCTCTCTTGAGATTTATTCTTGGAGGACAGAGCAAAAGTCCATTCTGAAAGACAGAAGGAGTCAATGAATGAGGTTATTCTGGAGGTTTTTCTTCTGTAGATACTGGCCTTCCCACTTCCTATGAGTATCTGTACCCAGACATCACACTGGATCTCAAACCCAAGGCGTCAAAAAGAAAAATTAGCTCCCTCCCCCAGTCAGTTTTTCTTCTGGACCTCACTTAGTGATAAAATCACTTTTTCCCCTGTCACTCAAACCCATGACCCAAGTTCTTCTTTCTTACTCTTTCCCATCCATTCCTTTCTTCTTCCATTTTTCCTCTCTAGATAAAATCTTTATGATTTCATCCTAGTGAAAATTTCTTGAGTGTTACTGAGAGGGGCCTTGTGTTGGGTCCTGGGATCACAAAGACTAGTTCTCAGGACAGGAATAGCCTGCTGTGGACGTGCAGCAGAGAGATGGACCATGGACTGGGCAGTCTGGAAATGCTGCAGGGGGCCAGATGAGCTGGCCTTGAATAAGTGTCAGGTAGAGGATGCAGAAGAGCGATTGCAGGCATCTGTTCAGCTAGTTTCTTTTAAGCGTCTTACATCTCTCTTGACCTCAAAGCCCTCTGCCTGCATTTAAAGTTCCTGCACTCCTTTACTTGCATTTAAAGTTCTCCACCATCAGGAACAATCTGTGCTCCTAACTTTGTCACCCACAATTTTGTTTCTATGAACATTTAACTCCTTTTAAATCATGCTCTTGAATCCTAACGGGAGCTCTTCACATTTCTGCTGTTAAAACCCCACTTCTCCTTCAAGGATTTAAACCCGTCACCTATCTGTCGCTTGTCATTATAATACTTTCAGCAGCTCTGCTAGGGTCGTTCCTCTGCAACGTATACTCCGATTCCAGTTCTTTGTGTTTCTTCCTTTTCCTTCCATTTCAAATTCTTTTAGTGTTAACCAAGTTCCATCCTCATTCTGAATGCACTTCACTGAGGATCCTGTAAGAAAAAGAAAGCCCATTCTTGGATCTACCACCATTCTCTGTGAATTCACCCTAAACCTCTTCATCCTAATTGTGGCCTTCTACCTTTCCGGGTCAAGAGAGACTTCCTCTGTGAGGCGGAAGCAGTAGCAGGGGAGTCTGAAGGCCTCCCCTCTTGGACTGAAGCCAGCCCTAAAGCCTGACTGAGTGGTGAGGGGGTGGGACCGATTTTGCATTCATGTGGTGCCTACATGCACCAAGGACGTGGCTGTCAGTACAGCAGGGCCCATGGGTGACTTCCAGGTGGGAGTGGAGTGATCTGGTTGCCAAAAATACCATGATGTGGAAGAGTTTGGAAATTCCTTCCTAAGAAGTGTCTCTTCTTCTGCAGCCTAGGGTCCATTGCCTGATCAATTATACACCCAGGTATTTTCCTCCCTTCTAGTGAGTCCTTCATCTAGGGATTCCAAAGAGCAGAAGACCAAGGAACTCACCGTGTTTCATTTTCTTCTTATATAAAATCCCTTTCGCCTCACCACAGGTCACGGGGAGCTTAGAACAGTGAAAATCCACAGGGTCACTTTTGGGTTTTCCTGAAAGTAGAAGAGAACAGTTTCATGTTATTCAGTCTTCATCCCATCTTCCTTTTGAATTCTCCCCTCCATGAATTCCAATAATGTACAGGGTACTGGGGAACATTCTCTGGTTAGTTTGCAGGAACTCTTTCATCTCGAGTGGCAAATAAGCTCTGTGTACACAGCAGCCTGCAACAAACCACCACCACCGCCACCAACACTACAGCCAACAAAACATTTTAGTAGAACATATAGGGCTTCTTCAGTGAATGTGTCTTAATTTGCAAGTGAATTGGCTGCCACCGAATAGTCTTCTATTCTATAAGCGTCCTGCTGATCTCTCTGTGCTGATGGAAGTTGCCTACCTAAAATATTTCTTTGCATTCATGTTGCCAGAGGAAAAAAAATCTTCATTTATAATCTTATTTCCTGATTCAAATGAAGACTTGGGTGAGTGAGGTGGCTGGCACTGAGAGGATGGTGTCAGTCTTAATTATTTGCTGTTTCTTTTCATTTTATTGCTTCCTTGCTTCTTCCTTGATGAATAAAAGAAAACCCTGGAGAGCTCTGAACTAATTTCCCAGTTTCTCATGGAGCGGTCTGGCAACTCAGAATCCCTGGGTAGAAATCTGGAGTTTAGATTCAGGAGAAGCAGTTGCAAGAGGGTTTAAAATAAATCTCAGCAATTCCTGCTGCCTTCCCCTCCAACCTCACTATGGGTGAATTCATTAAAGAAAGACAGCAGGGGCTGTTTCTCTGGGGAGAAATGAAGGGGCTGTCCATGTCTTATGTTGAGTTATAGAGGATATTACACCTAAAATGAGCCTAGGAGAACATCTGGTCCAACTCTCTCCCTTGCCTCAAACGGTTATTGAAAGAGCTAAAGGAAAACAAATGGCAAAACAAGAGCATTGATGGAAAGAGGAAGGAACAGCATCAGTGGTGAAGAAGCCATTCATTTCTCTGGAAAGATACAAGGCAGGTAGAGTCAGACTGAGAAAGGAGGGACACTGAGAAGTGAGGATGTAATCCCCCCGACAGAACCCTACAGGATGCCTGGCCTCACAGGAGCAGAGGCTGGCAGCAAGGCTAGGCATGGGGGTGGAAGGTAGGGGGTGTGTGGGAACTTAGGGTGGGAAAAACTTTGTTTCAACAGCAGCCCTCTTGCATGGAGGGGCCAGCTCCACCATTTGTCTCTAGACTCTACTCAGTAAATATGGCACAGCAGATGAGAGCGTGTCCTTGGGAGCCAGACTAGGGTGCGGGCAGGGGTGGGGGTGGGAGGGGCTTATAATCCTGGCTCTGCCACTTACTAGAAGGATTACCTAAGCGTGATTTACTGTTACCAGATTTGAGTGGGAAACTTGCTGCCGCAGGTTCCTAATGTGGGTGAAAGGCGGAGCTCCAGGTGACTCTGGACCACTGTTGCAAACCTTGAGGGAGATTAGCACAGCTATGGGGACCTTCTACAGTTCTCTGTCTCCAGAGAAATGTCTTCTCTAATTCCCTGTGGTGAATATAGCTTTAGTGAACACAAACATCCCAAACACATTCACAAGCAGATGAGGGAGCAGGGGGTGGTTTTGGGGGCCACGGGTAGCAAGCGGATGTGCAGAGTCATGGGGACAAGCATCAGTCCCTTCCTTACCCAGTGGAGGCAAGTCATCAAGTGAAGTGGGGCTTTTAGGCCCAAGGACTTCCAAAGCCAGCTGTCCTATGCCTCAGGGCAGCTTTCTGGCCTGTTCCCAATAGTGCTGACTTTGACTCAGTCTCACCTACTCATCTCAGCAACCAGGCCTTGAAGGATGAAACCCTGCAGCCCCAGGAACCCTGTGGGGGATGCTTGGGGCTCTCTAACATCAGCTGGTTCCTTTGTAAAGTGAGCTGCAGCAGCGGTGGATTTAGGTCCCCATTAGGAAGCGTGAGCAAACAACGAGGAACCTGCTGTGAAAAGCAAGCAATTAGAGAAGAGAGAGCTCAGGGAAAGGAAAAGCAAGGTGGAGAAAATTAAGAAGAAAAGCTGAATCCAGACGAGAAATAGCGGCATGGTAAAAAACGAATTCATAATCCAGAAGATCAACTCCGGGAATTCCTACAGAATGTGGGGAAGAAGCACAAGGTGGAAATTATGCATGGAAAGACCACAGTTCTGGGGAATGATTTGGGAGCTCTATGATGTATACACGAGGGGTGTGGGAAGGGGATGGCGGGGGGTGGAGATGGAGTGGTGGGGGGGTGGAGATGGGGTGGTAAGGAGAAAAGTGATAGTCAAGGAAATAGTAAGAGCAGCAGATGCACTGTGTCGTCTATCCTCACAACAATGTGTAAGAATGAGAAGGCAACGACTGTCCCCATTTTATAGATGAGGGACTTGGGCTCAGATGTGGAGAGAGAATTGCCAGTGGTCACCACATTACATGAGGTGGAGCTGGCACTGGAATTGAGACAGGCCAGACCCAGTATCTAGCACTCTTTCCACATCATCAGAAATGCCACGAGACTCCACATCATACAAGCGACAGCAGCACAAATACTCGGTGTTTAATGAGAAGTTACGGATAGGGCAGAAGGGAGAAGAAACTGATGCTGAGGGACAACTGTCAACGTTTGCCAGGGCTCCTGCCTCCATCAGTGTTTGAGACGAGGTGGAATCTGGGTTCATGTACATTTTTCGTGTAAAGGAAAAAGGGCTGGAAATTGGAACACACAGGTTGATTTTAGCTCATTCAAGTCTTTTACCCTTTAATTGAATCTGTAAAACGGGCTGATAACACTTACTTATTATGGGAATTAAATGGCAAAATGTGGATCAGAGTGCTTTGCCAACTGTGATGTAAGGTACACATTTATATGTTCATCAGGACCTCTGCATAAAGTTGATGGGTTGTGCCCTGAGCAAGGACTCCATCCTTAAGGGGTGCTCTGATTCATATTAGAAACAGAATCAGTGTACCTGCTTAGTACAACAATCTTCCAGAAGATGGCAGAAAAGGGTTTGGTTTCAAGAATTGGCTGTGACAGATGAGGTAGTGAATTGAGGTAGGGGCACCTTTTTCTAACTCACACACATGCATCAGATGGGCCCAGATACTGGTGTTCATAACTTGATGAAGAAGTACCAGCTGTGTGAGGCATGGGGAGCTGGACATACAGCAACGCGCAAGACCCATCCGCTTACTGACCTCACGTGACTTTTGCACAGTGAACAGGCTGTGCACAGATCATTCATCACAGTTAAGATAAGTGCCATGAAGACAAAATGCAGGTCTCCACAAGGGTATGTCAGGGAGACCCACCCCCACCTGCTGGGAGAGAGAATGCTTCCCTGTGGAAGTGACATTTAAGGTGAGGTCTGAGGGCAAAGGTCTAATATCCAGAATTTACAAGGAACTTAAACAAATTTACAAGAAAAAAAACAACACCTTTAAAAAGTGGGCAAAGGACATGAACAGACACTTCTCATAAGAAGACATTTATGCAGCTGATAAACATATGAAAAAAAGCTCCACATCACTGAGCATTAGAGAACTGTAAATCAAAACCACAATGAGATACCATCTCATGCCAGTCAGAATGGCGATTATTAAAAAGTTAAGAAACAACAGATGCTGGCAAAGCTGTGAAAAAATAGGAACACTTTTATACTGTTGGTGATAATGTAAATTAGTTCAACCATTGTGAAAGACCTCGTAGCAATTCCTCAAAGACCTAGAACCAGAAATACCATTTGACTCAGCAAGCAATCCCATTACTGGGTATACACCCAAAGGAATATAAATCATTCTATTATAAAGATACATGCATGTGTATGTTCACTGCAGCACTATTCACAATAGCAAAGACATGGGTTCAACCTAAATATCCATCAATTATAGACTGGGTAAAGAATATGTGGTACATATACACCACGGAATATTATGCAGCCATAAAAAGGAACAAGGTCATGTTCTTTGCAGGGGCATGATTAGAGCTTGCAGCCATTATCCTCAGCAAACTAATGCAGGAACAGAAAACTAAACACCGCATGTTCTCACTTATAAGTGGGAGTTAAACAATGAGAACACACGGATACAGGGAGGGGAACAGCACACACTGGGGCCTGTCAGGGGAGCAGGAGGGAGAGCACCAGGATAAATAGCTAATGCATGTTGGGCTTAATACCTATGGGATGGGTTGATAGGTGCAGCAAACCACCATGGCACACATTTACCTATGTAACAAACCTGTACATATATCCCAGAACTTAAATTTTTTTAAAGAAAAGGTGAGGTCTGAGGGTGTATAGCAAGGAAAGGGAGGAGGATAAGGGGATTAGCTTTGGGGTTGGGGGGGCGGTGAGTGGGGAGGCCCATGTGAGGAGGTACTGAGCAGGAACGATGTAGCAGCATTCAGTATCTGATGACCTATGCTGTGAGGAGTCAGGCTGATGTGACCCTAGAGACATGGGTAGGGGTGGTTTATGGGTGTTGGTGACATCCTGTGTCTTGAGTTGCATGCTGGGTATGTGGGTGCTTTTTCTGTGTGTGTGAATCCATCAAGCTGTACTCTTAGGATACATGCATTTTCTGCAAGCACATCTACCAGTGCTACTCAATGCTCCAACCTACGACGGGACAGGGGCTTGATCAGAATCAATGCACTGCTGTTGCCACTGAGGAGTCTAGCTATGAAAACAGTGTGCTTAGCATCACAGTTGGTTTACAAGCTCCTTATTCTCGTAGACCTGCAACCAACATGCTTGTCAATGACACCAGTCTGGGGTTCTCACCTTGCGTAGCACCTACTATACTTCGATAATGAATGAAAAGGGCCAAAGTGGCTGGAGACTAAAAAAGGAAGAGAGGGTGACAAGAAATGACGCTGAAGAAGTGAGGTATAAAAGCAGAAGAAAAATAAATGCAAGAAGAGGAATGGGAGGGAGAGGACAGAGATGCAGAGAGGCCGGAGGGACAGAGAGGCTGAAGCAAGCCCAGGGTCCCAACGAACACAGGAAAAGGAACGAGAACACTGTCAGGCTGTGCTTGAATAAGGGTTTCCTTTAATTCCTAGAATGGAAGACATAGAAGTTTATTTTAGAACTTGACTTAAAGGTTTAGTGATCATCCTTAATCATTTTTGGGTCTTTGTACAGCTCTGTGTTAAAGAATCCTTCCAAGTATGGAAATAGCCACCGTGCACAAGTGGGTGGGTTGTTAGGCTGGCAGCACTCCTGATGCACCCAATTCAGCTGGTACCCATGAGGGTGGAGAACAACTTCGGAGGAGAAGGACAAGGACGGTGGAAGAAGGGAGAGAGAAGGAGACAGCGGGTGGAGCCTGCGGCAGAGGCCAGGGCTCTGGGGAACCCAAGAGGGAGGCGCTGTGGCTTGCTTGCTTGCTTCTTCAGTGAATATTTTTCTGAAATTTCCTTTCTGAACTTGAACAGATATCTTTTTCCTTTTTCTTTTCTAAAAACAGAATTAATAATCACTTATAGCTACAAACGTAGATTTATAAGACTCATATGTTAACAATCTTAAAGTATTTTTTCCTGTTTTTCTACCAGTTTGGAGAGACAAGTTACATATGAGTCCTTACGAAAGGACTTCCTTGCAGCATTGACTAAGGAAATACAGCAAGCTCATGTTAAAAGACAGAAAAACTAAAAATACTACAGAAGCCAAATTTCCACGAATCAATATATATCAATACATTTACTACAAATACTAGAATAAAGGGATGTACAGGAGTCCCCCCCTTATCCACAGGCCATATGTTTCAAGCCCTCCAGTGGATACCTGAAACCATGGGTAGTGGACACCCCTGCAGATACTATGATTCTTCAAAACCAAGACAGCTACTAAGTGATTGATGGGTGCGCTGCGTATACAGTAAGACACACTGGATCAAGAGAGGATTCACATCCCCGAGTGGGATACAGCAGGATGGTGCAAGACCGTCACGCTACTCAGAACAGCACATAATTTTTAACTTATAAATTGTTTATTTCTGGAACTTTCCATTTAAGATTTTCAAACTGCAGTTGACTCCAGGTAACTGAAATCATGGAACAAAAAACTGCTTATAAAGGGGGGCTACTGTATGGCCTTATAAATATCACATAGGAAGGGCTTTTTAAGGAGGAAGTAATGGGCATAAAGCAGTGGTTAACACTGGGTGACTTTGCTCTCAGGGATATCTGGCAATGTTTGGAAATCATTTTGTTTGTCAGGACTGGGAAGCAGGTGCTACTGGCATCTAATGGGTAGAGGCCAGAGCTGTTGCTAAACATCCGATGACACACAGGACAGCCTCCGAAGCGAAGAATTATTCAGTCCAAAATGTCAATAATGCCAAGATTGAGAAACTCTGGCATAAACCATACTGCTAAAGGTAAACTGATTTGTCTAGCTAACTAAGCAGATGGCTCCACAACCAAAAGCTTCTTAAGTTCAAAGATAGAAACAAAATCAGAAAAACTGCAATAATTATAACAAAGGGTTAATCTCCCTAACTGATTAAACAAAAAATGGCCATTCCTATAGAAAAATGGGCAAATTCAAACAGATGAGCCTCAAAAGAAAAAATTCCAATGTCAAATTTATTTAAAAAACAGGTAAATTGGTAAAGATAGGCTAGGTAATGCTGTGGTAATTCACAATCCTCCAGATCTCAGTGTTTTATTACAGGTGTCAGCAAACTATGGTCTAAGGGCCAAATTGGCCTACTGCCTGTTTATGTAAATAAAGTTTTATTGGAATATAGCCACACCCATTTCTCTATGTATTTGCCTCTGGCTGCTGTCACGCTACAAAGGCAGAGTCAAGTACGTGCATCTTCTGGTCCTTTTTGGAAAAAAATTGCCAAGCTCTGGTTTACAATGACAAAGGTTTACCTCTCTCTCATGCTGTTTGTTCATCATAAATTAGATGAGGCTCAGCCCTACATCACTGACACTCATGGCTCCTGCAGACAGAGCAGCCTCTGTCTAGAACATTCCTGGTCTTGGGCAGACAGAAAGGAGACAAAGGGGCTTTTAAAGCCTTGGCCTGAAAGTGGCTCTCTAACTTGGGTCCACATTTCTTTGGCTAAGTTATCACATGGGCATTCCTGAGTCCACAGGGCAGGGCTGTGGACTTCTGAGGAGGTGGGGCACTGGAACACTGGAGAACTGTAATATAACCTACCACAGCATGTTCGATCACCTGCCTAGTGCAAAGAAATTCAAAGGGAAACACCAGTGAAATATCACTCTTCACCTTTGGCAGTCATCATAGACACATCTTGTTATTTCTAGTGTTGGAGAAAATGGAGGGAAAAGGTGTCTGTATGATGTTAAAGGGAGTATAAACAGATAATTTAGGCGATTTGACAACAAATATGTCCTAATTTAAAAATGCAGACTTGACCAAGCAACTTCACTTCTAGAAATGAAACATTAAAAAATAATCTTGCAAATGTGTCCACTCTGAGGATTGGTGCCACTTCCAAGACTGGGTTGGCCAGAACCAGAAAGGAGTCTCCCAAACTCAAGAGAGTAGTGGCGACTCTAATCATAGAAATGAAAACAGCAGACACTGGGGAGTGGTCATGTAAATCCACATGGCAAAGCCAAGGTGAACTGCACCCCGAGAACAGTTCTTCCAACAACCACTGTCACATCAACAGATCCATGCTCTGTCTTCATGTCCCTCTTATCTGTACATCTCCCTCCTTCTACTATCGACTTTACATATCTATCTGACCCTGTACATGCTCCAGGAGACCCTCATACATTGAGCTATTCAAATAGCAGATTTCATCATTAGTCTTACCTTTTGATCTGGACTTCTGGGCACATTCAGTTCTTGCCTTTTGGATGCTCATCATGACCTTTGAGTTCCAGGTTGAGTCGTCTATCCTTCCAGTCACCTTATCCACCACTTGGAGCTTCTCTTTGATGCCATGCCCAGGTGAGGTTGCCATTGGACCAAACAGATTTGTGAATAGTTTAGTGAGCTCCCTTCTCATGTTCCCAGCCCCTACCCTTTCAGGAGTTATCTTGTAATTTCTCCATAATTCTCTCTTCTCTTGTGTGTATCTTTCTTCTCCCCCAGACTCACAATACTTCCTTCTATTTCTCTTTTTCAAGTCCTCATTTTGTTTAGTAATTATAGGTATATCAGTTAGAATGCAAGTTCCACTAGTGTAGGGATTTGTGTCTGTCTTTCTCACTGCTGAGTTCCCAGGACCTAGGACAGATACCTGGCCCACACCTTATACTCCATTGCTGAATGAATGTTTAATAGGCACTAAATTTTTGAAAATATTAAATGTATTTTTCTTTTTAGTTTGTTTTTATTTCAATAGCTTTTGGGGTACAAGTGGTTTTTGGTTATATGGATGAATTATATAATGGTGAAGTCTGAGACTTTAGTGCACTCTTCATCTGAGTAGTGTACATTGTACCCAATACATAGTTTTTTATTCCTCTTCTTCCCTCCCCTTTCTGAGTCTCCATAATCCATTATGTCACTCTGTATGTTTTTGAGCACTAATATCTTAGCTCCCACTTATAAGCGAGAACATACAGTATTTGGTTTTCCATTCCATTTCCTCACTCAGAATAATGGCCTCCAGCTCCATTTAAGTTGCTGCCAAAGACATTATTTCATTCTTTTTTATGGCTGAGTAGTACACCATGGTGTATATATACTACATATTCTTTACACATTCGTTGGTCAATGGGCACTCAGGTTGGTTCCGTATCTTTACAATTGTGAATTATGTAGCAATAAACGTGTGCAGGTGTCTTCTTGATATAATGATTTATTTTCCTTTGGGTTGATACCTAGTAGTGGGGTTGCTAGATTGAATGGTAGTTCTACTTTTAGTTCTTTAAGAAATCTCCATACTGTTTTCCATAGAGGTTGTACTAATTTGCACTCCCACCAGCAGTGTATAAACATTCCCTTTTCACCACATCCTTGTCAACATCTTTTTTTTTTTTTTTTTTTGTCTTTTTAATAGTGGTCATTCTTGCAGGAGTAAGGTGGTATCTCATTGCGGTTTTAATCTGCATTTCCCTGATGATTAGTGATGCTGAGCATTTTTTCGGATTTTTTTGGCCATTCGTACATCTTTTGAAATATGTCTATTTATGTCATTTGCCCACTTTTTGATGGGATTTTTTTTTTCCTGTAATGTTTGAGTTTCTTGTAGATTCTGGATATTAGTTCTTTGTTGGATGCATAATTTGCAAATATTTTCTCCCATTCTATGGGTTGTCTGTTTACTCTGATGATTATTTCCTTTCCTACAAAGAAGTTTTTCAGTTTAATTTAAGTCCCATTTATTTATTTTTGTTTCTGTTGCATTTGCTTTTGGGGTCTCAGTCATGCATTCTTTGCTTAGGTCAATGTCCAGAAGAGTTTTTCCTAGGTTTTCTTACAGAATTTTTCTGGTTTCAGGCCTTAGGTTTAAATTTTTGATCCATCTTGAGTTGATTTTTGTGTCAGGTGAGAAATAGGGATCCAGTTTCATTCTTCTACATGTGGCTAGCCAGTTTTCCCAGCACCATTTATTTATTAGGATATAATTTCCCCAATTTATGTTTTCGTATGCTTTGTCAAAGATCAGTTGGTTGTATTTGGCTTTATTTCTGAGTTCTCTATTCTATTTCATTGGTCTATGTATCACTTTTATAACAGTATCATGCTGTTTTGGTAACTATATCCTTGTAGTATAATTTTAAATCTGGTAATGTGATGCCTTCTGATTTGTTCTTTTTGCTTAGGATTGTTTTGGCTATGCAGGCTCTTTTTTGGTTCCACATGAATTTTAAGATTATTTTTTCTAATTCTGTGAAAAATGATGTTGGTATTTTGATAAGAATTGCATTCAATCTGTAGATTGCCTTGGGCAGTATGATCATTTTCATATTGATTCTTCCAATCCATGAGCATGGGATATGTTTCTATATGTTTGTGTCATCTATGATTTCTTTCAGCAGTGTTTTTAAGTTCTCCCTGTAGAGATCTTTCATCTCTTTGGATAAGTATATTCCTAGGTATTTTGTTTTATTTTGTTGAAGTTGTTGTGAAAGGGATTGAGTTCTTGATTTGATTCTCAGCTTGGTCGCTGTTGGTGTATAGCAGTGCTAATTTCTGTATATTTGATTTAGTAACCTGAGACTTTACTAAATTCATTTATCAAATCTAGGAGTCTTCTGAAGGAGTCTTTAGAGTTTTCTAGGTATATGATCATATCATTAATGAACAGCGATACTTTGACTTCTTTTCTAATTTGGATGTCATTTCTTTCTTTCTCTTGCCTAATTGTTCTGGCTAGGACTTCTAGTACTATGTTGAATAGAAGTGATGAAAGTGGGCATCCTTGTCTTGTTCCAGTTCTCAGGGGGAATGCTTTAGGCTTTTTCCCATTTAGTATCACATTGACTGTGGGTTTGCCATATATGGCTTTTACAATTTTGAGGTAAGCCCCTTCTATGCCTAGTTTGTTGAGGATCTTTATCTAAAGGGATGCTGGATTTTATCAAATGTTTTTTCTGCATCTATTGAAATGATCTATGGTTCTAAATTCTGTTTTTGTGATGTACCACATTTATTGACTTGCATGTGTTAAACCATCCCTAAATCCCTGGGATTAAATCCACTTGATCATGGTGTATTATATTTTTGATAGGCTGCTGGATTCAGTTAGCTAGTATTTTGTTGAGGATTTTTGCAACTACGTTCATCAGGGATACTGGTCTGTTGTTTCTTTATCATGTCCTTTCCTGGTTTTGATATCAGGGTGACACTGGCTTCACAGAATGAGTTAGGGGATTCCCTCTTAACCTTTTGGAATCGTTTCAGTAGTATTGGCACCAATTCTTCTTTAAATGTCTGGTAGAATTCAGCTGTGAGTGCATCTGGCTCTGGGCTTTTTGTTGTTGTTGGCATTTTAAAAATTACTGATTCAATCTCACTGCTTCTTATTGGTTGTTCATGGTTTCTATTTATTCCCGATTTAATCTAGGAGGGATGTATGTTTCCAGGAATTTATTCATTTCCTTTAGATCTTTCTAGTTTTGTGCAGAGAGGTGCTCGCAGTAGTCTTGAATGATCTTTTGTATTTCTCTGATGTCAGTTGTAATGTCTCCAGTTTCATTTCTACTTTGAGTTTATATGAAACTTCTCTCTTCTTTTTTTGGTTATTCTAGTCAATGTTCTATCCATTTTATTTATCTTTTCAAAGAACCAGCTTTTTGTTTCATTGATCTTTTTTATTTTTTGTGTCAACTTTATTTGGTTCTGCTCTCATCTTTCTTTTTTTCTGCTAGCTTTGGGTTTTTCTGGCTCCTTGAGACGTGACATTAGGTTGTCAGTTTGTGATCTTTCAGAATTTTTGATGTAGGCATTTAGTGCTATAAACTTTCCTCTTAAAAGCAGTGCTTTTGCTGTATCCTAGAGGTTTTGTTAATTTATGTCACTGTTACCATTCATTTCAAATAATTTTTAAATTTCCATCTTAATTTCAGTGTTAACCCATAAATCATTCAGGAGCAGGTTATTTAATTTCCATTTATTTCTATGGTTTTGAAAGTTCCTTTTGGAGTTGATTTCTAGTTTTATTTCACTGTGGTCTGAGGAGATACTTGATATAATTTCAATATTTTTCTTCTAAAAACAACCCCCAAAACGGGATACATGTGCAGAATGTGCAGGTTTGTTACATAAGTATACATGTGTCATGGTGGTTTGCTGCACTTATTGACCCCCCCTAAGTTCCCGTCCTCACCCCCCCACCCCCTAACAGGCCCTGGTGTGTGTTGTTCCCCTCTTTATGTCCATTTGGTCTCAATGATCAACTTCCACTTATGAGTGAGAACATGTGGTATTTGGTTTTGTGTTCCTGTGTTAGTTAGCTAAGGATGATGGCTTCCAGCTTCATCCATGTACCTGCAAAGGACATGATCTCATTACTTTTCATGGCTGCATAGTATTCTATGTACCACATTTTCTTTATCCAGTCTATCATTGATGGGCATTTCGGTTGGTTCCATGCCTTTGCTATTGTAAATACTGCTGCAATAAACACACACGCTCATGTGTCTTTATAATAGAATAATTTATATTGCTTTGGGTATATACCCAGTAATGAGATTGCTGGGTCAAATGGTATATCTGGTTCCAGATCCTTGAGGAATTACCATACTGTCTTCCACAATGATTGAACAAATTCACATTCCCACCAACAGTGTAAAAGCATTCTTATTTCTCCATGGCCTCAAAAGCATCTGTTGTTTTCTGATCTCTTAATAATTGCCATTCTGACTGGCATGAGATAGTATCTCATTGTGGTTTTGATTTGCATTTCTCTGATGATCAGTGATGTTGAGTTTTTTTTTCCGTATGTTTGTTGGCCATGTAAATGTCTTCTTTTGAGAAGTGTCTGTTCATATCCTTTGCCTGCTTTTTGATGGGTTTTTTTTTTTTTTTTTTTCTTGTAAATAGATTTAAGTTCCTTGTAAATTCTGGATATTAAACCTTTGTCAGATGGGTGAATTGCAAAATTTTTCTCCCATTCTGTAGGTTGCCTGTTCACTCTAATGCTAGTTTCTTTTGCTGTGCAGATCTTTAGTTTAATCAGACCCCATTTGTTAATTTTGGCTTTTCTTGCAATTGCTTTTTGGCGTTTTTGTCATGAAGACTTTGCCCACACTTACATCTTGAATGGTATTGCCTTGGTTTTCTTCTAGGATTTTTATGGTTTTGGGTTTTACATTTACATCTTTAATTCATTTTGAGTTAATTTTTGTATAAGGTGTAAGGAAGGGGTCCAGTTTCAATTTTCTGCATATGGCTAGCCTGTTTTCCCAGCATTATTTATTAAATGGGGAATCCTTTTGCCATTGCTTGTTTTTGTCAGGTTGGTCGAAGATCAGATGGTTGTAGATGCGTGGTGTTATTTCTGAGGTCTCTATTCTGCTCCATTGGTTTAAATGTCTGCTTTGGTACCAGTACCATGCTGTTTTGGTTACTGTAGCCTTGTCATATAGTTTGAAGTCAGGTAATGTGATGCCTCCAGCTTTGTTCTTTTTCCTTAGGATTGTCTTGGCTATTTGGAATCTTCTTTGATTCCATATTGAATTTAAAACAGTTTTTTCTAATTCTGTGATGAATGTAGAGACAACATTCCAGAATCTCTGGGACATAGCTAAAGCAGTGTTAAGACGGAAACTTATAGTACTAAATGCCCATGTCAGAAAGCTAGAAAGATCTCAAACTGACACACTAACATCACAATTAAAAGAGCTAGAGGCTGGGTGTGGTGGCTTATGCCTGTAATCCCAGCACGTTGGGAGGCCAAGGCAGGTGGATCACCTGAGGTCGGGAGTTTGAGACCCACCTGACCAATATGGAGAAACCCCATCTCTACTAAAAATACAAAATTAGCCAGGTGTGGTGGCGCATGCCTATAATCCCAGCTACTCAGGAGGCTGAGGCAGGAGAATCTCTTGAACCCAGGAGGTGGAGGTTGCAGTGAGCCGAGATTGTGCCATTGCACTCCAGCCTGGACAGCAAGAGTGAAAGTCCATTAAAAAAAAAAAAAAAAAAAAAAAAAAAAGAGCTAGAGAGGCAAGAGCAAACTAATCCAAAAGTCAGCAGAAAGCAAGAAATAGCTAAGATCAGAGAAGAATTGAAGGAGACAGAGACATGAAAAACTCCCCTCAAAAAATCAATGAATCCAGGAGCTGGTTTTCTGAAAAAATTAACAAAATAGACCATTAGCCAGATTAACAAAGAAGAAGAGAGAGAAGAATCAAATAGACACAATAAGAATGATAAAGGGGGCCGGGCGCGGTGGCTCAAGCCTGTAATCCCAGCACTCTGGGAGGCCGAGGCGGGCGGATCACAAGGTCAGGAGATCGAGACCACAGTGAAACCCCGTCTCTACTAAAAATACAAAAAATTAGCCGGGCGCGGTGGCGGGCGCCTGTAGTCCCAGCTACTCAGGAGGCTGAGGCAGGAGAATGGCGGGAACCCGGGAGGCGGAGCTTGCAGTGAGCCGAGATCGCGCCACTGCACTCCAGCCTGGGCAACAGCGTGAGACTCCGTCTCAAAAAAAAAAAAAAAAAAAAAAAAAAAAAAAAAAAAAAAAAGAATGATAAAGGGGATATAATCACTGGTCCCACAGAAATACAAACTACCATCAGAGAATACTATAAACACCTCTACACAAATAAACTAGAAAATCTAGAAGAAATGGATAAATTTCTGGACTCATACACCTTATCACGACTAGACCAGGAAGAAGCTGAATCCCTGAATAGACCAATAACAGCTCTGAAATTGAGGCAGTACTTAATAGCCTATCAACCAAAAAAAGGCCAGGACCAGACAGATTCACAGCTGAATTTTTTTGTTTCTTATTCTGTAACTAACACAGTTTGTGCCCTGGAGTAGACACATGCATTCAGGCATGCAAGCAAAAAAAAAAAAAAAAAAAAAAAAAAAAAAAAAAAAAAAATTCTACCAGAAATACAAAGAGGAGCTGGTACCATTCCTTCTGAAACTATTACAAACAATTGAAAAGGAGGGACTCCTCCTTAACCCATTTTATGAAGCCAGCATCATTCTGATGCCAAAACTGGGAAGAGACAAAAAAAGAAAATTTCAGGGCAATATCCCTGATGAACATCAATACAAAAGTCCTCAGTAAAATACCGGCAAGCCGAATCCAGCAGCACATCAAAAAACTTATCCACCTTGATCAAGTCAGTTTCATGTCTGGGATGCAAGACTGCTTCAACATATGCAAATCAATAAACGTAATCCATCACACAAAGAGAATCAAAGATAAAAACCACATAATTATCTTGATAGATGCAGAAAAGACCTTTGATAAAATTCAACATCCCTTCATGTTAAAAACCCTCAATAAACTAGGTATTGATGGAACATATTTCAAAATAATAAGAGCTATTTATGACAAACCCATAGCCATATCATATTGAATGGGTAAGAGCTGGAAGCATTCCCTTTGAAAACCAGTACAAGACAAGGATGCCCTCTCTCACCACTCCTATTCAACATAGTATTAGAAGTTCTGGCCAGGGTTATCAGGCAAGAGAAAGATATAAAGAGTATTCAAACAGGAAGAGAGAAAGTCAAGTTGTCTCTGTTTGCAGATGACATGATTATATATTTAGAAAACTCCATCATCTCAGCCCAAAAACTTCTTGAACTGATAAGTAACTTCAGCAAAGTCTCAGGATACAAAAATAAAAGTGTATCACAAGCATTCCTTTACACCAACAAAAGGCAAGCAGAGTGCCATATCATGATGAACTCCCATTAACAATTACCACAAATAGAATAAAATAGCTAGGAATATAGCTAACAGAGGATGTGAAGGACCTCTTCAAGAAGAACTACAAACCACTGCTCAAAGAAATAAGAGAGGACACAAACAAATGGAAAAACATTTCATCTTCATGGATAAGAAGAATCAATATCTTGAAAATGGCCATACTGCCCAAAGTAATTTATAGATTCAATGCTATTCCCATCAAACTATAATTTCAATTTATAAAAATTTACTGAGACTTGTTTTGTGGCCTATCATATGGTTTGGCTTGGAGAATGTTCCCTGTGCTGATGAGAAGAATGTAATCTTCTGTAAATATTTATTAGGTCTATTTGTTCTAGAGTGTAGTTTACATCTATTGTTTCTTTGTTGACTTTCTGTCTCAATGATCTCTCTGGTGCTGACAGTGGAATACTGAAGTTCCCCACTATTATTGTGTTGTTGTCTATCTCTTTTCTTAGGTCTAGTGGTAAATGTCTTATGAATCTGGGAACTCCAGTGTTAGCTACATATAAATTTAGGATTGTAATATCTTCCTGTTGGATTGATGCTTTTTTCATTATATAATGACTTTCTTTGTGTGTTTTTTTTTTTTTTTTTTTTTTTTTTTTTTTTACTGTTGTTGCTTTAAAGTCTGTTTTATCTAAGAAAAGCTACTCCTGTTTGCTTTGGTTTCCATTTGCATGGAATATCTTTTTTCACCCTTATATCTTGAATTTATATGTGTTAAGTGAGTCTCTTGAAGATAGTAGATACTCGGTTTGTGATTTTGTATCCATTCTGCCAATCTGTTTCTTTTAAGTGGAGCATTTAGGCCCATTTATGTTGAACATTAATATCAAGATGTGAGGTACTGTTTCAGTCATCATGTTAATTGTTACCTACACACTCTGTTTTCTTCATTGTGTTATTTACAGACCTTGTGAATTTTATGCTTTCAAGAGTTTGTATTTTGGTGCATATCAACCTTTTGTTTCAAGATTTAGAACTCGTTTTGGCATTTCTTATAAAGCTGGTCTGGTAGTGACAAATTCTCTCAGGATTTGTTTGTCTAAACATAACTTTATTTCTCCTTCATTCGTAAAACTTAGTTTTGCCAGACACAAAATTCTTGGCTGAGAGTTATTTATTCTGTTTAAGGCGACTAAAGATAAGACTCCAATCCCTTCTAGCTTGTAAGGTTTCTGCTGAGGAAGTATATATTTTTCATCTTTGCAAATAGTAAAGATTTCCCTGACTATTATTACATCAATAGGTTTTAGGTGGAGGGAAGATGCTGGCTAGAACTGAGAAGCCATGCTCAGTTAAGGCCATTTTGGCAAGCTTAGACAAAATCTTGAAGCACAGTATTTGTTGGGAGCAACAATTTATAAACTCCAAAAATTACCTGTACCTATCAAAAGAAAACTTTGGAGGTCTGAATGTCAAGTTTTCCTATAAGTCATTGGTAGTAAACACTCAGAAAATGACAGAGAGTATGTTTCATCCAGCCTAGGGAGGCAGTGGGGTGGGGAACCAGGAAGAAGAGGCCAGGGAGGAGAAGGCCAAGCAGGCAGATATGACTTTCCTTCCAGGCCAAACCCCAAGATTGAGGGATGCTGGGAACAAGCAGAAAAATTAGAGGGATTTCCAAAGCAGTGAGCCTTGTGTCCTAATTCATGTTTGGCAGCTGGGACAAGATCCCTTCCCAGGCTGGCTCCCATAAAGGCACAGAATCCAAGAGAATCCCCACTGACTGGCATATCTCAGGCCCTTTGTAAATAATTTTGAGTAAAAGAACAAAGAAAAAGGGGTCAGGTGCAGTGGCTCACACCTGTATCCCAGAACTTTGGGAGGCTAGGGCAAGAGGATCACTTGAGGCCAGGATTTCAAGACCAGCCTGGGCAACATAGCAAGACTTGGTCTCTACAAAAAATTTACAAAATAAATTTAAAAAAAATAAGAAGGGAAAAAGTAAGGAACAGGGAAAGGGAAGAGGGAGAGAATACAGTGGAGAAAAAGAAAAGTGGTATGAAGCAGAGTAACCAGAAAAATGAAGCTTTTTTGTTTCTTATTCTGCAAGTAATGCAGTTTGTGCACTGGAATAGAAACATGCATGTAGACATGCAAGCAAGCATGGGTTGGCTGAGGTAGTTCTGAACACTCTATGACTCCAAATCTAATCCCAGTTTGGAACTGAAAGTCTGAATCTTGCTTGGGGATTTAGGTTTCTTGTACCTATTCTTCTGGGCTCTGACCCTAGACAGGAAACAATCCTAATCTCAAAATTGTCTGATGTCTCGTGTCCACCTCAACCCCATTCCCTCCCTATGATAAGAGAAAAGAAGGCTAGGTATAAACCAGGTTGGTGTTAGGTTCTCTCTTCCTTTGTGGGGGAGTCTACTGATGGGGTGGCCTAGGGAACAAGGTTGGGGCTGGCTGTGCTCCAGGCACAACTGAGTGGCCATGTGGCTGGAGAGGAGGTCATGCCAGCTGGTCAGGTGAAGGCCTTGATAAACACCAAGGGAGTAACCACTTCACTTTTCTTGCTTACCTCTTGAGAGTTTTTTTTTCTGTTTTCTTTTCGAACTTGACTGGCCATATTCTTTTCTCCTTTCTTCTAAAAAAGAAAAAAGTCCCACATCTTTTATGGCTACAAATATTGATCTACAAACCTGCAATGTCAATATTTCTTTAAGTAATTTTTTTCTTGTTTTCCCATCACTTTGAGAATGCAAGAAAACCATGTGACCTATGTGAAAAAAGTACTCCATTTTACCTGGAAATTGAATTTGGGGATTGAATGAAGATGGATCAGAAATATACTAGAGAACTAACACTTAAAATATGTCATTAAAAATTCTTTTGGGGGACAGAATCTTGTTCTGTTATACAGGCTGGAGTGCAGTGGCATAATCTCAGCTCACTCCCATCTCCGCTTCCTGGGTTCAAGTGATTCTCACACTTCAGCCTCCTGAGTAGCTGGCATAACAGGTATGCACCCCCAGGCTAATTTTTGTATTTTTAATAGAGATGGGGTTTCACCATGTTGGCCAGGCTGGTCTTGAACTCCTGGCCTCAAGTGATCCTCCTGCCTCAGCCTCCCAAGGCGCTGGGATTACAGGCATGAGCCACTGTGCTGAGCCAGCAACATAATCCTAATGGTTACAGCACACTGCTTTTAGAAAAGTCCAGGAACTTTTCTATGTTGAAAAAAAGTTAAATCATGATTTTAAAAAGCATAAGGCTTTTTCTGGCTTGGATGTCTTTTATGGCCCAGAATGGCGTAATAACAGTAAGGTAACATCAATCCACACCACAGAGACCAAATAGTTTCTTCTTTATGCTTATGCTCTGTCCTGGGAGATTTTCCCAAAGACAGTTTATTTCTGTTATCCGTAGGATCTTGGAAGTAATGAGAAAGTAATTTTTGAATAAGCAGTTTTCTATTTTGGGTTATAGTGAATTGACAAAGGTTTGACAGTATTCTTTCTGCCCCTTCCTTTCTATGGAGAATGATGGCTCCTGAAAAGAGTTCCTGGGGACCAGGATGTTAATCCTGTGGCAGCCAGCCCTTACCCAGGGGATCTTGAAAAAACCCACTAATCCTTTCCATGTCTCAATTTCCTCATCTGTTAAATTAGAATAAGTCATTCAATATTCTCCAAGGGTGGTTGTGAGAATAAAATAAAATTATCTATGAGAAAAGTTGAAATACTACTATATAAGCCAGTGCAATATAGGAGAAACTGTTAAAAATGATCATTTAGATTTTAAGGTGGTAAAATTTAATCAATTTTCCTGACAATAATTAGATATTTGTTGTTTGAAAATCACATTTGTCATGTGAGAGTTCTGTGATTTTTGTGACAATGACCACATCACCAGAAAACAGAAGAATATCCAGCTGTTTTCTCCCCTCTAAGGATAGTGGTATCGACTTACTCCAGAAATGTGAATAATGGTAGTGATGGTGAGGGGTGAATTAACAGGCACAATTTTACCAGCATGTGCCCACAACTCCACCAGTTACACAAGCCCAGTCATAGTGTTACGTGTGTGTTTGTAATGAGTTTTTCGCTTCTCAATTTTCCCAGAAAGGCCACATGAGAAATACGGAGATTGGAATTCTAGCTTGATCCAGGGGTTGGATCAAGCTGTACTTTGGACAAGTTGTACTTTCAGTACAGTACCAGGAATATACTTAGAACACTCATTCTCAGTAATGTTGATACTGATGCCAAGAGCAGAAAAACTCATTCTTGAGTGTTGAGAAAAATCTTATAAAGTGCAGATATACACACATACATATGGATACATTACATATAAAGGACATACATTTGTAGTAGTAAAATATCATGGGAAGGGTCTTGATTAAGAAAAAAAAAATCCAGAAGGGCTTTCTAGCACAGTGATAATGAAAAAAAAGTTAAGAAATATTGCCTTAGTGTAAAACAGCTCTGAATTTAGATTCCTGGTGACTGTACTCTGAGACTAGTGATCTCCAAGTTTTACCTTGTGTGACCCTTGATGGTGTGCTAGGCGTCTTCTGGGACCTCTTTCCTTCATTCATTTTTGAAGTGTAATCAGTGATCTCTGGAAATCAAAAGATCTTAGTAAATGCCCCTTGGGAAGCTCTATGGAGAATCTCCCAGAGACCCAGGAAGGCCCTTGCACACTTTGAAGTTGAGTGTCCTGGAGGCTCCAGGTCTTACCCTCCTAAGAATGTATCTACCAAGAGATTTGGTGCCGCTCATGACACTGTGCCTGTCTGCCACTCGGGGGAGGAGCAGACCACAGTTGGTTAGCAGTGGTTACTCTACCAATGAAGACGTCCACAATGGGGTAGAGCTATCTGAACCTTTTGGCCAGAGTCTCTCAAAGTAAGGTCTGTGAGACGCTAGAGGGTCCCTCAAACCTTTTCAGAAAATTTGCAAGGTCAGAATTGTTTTCATAATAAGATGTTCTCCGCCTTTTTCACTATTTCAACCTTTGTACAGATTGAGCAAGAGCAATGGCAGATAAAACTGCTGGTGCCTTAGGACACATCAAAGCAGTGTCCCCAAACCTCAGCAGGAATCACTGCATCCTTCATTGCCACCTGCTCACTGTACCAAAAAATAAAAATAAAAGCAAGATTCACTTGAGAATGTTCGTGGTAAGCCAGTAAAAATTATTAATTTTATTAAATTTCTACCCTTGAGTACATATCTTACATCTTAATATTCTATGTGAAAACCTGAAGAGCACATATAAAGCATTTCTATTGCATCCTGAAGTACCACAGTGGCCTCAAGAAAACACTTGTGTGATTGAGTTACAAGCTCATTGTATAATTCCAAATGTACATTTTCCAAACGGCTGTACTATTATGAAATTTTGTATTAGTAGAAGGTCCATTCAAAATGCAAGATGGATTAATGTATTTTATTGTAACAGAGTATGAAGTTAATTGATATGGTTTCAAATTTTACATTACAACTAATGTTTAAGAAACTACCACTTGTTGAGTGTTGGTGTAGTATTAAAGATGAATATCCACAGATATCTCAAAGACTATTAAATTACTTCACCCTTTTAAACTAGATATCTGTGTGAGGCCAGATTTTCTTTCTATCCTTCAATCAAGGCAACATATTACAAATGAATGCAGAAACAGTTATAGGGATCCAGCTGTCTTTTTATAAAGCTCACTCACGATCAAAGATATTTGCACAAACATAAAATGATGTCACTCTTTTCACTAATTTTTTTTTTTTGTTTTAGAAAATATATTTATTTTTCATAAAATAGCATTATTTATGTTAACAGGCAATTGGTTTATTATTGTTACTTTTACATTAATATTTTAAAATTATTAGTTTTAATTTCTAATAAGGTACACGTAGATAGATATAAACAACATGAACAGAAGCTCTTTAGGGTCCTCAATAATTTTTGAGAGCATAAAGGAGTCCTGAGACCAAAAAATTTGACAGCTGCTGCCCCAGGCCACAGCTGTCCCTGTGAACATGTCTGTTTCTTCCACAAAAACTTTTCAGATGCAAGAGATGCTTGCTTTCTTTGTCTCTCTTGTCATATCCTATCCTCATTCTCTGTACTTTTTCCTCTTTCTATTGACTTTACATATCTACTTAACCCTGTACCTGCTTCAGGACAGACCCTCCCACACCAAGCCATTCAAATGGCAGATTCCATCATCAGTCTTACCCTCTGATCTGGAGTTTCGGGCACATTCAGCTCTCGCCTTTTGGACCCTTGTCACTACCGTGGTGTTCCAAGTTGAGTCATCTTTCTTTTGAGGAACCTGATCCACTACTTTGAGCTTCTTTTGGATTCCATGTCTAGGTGAGGCTGCATCTGGACCAAATAATGACTTGTTAGTAGTTTAAATTGGGGTCTTCAGTGAGCCTCCTACTGTCCCAATCAGTGACTTCCTTTCTCATGCTCCCAACTCCAACCCTTTCAGATCTCTGTACTCCTGTACTTCACTTTTCTCCTGCTATTTCTCTATAATTATATCCTTCCTCTTCTTCTTCTTCTTCTTCTTTTTTTTTTTTTTTTTGAGACAGAGTCTCACACTGTCACTCAGGCTGGAGTGCAGTGGCACGATCTTGGCTCACAGCATGCTCTGCCTCCCAGGTTCATGCCATTCTCCTGCCTCAGCCTCCCAAGTAGCTGGGACTACATGTGCCCACCACCACGCTTGGCTAATTTTTTGTGTTTTTAGTAGAGATGGGGTTTCACCGTGTTAGCCAGGATGGTCTCAATTTCCTGAGCTCGTGATTCGCCCACCTTGGCCTCCCAAAGTCCTGGGATTACAGGCATGAGCCACCGCGCCCGGCCTATATCCTTCTTCTTACATGTACCTTTCTTTGTTTCCCCAAATTACCATCTGCTTTCACTCCTGGTATGACCTGTTGCAATCAACTAGATAAATCTCCGGAAATCCTAGAGCTTATTTCCTGATTTTCGTTGTGTTGACCACACCACAAGGTGGCCACACAGTCTGGTCTAGGTGGAGAGGAAGTATCTTACAAAGTACCTCTCCAGGTTCCCCAGGGCCCGTGTATGGTACAGGAGATTTCCAAAAGTTTCCAGGTGCCTTCAGTGGGCAAAGTGCAAGGTATTAAAAAACCTGAGAGGCAAGGACCCTGCCAAGAAGGCGGCTACCATGAGGGAGAGATGGAAGGTAAGGCTGAGACCCAGAGGAGGTGCAATGCCAGAGGATGCAGAGGTGAGTTTGCTTCATTGTGGAAAGAGAACACAATTTTCACTGGCTGCTGACTTTAGAAGCTGATCCCACAGGATGACCACTGTCCTGTTGAACAAGAACGTTTCTCTGCAGGTTAGAAAGGACACAGACTGTGCAGCCACCCCTCCCACATGCAAGTACCGTGATATCCGCAGGCCACTTCCGGAGGAAAAGGCATGGGTGAACCCTTAAGACGAGGCGGAACCGGAAGCCCAGTGGGACGCAGGGCTGGCGGGAAGTTCAAACACGGAAATTACTGAAAATTTATCCAGAAGGGGTGGGGCAGCCTGATAGAGCCTAAAACTTGCCTTTCATTGTCAAGTTTAGGTTTTTTCTCTGCATAACTAAAGGAGTGTTTCAGAGATGAGAACACTTACAGAAAATACGAGAGTGTTGTATGTATATTTTCAGCACTACTATGTATTTTTTTCTCTTACAATTTTGAAACATCTTTTTATGTGTTTTATTTTTTTAAAAATAAAGCTGATTAATTAAATGTAAAATAATATGACTCTTAAAAATATCTCTGTTGGGCTGCGGGCAGGGAGGAATGGAGAGTTGTTTAATGGGTACAGGGTTTTAGTTTTACAAGATAAAAGAGTCCTGGAGATGGATGGTGGCGATGGTTGCACAACATTGCGAATGTATTTTAATACCATTGAACTATGCACCTAAAAATGGTTGAGATGATAAATTTTATGTCATACGTATTTTACCCTAATAAAATATTGGAAAATTGGAAAAAAGAAAATTTAAAGCACATCATCTGTCACATTTAAAATAAAATGGTTCCTTTAAAAAACCTGAAAAAATTCATTTAAATACCGTATGAAGAAAGGCAAATCTGGAAGAGGCTGGCATCCCTTTGGTAGCTTGGCAGAGAGGTGTCAAAAGGTCAGAGTTACCTCAACAGAACTGACCATCTGACACCATCCCCCGACTCCAGAGGTTTCCCCTCTCTAACAAAGTCACTTCTCTGACCAGGGAGTGTTCATAATTGTATGGTTGCATAGACATTCCCTATCTCCCTAATCCTATAATGTGTAGAGCATTGTGGCAGTGGGCATCTTAGTACTGGGCTGTTGGCCATGGGGTGTGCAGACTACCTATGTCTGCCCTAAATGTGGGATAATAAGAATTTGGAGAATTGTATTGGAAATTTCCCTCCAATAACCTTTAGTTTATGTCTACACCACGTGGTGCCCATGGTGTCTATGACCCCTTTTCATAACACAATAATAAATTCATAAACTATCCTTTGTCAGATCATTACTCAAATTTTGGGTTACAGAAAATATGGTTTCTTTCATTTGTTTTTCATTTAAAAAATAATAGCTCATTTGTGCCAGGACATTACCATCTAGCCTAGAAGAGACACATTATATAAGTAATTACAACAGAGTATTTGGAATCTTCCAAAAGAGCCAGTGCTGGGTACTGTAGAAACTGTGGGATCAGCTTGGCTAATTTAGGGGTCAGAGTATGCATTCCTAAGATAGACATAAGCCAACACCACTGATGAAAAGAAGATAACTAAACATTTAGGGAGAGTAGCGTAGGTTCAGAATATAGCATCCAAAAAGAATAGCACACGCCAAGGATCAAAGGGAAGTGAAATGAAATGGGAGGAAATGAAAGTTCAGAGTGGTTGACTGGAGTTTTAAGTGGAAAGAGATATATTAATAGTTGGAGGGTAAGGCATGGGTTAGACTGGAGAGAGCTTTAACAATCACATTAAGTGAACACTACCCTAAGGGCAATAGGAGACCATGGACAAGATTTAAGCATGGAAATAAACTAATCAGATTTTAATGTAGAAAAAAAGAGGGTGAACCAACAGATCTTGTCAATATGCTAATAGAGTTCAGTTAGTCATGGATGACTAAGGTTTTTGCTTGGCGCCTGGGTAGATCAGGTTCCTCATTTCAAGTTAAATAAACTACAAAAGGCTCCCAAGGGCCTGTGAAACCCTACATAATCTGATTCTTGTCTACTTTTTCACTTTCTACCCCCTTCTTTCTTCATCATTGCCAACAACACTGGTCGTTCCTCTCTGCCTCAGGTTCTTTGCACTTTTGAGTCCCTCTGCCTGGACTATCCAATCCAAAGTGACTCCCACCCCAAACTGCAAGTCACTATTGTAACCCTATCCATTATTTTCTTCCATCCTGCATCACTACTTGAAATTATCTTGTTTATGTGCTTTCTAGTTTACATTCTTTCTCTCCCCCAGCCAGGATGTATAAGCTCCATGAGCTTTCCCCTTTCTTTTTTACTCACTTTCTTGCTTTCTCTCTTTAAAATAAAAACTGTCTTCAGCTTTCAGAATGGGTATATACAGTTAGTGCTCACTGCATATTTGTTGAATAAATGCCTGAATGGTACTTAGAAGACTAGGTTTTTGGTGAAGAAGATGAATTTAATTTCAGGTATATTGAGACTGTAGTGTCAATGGGAGACTTGCAAACAAAGATGCCCAGTGTGCAGCTGGCTATGTGTTTCTTGAAGACAAACCTGAGTTGAAGATGTAGACTTGGGAGCCGTCAGTGTAAAGGTGGTAATTGAAGTTGTGAGAGTGTTTGACAAAGCTCAGGAGTGTGAGTTGAATAACCTGATCAGTTTACACTAAACCAAGGAGGCCCATAGAGAACACACACAACATGGTGAGAGGCCATTGACTAATAAGTAGAATGGGGGAGAAAGCAGTTTGTTTCTCCTTCCTGCCCAGGAAGGTCACTTACTTTTCATAGAATGGAATCATTTCTGTAAAGTATCTTAAAAGGACACCAGCCCTGTGATTTTGGACACTGGGATCATACTAAGGGTAAACTAAGTCAGGGAAAAGGCGCTTTAAGCCGCTGGCTTAGGTTGCCATCTATTGCTTTGTTTCCCTTTGTAGCTAGAGTTGTCTACATATGTTATCGCCTCCCATTCATTATCCTCCCCAGACAACTGGCTCCTGCCTCCATCACCAAAATTTTTCTTA
Organism: Macaca thibetana thibetana; assembly: GCF_024542745.1. Lineage (NCBI taxonomy): Eukaryota > Metazoa > Chordata > Mammalia > Primates > Cercopithecidae > Macaca > Macaca thibetana. The sequence goes on along the minus strand of NC_065589.1, from coordinate 12,421,285 downwards.
AATTTTCCAGTGATTCTTTCTGACCAAACTCAAGGCCCTGTTCTCTGAATTTATCTTAGTCTTTCAGTATAGTCAACCATTCCCTCTTGGCTTGCTAATATGTTCTTTCTTGGTGCGCCTGTCTTGACTGGTGTCATTCCCTCAGTCTGCCTTGCTAGATTCCTCTTCCACTGGGATTTCTGAGAGCAGGGCTAGGTCTGTGGTTCTCTTTTCTTCTCCCATAGATCAGAATACCTTTATTTTACTGATAACTCAAAAATATAAATATATATATTTATAGTTATATATATATCTGGTCCAGATATATATATATATGGATGCAGATGAAATATATCTGCAGATGATATATATATATACACACACTCATATATATATATGCACCAGACTTTTTCCATGAATGCCAAATTGCCGTATTTGTGGAGAATATAACTTCCTGATTTCTCAGTGTTCCTGTAAAAAGCCCTAGCCCTCAAGACATAGAAATGTATACAATATAAATATAGGAAATATTTGCTTTCACTTCCCCAGAAACATTGTACTCTTCACATACCACAAGAATTAGAGCTATAGCTCTTTTTCTAGTTAATTGCTCTGATCTAAAGGGATAATAAAACTTCTCTTATCACCTGAGATGTCCAGATGGGTTTACCCAGGACTAGCTTCCTAGGTTAAATCCTAAAGTACCAGGAAAACTGGAGTGGTCTTTCCCTAGGTATCTGTATATCACAAGGGATAAAGCCCAGAACTTGGAGACATCTTTAGGTCATAAAAGTCAGCAACACCTGGAGTTTCTCTGGCCTTTGCAAAGATGCATTTAAATTCCAAAGGTTAGGATGGGGACCTTGGGAATCAGGATCTTTTCCATTTTATCTCAAAGCAGCAAAGTTTTTTCTTCTCCTTTCAGGAGGAAAGGATGATGGCTGTCCCTCTCATGTATCTACACAGAAAATCCATCATTTCTATATCCCTTATATATGAGTTATAGTCTATTTTGAATAGAAAGATTCCATTAGCTTTCTTAGCATTGCCTTTTGGTTTGTGTATGGGAGACAGACACTGCAGTGTTGCTCTGGCTGATGAGCTGGTTGTGAATATCAGTAAAGAATTGTTTTCCCTGGCCCAAATACCTTGTGTTCCTGCAGCACTCATATATATATATATATATATATATATATATATATATATATATATATATATGGACATACCAATGCAAGTGGAGTAACATCTCAGACCCTTTACAGTTCTTGACAAAACACACATCTATGCACAGCTGCGTAGATGGCCAGCAGAAACCTCTAAAGGAACAGGTCAAAAATTGAACTCTAAAAGTTATCCCCCCAATATATTTACATCTTCCCTTAGCAATGGGAATTAGCACTTACTCATTTAAGCCAGAAATTGAAGAATGGGCCTGGATTTTTCTCTCTTTCTCATCTGTAGCTACTATGTCAAATCCTGTCAACAATACCTGCAAAACTGATCTTCAATTGGCATTCTTTTCTGCATCTCCACTGTCAGATCTGAATCCAAGCCACTAAGAACTCTCATGGCATCTGCCCCAAAATGGCTGTCCTGTCTCCACTCTTTCCCAGCTCCAACTCATTCTTTACACTGTAGCAAAATTGAGCTTGGATTGTGTCACTTCACTGACTAAATCTCTTCAATGGCTTCCCATTGCATTTAGAATAAAATTCAATCCTCCACAGCTTGACCTATAAGCCCTGCATGAGCTGTTTCCAGCCTCCAGCTTTCTCTTGTACTTTCGTCTTACCTCTTGGGAGGCTTTTTTTCTTATGTTTCCTTTTTGGAGTTGACCAGACACATCTTTTTCTTTTCTTTCCTAAAAAGAAAGGATAATGTTTTATAGTTACAAACATTGATCTCCCAATCTTATATGTCAGTGATATTCAGCTTTTACTTTTGGCCTTCAAACCACATTGCTAGGAGGTCACTGGTGACCTTAGGTGATGCTACTTCAGGGAATAATAGGGGAAGATGGACTCTAAAATGACAGAGGAAAAGGAGAAATGAAGAAATGGAGACAGGGAGTTTAGGTAACTCACTTCTAGAAGTTTGGTTGTGAAATGAAAGAGAGCTATGGAAGTAGTTGAAGTGAGATGAGAATCAAGATAAAGCATTTTTTTAATGAGCTATGGTACATGTAATTATTGTCTGAATGCAGACTCTTGTGTGAGAGATACTGCTGTAAGGAATACTTGAGAGAGAAGGGATCATGGATACTACAAGATGAGGTGGAAGGATTGCCTTAGAAGAGAAGGAGGGAACTCAGAGGAGGAAGACAGATATAGTTAGGGTTTGCAGGGCCAGCAGCACAAATAAGGGGATTCTCATCTGATATCTGCTTATGGTGCAGGAGGGAAAGTCAATGATTGGGCAAAAAGCAGGAGGTGAGGGGGTCAGAGGTTTGAAAAATAGAGCTTGAGGTTTGAAAGGATTATTGCAGGAAGTAGCATTGTCACACAGTAAGGAGAGATGATTTGTGCTGGAACCATGAAGACCAGTGAGTGTACTCTGCCCTGCTGTGGAACTCTCTCCAGCACTGCTGGCTTTCAGACGCAGTGTACAGGAAGTCAGATGCAGTGTACAGGAAGTCAGATGCAGTGTACAGGAAGTCAGATGCAGTGTACAGGAAGTAGGTAAGTAGGGTCTTCCAAGACTTGCCAGAGAGTTCCAGGAAAAGGCAGAGAGGAAAGGCAGATTTAAGATAATGGCAATAGATTACTGAAATGATGACTCTTGGACTGTGAATTAGTGTCAATGTTAAAAAGCTGGGCAACAAAGAAAAGCAGATGATGGCTTGGAAGGAGGAAAGGCCAGTGGACTGGTGATCCAAATGAGGTTGAAGGAACTTTAGAGGAAATAATAAATAAATAAGAACAGAAAAACATGTTTTTGATTCTTTTTGGTTTGTTTGTTAGAATTGGACTGGGAAAAAGAGTGATCAGAGGTTGAATGATAGTACAGAAGGAGAAAAGCTCAAGGATAGGTATCAAAAAAGGAATTCTGAAATTAACTGTTGGGAAATTGAGCCAGATGTGAATGATGATAGGGTCTATAGGTTGCCTTTGGATATGGGAGGCCAAGAATTGGTGGAGGAAAAAGTCATGGAAAATGAGAAGATGAAGGATTTGAGGGGCCAGAGTATTGGATAACAGAGTTGTCTGTTATCCATGTGTACCCTGAAGGCATCTAGGATGATGCTGTGACTTGAAATGACAGAAAAACAGCCTTTGAAAGGATTATTGGGGAAATTATTGGATGATATTGATGATGAGTGAGCAAACATTTTAATTGAATGGTTAAGCCTCAAAGGAGAGGATCAGGGAGGCAGGGGCTGGATGGGGTCAGTAGGCAGCAAAGGATGGACATCTAACCTGCCTCTCACCATGAGGTGTGAGTGATGGATGGCAGAGAATGCCCAGCCATGTCTTAAGAGGAAGTGGGTTCCTCTCTGGGGAACCAACTTTCAGTTAAAGACGGAAGTGCAATTAACACAGAAGTTGTGAATATAGGAGATTGATTATTTTCAGAAAAGGCAATTCCAATGGCATATTTCAATATCCCCAAATGCCTTCTGGTTTCCTGATAATTTTCATAAAGACCTTTCTGGAAGATGCAGTGAATGGAAATAGCAGAAACAAACTGCGTGTGGCATCAGGACTGTGGTCACATAGTGGTGCTCTTGACAAGACACAGAAAAACAGAAAGCAACTCAGAATTCACCCTTCTGACCTCTACAGGAGAAATGCTTTCCTTACCTTTCTTGTTTGAAGGTGTGCTGGACACCTCCTGGGGCTTTTCTGGGTCATTTGGTTCTGGAGAATCATCTCTTATCTCTGACAAAAGAAATATAAGTCACTTCAGAGCTCAGATCCAGTGAAGAGAAAGTGCTGAGGGAAGTCAATGGAAGAACTAGAAAAGTAGAAAGTACATGCAGCCCAGGGCTGGGAAGCTGCTAGCCCTAAGAATTCCCTGGCTGTGTCTTGATTTTTACTAGCTTGTGGTTATTATTACCTACGTGACCATCACAGGGAACTCGGGCACAACTGCCCCACAGCAGAGGCTCAGTCTGATCTTTTTAGAGAGATTATCTTATGGATGGAAGAGAAGTGAGTGAAGAGGGTACAATGAATGGAAATTGCAGAAATAAACTGTGCTGGGTATCATGACTCTAGTCACTTAGTTGCTGCTCCCAGCAGCCCTTGCGCAAGGAATGAAGCTGAGAGCGGAAAGTGGTGACATTGAAATCTGATGTCCACGATGGAGGGGAATGTCTTTGCTGTATGAAAAATACATCTTATTGCTTTGATGTCTATGCACGGATATTCTTTAACTGCTCTATCTGTGGTTATTTTACTTGGAGAAATAGCAAAGAAGGCTCAGTGCCTTATATATTTCTGTATACAAGGATTGTTTGAAGAAAGCAGGAGCAAGCTTGTGCTTCCTAGCACCTGTTAACAGCAAAGATATATAAAGCTCTGCTAGCTTTTGCTGCACAAAGAAAGGCAGAGGATTTGAAGCCATTACAAATAAAGGCCCATCTCACATAAAGCTGTCACCTTTTTCTTTACACACTGCTATGAGATTGGTCTCAAATGCTGGCCTGCGTAGGAATAGGTGACTGAGGCAGGTAGCAAACGGTCATTAGACCTTTGGAATAATTTATTACCTTTCAAATTATATTAGTAATATCAACTCTTAAACTCCAAATGATATAGAAATGACCAGGGTTGAAAGTGAAGATTCCCCACCATTAGGTTGGGGCTTGGAAGGAGGACCATCCATGTCTGCTGCACCATCACTATTAGGGCCACACAGTGTTTTTATTCATTTTCTTTGCATTGACAGAGCAGTTTTGAGCACTGCTTTATTGAAGAGGCTCAGAAGAGTGGCTCCGGCAAACAGTCCAGCCTGACTCAGTTCCCTGTGCTTTCCCCTGGGGCTCCTGCCACAACCCCTTGTGGCAGGTGAATGTTTCCCTTTCAGGCACTTTGTGGTATTTGGAGTCCAAGCCTACAGGTACTGGTGGGGCTCTGTCCATCATCATCTGTGGCCCTATCCAAGTCTACCTTTTCCAGACTTGCCTCCTTTGCCCTCCCCCAGGGACTCTGTATCCATTCAAGGGTCAGATCTCCTGCCTGTTCAAGCTCCCCAGTGCTGAGTGAACTGGAAGCTGGGCCAAGATTGAGAGGCGGGAGGAGAGCCCCCTCCCTAGAAGATCTGAATGGCCTTTCCTCTAGGTAGACACAGAAACAAAGGCAAGCTTTCAGGTTGACTAAACCAAGATTACCTGGCATAGAGCCCAACGGAGAGTGGGGCATCTCTTGGGGGTCTTCTTTATCTTTTATTTGGGAGATCAGGTTGTCACTGGCCACTGAACGGAGGAAGAAAAAGTTTCAGATCTCAGGAACAGCAAGCAGGGACCAGAATGAGGAGGAAAGAGAATGCTCTATTCCAACAAGTAAAAATGACAGGGTAACTGAGCAACCAAGGCCTGGGGAAGGATGGGATGGAGTGGGAAAGTAAGCAACCATTCACTCTCAATTAGCCACTTGTTCTTCCATTGCTGTTAGCTTCCTGATTATGTTAACCTTTTTGGATGGTAGGTATTAGAGGAGTAGATGAAATATTATTTGGATCGAAGAGGAACCCTCTTCTCAGTACTGGAGAGCTCGGGATCCATGATATCATTTTTGACAATGCCCAATATCATACCATTCTTATATTTAATGTAATTAAACTCCATTATGACAATGGTTTGGGGAGGGCAAGTGATACAATTTTAGAAGCTACATATCAGGTCTAGCAGACCTGTAGACATTTTATCATCTTTTCTAGTAATTTTGATCATTGCTCTTAGAATCCAAACCACATAAAAATGAAGAATGTTGAAACTCAAAGGCCCCGATAATCAGGTGGGGGTGAGGAATCAGCTAAGGGTCACTAGTGTGAGTGTTACACAGGTTACTTGTCAATTCAGAATGGTGTTTTGGTTGTTGGTTTGTTTTGCATTACTGCATTGGTGAATTGGCCCCTTCTGTTTCTTTTCCTTTGTCACGCCCAGTTCCTTTTCCCATGGTTCCCACCATAGCCTATTGGTTGGCAGATGCATGTTCTCCCTTCACAGCCACCCTGAGCTAAGCTGTATCAGCCCCAGTCGGTATTACCTGGCACAGTGCTAGCGAGGAGGCTGGGCATCTCTTCTGAGTCTTCTTCCTCATTCATTTTGGATGTCAACTCATCATTGGTCACTGAAGGAGGAAAGGAAATTATTACAGATTACAGCGACTGGATGTCAGGGAGGAGGGTGAATGTTAAAAGTGCCTGGAACAGATAGAGCATCAAGGCACAAGGGCAGTGGGTTGGAATGTCGCAGGTGTGGGAAGCAGGTTTTCTAGACTCTAGGTCTTACCCACTCCCCGGCAGTGCTCATAGTCCCTCTTGAAAAGGGTTGTGTATGGGTAGGTGGGTGCAAGAGAAGAACTAGGACAATACAAGTCAAGACGCTGGGATTGGAGGCAACATGGCACAGGCACCTTAGGCTGAGGATATACGGGTGTTGGATGGGATCTGCTTCTCACCTGGAGTGCTTCTTCCTTCCTGGATGAGTCCAGAGAGAGGCAGGACAGGGTCAGATGGGCTGGGCGACTCACTCAGGATCTCATCGCTTTGCTGCGAGGATGTTCCAGGCTCACTGACTCTTGGCGCACAGGGTGAAGAGCTTGGTTGAGGCGGTTGTGGTGGGGGCAGCGCCAGTGGGGTACGGAGGGAGCTTCCTTCTGCTAGGCCAGTTGGGGCTTCAAGTAGGACTGGTGTGTCTCTGCTCTGCTGTTCATAGGAAGCGCCAACTGGGATTGGTGAAGGGACACACATCAGTACCCTGGAGACTCAGAATTACTTGGGGAAGGGGATTTCTTAATTCATGCCTTCCAATAGGATGGGGCCATGGAGTTATTCATTGTCCCCCAGGTGCAGAGAACTAACTCATTGTCATCATTATCCATTTGTGGCCCATTTCTATTTTATTTATCTGGTTTGGGCATTGAGTGCCACAATAACTGCATCTAAGCCCCGATCTAATACCAAAATGGTTTCACACAGAAAAGTTGAGTTTGGGTTTGTACGCAGGGATTTAATTTTCTTTAATCTTGGTGTCATATGATTTAGTCAATAATGAACATGCTATAGTTTTAAAAGAGGTCTCTGTTTTCATAAATAAACAGATCACACTTCCCCAAAGCAAATAAGAGAAAACAAAAATTCCTCAGCAGGTGTATTAGGACATCTATATTCTGGTTTCTGTTCATTTCTGCAGAGTCAGCTTCTGCGGCTTCTATTGTACCCTGTGATCTGGTCACACCCAGCTTTCTCTCCCATCCACAACACCCCAGACCCTTGGCTTTCCACATGCTATTCCCTTGCACGGCTAGTGCTGGGTTTCTCTTAAGATTCTTCTCCATAATTTATTTCAGAAGTAAAATGGTCTCGACCAGTGAATGGAAAAAGGAAAGGAACTTCAAATTTTGGAAAGGGATCCAGAACAGAATCATCAAGTTGAAGATCCTGGAAGATGACTGAAGCTCAGCCAGGTTAGGGGCACATCAGTGTGTGGGTCTCCATGGCTTTCAGGTGTTCTTAGCACAGCCTTTAAAGCCATGCCTCTCCTAATGTTCTCTGTATGCTGCCAGGACAGTGGGCCCTACCTGGAGGTGGACTTGCCCCTTTCACTGTCCCTTTAGCTCAAGAAATCATCTCCCCCTTTAGGTGGAAGCCTTTTGATGGTGAAGTGTCAGAGAGCAAAGGAGGAACTGTCAACAATGGTGATTCCACTAATGAAAATATCACAATCCAATGTGAGCTGGTGGTCCTTTGCTTGTTGTTCTGAGGTAAGTGAACATATGATTTGGCCAGTGTTTTACTTCCAACCTAAAATGACTTTACTGCCTGCTCTCTTTCCCTGGCTGCTTTCTTCCCAGCTCTGCCACGGTTCTTTTTCCTGCTCCTTTATTTATCCAATCTCTTTTCTTTCTCCATGTACTTCATGCTCCATTCTTTCTCAGACCCTCTCTTTCTGCGGCTACATCTGCGGTTCCCTCCCTTTCTCTGTAGCTACTTTTCTTCCCTTCTCTAGCTTTACAATCTGCCTTCCAGCTGTCCCTGTCTGGACTAGTGGTTAAAATCTTGGGCCCTGGTATTGGGAGACCGAAGTAGGACTCTTGCTCTGCTTCTTAACCGACAAGTAATTGTGGGAAAATTACCTCTGGGCTTTAATTTCTCTGTCAGTCAAATGGGGATAAAAATGACTTCAAAGGGTTGTTTTAAAGATGACATGAGATAATCAAACAAAGTGTTTGCGATAATGCACCATAAAAAGATACTTAGTATTATCCGTCCTTACTCATATTTCTTCCTCCCTGACTCTCCTTGTCCTTCCACTAGACGTGATCTCTGTAACTTTGCATTTCTGTCATTTTATGCATTCCCTATAGATTGTCCAGTGTGCCAAATTCTATGATTTTTTCCAAATTCATAGCACACGTAAGAAATGTTTATGTCCTCTAGAAATTCATTTTAGAGAGCTGGAATCAGCTTTAGCAAGGGGCTGCTCCTGAAGCTGTACCAATGAGAGAATATGATCCATTCCTCCCCAGAGAGAAAGTGGGGGATTAATATGCACATTCCACAGGGCTAGAAGTAAACCCCGACTTTTACCATAGCAACTTTTTAAATGCAAAAAGGACTTGAGAAATCTCATTACCACGTTTGAAGCTTCTGTAAATCGTCACCAGATTGGGATATTCATGCAGGTTAATTTGACTGAACAATGTCACCAGAAGAGACAGGTTAAAAGTCCTCTCCAGTTGGGTGAGAATGTTGTGCACCACTCTGGATACAGGGACCAAATTTCTACAGGCTTCCAGAGATTCCTTAAAAAATGGAGTGAAGGTTTTTATAAATGACTATAAAATCGAATGGGAAGTTATACATTTACGATTTTCTAAGTTTTAAGAAAGCTACCTTACTCTTTTAAGAAGAAATTTAACATAAAATATATAGTCATAGTCACATTCTCTAAGGTAGAGCGGTCACATTTTACCATGCTTATTTTTGAAACTTTACACATATTTGGATGACTATCAACAAAAATAAATAATTTAGCTTTCTTAAAGTAAGTCTATATTCTGAATCCAACTTTCAGGCACATTTGAGACGAGAGAGAAATCTGAAGGAAGGAAAGTGGAGTTAAAGGATGCTACTACGTAACTGACTCTTTAATGCTCTGGGCAGGATACTTCAGCAGTGGTTCTAGTGATGGTCACAGAGGCAATTCTGCTGGTTGCTTGTTAGCCTCTGCTCAGTCTCTCTCTGTGTCTTTCAAACTTGAAATGACCCGAATAGATTCCAGCCACAGAGAAGTCTCCCTGAGAATTTTCCTTGCTGAGAGGATGGACAAAAGGAGAAATATGGCAAGAGAGAACTGATTGCAAATACTTATTGAACATCTACTAGGCTCAGTCAGCAAGTCTTTGGGTACACAGCACTGAATAAGACCAACATAGAGCTGCCTATATTTGGGGGGCAGGGTAGGCACCGTCAGGTGGAGAAGATGGGCATTAATAAACACAAATACCCATTTACAATTGAGAGTAGTATTATGGAGGGAAATCATAGATTGCTATGGAACTGAATAACTAAGAGGTCTTAATGAGATGAGTGGGCCAAGGAGATATCTCTGAGGGGCGATCTCTGGGCTGTGATCTGAAGAGGAAGTTGGGGCCAACCAGACTGAGACTAGGGAAGATTGCTGGCACTTCCCCGAGTCTAGGGCTCAATAAATGCTTTTAAAAACCAAAATTGTATAAAAATAGGTCCACTTTGTCCACATAGCATATCTTCCAGTGCCTGCCTGTCTCACATCAGAATGCACTGTGAGCAATATAAGCTGTTATAAATTGGAATGATGCCTGTAGTGAGTTGAATTGCCTAATTCAACTAATTCACTAATGCCTGTAGTGAGATGCCTGTAGTGAATTGAATGGTGCCCCTCTCAGCCAAGATATAGCCATCCAGAACCTGTGAATGCGAACTTACTTGGAAAAAGTGTCTTTGCAGTTGTAATTTTTGAGATATTTTCATCTTTGATTTGAGATAAAATCATCTTTGATTAGGGTGACCCTAAATCCAAGTGTCCTCAGAAGATTAGGTTGAAGACTCAAAAGAGAGGTGATGTAGAGATGAAAACAGATTAGAGTGATGTGTCTACAAGGCAAGGAACACCAAGGATTTCCAGCAGCCACCAGAAGCTAGGAGATAGGCAGGGATTGGATTCTCCTTAGGGCCTCTAGAAGGAATCAACCCTGTCAACACCTTGATTTTGGACTTCTGGCCTCCACAACTGAGAGAATATATTTCTGTTGTTTTAAGCTACCTAGTTTGTAGTCATTGTTACATCAATGACACCCTAGAAACCAATACAGCCCCTATGACACCCTCTCTCCTAACCACCCCCACCTTCTGTGATAATGAACACACCCGGGCTGGGCCTTCCAAACTCTGGAAGCCCTGGTGGTTTGTGGTTTGAGATCTTAATAATCAGGCATATTTGGTGGGGGCTGGGCTGCCATGGAAGGGTTCAACATGACTCACCATGTACATTGTCTTAGTGATGATGGAGTTGTCTAGGAGTCCTTCAAAGAAGGGAAATGGCTTGTGTATGGCATAGGCGATCCCCAGCTTCTGGTGCATGAAGTGCTGAAAAAGAGCCTCTTCCATGGCTCTTGTCATGGTGAACATCCTATGGAAAGAGGCATGATAAAAAATAGAAGCAAAGGCCGGGCGCGATGGATCATGCCTGTAATCCCAGCACTTTGGGAGGCTGAGGTGGGCGGATCACCTGAGGTCAAGAGATTGAGACCATCCTGGCCAATATGGTGAAGCCTGTCTCTACTAAAAATACAAAAATTAACTGGGAGTGGTGGCGTGGGCCTGTAGTCCCAGCTACTTGGGAGGCTGATGCAGGAGAATCGCTTGAACCCGGGAGGTGGAGGTTGCAGTGAGCCAAGATGGTGCCACTGCACTCTAGCCTGGGTGACAGAGCGAGACTCCATCAAAAAAAAAAAAAAAAAAAATAGAAGCAAAGACCTTGAGGAATGTGGGGAGCTTCTCTCTGCATTAAATGGGCAGATCTAAAGGTAGGCATTCTGGTCCCAAAGGCATCCTTAGTACCTGCAAAGCAATGTCTGCCTAAAAGGCTCATGGGTATAGGAAACAATGACAATTCCCAGCAACAATGGAGGCTGAGAGTGACTGAAAATATAATGACAGAATCCCAAGGCGCTGCAGGTAAACATAAGGAAGATATTAAAAGTAGCTAATATTTATAGAGTGTTTCCTGTGTGCCAGACTTTGTTCTAAGGGTTTCATATGCAGTAACTTATCTGATCTTCATAAAACCCTTGTGAGATGGCTCCTATGGCTGCACCTGTTTACACTGTTGAGGACACTGAGACATAGAAAGGTTTAATAACTTGCCCCAGGGTTGCACAACTCAAGAGTGTAAGAGCTGGGAGCAAATCCCGATTCCAGGCTTAGAGTCCTAACTATGTGTTCCATGGCCACATTGATCTGGGTTAAACAAGATGACCCGGGCTGTAGCTGAAGCCATTAACTAGCAATGCTCATGCAACAGGGACCACCCTAAAATGGGTAGAGTCCGGCTGGAAACCTGATAATATTTAGAAACTTTAATAAACCACTCCCAATCTTCAACACAAATGGGCCAAGCATAAATAAAAGCATGAGGGCTGAGAAAGGCATACTTAGTAAAAGTGACTTAACTGACATGTTCAGTGCCACCATTTCATGTCTCAGACGTGTGCCTTTTCCCATGACCATGCAGCATTTATTAAAGATTGGCCATTTATGGACCATGAGGAGATATCAATAAGTTCTAATGGGAAGAAAATTTATAAATGACATTCTTGACAAATTGTCAAGAAAAGGAAAAGCACTCACAAAACATTCAATCAACTTGAGGATTTTTAACAAACAGAACAAACGTGGATTCCATTTTTCCAACTTCATTTTGTGTTGAACAGAAAACTAAATTGTAATTAACAACTGTTTCCAGGGATTTAATCCCAGTGGCGGATTAAGCACCATAGTCTCTTTCTCCTCATTCCCCAATGTTTTTAACTTGGCAGAAAAAAGCACTCATGAAAAGAATAATCTGCAATAGCCCTGGAAAACAAGAAAAGATGCCACTGAGAATCTGTGGTCGGGAAGAAGTCTTGGAAGATAGAGAACAGATAGGAGAGAAATCTACTATCCACAATATGCCTAGGGGAAGGAGATAGTGCAAAGATCAGTGCAAAGTCAGAGAAAGTCAGAATAAACATATACTAAGAAGAGGAAGGGGTCTTGGGGGCTCCTTTTAGAACAATTCATTATACAGCAGCGCTCAGCACAGGAAGTCTGGAGCTTCCTCATTCTTCATCTGTCATGAGTCCCAAAGATGAAAGGGAGGCACAGAGAGGTTTAGTAAGTCACACAAGGTATTCAGTGGCAAAGCAGAGCTTGTCTGGCTTAGATTTTTATTACGTAAAGAGATTTTGCAAATGAATAAGCAAAGACAAACATCCAACTAGAAAATAAAAAAGCAACATACATGAACAGAGAGTGATAAAAGAATAAGCCAAATGTGCAATGAATATACGATAAGCATGTTAACTAGCTGGTAGAAAGTATAAATGAAGGCTAGGCATGGTAGCTCATGCCTGTAATCCCAGCATTTTGGGAGGTCGAGGTGGGAGGATCACCTGAGGTCAGGAGTTCGAGACCAGCCTGGCCAACATGGTGAAACCCTGTCTCTACTAAAAATACAAAAATTAGTTGGGCGTGGTGGTGCACACCTATAGTCCCAGCTACTCAGGAGGCTGAGGCAGAAGGTTGAACCCAGGAGGCAGAGGTTGCAGTGATCTGAGATGGTGCCATTGCACTCCAGCCTGGGCAACAGAGCAAGACTCCGTCTCAAAACAACAACAAACAAACAAAGCGTAAATGAAGACAATTTGATAACATATTTGTCTATCAAATTGGCCAAGATAGAAAATAATAGCAATAATCTCAGACACTGTGAGTGGGAAGGTCAACAGGTCCAAATGTTCTGGAGGCTGATTCAGTAATCAGTGTCCAATGCCCTGAAACATGGGCTCCTTTGAATTTCCACTTCTAATAATTTATTTCAAGGAAATAATCATGAGTGTGTTTAGAGAAAATATATAAAAAGTTCACGATACACTAGAGAGGAAATTAAATGTACTCTCATTTTTTCTTTTCCACCAGCTTCCCAAATACCTCTAGTCATTTACACAACGGATAACAGATGAGCTGCCTATTGCCGGCAGTGTAGGATGAGAGCTTAGGTGAGGGTAGAGGGCAAATCTCGGTTCCATTCACAGTAACAGGCTGGACTCTATGGCGAAAAAAAGAGGTGTCAGTGTTCCCTCCATGTGCCCCCTTTTAACAGTCTCCTAATAAGTACCACGTGCTTGAGCTCTGACAGAGCCTCCGAGTTTCAATAGGTGAACTCCACAATAGGTGAACTCCACCCTGCAGCTGCTGCCGGAAAGTTAACTGCAGTCGCCTCTGCAGTCGCCAAGGGCGAAGAATAAAGCAGCAAACACAGAAACTCACCTGGACTTTGAGTTTGTCGTTCCTGCCCCTTTCCAGGAGCTGGGCCGGGGATCACTCCTCGAAGATTGGGAGAGTTACAGGGAGATGGTAGCAGGCAAAACAGGAAGTCCGTGCTTTGACAAACGCAGTAAGGGGCCGGGCTTCAGAGAAAAGAAAAGTGAAAGTTTTCGGAGTTTGCCAAGCAGGAAGCTGAAGGCAGGTCAGTGCCTGCAGCCTCTCTCCACCTCCTCATGGGCGCTTGTGAGGCTCCCGGGACGTCTCGGCAGTTGGGATTTGTGGGAGGGCGTGCTGCCAGTGGGGATCAGCCCAGAGAGAGGCGTATGGGAGGAGGAGGCATAGGGGTCCAGCCCCAGCGGCAGTGGGAACGGGGAACGCAGCGTCCAACTGCTTCCCTACCCACATCTATTTTCCCATGACTTGTCCTCATTCTGTACATTTTAGGTTGATGAAAATGTTCTCAAATTGGATTGTGGTGATGTTTACGTAACTGAATAAATTCAGTGGAATTTATCCAGTGTGTTATCAAACTAACAGCACACACAAAAAAGAGAATGTGCCAGAAATGCCTAGAATTTGTCAGGATAAGATTATTACAAGAAATTGAAATGTAAGGGAACCTGCACATGAACTGGAATTGTGCAGAGGCAGGCAGACCTCCAGGCAGAAAAATGGCTGAGAGCTGGGCAGGTAGTTGGGAGCCTGGAGTCTGAAGCAGAGCTGGGGCCTGCTGATTCCAGAGCAGCAACTCAAGGGCTGGCAGGGACACCCCTTCTCGTGCCCCCTTTAAAGATCCCTAATATACATTGACATGTGGGGCCTATGAAAAATCCTTAACTATTGGCCAGGCACAGTGGCTCATGCCTATAATCCCAGCACTTTAGGAGCCCAAGATGGGAGGATTGCTTGAGCCTAGGAGTTTGAGACCAGCCTGGACAACATAGTGAGACCCCATCTCTATAAAAAATAAAAAAATAAAAAATTAACTGAGTGTGGTGGCATGTACCTTGTAGTCCTAGTTACTGAGGAGGCTGAGGCTGGAGGCTTGCTTGAGCCCAGGAGTTCAAGGCCACACAGAGCTATGATTGCACCACTGCACTATAGAAATCGATGTAACTTTGGGCCAGGCATGGTGGCTCACGCCTGTAATCCCAGCACTTTGGGAGGCTGAGGCGGGTGGATCACGAGGTCAGGAGTTTGAGACCATCCTGGCCAACATGGTGAAACCACATCTCTACTAAAAATACAAAAACTAGCTGGATGTGGTGGCGTGAGCCTGTAATCCCAGCTACTTGGGAGGCTGAGGTAGGAGAATCGCTTGAACCCAGGAGGTTGAGGTTGCAGTGAGCTGAGATCGCACCACTGCACTCCAGCCTGAGTGACGCAGCAAGACTCCATCTCGGGAACAAAGAAAAGAAATCTATGTAAGTTTGATTAAATCAATAATTCTCAAATGTATAGGACCCCCAAGTTCCCCTACCAGGACACCCACAAACTCCTCAGATACAAGATGGCAGACATGGATCTAAAGTTTAAGAAGCTTTGAAACCAAGACTAACTGCACAAGAGCGAGCCCTTCTATGCAGGAACAAACACAGCATATCCCACCCAAGTATGTACAGAATAGCAGACCAGCTTTGCAGGTAATGGCTGTGGGTGAAACAGAGGCATGGAAGACACAGCCAGGAAAAATGCAATGCTGACAGCTGAGGAGAGGGTGCATTGATGCCTCAGCACGCAGTAACATACGGTGCTGTGATGCAGGGGATGGTGGTGGTAAAGGAATTAAGGAATTAAGGTTATTTTATGGAAATGTCACATGTCACTTACCCTCCACATCACCTGGATAGCCCCTTCATGGGCGTCTGAGGAGCCTGGCAGCAAGAACTTCTTCCTTTAGATCTCTTCAGAGATATACCAGGCAAATGCAAAACAAACAAACAAAAGTAAAACAGGAGTGGGAAAATAAAGTCAATGTCAAATCAGGCAAAAATTGTTACATGAAAAAAGACAGCTGTGAATGAGGATGAAAGATGTTTATTCTAAGCCATATATGCTTGGCTGGGCACAGTGACTCAGGCCTGTAGCTTAGCTAGCACTTTGGGAGCAGGCAGATCACTTGAGGCAGGCAGATCACTTGAGGCCAGGAATTCAAGACCAGCCTTGCCAACATGGCAAAATCCCATCTCTACTAAAAACACAAAAAAATTAGCTGGGCGTGGTAGCACATGCCTGTAATACGAGCTACTCAGGAGGCTGAGGCATGAGAATCACTTGAATTCAGGAGCTGGAGGTTGCAGTGAGCTGAGACTGCACCACAGCAGTCTAGCCTGGGCAACAGTGTCAGACCCCGCCTCAAAAAAAAAAAAACATGCTTGACAATATGGTAATAATGGGAAAACCTCACCTGTTAATTCACATGCTAGTGATTAAATACTGAGAATCTATTAAAATTATATACAATTCTTTTTAGCTTCAGTTTATTGAGGTATAAAATTTATTCATTGTAATGTACATTTTACCAAATGTAAGTACTACACCAGTCAAGATGCAGACCATTTCTAGGCTGGGAGAGTCGCTTGCGCCTATAATCCCTGCATTTTGGGAGGTCGAGGCAGGAGGATCGCTTGAGCCCAGGTGTTTGAGACCAGCCTGGACAACAGAGCAAGTCCTCATCTCTATAAAAATACATTTTTAAAAATTAATTGGGCATGGTGGTACATACCTGTGGTCCCCGCTACCAGGGAGACAGAAGTGGGAGAATTGCTTGAGCCCGGGAGGTCCAGTCTGGTGAGCAGTGAGAGAGTGAGATCCTGTCTCACAAAAAAAAAAAAAAAAAAAAAAAAACATACACACCATTTCTGTTACCCTAGAAAGTTCCCTGTGTTCTTTGCAGATAATCCCCTCCTTAAGGCCAGCACCAGGCAACCACTGATCTGCTTTCTGTCACCACAGATTAGTTTTGTGTGTATTAAGGTGTTTTTGTTTGTTTTGTTTTGTTTCAATGAAAGCACATGGAATGCACTTTTGGTGTATGACTTTCTTTTCCTCATCATCATGCTTTTGAGATTCATCCCTGCTGTTGTGGGTCAGTAATTTATTCTTCTTTAGCTGGTATGCTGGCCGCCAAGATCTTGCTCATCCTGTCTGATCAGCATGTTGTCACCAGTGTCATCAATCAGTCTGACATTCTTTTTCTTTTTTTTTTTTTTTTGAGACACAATCATGCTCTGTCATCAGGCTAGAGTGCTGTGGTGTGATCTTGGCTCACTGCAACCTCTGCCTTCAGGTTCAAGCGATTCTCTTGCTTCAGCCTCCCGAGTAGCTGGGACTACAGGTGCATGCCACCATATCCGGCTAATTTTTGTATTTTTAGTAGAGACGGGGTTTCACCATGTTGGCCAGGATGGTCTTGATCTCCTGACCTCGTGATCTGCCTGCCTCGGCCTCCCAAAGAGCTGGGATTACAGGCGTGAGCCACCATGCCCAGCCCAGTCTGACATTCTATGGGATGTTCAGGTGATCCAGATATCATTCAACTATATTATAACAAAGGGCAAATGAGTTAATATAACCTGCCTAGACTGCCTACTTTCTTAACTTAGTCCTCTGGCTTTCCCATACATTCTGTGAGCTACCCAATATAGTTCTAAGAAATTGACTTTTTGCCCGAGTTTTAGCCAGAGTCGGTTTGGATTATTTTTACTCCCAAATCCTGACTGATAAAAATGTTGGGTACCAGAGGTTGAATTATAGGCAAGAGATATTCAAGGAAATACGATCAATCTGGGATTGGTTATCTGACATAATTGGACATAAAAACAGTGAATGTCCCCATTAGCATGCAGAGTCAGGAGTTTGGGAGTCATGAGCAAACATGGGTAAGAGAGAGAGATCCAGACATATGCAAGACCTGGTAGGCACAGTGACCCTGCCTACTGAAAAAGGTGTCCTCATCAGTGTTCTGGAGTCTGTCCCGACCACATTGGTCTCTGTTCCTTTGGTAGAAAGAAAGCAGAGGCCGGGCGCGGTGGCTCAAGCCTGTAATCCCAGCACTTTGGGAGGCCGAGACGGGCAGATCACAAGGTTAGGAGATCGAGACCATCCTGGCTAACAGGGTGAAACCCCGTCTCTACCAAAAAATACAAAAAGCTAGCCGGGCGAGGTGGTGGGCGCCTGTAGTCTCAGCTACTCGGGAGGCTGAGGCAGGAGAATGGCGTGAACCCGGGAGGCGGAGCTTGCAGTGAGCTGAGATCCGGCCACTGCACTCCAGCCTGGGCAACAGAGCGAGACTCCGTCTCAAAAAAAAAAAAAAAAAAAAAAAAAAAAAAAGAAAGCAGAAGTGAGAAAGGGGTAGAAATTTCTTGCACTCTATAATTTGCAAACTTATGTATGCAGAAAAAGTAGCATTCGGGAGCACATCTTTTGGAAAAATACTGCTTTGCCTCTGGCTTTTTAATCCTCACTACTGCTCCATCACTGGCCCTGGGTTCTACCCATACCCTGGCTCTCATCAGCCCCCTGTCTTTGACCCATTTTTCTGCCTGGATTTCTAGTCCTGTGGTTTTATTTTTTATATTTGCCCTTTGCTTCCATTTATCACTGGACTTTATGCTAATATAGTGTGTTTTTGTAAATTGTTTCAAATCCTTTACAGAATGAGGGCTGGATATAAATGAAAAATTGTGTGTAAACATAAATGTAATACAGCTATCCTCCTGTATCATATTGTCCTTGAAGGTCTAGATAATCTCAGCTCCAAACCATTTCCCCATCCAATGAGAAGGCTGTCACTTTCCTCAAGATTTCAGTGAGATGCTTGAAGCTCAGTTTTCTCCCAGTCACCCCTGGCTGCAGTTGTGAAGTGCCCACCGTATTTGAGAAAACTTAGAAATGCACCTCACTTTTCTGCCCAACCTCTGCACTTGCATTTGGTTGGAGTTGAGATAGTTGTCTTTTACTTCTGTCTGCTTTCATGGAGTGCTAAGAGCATCTCCCCTGCTTTATAATGCATGGTATTTCAGTTCTCTCTGGCCCCATGTCCAATCACTGGGCCTAACCCATCCAGCCCAGGCTCACTAAGGTGCATGGCCAGCCCTGGAGCCTGACTGAAGATTTCAAATGCCTGGTCTTCACTTGTCCTTCTCAGCCACCTCAGCAAGGGGTAGGGACAAATATGGAGTTTACTTCCTCCTCATGAAGGCATCTTACCTCAAAACAACTTCGACTTGCTTGAGTTGAATGACTTTACAACCCTCTTTCCTTGGCAGGAAAAAGTGACCCCGTCTTCTGTGGCCTCGTGGGGCTGGCTTTGCTCCTCCTCCCTTGACTGAGGGACGTCATGGAGATTGGGTGGAGGGAGGACTGTAGAGTTGGTGCACCTACGTCAGCTGGTTAGGCAATTTCACTTTTCTTTTCCTCTTTGGCTGAGCCCCGAGGGGCAGTTGGCAGCTTTACCTCAGAGCTGCAGGAAGGGAAGGGGCAGTGAAAATCTAATCGGGTGTGATCCTAGGCCAAGCTCATGGCCCAGCGGGGCCAGCAGGGGCAGATGGCAAGTGGAGACAGCAATCTCAACTCCAGGTGGGTCATCGTCTCCTTTCCCGTCTGTCCTTCATTTCTGGTAGGGTTCCCATTCATACTTGTTATTTAATGTCTACCCAGCTTCACTCTACACGTATACAATAGAATTAGGTTACAAATAAATAACGAGGCAATCAGATTTTTTAAATTGCAGGGATTGGCTGTTGGATAGACTCAGGGATGCCGTGACTCACATCATCTTCCTATTCTCTTACATCTGCAAATGGCTGGACTGGAGCCATTTGAACATCATGCCCCTTCTGAGGCTTTGCTGTAGGATTGGATAATTCCCCGTGACCTCTGAACCCTCTCATCTTCCCCAGGCCTCCTTTATCCCCACTCCAAAAGACAACTCTGTCTAAAAAAGATCTTTTTAGAAGAATTAAAATCCAAATGCCTGTCTGTTGTCACACCTGCCAGGCTGTGTAGTTGGGGACCAGCTCTGCTCTGAGCCCATCTATGTGGCTTTTAGCCCTAGAGTCAGTTCAGGATCTCTGAATACTTGGTAGGAGGAAGTGAAAGAGATGAGACCCAACAAAAAAGGCAGCAGGTGGAGAGTGAGTACTGCTTTTGCCTTTTTTATTCTTCTGTTCTGGTATGTTTTACATATCTGGTCAGAGAAGCCTGGAAATCATCTTTAAAAAATATAAGACAACGAGACCAGCCTGACCAACATGGAGAAACCCTGTCTCTACTAAAAATACAAAATTATCTGGGTGTGGTGGCACATGCCTGTAATCCCAGCTACTCATGAGGCTGAGGCAGAATAATCGAGTGAACCAGGAAGGCAGGGTGAGCTGAGATCGTGCCATTGCACTCCAGCCTGGGCAAAAAGAGTGAAACTCCATCTCAAAAAACAAAAACAAAAACAAAAAACAAGAACGTCAATACAGTCATTTCTTCTTATCTGTGGATTCTGTATCCATGGATCTAACCAACCATGAATGCAAAATATTTTCTAAAAATTAAAAACATAAATAACAACAATAAAAAGTAATATAAAAGTTTAAAATACAATATAACTATTTGTATAGCATTTACATTGTATTAGGTATTATAAGTCTAGAGATGATTTAAAATATACAGGAGGATGTGCATGGGTTATATGCAAATACTATACCTTTTATATCAGGGACTTGAGCATCCATGGATTTTGATATCCGTGGAGGGTCCTGGAACCGATTCCCCCTGGATACCAAGGGATAACTGTACATTCTTGATAAAAAGGAAAACAATGTATGAAATGTAAAAGTCTATGGAAACTTGTCTAATTGGGACTCTGTGCCAAGGCTACTTGTGGCACTGGTACAGCCCCAAGAAAGCAAAAGCTGTCGGTATCATCAGCAGTAGTGGTGGCCCCAGGCTGGTTTTCAGTGCCCAGTGCCACCACTCCCAGACAGGCATCCCAGTCATCTCTTTCACTTGCTCTCTAGCGAAGGGAAGATGAGCCAGCGGAGCTCAAAGTCCAGGCAGCCCATGGTCACCAAGTAGGAAGAAGATGGCACTGAGAGGTGACGATGGGGTAACGCTAACCTCAAAGAATGAGTCAGGAAGTGTTGCCTCTGCTCCTATTTTTGGAAGAAATTGTGAAAAATGATGTCATTTCTTCCTTAAATATCTGGTAGGATTAGCTAGTGATACCACTTGGGCCTAGTACTTTCCTTTCTGGAGGGCTATTAAGTATTGATTCAAATTTCTTTTTTTTTTTTTTTTTTTTTTTTTTGAGACGGAGTCTTGCTCTGTCGCCCAGGCTGGAGTGCAGTGGCCGGATCTCAGCTCACTGCAAGCTTCGCCTCCCGGGTTCACGCCTTTCTCCTGCCTCAGCCTCCCAAGTAGCTGGGACTACAGGCGCCCGCCACCACGCCTGGCTAGTTTTTTGTATTTTTTAGTAGAGATGGGGTTTCACCGTGTTAGCCAGGATGGTCTCGATCTCCTGACCTCGTGATCCGCCCGTCTCGGCCTCCCAAAGTGCTGGGATTACAGGCTTGAGCCACCGCGCCCGGCCTTCAAATTTCTTTAATAGATATAGGCCTATTCAGACAACCTATCTCTTGTGCAAGTTTTGGTTAGTTTGCCTCTTAAAGAATTTGTTCATTTCATCTGTGACCAAATCTGTAGGTGTGGAGTCTATAGTTTTCTTTTATTACCTTTTCATTGTCCGCGGAATTCATAGTGATGACCCTTCTTTCATTCTGATCATTTCTGTCTTCTCTATTTTTTTCTTTGTTAGCCTGGCTAGAAGTTTATTAATTAATTCTTTGAAAAGAATCAGCTTTTGGTTTCATTAAGTTTCTCGAATGTTTTCCTGTTTCAATTTCATTAATTTCCACTTTAATTATTATTATTATTTTTTCTGCTTGCATCAGGCTTAAATGGCTCCTTTTTTTCTCTAGTTTCCTCAGATGAAAGCTTGGATTATTGATTTAGATATTTCTCTTCTATTATATGCATTTAATGCTATACATTTCCTTCTAAGTGCTGCTTTTGTTGCATCCCATTCATTTTAAGAAGTTGTTTTCCTTTTCATTTAGTTTAAAATATTTTTAAATTATTTTGAGACTTCTTATTTGACCCTAGAACTGTGCTGGTTAATCTGGAAATATTTTGGAATTTTCCAGTTATTTTTCTCTTACTGATTTCTAGTTTATGGTCTGAGAACAAACTTTTATGATTTCTATTCTTTTAAATTTGTAAAGGTGTGTCTTATGGCTCAAAATGAGGTACATCTTGGCAAATATTCTGTGTGAGCTTAAAAAGTACATGCATTCTGCTATTGTTAAATGGAGTATCATATAAACGTCAGTTAGATCAAGTCAATTGCTATATCCTTACTGATTTTCTGCTTGTGTGATATGTCAATTAATAAAAAAGAAGTGTTGAAGCCTTCAACAATAGTAGTGAATTTGTCTGTTTCTCTTTATCGTTCTATCAGTTTTTGCCTCATACGTTTTACCATTAGTTTGCTAGTTGCATACATATTAAGGATTGTGTACCTTCTTGAAGAATTGACAATTTTATCATAATGTAATGCCCCTCTTTAATCCCTGATGATTTTCCTTGTTCTGAAGCTGCTTTGTCTGACACTGATATAGCTACTGTAACTTTTCTTTGATTCGTGTTGGCATGGTGTATCTTGTTCCATCCCTTTATCTTTAACCTATCTTTTAAAATATATTTACAATGACTTTCTCATAGACAACATATAGTTGGGTGTTTTGTGTTTTTATGTACTCTGTTGATCTCTTGTCTTTTAATTGGTGTTTTAGACCATTGGCATTAACGTGGTTATTAATGTAGTTAGATTAATATCTACCACATTTGTGAATGTTGTTTTGTACCTATCGTTTTCATCTTTTCTTCCTTTTTTCCCTGCCTTTTCTGGTTTAATTGAGCATTTTATGATTCTATATTCTCTCCTTTCTTAGCATATCATTATACTTCTTTTAAAATGTTTTTAGTGGTTCCCTGAAGTTTGTAATATATATTTACAGTGAATCATGTCCATTTTAATTACACTCTATCACTTAATGAGTAGAGAATACACCAAGCAACTGAACATCCCAAGTTCTGTCCTCCTGTTCTTTTTAACATTGTGAAATGACTGACAATGTTAAAAAGAACAGGAAGGCTTCTAGTCATTCCACTTATTTATGTCCCGTAACCACTCAATATGTTGTTGATATGATTAATTTGAACAAACAGCTTCATTTTAGGTCAAGTTGGAGTAGGAAAAATGAAAACGTTTTATTATATCTGCGTTTATTTCTTCTCTGATGCTCTTTCTTTCTCTATGTAAATCTGAGTTTCTGGCCCATATCATTTTCCCTTTGCATAAAGAAATTCTTTTACCATTTTCACACGGGGTAGGCTTTCTGACCATGAATTCCCTCAGTTCTTGTTTATTTGAGAAAATCTTGATTTCTACTTTACTTGGAAGGTTAATTGCACAGGATGTAGAAGTCCACATAGGCTTTTTTTTTTTTTTCTTTCATCACTTTAAATATTTCTTTCTACTTTCTTTGCTTGCATGGTTTTTAATGAGAAATCTGATGTAATTTTATCCTTCTTTCGCAGGTAAGGGTTGGTTGGTTTGTTTTTTTTTTCCCCCACCCCCTGACTTTTTTCAATATTTTCTCTGTCTTTTGTATACTGCAGTTTGAATATAAAACTGTGATTGCCAAACTAGACTCTTCTTGTCCGCTGCCCAGAAAAGCCACACACTGCAAATAGTAGGAGTTGCAGGAGAGAAAGAATTTAATAATCGCAGGGCCAGACAAGCGGGAGATGTTTCTCAAGTCCATCTCCCCAAGAATTCAGAGACTAGGCTTTCTTAAGGATAGTTTGGTAGACAGGGGCTGGGGAACAGGGAAATGCTGATTGCTTAGGTTGGGAATGAAATCACTGGGGGCTGAAGTGATGTTCCTGTGCTGAGTCATTTCCTGGGTGGGGGTCACAGGACCTAGTTACCAATCCTGTGGTATTGGCTGGTCCGTTAGAATGCAAGGTCTGAAAAATACCTCAAACACCAGTCTTAGGCTTTACAATACTGAAGTTATCTATAGGAGCAACTGGAGTGGTTATGACTCTTGTGACCTCCAGCTACATGACTCCTGAACCATAATTCTAATCTTGTAGCCAATTTGTTAGTTTTACAAAAGTGGTTTTGGTCTCAGAGGAAGGAGGGGGTAAGTTTTGGGAAGGGATTGTTATAATCTTTGTTTTAAAGTTAAACTATAAACTAAATGCTTCTCATTGTTAGCTTGGTGTACACCCAGGAGTGAGCAAGGACAGTTTGTGAGGTTAGAAGCAAGATGGGGTCAGTTAATTTAGATTTCTCTCACTGTCATAATTTTTGCAAAGGTAGTTTCAATATGTCTAAATCTAGATCATTGGATATTTATGCCGCTTGCTGTTTGATGAGCTTCCTGAATCTGTGGTTTGTTGTTTGTCATTACTTTTGGAAAATTCTTGGCTATCACTACTTGATTATTTCTTCTGCTCTATTTTATCTTTCTTCTCCTTCTCATATTCCAGTTACATATTTGTCACACTTTATGAAATTATTCCAGCATTCTTGGATATTGTGTTCTGTTTTGTTTTTCCTCTTTTTTTCTCTTTACATTTCAATTTGAGGAGTTCCTTTTGACATATCTTCAATTCACTGATTCTTTCCTTGGCCATGTCCAGGCTACTGATGAACCCATCAAAGGCATTCTTCATTTCTGTTTCATTGTTTTTTATTTCTAGCATTTCATTTTTCATTATGTCTTTGAGTTGTCATCTTTCTGCCCACTTAACCATCTGTTCGTGCGTATTGTCTGCTTTTTTTAAGAACCCTTAAGATATTAATTAACCATAGTTATTTTAAATTTCTGTCTAAAAACTGGAAAATCCATCATATCTGAGTCCGGTTTTGATGATTACTTTGTCTTTTCACACTGTGTTACTTCTTGCCTTTTGGTATGTCTTATAATTTTTTTTTAAAGTCAGACATGATAAGTCAGGTAATAGGAATGGAGGCAAATAAGCCTTCAATGTGAGGTTTTATATTAATATGAGTAGGAAATGGGCCATATCTAATGTTTATTCTAGCTGTAGGTGGCAGAGGTATCAAATTCCCCTAGCGTTCTTGTTTTTCTTTCCCCCTGCTTTCTCTGGGTTTCTCTGAGAACTCCTTTTTAAATAGTCTGTTTCTTGCAGCTCTTCCAGCTGTAATCTGCTGTTATTATACAGGAACTCTGTTGATGGAATGGTAACATGTCAGAAGGGAAGTGGTCTATAATCTTATGATTATATCTCAATCTTTTAATAGAACTGCACCTTGGACTATTACTTTCAAAAGAATTTCTCCCTCCACCCTTTTTTAAAAAATTTTTTGAGATGGTGTCTCGCTTTGTTGCCCAGGCTGTAGTGCAGTGGCATGGTCTTGGCTCACTGCAACTTCCGCCTCCTAGGTTCAAGCGATTCTCCTGCCTCTGCCTCCGGAGTAGCAGAGATTACAGGTGCCTGCCACCATGCCCAGCTAATTTTCTTTTGTGTTTTTAGTAGAGATGGGGTTTCACCATGTTGGCCAGGCTGGTCTCAAACTCCTGGCCTTGTGATCTGCCCATCTCAGTCTCCCAAAGCACTGGGATTACAGGCGTGAGTCACCGTGCTCGGCCTCACCCTCCACCCTTTTTAGAAGTGACAGGATGTCCAGAAGAGGCTAGATTTTGGTAGTCACCCTTCCCCTAGAATGGTTAAAGCATTTTCCCTAGAGAGTAGGCCTTTGTTATGGAGAATGCTTTGGTTTTTAAAAAAACTTTTCTTTTCCCTCCTTCTGTCAGAAGGATGAAGAGATTTTTCTTGGGGTTTCTGGAGGTAAAATCCACAAAAGGTTGGGGCCTGCCCTGAAATGATGACCCCCAGGAGTTTCCCACACTCGCTCATGCTGCTCCACACTCAGCCTCTAGCAATTCATCAAACATAACATTGATGTGTTCCTCCCAGCCTATGACTCCAGTGCCTTCTGCCTCAGGTAGTTGATCTTGGACAATTCTCTGGATTTGCCTGTATCTGCAGATTTGGGGGCAGTTTGCCTTGTGACTTCAGTTCTTTGAGAGACAGAAGAAAAGCTGTTAATTCATAGTTTGTTCAGCTGGATTTTAGTTGTTGTTGTGAGAATGGAAGCAATGACTTCCAATGTCCTTGCGTGTTGAAGCTAAAATCAGTGAGTTTAGTGAACTTTTACATTTTTGAAGTTTAGACTCTTTCCTTAAGACAAACTTTCTTTTTGTTTAAAATTTTGGTTTTATTATAGTATTATCTTACAGCCAGAGCATGTAACCTGTTCAATTTCTCTTCATTATTATTTATTGAAATTACTTCAGGGCCAAATACATGGTATGATCTTTTGTGTTTAACACAGTGTTATTAAAAAATCAATTTTGCCAGTTTTTAAAACTTACATTTTATGTATCTTTGTTCTTTTACTTTTATCTACTTGAGAAGCTAAGAATTGGAAGTAAAATGTTTTTTAACAGCCATGAAATATTTTCCCACTGGTAATCTTTAATCTTGCTTTTTAAATGTGAGTATTGAGAATTTTACCTTCTTTCTCATTTGTATTTGCTTAATGAAACTTGCCCATCTTTTGACTGTTAACATTTTTAATGTTACTTTATCTCTGTTGTGTCTCTTGTAGTTAGATTCTAGTCTGGCCATTTATAATTTAAGATGGTAACTTAATCTGTTTTAAATATCTTGTTGCTTATGGATTTTTTATTTTTATATTTTATGCCTCTTTATTTTCTATAAGAAAAAGAGCGTGTTTTCTTTCTCATTATTTTGTAAAGTTTATAGCCTCATTTTGACTCTATTCGTTACACTTGGGTTTCTAATTAATTCTTTAATGTATATTTCTCTGAGAGCATCAAATTTATAACTGTATCATTTGAATTTTTATTTGAAATAAGTTATTTAACTCAATTTTTTACTTGTCCTCACTCAATTAAAAAAAACTTTACCAAGTATCGCACCACTGCACTCCAGCCTACGTGACAGAGCGAGATTCCGTCTCAAAACGAAACAACAAAAAAAACTTTAAAATAGAATCTAAAGCTTAAGATTGAAATTGCTATAATTTTATTATATTCAGTATATATCCTGTCTTTTTAGAACAGTCCTTCTCAAATATTTGGATTCAGGATATTTTTGTATTTTTAAAAATTATCGAGAACCCCGAAGAATTGGCTTTTGTTTATTGGGTTATATCTGTTGCTATTTACCATATTAGAAATTAAAACTTTGAACACTTAAAATATGTATTTATTCATTTAGAAATAATAGTAGTGAATTTATTACCCGTGAATATAAGTGATGTATTTTTACGAAAAATAATAGAACTTTTCAAAATAGAAATAAATTAGCCAGAGGATTAGCATTGCTTTACATTTTTATGCATCTTTTAAATATCAGTAGAAGGCAGCTAGACTCTCCTATCTGCTTCTGCGTTCAATCTGTTGTGACATCACAGGACATTTAGCCTCTGAAAAATTTCATTGTATGTTCATGAAAGAATGAGAAAGAAAAAGGGAAAATAATATGTTATTATGAGAAGAGTTTTACCTTGGTGACACCTGAAAGGGTCTTGCACAATCCTAGGGAGTCTCTAAACCCCACTTTGAGAATTACTGTTCTAAGATAATTTATAAATTTGAGACATCAGGATTTTAACTGGTTTTTAGTGATGCTTTCAGTTCCTTTACAACAATACTTTATGGATACTGATTTCTTGATTCTGTTAATTGTAGTACTTCATCAAATAATTTGTCCCACACAGTGTCAGTAAAAATGGAGTAGGGTGCTCTATAGGAACAAACAACTCCCAAATCTCAACGGGTCACCAGGCCTCTGCTCAGAGGACCCTCATCCTGGACTCTGTCTCTGGCTGAGGAGCAGCCACCCCATCTGAAATGACAGTCACTGTGGTAGAGGAACAGAGAGCGTGCCTAACCAGGTGCTGGCTCTGAGCTCTTCTGCTGGAGTGATTCCCATTGCTCCAAAGGAGGTACAATCTTACCTTGGCCCAGAAGAAAAGAACATTGAAAAATGTGTGACCAACACAGAAGGTGCATGAGCAAAATATTTTTTGAGTCCTTGTCTGTCTAAGTATTGATTCTGCCCTCATACACGAATCATTGAACAAGGTATACATCTTTCCATTTTAATTTTTTTGGACCCATTCTCAAGAATTGGATGGGTATACACTTTTTTTTTTTTTTTTTTTTTAGTAGTTTCCTCTTACCTCTAGGCTTATAGGCTCGCATCATTATTTTAGACATTTAGCTTTTCAAATTTATCTATTTTTCCCTTTAGGGCTTTTCCCCATTTGTTCTGGGAAATTTTGAATTTCCAAGGTCTCTGTTTTATTTTCTGGTTGTTTCTTTTCTGCATGGAATTTTTGGTACAATATATTCTCTTTTTGTATGATAATATTTGTTGTTTAGAAATTCTCTTTTGTTCCCTGAAACATCCCTATTTCTGCTAGGGTACTTCTTTGCCTTTTGCTTTTCTTGGTTTACTCCTTAATGTTGTAGGTTTCCACACATGCTGTGGTCTGTTGTAGTCTGTTCATGCTTACCAGCAAGATGCTGAAAAGCAAACTTGAAACTCCATTTAATGAGATGGGCTTGTAAGTTTGTGGGCTTCACTGAGCAAATACCAAATGCCTGAAGTCCTTCTCTCTGAGTCATTTATATTTTTCTTAAGAAGAAACCTCCACTCTTCTGCCTGATTGTGGGTGTTCTGCATCGTAGAGCAAACCGTTTTTAATTTCGCCTCTGGAACAATCTCTTGATTTTCATCTCTGCATCAAAATCTGTAAGTCTTCATACCGTTTAAAAATGCAGATAAATATGTTAAGGCCTATTAGCAAGGAGAACAATTTAGCAAGTAAGAATCAGAACTACAAACTTTTGTGAGTAAAAATTAGTTTCCCAGGTCTCCAAGTGTAGATAGATCAGTGTGTCCTAGTTTTGCATATTCACACAAATCTCCATGTTGGACCAGAGAAAGAGTCATTTTCTTGTGACTATTTTTTTTTTTTTTTTTTTTTTTTTGTTGAGACAGAGTCTCACTCTGTCGCCCAGGCTGGAGTGCAGTGGCACGATCTCGGCTCACTGCAAGCTCCGCCTCCTGGGTTCACACCAGTCTCCTGGCTCAGCCTCCCGAGTAGCTGGGATTACAGGCGCCCGCCACCACGCCAGGCTAATTTTTTGTATTTTTAGTAGAGACGGGGTTTCACCGTGTTAGCCAGGATGGTCTCCATCTCCTGACCTCATGATCCGCCTGCCTCAGCCTCCCAAAGTGCTAGAATTACAGGCGTGAGCTACGCGCCCAGCCTTATTGTGACTATTCTTAATCAAACCTTACCAGATGAGAGTCTTTGAACCAATTTTGTGATGGAGAATACCACCCTCCCTCTACAGTTACAGATGGAGGAGATACATCTCCTTTATGACTCCTGAGATTTCCTCTCTTTGTTGTTAACTAAGAAGACTTGCAGTTCAGTGTTGAGTTCTGTAATATCTCAGCCAGATTTTTATTTCTTTCTCTGTAAGTTAAAGTTCTCCAGAGAAACAGAACCAGTAGGATGTGTATATAGAGAGAAAGAGATTTGTTATAAGGAATTGGCTCTTGCAGTTACGAAGGCTGACAAGTCCAAAATCTGTAGTGTGGGCCTGCTGGTTGGAGACCCAGGAGAGCTGATGGTGCAGCTCCAGTCTGAATGCAGTCTACTAGAGGATTCTTACTTTCTTGGGGACACTGGTCTTTTGGTTCTATTTAGGCTTTCAATTGGTTGGACAAGCCCCACCCACACGATGGAAGGCAATCTGCCCTACTCCAAATTCACTAATTTAAATGTTAATCTTTTCCAAAAAAACCGTCCAAGTTGGCATATAAAATTAATTACCGCAGCATCCATTTTATGGCTGCAATAATTATTTGGGTATATACCCAGTAATGTGATGGCTGGGTCAAATGGTATTTCTAGTTCTAGATCCTTGAGGAATCGCCACACTGTCTTCCACAATGGTTGAACTAGTTTACAGTCCCACCAACAGTGTAAAAGTGTTCCTGTTTCTCCACATCCTCTCCAGCACCTGTTGTTTCCTGACTTTTTAATGATCGTCATTCTAACTGGTATGAAATGGTATCTCATTGTGGTTTTGATTTGTATTTCTCTGATGGTCAGTGGTGATGAGCATTTTTTCATGTGTCTGTTGACTGCATAAATGCCTTATTTTGAGAAGTGTCTGTTCACATCCTTTGCCCACTTTTTGATGGGATTGTTTGCTTTTTTCTTGTAAATTTGTTTGGGTTCTTTGTAGGTTCTGGATATTAGCCCTTTGTCAGATGAGTAGATTGCAAAAATGTTCTCCCATTCTGTAGGTTGCCTGTTCACTCTGATGGTAGTTTCTTTTGCTGTGCAGAAGCTCTTTAGATTAATTAGATCCCATTTGTCAATTTTGGCTTTTGTTGCCATTGCTTTTGGTGTTTTAGACATGAAGTCCTTGCCCATGCCCATGTCCTGAATGGTATTGCTTAGGTTTTCTTCTAGGATTTTTATGGTTTTAGATCTAACATTTAAGTCTTTAATAAGTTCACTGTTTTCATCTTTTCCACCTTGATTTTTCCCAAAATAAATAAATTTCATTCATTCTGATTTCCCCACAAGAAAGCCTATTTTACACATGTTGGCTCTCCATTGGCCATCCTTCATGTCTAAAATCTTCTAGCCACCACAAACCTCTTGGAAACTCAGTATCTATTTCCACGTTGTATCTTTGTTTCTTAGAATGGTCACAGATATACAGAACACAGAGGATCAGAACCTGCAGGAGCAGGTTTGCCCTGAGCCCATTTTCAGGTTCTTCAGAGAACACAAGGTAGAGATTGCAAGTGCAATAACAAGACCATTTCCTTTCCTTATGGGCCTCCGAGACCGCTCCTTCATCTCTGAGCAGATGTATGAAGTAAGTAAGAATTTCCAAATGATGGTAAACCAGGTCCATACTCAATTATGCCAAACTTCAAGATGCAATGAACAGGCTAAAGGGCCTCCTGTGAATGGGGACCTTCATCATCCTGTAGGTTAGGAGGTGACAGGAGAAGCAGGCATCACAGAAAACCTTCCTTCTTCTGTAGTAAATGTTGGGGGAGGGCCACAGTGAGGGAGGTGGGCAGCAGAGAGAATGGGAATGCTGCATGGGTGCAGATCATCCTAGGTGCATGTATGCAATCTACTAATGGTAGCCATAGTTAAAGTAAATAAGTGAGCTAGGCAGCGTTTCACTGCAAAGCCTACTTATTGAAACACTTGAAACAGAGATTTTTTTGAAACTCACAGGGAAGTTGTGTCATGTTATTTTACATTTGGAAGCAGATGCTTGCTACTGTCTCTCCAAATCATTGTTTGATCTTTGGACATTTCTAGAGCCCTAGAATGCAAGTTAATGTTAGCAGTGGATGCCTTTAGGGATACTGAGGACAAGCCTTCTTCTTGTCTTTGTGAATTTTCTGTGCCCTTTGATCAGGAGTCACAGTAGGGGGCTGGTTGATTGGTTTCCTGGAGCTCTGTCAGGCCAGGCCAATCCTAGTAGTGGTTATCATCCACATAACAGAACAGCCTTGTTAAGGCCACTCCTGAAATAACCTGGCCAGGCTCTAAAGCCACACATAACATTCAACTTTGAACCCACATTTATTATTTAAAATAACTCTCTCCTCTTAAGTGTACAACAATGTCAGAGAGTCAGGTTCAAAAAATTAAGACTGTATTTTTATGGTGGAGGACATTTAAGAAGTCATCCAAATATATGCAAAATTCTAGCATTTCACAAGAGAACAGATGTTCTATCTACCACCTAAGAGTCTTTTGGAACCCATAAATCTCTAACTACATAATTCTCCATTTAATATTTTTAAGCATTTTCAAGAAGCTTTTAGAAACCTGGTCCCAGTGACAAGAGTGATGTATTGTGTACTCAGTGAACTGGAGAAGACGTTTGGCTGGTCACATCTGGAAGCATTGTTCAGCAGGATTAACCTGATGGCCTATCCTGATTTAAACGAGATTTATAGAAGCTTCCAAAATGGTAACTATAGCTCTCAACAGCTTTGGGGGATTCAAGCCCATTTCATTAATTAATTAATTCATTCACTCTTCATTCATATTTGACAAATGTTTGACTGAGTGACTATTACATGCCAAGCCCAGGGGGAATATAATGATGAAAAAACACACATGTTCCGTGTCCTTATGGAGTTTACATATAGTGGGAGTGATAGATGTTAACCAAGTAATCCTGCAAATGGTTGCTCAGCCAGGACTTGATTTTGATGCTGTAAAACATAGGGTTGAAGTCTCCATTTTTTTCAAGGAAGACATGAGTGAAGCCTTTTCATAGGAAAGGAGGAAACCTTCTCTGATATTTGCAGATACATTCAAAGATAAAACAATTTTCTTTGTATTAGAAAATTTATCATTCAGTGCAGTCCTGTGTCAACTCGTTTCTCCAAACGAAGACTGGAGAAGTCACGAAGAGAGCCCAGTACATACTGGTACACTGAGGAGGAGCTGCATATGAAAACTCTGAAGACAGAAAAGGGGGTTGGTGGGGGCCTTTCAGAACCTTGTGGTTGAATTGCAGAGTGTGGGAGGGAAGGTTTGGGAGCCGATTCTGGAGAAAGAACTTGGAGTGGATTCTGGAGGGCTTGACACCCTGTGCTAGGGAATCTGGAGTTTAGTTTTTGGAAAATAACGAAGCAATAACGGGCATTTAAACGGGAAAAGTAAAATAAGTCAGTATGAAGAATGGGATGTGTTGATTTGTGAATACTATACCTTGATTCAAAAAAGAGGTATCTCGTTTTCATATTATGGTACATCCAAGTCAGAGAAAGGTCTAGAGGAAATCAAATACTGTGCATGCCTCCTTTGGTATCCATGAGGGATTGGTTTCAGGAATACCCACCACCCTCAGTCCTGGATGCTCAAGTCCCTTATATGAAATGGCATAGTATTTGTGTATAGCCTATGCACATGCACCAGTATACTTTAAATCATCTCTAGATTACAATACCTAATACAATCTAAATGCTATGTAAATAGTTATTAAATTTGTATTGTTATTTTATTTATTTATTTTTTGAGACGGAGTTCACTCTATCACCCAGGCTGGAGTGCAGTGGCGTGATCTTGGCTACTGCAACCCCCATCTCCTGGGTTCAAGTGATTTTCCTGCCTCAGCCTTCTGAGTAGCTGGGATTACAGTCACCCACCACCACACCTGGCTAATTTTTTTGTATTTTTGGTAGAGACAGGGTTTCACCATGTTGGCAAGGCTGGTCTTGAAACCCTGACCTCAGGTGATCTGCCTGCCTTGGCTTCCCCAAATGCTGGGATTATAGACATGAGCCACCATGCCTGGCCTTTTATTATTTTTAATTTTTTCCCATATTTTCAATCTGAGGTTGGGTGAATCCATGGATCCCAAGCCAACTGTACGTAGGCACAAATTTTGAGTCAATATTTGTATTTTAACCAGGGTGTTCCAGGCTGTGGCAATGAAGGGAATGATGTTACTTCTACTGCCCACATCTCAGGGGCTCTGATTCTCTCTGTGGACTGTGGGGATCCCCCTGGCCCCAGTATCCACATCTCATATGTTAGTATCTGGCACCTTCCAGGTGACAGGCACCTGAGGCTCACCACTGCCCACTGCCTCAGACTATGAGTAGAAATTGGAGAAATGGGCAAAAGTAGAATGAATTGTAAAAAGATTGAAAAAAAAAAAAAAGAAAAATAAACCTCTGCTTATACTACACAACATCCACAAAATATAATTCAAGTTGGATTACAAATCTACAAGTTAGCACTACAAGTATAAAGCTTCTAGAAGAAAACATGAGACTGTGTCTTTGCAAACTGAGAGTAGGCAGTAATTTGCTATAAAGGACACAAAAAAACATGGATCATAAAAGAAAAACTTGGTAAGTTATGTGTCACCAAATTAAAAACTACGCATCCAAAGTCACCATTAAGAAAAGGAAAAAACAAACCATAGACTGGGAGAAAATATTTCCAATACACATATCTAACAAAGGATTGTACTCACAAAATATGAATAACTCCAATAAATGAATGATAAAAGGACACATCACCAATTCAAAAAATGGACAAACGATTTGAACAGACATTTCAGAACAGGAGATACAAAATGTCCAGCAAGAACATAAAGTGTATGACATTATTAATCATGAGGGAAATGCAAATTAAAGTCATAGTGAGATATCATCCACTCACTAGAATTGCTAAAATTAAAAAGACTGACAATACCAAGCGCAGATGAGAATGTGGAACAATTGGACCGCCCATCCCTTGCTGGTAGGAAAGTAAAATGATAGCGAACACTTTGGGAAAGTGCCTGGCAATTTCCTGTAAAGTTAAATCTAACCTATGATCTTGGCCATTTCACTCCTAGGTATTTACATGACAGAAATAAAAATATGTTCATCCAAAGATTTGTATAAGAATGTTTATGGCAGCTTTATTCATAATAACTAAAATCTGGAACCAACCCAAATGCTCATCAACAGGAGAGTAGATAAACTATGACTAATTTATAGAGTATAATACTATTCAGCAATAAAAAGAATGAACTGTTATCACACAGAGCAACATAGATAAATCTCAAAAACATCATATTGAGCAAAATAAGCAAGTTCTAAGAGTACATACTGCATGATCCTATTTATATGAGTATAAGTACAGACAATACAGACAAGTACAGTGCCAGAAAGGAAGGAGCCATTGCTGGTGATAGGAACCAGAACAGTGGTGTCTTAAGCACAAAGCAATTTTCTGGGATGGTGGAAATGTTCTGAATCTTGACTGGGATGTTGGTTTCACAATGATTTACACTTAAGATATGTGCATCTCAATTAAAAAAAGGGGAACAAGGCTCTGTTGGACCTCGGGGGCAGGAGATCCTGGGGCTTGGACATCAAATTCAGCTTAAGCACACTGAGGTCTCTCCTCTGGTTGCTGTCTGAGTTTGGTAATTTTCACATTGTTTTCCTCAGTATGCTATGAACACCCACCTCTCCAAATGAATAATGCAAACGAGTTAGAAGACAGACCCAGATTACTACCATATGGTAAACAAGGTAACTATCATTTAACTGATCAATGCCCTTATTAAAGCTTTGCTTCCTTGTCTTCATGGAGGCAAAGCTTGTATTTTCTCTCCTATCTTAGCCCCCTGTTATCTCCCAGTACTCTTCCCCTCACACAGGCATGTACCTGCCCTTATCTGCCAGCAGGTGTGAGAGAACCAATGAAAAAGGAGATCTGATCTCTTGAATAGATGGAGTCTCCATTGGTGGAGAATATAAAAAGAGAAAATGGGAAAGGTAGACAGAGAATAATACATGACAAATTACATGAATGGATTCCATCTTCTAAGGGAACATAAAAATCCTACCCTCCCTACCCTCCCAGGTTGAGATAAGGGGATTATTTTTAATTAATTTCATAGAACTATTAAGAGAAACTCAGAAATAACCTAAGCCATATCAGATTCAGGTGAGAGATGTTCCTTACAGAGTTGGCCAGTTAGGGGTCCCTAGTACTGTGGTCACAGTCCAAGAGGGGAGTTTTTGATATGGAGAGACAGGGTAGCCTGAAAGATAGAATTGCGCAGGGAGACAAAACTGAAATAATGTTGACAGATAGAAGATCAAAGTGAAATGAGAGAAACAGAAATGGAAAGAGAGGAAGTATAAGACACAGCAGAGAAAACGTAAACTGAAACATCTGCCAAGGATCAGAGGTGAAAATGGAGAGAGAAGTATATGGAAAAAGAAAGATGAGAGGAAAATAAATACCAAGAAATGGGGAAAATGAAGAGGTACAGAGGCAACTATGTAGATAAACAGTTAAGAAAAAAAGGGTGTAAAATCACTTGAGAGTGAAAAGTGGATAAAAGGGAGAGAGAAGCAGACTGGGACAGTGTAGGTTTGAGGTAAGAGCACTGGATATCAGCAACTTTACAAGGGTTGGCTCCATGAACCATAAGTTTTCAGATTGAACTCTTCTCACATCAAAGTGGCACTTACATCATACTCAGATTTCAATAGGCCTCTCCCAGAATAGTCTAATGATTCCCAAGCACAAATCTTCGCTCTAAATTATCTTTAGAGTACATTTATTCACGGACCCGAGGACCTTTACTCATGGGTCGGACAGACATCTACACTTGAATTTTTTCAAGAACCTTAAACTTGGTACTTTGAGAACTAAAAGCAACATCTTCATTGCTCAAGTTAGATCTAACTCCTCCACAGCACTCTTTCTCCCAGAGATGGATCACTATTGTACCATGGTTTTTCAAGTTGGAAACCTAGTCAAGTCATCATGGATGACTCCTCCCTTGCCCTCAAATACATGCCAGTTATGCAGCCAATGTAATCATTTCATCTTCAGGTTGCCCCTGGCCTGTCCATCTTTGCATCCCCAAGACCAGGTCTCTGGTCCAGATCTCCATCACTCTCATGATTCTCAGGGCAACATCCTTTGCTCATCTCCTCCCTCTAATCTTGCTTCCATCAAATGTGTTATTTGCACTTCAACTAGATGGGATATTTTAAAATGCACCTTAGGTTGTATCATTTTCCTACTTACCTCCTTAATACACTAAGGATTAAATAAATGGGTTTTTAAGTAAAATCCAAAGGCATCCACAATGATCCACCTGCTTACTTCTCCAGCTTAATCACCTGCCTCTCGAAGTATTATTTCAAGGTAGAATAAAATTTCCCCCAATAATTTCAATCGTTAAATCTTTCTTTCAAACTGAGCCTTTCCCTATGTTTTCTCTTTGCTACCTTATTTAGAATTGTTTTCCTGTCCCACTATTCTCCATTTATCCTTCTCCAATCCAGCTAAATCCTACTTAGAATATGTGATCAAAGGGAGGTCTTTCTTTAGAGAAAGCTAGAAAGGCACAACTGAGAGGCTAAGGATGGGAGAGAAAGAGTGGTATCAGAGAAAGCAAGAGAAAAATTTGCAGGAGCAGAGAAGAGAGAAATGCATCTAGGAAAGAGAGGCTCCAAGAAACATCCGCTGAAAAAAACAGAGGCAGAGATTGAGGAAATGTACAGAAACAGATGGAAAGACATGAGTGAGAAAATGTGAAAGAGAAGAAGGCGTAAGGAAAGGAAGATTCCCCCGCAATGGATGAATTATTCTCAGCCTCTGGTGAAGGTTACTGAAGGACTTAATCCTCAGGTCAGGTTGTTTGGGGAGTGGGGACCTTCCAGTGTATCAGGCTTTCTTAGTTTTCTCATTATTTATTTTCTTGTTTTGATGCCTTCTTGACCGTAAATCAAGACATCTGAGGGATTTCATTCCTTTCTGCAGAGAACAGCAATGCCGATCATGAAATGGGTGATGTAGCAGTGCCTCAGGAAGCCTTGAGCTCCTCACCAAGGTGTGAGCCAGGTAAGGAAGGGGTGACTTGCTCTTCCTGACCTTCAGGGTGTCAGGAGGTGGAATTCAGAGCTGGTGTTTCCTGATGCATTTTACTCTGAGCACATTCCACAGGCAAAAGATCCATTTTGTCCTCAGATCCCATAATTCTGCTAAATGTTTCTAAGTGTATGTTATAGTAGAAATATGCTAGAGAAGGATGATGTCTTTCATGTCTACTAACAATAAAAACTTGATTATACCTACCCACCATTTATTTTCTCTAGAGAATAAAAACTATTGTTATTTGTTACTATTATTATTTTGTCCCTCACTATAGAAAGCCTTCATAAGAAACATGTTCCATCAGACCAACTACTCAAAAAACTAAATGATAATTTTTGCCAAATATTTTCCATTGTGTTACTATCTTACATAGTTACTGTTCAAAGAATTTTGGCAAACAAGATGTCATTTTGTCACCACAGCTTATGAATTTAGATGGATAAACTTTTGCTTATTTCTATTTTATAGCTAAATAAAGTAGAAGTAGAAGCATAGAAAGGTGTAAGGTCTTTTACCAGGTCAAATTAGTCAAGCAAGAACATGACCCACATTCCAGCTGACTCACTGCAGTGATGGTTGTGTGAGTTTGACAGAAATCAGGGTAGCCAGGGTCATGGATCGGAGTTCACACAGGAGACCCAAGGAGACCTGCAGGTTCTTAGGGGAGTGGGCTAGGGCCTGGTGCAAAGAGACTCTTATTCAACAAAAGCATTTCCATGGCCAGAGCAGGGGAAAGCAAAGAGAAATGGTAAGATTGGAACCTGCCGTGCGGATGCAAGAAATCCAGAAGAAGAGAACCAGAAAGAAAAATGGAGACACAAGTAGGAAAATGTGATGGAGGGCATTGAAGATCAACAGAAAAGAAAAAGAGAGGAAATCCCAGGGAGTCAAGGAGATGGTCAGTGCTTCATGGTGCAGAAGCAAGAGCATGTGACGACCAAAAAATGAGAAGGAGAAAGGAGGTGGCAGAGAGATGACCAGAAGGAAAACAGGCAGAGCAAGGCTGTGGTGGGGCTCAGGCGAGGTCCTTGGAGCAATGGTGCTTTTTTTGCAAAGAGAAGCTCACTTGAGTGCTGAACACCAGGATTCAGCAGGAACATCCTGAGGTCTGTGCTGTCATCACTGTGCCTTGTTATTTATTTCCAGGTTTCTCTTCAGAGTCTTGTGAGCAATTAGCCCTCCCAAATGCTGATGGAGGAGACGCAGAAGATGCACCCAGTCTACTACCAGGTGGGGGAGGTAATTATGATTTAAATGACCAATTATCTCATTAAATTAGTTGGCCTCTCTCTAGGCAAGCAACACTTCCTTCTCTCTCCACCACCACCCCTGTAACACACTTTCATTCAGCCTGTGGTTGTTTTCCCCAGGTGTGTGGGAGGCAGGAGGTAAAGGACGGCTAAGTCCTTTAGTAGAGGGGCTCCTGGGCAGAGAGCTTAAGTGTACAGAGTAATAAAAATTACTCTGATTAGAGGCACCAAATGGTATTGCCTAAGTGGGCCCAATTTTATCTACATGAATATGGAATCTAAATACTACCCGGATGGGGTTTGGGAAAAGAGAGGGAATTTTAAACTTACTTGCCAAGGATTATTTGGGAATGATGAAATACTGTCTACAGAAGAGACAAAGTGGAAGTGACAAAGTTAGAAGAATGAATAGGGATATAATGGGGCAAAGAGGTAACAAACATCATGAAGGAGGAAAGAGACAGAAATGCAAAGAAATGGTGGAAGTCAGGAAGAGGAAGTCAAGTCAAAGAGATCTTGGAGTTGGTTTATGGTGCAGACGCAGC
Organism: Macaca thibetana thibetana; assembly: GCF_024542745.1. Lineage (NCBI taxonomy): Eukaryota > Metazoa > Chordata > Mammalia > Primates > Cercopithecidae > Macaca > Macaca thibetana. The sequence continues at coordinate 12,382,118 of NC_065589.1, read as the reverse complement.
AATGTGTAAAGAAAGGGTTAGAGGGAGAAAAAAGAGAAGAAGAGAGAGGGGAAAGGGGCCCGACAAGGTGCTAGAAGAAGTGGAGCCATTCTTGTTTGGTGCAAAGATACCTTTATCCCCAGGGAGCAGTTCTACACCTGAACATTAGAGCTCAGCATGGATCCAGGTAGGTGTCCAGGTCACTGTCAATTGTCTGTCATGTTCCTCTTTCGCTCCGCAGTGTCCTGTGAACTTGCTATACAAACAGATGAAGGAGAATCAGATGAAATGCCCACATTACTGCCTTATGATACGGAAGGTAATTAGGATTTAAATTAAAGCTTTGTTATTCTGTCAACATACAAAAACACCTACTCTTTCATCTCCCTTCCCATTCCCCCATCTATTCGTGTATTCATCCATATATCCATCCATCTATTCATATATTCATCCATCCATCCAGCCAGCCAGCCATCCATTCATCCATGCATCCCTCCCCACATACAGACACAGACAGTCTATGCCCAGCTTCTTCCTGCTTTCCTTGAGAGAGACAAGTAGCAAAAGAAGGATGATCTCAGACTGGTTGGGGCTTTCCTGCATATAGGACATAGGGAAAGAGAGAGGGAAAGGAAAATATAGATTGAATCATTAAATAAAGAGAGATCTGAGTGACTGCCAGTTTTACCTAAATAGTCATGGGATTCAAATATTACCATGTTGGGTAATATTTGGGTAATAATACCACATTGGGTTATAAGGAAGGGGAGATAATTTTCAACTTATTTTCTCAAGGTTATGCCAAGAGCATGGATATAATGAGTATATTGCAATATAGAAAACTCAGTGAAAAACTGTTGAAATGAGCTTCACAAAGGGAAGAGTCCCTGCCCCTTTGTTAATGGCAAAAGATGAGACCTTTGATGGTATGGGAGAAAAATAAGACAGAATATACAGAAAGACTGAAATTTAAATTAAAATTAAATTGAAATTGAAAAATTAGGAACAGAAAGCTAATTAGAGAGAACAGATATAGGCATGGAAATGAGCACCATGGAAGAAAGGAGGTAAACTTGATTATTAAATAAGGCACAGGACTTAAAAGGTGGAGAAAATATTATGAGAGGAACAGAGAGAAGAAAAATGCTCGAAGACAGAGACGGTGGAGGAGAGGCATAAAAGTTATACACAGAGAAAAAGAGAAAGGAGAATAAGTGAAAAGTTAGCAGAGAGTGAAAACTGCTTGCAAGAGATGGGGAACAATGTGGGACATTGTAGGGGTGGAGAGAAGATTCACTAGACAGAAATAATTTCTGGCCCAAGAATGAGACATGTTAGCAGTGAGTTTTCACGAGGGTGTTCCCAAGCTATCAAAATGGCACCTGTAATGTCCTCAGAAGCAGTCAGCCTCTCCCTGAGGCTTTCATGTCTCTCCCATCTATAACTTAATGATTTCAAAACACAGATGTCCAGATTTATCTTCTAAGTTCATTCATCTGAGTACCTGAATACGTTCACGAAGATATTTGAAAGACCTCTTCATTTGGATGTTTTTCAAGAACCTCAATACAAGACACCTCCAAGATTGTACATACCATCTTTCCTGACACAGATCTGACTTCTCTCCCAGTGTTCCCTATCTCAGGATGAAACACTATTACTCCCTTCTTCAAGCAGAAACCTAGGAGCCACTCATGACTCTCCCCACCTCCCTCAACTTAAGCACCCCATCAACATCCAGTAGACTTTTAGTGAGTTCTACATACCTCACCTGTCCATTTCCTTCCACCCCAACACAAAAACTCTGGTAAGATCTCTCTATTGGACTGGAGCAACAGCCTCTAGACTCACATCTTTCCTCTGATCTTGTACTTCTCACATCCATTCTTTCCAACTCAAACAACTCTTTCAAAAATGGAAGTTGGCTTATCTTACATTTCTACTTTAAATCAATAACTACTTGGGGCCATAAGGATTAAATCTATTTTTTCCCCAGGGCTCCAGCTTCATGTCTGCCTCTCCTGAAATTACTTCAAGGTTTATATACAGATTTTCTAGTCACTGTCATTTTCTGATGACTTTTTCTCATCTGAGCCTTCCTAAAGGCTTAGCCCTGTGCTTGGAAAAGTCATCTTGTTTCACTACAATCTCCATCACGCTCACTAATCTAGTGAAATCATATGGTAATTACAGATACTCTCAGATATGCCTTTTTTGATCCCTAGTTCTAGAAAGCAACAGGATGACAGATGCAGCAAGGACATACAGCACAGCACCAGGGAAGAAAGAGGGAGACGAGGAAGGCAGGAACAGTCCCGGAAAAAGAAACCAAGACAAGGAAAAGTACCAAGAGAGTCCAGCGGCAAGAGACAGAGGTAGAAACACAAGCAGCAGAGACGTGCGTCAAGGGTGAAAATGAGAGTGCCAACATGGGGTGGGAGAGCAGGTGCACAGGGTTTCTGACAGTCTTTATCAGATGACTGGATTGCACAAGAGCTCCTTTTACCCCCACAAACTCTTAAACATCGGTATGCAAACAGCTAAACGTCTATCTTACAGACTGGGAAATAAAGCACAGAAATGCAAGCAGGATATTATCGCAAAGGCAAAGTAGAAAAGGAAGAGTGGGCACCAGTGTCCTGGATGTGTCACTGGGTGATGGCTGTGCAAAGCCAGCTGGGGGTTCAGGGCAGGGTCACAGGGTCAGAATAGAAAGAAGCCCAAGGAGTTCTGTAGGTTCCCGGAGGAGTGGACCAGGGACCAATATAAGGCTTTAAGGGGAAAAAAAAATGCTAGTGGGAGGGAAGGGAAACCATGGAAACACAGCATGGAAATAGAGTCTGCCCTTTGGCATAGGATGGATATAGAATAAGAGCTAAAGAAATAACAGAAAAGGGATACAGTATTACTGAAAAAGAAAAAAGACTTAGAAACAGGAAGCAGGAGAAGCCAGTTGGAGAGAAGACCAGACAATCCAAGCGCTGCCCAACTTGGAGGGAAATGTGTGGAGGCAGAACTGTGAGGAGGACACTGAGAATTAGAGAGAAGGAGAAAGAGGAGATGCAACAAGATGGAGAAAAGGCGGAATAAGACGAGGGTGGCTGTCAGCGTTTGCCCATCTTGGATGGCGTGAACGCACTGAGGTCTCTGTCCACATCACCCTCTGTGGCCTGTCAATTTATTGTTTCTCTGCAGAGACCTTTGATCTAAAAACTCCACAAATCACTAATGAAGGAGAACCAGAGAAGGGGCCCTGTCTACCAGATGAAGAAGGTAATTATGATTTAAGTTTTTAAATATTTCAGTACATCTTTGTTTTCTAGTTGGCATGGAAAAAAAGTTTCCCTTTCTCCCATCCTACCCTTCCCTTCTTCACATTTGCATACATACAGATGGAATTATATCAACTTTCTGTTGTGCCTTTTTGAAAACTGTGAGAGAGACAAAGGATCAAGGTGAGCTGAGCCCCTGAGTGGGGACCATATTTCTGCATAGGGCACATAGGAAGAATGAATATACCAGAGGTAGGCTGGGGCGCCAGAGGAGAAGTGCCTGGGTGATGTTATTAAACACACATTAAACCTACATAACAGCAGATTATGGCAACTGAAGCAGGGGAGAATGTTTTCAGCCTAATTCCAGAAGGATCTGGAGCACAGACCTGTTTTGTGAAAGACCGAAGTCTTGCAATTGAGAAAGTCATGCGGGAGACCCTTGGGATGGCACTGACAAGGGATGGACCTGTGGTGCTATAGCCCTTGTGTAAACAGAAGATCTTTTCCAACCTGAGAGAAAAGAACTTTGAGAATGAGGAAAGTACATAAAATAAGGGATATTTTACCAGCATCTAGGAGCATAAGATAAAACCCAAAGCAACAGAAAAGGAGAAAGTAGAAGACACATAGAATGTTGATAACCTCAAGGAGAAAAATTAGAGAAAATTCTGCAAATGGCAGCAAATACAATAATAACAATATGGGAAGGAAGCACCAAAGAAATTAAGCAGAGAAAGAGATAGATCAAAATAATTGAAGAACCTGTAAGGAGTGAAAACTGTTTTCCAAGTAAAGGAGCAGGTCGAGGGCCTGCGGAGCTGAAGTCAGTCACTATGTACAAGCAGCTCCCAGCAAAGGGCGCCTCTGTCAATAGTGAGTTTTCCGATTCAGGTCCCCCTAGGTTGAGAGTGACGTGAAAGCACACTCAGAGTGTAAGAACACTTTCCCCAGTCTCATCTGCTCAGGTAGTGGAATGATTCTCCTGTACATATCTGCTTTGCAGACCTGACTTCCAAGCTCTTCCATCCATGTGCCTGAAAATATTTATCCCAGGACCCTCCCTATTGCGATGTCTTTCAGGAACTAAACACACCCAAAATGGAAACCAACACCTCCTCTGAACCCAGAAACTCCCCTTTCTCCAGGGTTTGCTCTCTCAGTAAAGGGATGAATGTCCTGTGTGCTGTTGTACTCATCAGACTCTTTTTCTCTGCTTTAGCACAATTGTTATTTGCAAGATATCAATCAGATCATTATTTTCCCCTTCGACGTGGTAATGTTTGTTGCACAGGATTAGATGAGTTATCCTTCCTGTGGATTTCTGTGGCTTCCACCCTTCATGGGGCCCCAGACCGTATCATATGTCTCATCTCTACTAATGGCATCAATTGTTTCGGGAGCTGCAATGATCTGATCTTTCTTTTATGTGTGGGCCCTTGAGCCACACTTCCCCTGTACTATGTGGTGTTGCCCTGGCCCACTCTGTTCCTGATCCCCTTCCTTATCTGGTTCATTTCCACCATCCCAGGGATGCCTTTTCTGATGCCCAGTACGAGAAAGGGGGTGACAAGGAAATAGATGGGGAAAGCCAGTAAAGAGCAAAGTCAGGAGCAGAGACAGGAACAGAGAAGGGGGACAGAAACACATGGAAACAAAGAGAAGCACCTGGAGCCACTGGCAGCAGGAAAGCAGGGCAGAGAAAGAGGAAATGTGCAGAGGAAAGGGGGAGGGGGAGAAGGAGAGAGAATTCGGAGTCCAGGCAGGAAGTGAGCTGATGGATGGTTCTCAGCCTTGGTGACAGCAACTGGAGTGTGTCCACCTACAGGCCAGGAGGGCCGGGGTGGCGGACAGCCCCACCTAGGAGATACTTCAGCTTCTCACATCTTCACTGAGTTTTCTCTTCATAATTTCTTGAGGGATTTCTTTTCTTTCTGCAGAGGGCAGTGATGACTGTTCGCAAATGTGTGATGGAGAAGAGCCCCAGGAAGCCTCTAGCTCCCTAGCAAGATGTGGGTCAGGTAAGGAAGGGGAGGATTTCTGGCCCTGGGCTGCAGAGTGTCAGGAGGTTGAATCTGGAGTTTGTGTTTCCTGATTGTCTTTCCTCCAAGTATACTTCACAGTGAAAGGATGCAATTAAATCTGAGATTTTTCACATTTTCTATACATGGATCTTTTGGGAAATGCAGGGAGGAATCTTGATATAGAAGTCTGTGTTTAACAGAATGGGTTTTATTGTTTGAAAGTATGTGTTTAGATAATCACGGGGTAGTTGGATTATGTCAAGGCAAGGCAATGTGTTCTCTCCTTCATATTCTCATGCCTATTAATACTAAAGCATTAAAATATTTTACTGAATAAGATCTGATACCCTCACAAAACCTTAAGATGGGGGCTGACAAATTGGGCAATCCTATTTTACAGATGAGGAAATACAGCTCAGAATATGCTAGGAGGAGAAAATGCTCTTTGCCTTTATTTTTCATCGCTATCAATAGTATTACTTGAATTTAAAATTCTATTCTCACTTTTACTTTGGGAATGAAAAAGTTTATCATTCCTCCGCTGGTAGATACTTTTTATCATTTCATCACAAACTTGACAAAGCCTTCAAAGAAATGGTATCCTACCCTCTAATTGACAGAATTCAGATGCACTCTTTATGAGACTAAATGCTATTTTTGACCAGTACTCTTCATTATGTCATTGGATCATGCAGTATGTCTTTAGAGGACTCTCTTAAGTGTTACGTTTTTACCCTCAGAAACCTCAAGATTTAGGCAGGGAAAGTGCTGTTATTGTTGTTTTGAGGAGCCAGAAACACTGAAGTACATGTGACACCGGCGTTTGTTAAGACCCGAGAAGGAAGGAAATGCGGAGACTTTTGTCTTGGAAGTGACTTTTGTCCTGGAGTGTCCTGGATGACTCCTTACAGGCTTCCAGTTCTGTGAGGCAGGCACGGGTTGGGGTGGGGTCCCATAGACTGAGTCCAATGTGGAAACCCAAAGGGCTTTTAGGAATCCAAGAGACTCTACCAGGGTTTAATGTAAAGAGACTTTTATTAACAAATAAAGCAAGCTTAAGCAGAGGAGTGGAGAAATTATTGAGAGAAAGTATGTAAACATAATCTATGATACAAGATAAGAGATATCCAGAAAAATAGAGCCAGAAAAGATGAACAGAGATAGAATGTGCGAAGGAGACACAGCACATCACTGGAAGAGAGAGAGACAGATAGTCAGGGAGAGACGTTTGGAAGGGAAAGTCCAGAGAGCCACAGAGAAGGACAGTTGCCTTCATAGAGTAGTGCTCTATGAAGGTGTATGAAGATATAAGTGTATACCTTCATGTGCCTCAATAGGTATAAAGTGGGGCAAGGACATAAAGCAGAGGACCAGGGATGCAGGAGGGAAATGAGGGAGGCAGGAACACTCCCAGAAAAAGAAACCAAGACAAAGAAAAGTACCAAGAGACTCCAGTGCCAAGAGACAGAGGTAGAAACACAAGCAGCAGAGACGTGTGTCAAGGGTGAAGATGAGAGTGCCAACATGGGGTGGGAGAGCAGGTGCACAAGGTTTCTGACAGTCTCAGTCAGATGACTGGATTGCACAAGAGCTCCTTTTACCCTCACAAACTCTTAAACATCGGTATGCAAACAGCTAACGTCTATCTTACAGACTGGGAAATAAAGCACAGAAATGCAAGCAGGATATTATTGCAAAGGCAAAGTAGAAAGGAAGAGTGGGCACCAGTGTCCTGGATGTGTCACTGGGTGATGGTTGTGCAAAGCCAGCTGGGGGTTCGGGGCAGGGTCACAGGGTCAGAACAGAAAGAAGCCCAAGGAGTTCTGCAGGTTCCCGGAGGAGTGGACCAGGGACCAATATAAGGCTTTAAGGGGGAAAAAAAAAAGCTAGTGGGAGGGAAGGGAAATCATGGAAACACAGCATGGAAATAGAGTCTGCCCTTTGGCATAGCATGAATATAGAATAAGAGCTAAAGAAATAACAGAAAAGAGATACCATATCACTAAAAAAGGAAAAAGAGATAGAAACAGGAAGCAGGAGAAGCCAGTTGAAGAGAAGACCAGACAATCCAAGCACTGCCCAACTTGGAGGGAACTGTGGAGGCAGAATTGTGAGGAGGACACTGAGAATTAGAGAGAAGGAGAAAGAGGAGATGCAACAAGATGGAGAAAAGGCGGAACAAGACGAGGGTGGCTGTCAGCGTTTGCCCATCTTGGATGGCGTGAACGCACTGAGGTCTGTGTCCACGTCACTCTGTGGTCTGTCAGTTTCTTGTTTCTCTGCAGAGAACTTGGATCAAAAGACTCCCCAAATCACTAATGAAGGAGAACCAGAGAAGGGGCTCTGTCTACCAGATGAAAGAGAAGGTAATTCTGATTTAAGTTTTTAAATTTTTCAGTACATCTTCGTTTTCTAGTTGGCATGGAAAAAAAGTTTCCCTTTCTCCCATCCTACCTTTCCCTTCTTCACATTCGCATACATACAGATGGAATTGTGTCAACTTTCTGTTGTGCCTTTTTGAAAACTGTGAGAGAGACAAAGGATCAAGGTGAGCTGAGCCCCTGAGTGGGGACCATATTTCTGCATAGGGCACATAGGAAGAATGAATATACCAGAGGTAGGTTGGGGCGCCAGAGGAGAAGTGCCTGGGTGATGTTATTAAACACACATTAAACCTACATAACAGCAGATTATGGCAACTGAAGCAGGGGAGAATGTTTTCAGCCTAATTCCAGAAGGATCTGGAGCACAGACATGTTTTGTGAAAGACCGAAGTCTTGCAATTGAGAAAGTCATGCGGGAGACCCTTGGGATGGCACTGACAAGGGAAGGACCTGTGGTGCTATAGCCCTTGTGTAAACAGAAGATCTTTTCCAACCTGAGAGAAAAGAACTTTGAGAATGAGGAAAGTACATAAAATAAGGGATATTTTACCAGCATCTAGGAGCATAAGATAAAACCCAAAGCAACAGAAAAGGAGAAAGTAGAAGACACATAGAAAGTTGATAACCTCAAGGAGAAAAATTAGAGAAAATTCTGCAAATGGCAGCAAATACAATAATAACAATATGGGAAGGAAGCACCAAAGAAATTATGCAGAGAAAGAGATAGATCAAAATAATTGAAGAACCTGTAAGGAGTGAAAACCGTTTTCCAAGTAAAGGAGCAGGTCGAGGGCCTGCGGAGCTGAAGTCAGTCACTATGTACAAGCAGCTCCCAGCAAAGGGCGCCTCTGTCAATAGTGAGTTTTCCGATTCAGGTCCCCCGAGGTTGAGAGTGACGTGAAAGCACACTCAGAGTGTAAGAACACTTTCCCCAGTCTCATCTGCTCAGGTAGTGGAATGATTCTCCTGTACATATCTGCTTTGCAGACCTGACTTCCAAGCTCTTCCATCCATGTGCCTGAAAATATTTATCCCAGGACCCTCCCCATTGTGATGTCTTTCAGGAACTAAACACACCCAAAATGGAAACCAACACCTCCTCTGAACCCAGAAACTCCCCTTTCTCCAGGGCTTGCTCTCTCAGTAAAGGGATGAATGTCCTGTGTGCTGTTGTACTCATCAAACTCTTTTTCTCTGCTTTAGCACAATTGTTATTTGCAAGATATCAATCAGATCATTATTTTCCCCTTCGACGTGGTAATGTTTGTTGCACAGGATTAGATGAGTTATCCTTCCTGTGGATTTCTGTGGCTTCCACCCTTCATGGGGCCCCAGACCGTATCATATGTCTCATCTCTACTAATGGCATCAATTGTTTCGGGAGCTGCAATGATCTGATCTTTCTTTTATGTGTGGGCCCTTGAGCCACACTTCCCCTGTACTATGTGGTGTTGCCCTGGCCCACTCTGTTCCTGATCCCCTTTCTTATCTGGTTCATTTCCACCATCCCAAGGATGCCTTTTCTGATGCCCAGTACGAGAAAGGGGGTGACAAGGAAATAGATGGGGAAAGCCAGTAAAGAGCAAAGTCAGGAGCAGAGACAGGAACAGAGAAGGCGGACAGAAACACATGGAAACAAAGAGAAGCACCTGGAGCCACTGGCAGCAGGAAAGCAGGGCAGAGAAAGAGGAAATGTGCAGAGGAAAGGGGGAGGGGGAGAAGGAGAGAGAATTCGGAGTCCAGGCAGGAAGTGAGCTGATGGATGGTTCTCAGCCTTGGTGACAGCAACTGGAGTGTGTCCACCTACAGGCCAGGAGGGCCGGGGTGGCGGACAGCCCCACCTAGGAGATACTTCAGCTTCTCACATCTTCATTGAGTTTGCTCTTCATAATTTCTTGAGGGATTTCTTTTCTTTCTGCAGAGGGCAGTGATGACTGTTCGCAAATGTGTGATGGAGAAGAGCCCCAGGAAGCCTCTAGCTCCCTAGCAAGATGTGGGTCAGGTAAGGAAGGGGAGGATTTCTGGCCCTGGGCTGCAGAGTGTCAGGAGGTTGAATCTGGAGTTTGTGTTTCCTGATTGTCTTTCCTCCAAGTATACTTCACAGTGAAAGGATGCAATTAAATCTGAGATTTTTCACATTTTCTGTACATGGATCTTTTGGGAAATGCAGGGAGGAATCTTGATATAGAAGTCTGTGTTTAACAGAATGGGTTTTATTGTTTGAAAGTATGTGTTTAGATAATCACAGGGTAGTTGGATTATGTCAAGGCAAGGCAATGTGTTCTCTCCTTCATATTCTCATGCCTATTAATACTAAAGCATTAAAATATTTTACTGAATAAGATCTGATACCCTCACAAAACCTTAAGATGGGGGCTGACAAATTGGGTAATCCTATTTTACAGATGAGGAAATACAGCTCAGAATATGCTAGGAGGAGAAAATGCTCTTTGCCTTTATTTTTCATCGCTATCAATAGTATTACTTGAATTTAAAATTCTATTCTCACTTTTACTTTGGGAATGAAAAAGTTTATCATTCCTCCGCTGGTAGATACTTTTTATCATTTCATCACAAACTTGACAAAGCCTTCAAAGAAATGGTATCCTACCCTCTAATTGACAGAATTCAGATGCACTCTTTATGAGACTAAATGCTATTTTTGACCAGTACTCTTCATTATGTCATTGGATCATGCAGTATGTCTTTAGAGGACTCTCTTAAGTGTTACGTTTTTACCCTCAGAAACCTCAAGATTTAGGCAGGGAAAGTGCTGTTATTGTTGTTTTGAGGAGCCAGAAACACTGAAGTACATGTGACACCGGCGTTTTTTTTTTTTTTTTTTTTTTTTTTTTTTTTTTTTTTTTTTTTTTTTTTTAATTTATTTATTATTATTATACTTTAAGTTGTAGGGTACATGTGCATAACATGCAGGTTTGTTACATATGTATACTTGTGCCATGTTGCTGTGCTGCACCCATCAACTCGTCGTTTACATCAGGTATAACTCCCAATGCAATCCCTCCCCCCCCCTCCCCCCTCCCCATGATAGGCCCCGGTGTGTGATGTTCCCCTTCCTGAGTCCGAGTGATCTCATTGTTCAGTTCCCACCTATGAGTGAGAACATGCGGACACCGGCGTTTGTTAAGACCCGAGAAGGAAGGAAATGCGGAGACTTTTGTCTTGGAAGTGACTTTTGTCCTGGAGTGTCCTGGATGACTCCTTACAGGCTTCCAGTTCTGTGAGGCAGGCACGGGTTGGGGTGGGGTCCCATAGACTGAGTCCAATGTGGAAACCCAAAGGGCTTTTAGGAATCCAAGAGACTCTACCAGGGTTTAATGTAAAAAGAGACTTTTATTAACAAATAAAGCAAGCTTAAGCAGAGGAGTGGAGAAATTATTGAGAGAAAGTATGTAAACATAATCTATGATACAAGATAAGAGATATCCAGAAAAATAGAGCCAGAAAAGATGAACAGAGATAGAATGTGCGAAGGAGACACAGCACATCACTGGAGGAGAGAGAGACAGATAGTCAGGGAGAGACGTTTGGAAGGGAAAGTCCAGAGAGCCACAGAGAAGGACAGTTGCCTTCATAGAGTAGCGCTCTATGAAGGTGTATGAAGATATAAGTGTACACCTTCATGTGCCTCAATAGGTATAAAGTGGGGCAAGGACATAAAGCAGAGGACCAGGGATGCAGGAGGGAAATGAGGGAGGCAGGAACAGTCCCAGAAAAAGAAACCAAGACAAAGAAAAGTACCAAGAGACTCCAGTGCAAAGAGACAGAGGTAGAAGCACAAGCAGCAGAGACGTGTGTCAAGGGTGAAGATGAGAGTGCCAACATGGGGTGGGAGAGCAGGTGCACAAGGTTTCTGACAGTCTCAGTCAGATGACTGGATTGCACAAGAGCTCCTTTTACCCTCACAAACTCTTAAACATCGGTATGCAAACAGCTAAATGTCTGTCTTACAGACTGGGAAATAAAGCACAGAAATGCAAGCAAGATATTATCGCAAAGGCAAAGTAGAAAAGGAAGAGTGGCACCAGTGTCCTGGATGTGTCACTGGGTGATGGCTGTGCAAAGCCAGCTGGGGGTTCAGGGTAGGGTCACAGGGTCAGAACAGAAAGAAGCCCAAGGAGTTCTGCAGGTTCCCGGAGGAGTGGACCAGGGACCAATATAAGGCTTTAAGGGGAAAAAAAAATGCTAGTGGGAGGGAAGGGAAATCATGGAAACACAGCATGGAAATAGAGTCTGCCCTTTGGCATAGGATGGATATAGAATAAGAGCTAAAGAAATAACAGAAAAGAGATTTAATATCACTAAAAAAGGAAAAAGAGATAGAAACAGGAATCAGAAGAAGCCAGTTGGAGAGAAGACCAGACAATCCAAGCGCTGCCCAGCTAGGAGGGAATTGTGTGGAGGCAGAACTGTGAGGAGGACACTGAGAATTAGAGAGAAGGAGAAAGAGGAGATGCAACAAGATGGAGAAAAGGCGGAACAAGACGAGGGTGGCTGTCAGCGTTTGCCCATCTTGGATGGCGTGAACGCACTGAGGTCTGTGTCCATGTACCCTTTGTGGTCCGTCAGTTTCTTGTTTCTCTGCAGAGAACTTGGATCGAAAGACTCCCCAAATCACTAATGAAGGAGAACCAGAGAAGGGGCTCTGTCTACTACCAGATGAAGGAGAAGGTAATTATGATTTAAATTTTTAGATATTTGAGTACTTCTTTGTTTTCCAGTTGGCATGGAAAAAAAAATTCCCGTTCTCCCATCCTACCTTCCCTTCTTCACATTCGCCTGCATACAGATGGAATTATGCCAATTTTCTGTTGGGCTTTTTTGTAAATTGTGAGAGACAAAGGATCAAGGTGAGGTGAGTCCCTGAGTGGAGACCATATCGTTGCATGGAGAATACAGGGAGACAGAATATGCCAGAGTCAGTCTGGGGGCACCAGAGAAGAAACGCCTGGGTGATGATATTAAACACACATTAAACCTAAATATCAGCAGGTTATGGTAATTGAGGCAGGGAGATTGTTTTCAGCCTACTTTCAGAAGTATTAGGAACACAGACATAAGTTTGTGAATGATTGAATGCTTGCAGTTGAGAAAAGTCATGTGGAAGACCCTTGGGATGGAACTGACAAGCAAAGGATATGCGATTTTATAGCCCCTGCATAAATGGAAGAACTTTTCCAACCTGGGAGAAGAGATCTTTGAGAGTGAGGAAAATATATAAAATTATAGACATTTTACAGGCATCTAAGAGGGCAAGGTAAAACCCAAGGAAACAGACAGAAAAGGAGAAAGTAAAAGACAATGTAGAAAGCGGATAACCAAGAGAGAAAAGTTAGAGAAAATTGTACAAATGGAGGCAAATACAAATGACAACAATGTTGGAAGGAAGCACAGATTAAACTATGCAGAGAAAGAGACAGATCAAAATAATTAGAGAACCCATAAAGAGTGCAAACTATTGTCGGAGGAAAGGAGCAGGTTGAGGGCCTGTAGAGCTGAAGTCAGAGTCACTAGACAGCAGCAGCTTCCAGCAAACGGCAACTCTGTCAATAGTGAGTTTTCTGATTAAGGTCCCTCTAGGTAGAGAGTGGCACAGAAGCATACTCAGAGGGTAAGAATTCTCTCCCCGCAGACTCATCTGCTCAGGTAGTGGAATGATTGTCAAGTATTTAATAACTGTCTGCCAGGCAGGCCTCCCTTCCAAGCTCCTCCATCCGTGTGCCTGAAGACATTTATCTTGGGACCTTCCTTTTTGCAATGTCTTTCAGGAACTGAACACTTCACAGTGGAAACCAACACCTCCTCTGAACTTAGAAACTCCTCTTTCTCCAGGGTTTGCTTTCTCAGTAAAGGGAGGAATATCCTGTTTGATCTTGTACTCATCAGACTCATTTTTTTCTGCTTTAACACAATTGTTATTCGCAAGATATCAATCAGATCATTTTCTTTTCCCCTTAGATCTTCTCCCCTAGTGATCTTTGTTGCACAGGATTAGATTAGTTATCCTTCCTGTGGATTCCTGTGGCTTCCACCCTTCATGGGGCCCCAGCCCATATCGTCTGTCTTGTCTCTACTAATGGCATCAGTTGTTTCAGGAGCTGCTCTTTTATGATCTGATCTTTTATATGTGGGTCCTGGAGCCACACTTCCCCTGTAGTATGTGGTGTTGCCTTGGCCCACTCTGTTCCTGATCCCCTTCCTTATCTGGTTCATTTTCACTGTCCCAGGAATGCCTTTCTTTATACCTAGTTTTAAAAAGGGGGTGACAAGGAAATAAACAAGATAGGGAAAGCCAGTAAAGAGCAGAGTCAGGGGTGCAAGAGAAAAAGACAGGAGCAGAGAAGGGGGGCAGAAACACATGGAAACAAAGAGAAGCACCTGGAGCCACTGGCAGCAGGAAAGCAGGGCGGAGAAAGAGGAAATGTGCAGAGGAAAGGGGGAGGGGGAGAAGGAGAGAGAATTCGGAGTCCAGGCAGGAAGTGAGCTGATGGATGGTTCCCAGCCTTGGTGACAGCAACTGGAGTGTATCCACCTACAGGCCAGGAGGGCCTGGGTGGCGGACAGCCCCACCTAGGAGATACTTCAGCTTCCCACATCTTCACTAAGTTTTCTCTTCATAATTTCTTTTTTTTTTTTTTTTTTGAGATGGAGTCTTGCTCTGTCGCCCAGGCTGGAGTGCAGTGGCTGGGTCTCAGCTCACTGCAAGCTCCGCCTCCCGGGTTTATGCCATTCTCCTGCCTCAGCCTCCCGAGTAGCTGGGACTACAGGCGCCCGCCACCTCGCCTGGCTAGTTTTTTGTATTTTTTAGTAGAGACGGGGTTTCACCTTTTTAGTCAGGATGGTCTCGATCTCCTGACCTCGTGATCCACCTGTCTCGGCCTCCCAAAGTGCTGCGATTACAGGCTTGAGCCACCGCGCCTGGCCTCTCTTCATAATTTCTTGAGGGATTTCTTTTCTTTCTGCAGAGGGCAGTGATGACTGTTCGCAAATGTGTGATGGAGAAGAGCCCCAGGAAGCCTCCAGCTCCCTAGCAAGATGTGGGTCAGGTAAGGAAGGGGAGGATTTCTGGCCCTGGGCTGCAGAGTGTCAGGAGGTTGAATTTGGAGCTTGTGTTTCCTGTTGACTTTCCTCTGCGTATACCTCACAGTGAAAGGATCCAATTATATCCTGAGATTTTTCACATTTTCTGTACATGGATCTTTTGGGAAATCCAGGGAGGAATCTTTACACGAAAGTCCATGTTTAACAGAATGGGATTTATTGTTTGAACATATGTATTCAGACAGTCTAGTGGTAGTTGAAATACGCCAAGACAAGGCAATATGTTCCCTCCTTCATATTCTCATACCTTTCAATACTACAGTATTAAAATATTTTACCAAATAAGATCTCCTGATACCCTCACAAAACCTTAAGATGGGGGCAGGCAAACTGCATAATCCTATTTTATAGGTGAAGAAATAAAGGTCAGAAATACAGTAGGAAGAAGCAATGCTATTTTGTCTTTATTTTTCATAGCTATCAATACTATTATTTGAATTCATATAAAATTTCTATTCTCACTCCCTCTATGGAAATAAAAAAGAGTGTCATTCCTCTGCTGGTAGATACTGTTAATCACTTTTTCATAAACTTGACAAAGCCTTCAGTGTAATGGTATTCTACCATCTAACTGGCAGAATTTAGATCAACTATTTATGAGACTAAATGCTGTTTTTGACCAGTACTCCCCATTTTGTCATTGGATCATGCAGTGTTTTTTCAGAGTACTCTGATAAGTGTTATAATTTTACCCACAAAATCCTCAAGACTTAGATAGGGAAGGTGCTGTTATTGCTGTGTTGAGGAGCCAGAAACACAGAAGTGCATGTGACACGGGTGTTTGATGAGACTCAAGAAAAAAGAAAGAGCAGAGACCAGTGTCCTGGATGACTCCTTACAGGCTTTCAGTTCTATGAGTGGGCATGGGTTGGGGTGGGGTCCCATAGTCTGAGTCCAGTGTGGATGCCCAAAGGGTTTTTAGGAATCCAAGAGACTCTCCCAGGGTTCAATGGAAAGATACTCTTATTTAACAAATAAAGAAAGATTAGGGAGAGATGAGGAAACATTATCAAGAGTTGGAAAATACTTGAATGTAATCTACAATACGAGATAGGAGATATCCAGAAAAATAGGGCCAGAAAAGTGAAACAGGGAGGCAATATGAAAAGCATATGTAGCACATCACTGAAGGAGGAAAAAACAGTAAGGGAGAGGAGATGTTAAGAAGAGAAAGTCCAGAAAGCCAGAAAGAACCACAGATGCCTTCACAGAGTAATAATAAAAAGATATCACTAGTAGAAGGGGCTACCACCTAGGCTGGGTGCGGTGGGTCACCCTGTAATCCCAGCACTTTGGGAGGCCAAGGCAGGTGGATCACTTGAGGTCAGGAGTTCAAGGCCAGCCTGGCCAACATGGCAAAACCCCATCTCTACTAAAAATACAAAAATTAGCTGGGTGTGGTCGAGCACACCTGTAGTCCCAGCTTCTCGGGAGACTGAAACAAGAGAATTGCTTGAACCCGGGATGTGGAGGTTGCAGTCAGCTGAGATCACACCACTGCACTCCAGTCTGGTGACAGACAAGACTCCATTTCAGAAGAAAAAAAAAAAACCAAGGGGCTACCACTTAATCTCAAACAAAAGGCTGAATTTATTGTTCAATTAAGGGACAGTTGCACTTGTGGGTCAGTTTCTCTGACCAGAGAACGTTTGTGGAAGTGTGGATCTTGGTGACTGGTGGCCTTCAGAAGTGAGATTTGTTAGTGGTTAGCTGACTTTTAGTGAAAGCAGGTCACTGGAGTGTGGCTGTTACTAACTGGCTGACTTTCAGAAGCATGGGGAAGTGAATAGTTGGCTGGCTTTCAGAGGCCTGTGTACTGGCCAGAAGCTGTTGTTGATTAATTGGGATGATTCTGGTTGTTATTGACCATATGGCCAAACAATAATGAGTTTTCATAGAAGTGTAGGGACTTTCAATTATCACACACATATATACCACAGTTTCTTTATCCTCTCATTAATTGGTGGGCATTTGGGTTGGCTCCACAATTTTGCAATTGTGAATTGTGCTGCTATAAACATGTGTGTGCAAGTATCTTTTTCGAATAATGACTTCTTTTCCTCTGGGTAGATACCCAGTAGTGGCATTGCTAGATCAAATGGTAGTTCTATTTTTAGTTCTTTAAGGAATCTCCACACTGTTTTCCACAGCAGCTGTACTAGTTTACGTTCCCACCAGCAGTGTAGAAGTGTTCCCTGTTCACTGCATCCATGCCAGCATCTATTGTTTTTTGATTTTTTGATTATGGCCATTCTTACAGGAGTGAGGTGGTATCACATTGTGGTTTTGGTTTGAATTTCCCTGGTCGTTGGTGATGCTGAGCAATTTTTTCATACGTTCGTTGGCCATTTGTATATCTTCTTTTGAGAGCTGTCCATTCATGCCCTTAGCCCACTTTTTGATGGGATTGTTTGTTTTTTTTTCTTACTGATTTGTTTAAGTTCATTGTAGATTCTGGGTATTAGTCTTTTGTCAGATGTATAGATTGTGAAGATTTTCTCCCACTGTGTGGGTTGTCTGTTTACTCTGCTGACTGTTCCTTTTGCCATGCAAAAGCGCTTAGGTTTAATTAAGTCCCAGATATTTATCTTTGTTTTTCTTGCATTTGCTATTGGGTTCTTGGTCATGAAAGCATTGCCTAAGCCAATGGTTAGAAGGGTTTTTCTGATGTTATCTTCTAGAATTTTTATAGTTTCAGGCCTTAGATTTAAGTCCTTGATCCATCTTGAGTTGATTTTTGTATAAGGTGAGAGATGAGGATCCAGTTTCATTCTCCTACATGTGGCTTGCCAATTATCCCAGCACCATTTGTTGAATAGGGTGTCCTTTCCTCACTTTATAGTTTGTTTGCTTTGTCAAAGATCAGTTGACTGTAAGTATTTGGGTTTATTTCTGGGTTCTCTATTCTGTTCCGTTGGCCTATGTATCTATTTTTGTACCAGTACCACACTGTTTTGGTGACTATGACCTTATAGTATAGTTTGAAATCATGTTGTGTGATGCCTCTAGATTTTTTCTTTTTGCTTAATCTTGCTTTGGCTTTGCGTGCTCTTTTTTGGTTCCATGTGAATTTTAGAATTGTTTTTTCTAATTCTGGGAAGAGAATGGTAGTATTTTGATGGGGATTGCATGAATTTGTGATTGCTTTTGGCAGTATGATCATTTTCACGATATTGATTCTACCCATCCGTGAAGCATGGGATGTATTTTCATTTGTTCATGTTGTCTATGATTTCCTTCAGCAATGTTTTGTAGTTTTCCTTATAGAGGTATTTTGACTCCCTGGTTCGGTATATTCCTAAGTTTGGTTTTTTTGTTTTTTTTTCTTGCAGTTATTGTAAAATGGGTTGAGTTCTTGATTTGATTCTCTGCTTGGTCACTGTGGTTGTATAGAAAAGCTACTGATTTGTGTACATTAATCTTGTATCCAGAAGCTTTGCTGAATTCTTTTATCAGTTCTAGGAGCTTTCTGGGGTAGTCCTTAGGGATTTCAAGGTAAACAGTCACATTGTCAGCAAACGGTGACAGTTTGACTTCCTGTTCACCAATTTGGATGCCCTTTATTTCTTTCTCTTGTCTGATTGCTCTGGCTAGGACTTCTAGTACTATGCTGAAGAGGAGTGGTGAGAGTAGGCTTCCTTGTCTTGTTTCAGTTCTCAGAGGGAATGCTTCAACATTTCCACATTTAGTATTATGTTGGCTGTGGGTTTGTCATAGGTGGCTTTTATTACATTAAGGTATGTCCCTTGTATGCTGATTTTGTGGAGAGTTTTAATCATAAGGAGATGCTGGATTTTGTTGAATGCTTTTTCTGCATCTATTGAAATGATCATGTGATTTTTGTTTTTAATTCTGTTTATGTGGTGTATCACATTTATTGACTTGCATATGTTAAACCATCCCTGCATCCCCAGTATGAAACCTACTTGATCATGGTGGATTATCTTTTTGATATGTTGTTGGATTCAATTGGCAAGTATTTTGTTAAGGATTTTAGCATCTATGTTCATCAAGGATATCAGCCTGTAGTTTTCTTTTTTGGTTATGTCCTTTACTGGTGTTGGTATTAGGGTGATGCTGGCTGCACAGAATGAATTAGGGAGGGTTCCTTCTTTCTCTATCTTGTGGAATAGTGTCAAAAGGATTGGTACCAATTCTTTGACTGTCTGGTGGAATTCTACTGTGAATTCGTCTGATCCTGGACTTTTTTTTTGTTGGTAATTTTTAAATTACCATTTCAGTCTTGCTGCTTGGTATTGATCTGTTCGGGGTATCTAATTCTTCCTGATTTACACTAGGAGGATTGTGTTTTTCCAGGAATTTATCCATCTCTTCTGTGTTTTCTAGTTTATGTGCATAAAGGTATTCGTAGTAGCCTTGAATGACCTTTTGTATTTCACTGGTGTCAGTTGTAATATTTCCTGTTTCATTTTTTAGTGACGTTGTTTGGGTTTTCTCTCCTTTTGGTTAATTTTGCCAATGGTCTATAAATTTTATTTACCTTTTCAAAGAACCAGCTTTTGTTTCATTTACCTTTTGTATTTTTTTGTTTCAATTTCATTTAGTTCTGCTCTGATCTTGGTTATTTCCTTTCTTCTGTTGGGTATGGGTTTGATTTGTTCTTATTTCTCTAGTTCCTTCAGGTGTGACCTTAGAGTATCAGTTTGTGCTCTTTCGGTCTTTTTGATGTAGGTGTTTAGGGCTATAAACTTTACTCTTAGCACCACCTTTGCTGTATCCCAGAGGTTTTGATTGTCATTCAGTTTGAAGAATTTTTTAATTTCCATCTTGATTTCATTTTTGACCCAATGCTCATTCAGGAGCAGGTTATTTAATTTTCATGTATTTCCATGGTTTTGGAGGTTCTTTTTGGAGTTGATTTCCAGTTTTATTCCACTGTGATCTGAGAGAGTGCTTGATATAATTCCGATTTTGTTAAATTTATTGAGGCTCATTTTATGGCCTATCATATGGTCTATCTTAGAGAAAGTTCCATGTGCTCTTGAATAGAATGTATATTCTGTGACTGTTGGATGAAATATTCTGTCTATATCTGTTAAATCCATTTGTTCCAAGATATAGTTTAAATCCATTGTTTCGTTGTTGACTTCCTGTCTTGATGACCTGTCTAGTGCTGTCAGTGGAGCATTGAAGTTCTCCACTATTATTGTGTTGCTGTCTATCTCATTTCTTAGGTCTATTAGTAATTGTTTTATAAATTTGGGAGCTCCAGTGTTAGGTGCATATATGTTTAGAACTGTGATATTTTCCTGTTGGATAAGGCTTTTTACCATTATACAGTGTCCCTCCATGTCTCTGTTAACTGCTGTTGCCTTAAAGTTTGTTTTGTCTGATATAAGAATAGCTACCCCTGCTTGCTTTTTGTGTCCTTTTGCATGAAATGCCTTTTTCCACCCCTTTACTTTAAGTTTATGTGAGTCTTTATGTGCTAGGTGAGTCTCCTAAAGTCAGCAGATGGTTGGTGAGTTCTTATCGGTTCTGTAGTTCTGTATCTTTTAAGTGGAGCATTGAGGCCATTTACATTCAATGTTAGTATTAAAATGTGAGGTACAATTACATTCATTGTGCTTTTTGTTGCCTGTGTACTTTGTTTTTTTTAACTTTTAAATTTGTATTTTATTTTTGTTTTATAGGTCCTGTGTGATTTATGCTTTAAAGAGGTTCTGTTTTGATGTGTTTCTAGGATTTGTTTCAATATTTAGTGCTCCTTTTAGTGGTTCTTGTAGTGGTGGCGTGGTAATGGCAAATTCTCTCAGTATTTGTTTGTCTGAAAAAGACTGTATCTTTCCTTCATACATGATGCTTAGTTTTGCTGGATACAAAAGACTTGTCTGATAATTGTTTATCAGACAAGCTAGAAGGGATTAGGGCCCCAGTCCCTTCTAGCTTGTAGGGTTTCTGCTGAGAAATCTGCTGTTAATATGATAGATTCTCCTTTAGAGGTTACCTGGTGCTTCGGTCTCACAGCTCTTAAGATTCTTTCCTTCGTCTTAAATTTGGTTAACCTGAAGACAATATGCCTCGGCAAAGATCTTTTTGTAATGAATTTCCCTGGTGTTCTATGTGCTTCTTGTATTTGGATGTCTAGGTCTCTAGCAAGGCCAGGGAAGTTTTCTTCAATTATTCCCCCAAATATGTTTTCCAAGCTTTTAGAATTCTCTTCTTCCTCAGGAGCACCGATTATTCTTAGGTATGGTCATTTAACGTAATCCCAGACTTCTTGGAGGCTTTGTTCATATCTTCTTATTCTTTTTACTTTGTCTTTGTTGGATTGGGGTAATTCAAAGATCTTGTCTTTGAACTCTGAATTTCTTTCTTCTACTTGTTCAATTCTATTGCTGAGGTTTTCCAGAGTATTTCACATTTCCAAAAGTGTGTCCAAAGTTTCCTGAATTTTTTATGGATTTTCTTTAAGCTATCTATTTCCTGGAATATTTCTCCCTTCACTTCTTGTATCATATTTTGGATTTCCTTGCACTGGGCTTTGCCTTTCTCTGGTCCCTCCCTGATTAGCTTAATAACTAACCTCCTGAATTCTTTTCCGGGTAAATCAGGGATTTCTTCTTGGTTTGGATCCATTGCTGGCGAACTAGTGTGATTTTTTGGGGTGTGTTAAAGAGTCTTGTTTTGTTATCTTACCAGGGTTGGTTTTCTGGTTCCTTCTCATTTGAGTAGGCTCTGTCAGAGGAAGGGTCTAGAACTGAAGGCTGTTGTTCAGATTCTTTTGTCCCACGAGATGTTCCCTTGATGTAGTACTCTCCTCCTTTTTCTGTGGATGTGGCTTCCTGTGAGTCAAATTGCAATGATTGTCGTCTCTTTTCTAGGTCTAGTGACCCAGCGAGCCTACCAGGCTCCTGGTAGGGGTTGTCTGCACAGAGTCCTGTGATGTGAACCATCTATGGGTCTCTCAGCTGTGGATACCAGTGCCTGTTCTGCTGGAGGTGACAGGGGTGCAATGAACTCCATGGGGGTCCTTAGCTTTGGTGGTTTAATCCTCTATTTTTGTGCTCGTTGGCCTACTGCCAGAAGGTGGCGCTTTCCAGAGAACATCAGCTGTGGTTTCATGGGAAGGAATCGGTGGTGGGCAGGCCCTAGAATTCCTAAGATTGTGTGCCCTTTGTCTTCAGCTACCAGGGTGGATAAGGAAGAACCATCAGGTGGGGGAGGGGCTAGCCATGTCTGAGCTAAGACTCTCCTTGGGCAAGTCTTGCTGCAGCTGCTGAGGGGGGTGGGGGTGAGATTCCTGTGTCACTGGAGTTGTGTACCTAGGAGGATTATGGATGCCTCTGCTGAGTCATGCAGGTTGTCCAGGAAATGGGGGAAAGCTGGCAGTCACAGGCCTCACCCAGCTCCCAAGCAAACCAAAAGGCCAGACTCACTCCCACCATGCCCCACCCCAACAGCCCCCAGACCATTTCCAGGCTTGAAAACCTGCCCCAGGCTATCTGCCTCACAGCTGCAAAAGAAAAAGGCTTAGTTCTTCCCCACCTGTGGAGTCTGCATACCAGATTTGCACCCTCACAAGAGGTGCAGGAGGCTTCTCACTCCTGTTCAAATTGTTGCAAAGTTCAGCTAGAGATTTGCTTCTCCCTGTGTAGTTTTAATCCCTACTCCTCTCCTGTTGCATCCCTGTGGTGCCAGACAGGAATGGCCTGCTAGGGGACCCAGCCAGCTCCCAGGGCCTTTCAGCTGCTTCCTCTACCCCTGTATTTCACTCACCTCTTCAGATTGACTCAGCTCCAGGTAAAGTTGGAAACTTCTCCTGCAAACAGACCTTCAGCTTCTCCAATGGGGGTGTGTGTTTGGGAGAGGAGGGTCTCCTTTTCCCGCTTCTGCAGTTGGGGCTCTCACAGTTTTAGGGAGGGTCTCCTGGGTCCTGCAGTTGCAGTCTGCTTCCTTCAGAGGGTCATGTTGCTCAGGCTGGTCACGAACCATGGCCTATTTTTTATGTACATATAAAAGAAAAGGATTATGATAAATGAGAAAGGGAGACAGGAGACCTGTCTCCTGATAATGTGATAATAGAGGATTCGGTGTAGGTGATTGATGAAGGAGTATTTTACAATCATGAAGATCTGTTCCATTTGTGTGTTCCATGAGAATGGCCCCAAGATATTTGATGTGGTCAAATGTAGGGAGGCCTGGTATTTCAGAAAAGATTGACTGCCATTGTCTTCAAGACTCAGTTAATCCTGGAAATCCTCTTATCTTTCCTTTAGTCACTGGTCTTGGAAAACTTTGGAGACATTGTAACATTTCTTTATATAATATTATTTCCTCAGCCAATAGATTATGGCTGAGAAAATAGCCTAGTTTTTGTTTTGTTTCATTTTGTTTGTTTTACAGAATTGGAGTTTTTCCTTAGAAGTTTTGTGTCCATTTTTGCCCAACTCAATGAATAGATTAAGAAATATCCAGATCTGGCCGGGCGCGGTGGCTCAAGCCTGTAATCCCAGCACTTTGGGAGGCCGAGACGGGCGGATCACAACGTCAGGAGATCGAGACCATCCTGGCTAACCCGGTGAAACCCCGTCTCTACTAAAAAATACAAAAAACTAGCCGGGCGAGGTGGCGGCGCCTGTAGTCCCAGCTACTGCGGAGGCTGAGGCAGGAGAATGGCGGGAACCCGGGAGGCGGAGCTTGCAGTGAGCTGAGATCCAGCCACAGCACTCCAGCCTGGGCGACAGAGCGAGACTCCGTCTCAAAAAAAAAAAACAACAACAAAAAAGAAATATCCAGATCTGTAGAGTATAATAGAGGTGACCTATGTCTCGGATCGGAGAAGATGCATGTCTGAGCTTTGTATCCCTTAGGTTGTATTTAAAACTTGGAAGAGGATTTTCATTGTGTTCGTTTTTCATTGCTGCATGACAAATGACCACAAATGTAGTGGCTTACTACAATACCTGCTTGTTATCTCACAGTCCTGCCAGCAGAAGTGTGGGTGGGCTCAACTCAGTTCCCTGCTTAGAGTCTCCCTAGGCTGAAATTAAGATGTCAGCCCAGCTGAAGTCTTATCTGAAGGCTCTGAGAAAAATCTTGCAATCAAGCTCACCCAGGTTGTTGACATAATCCAGCTCCTCGTGGTTGTTGAACTGAGGTCACTGCTTTGTTACTGGTTGTCGGTCACGGACCACTCTCAGCTCCTGGAGCTCCACTCCATCTTCAAGCCAGCAATCTTGTGTGGAATCCTTCTCATTCTTTGAATCTGACTTCCGCTTCTGCTGCTGGCTAGAGAAAACTTCCTGCTCTTAAAAGGCTCATATGGTTAGACCAGATCCACTCTGTTAGTCTTTCTTAAGGCCAGCTCTGCCAATTATGGAAGTAATATCTCATGTTCACAGTCCTCAGGATTAGGGAAAGAAATATTTGGGGCCATCTTAGAATTCTGCCTATCATCAAGGAAATTCCTAGAAAATAACTGTCCAGATGAGCCATTGATTTTCCCAAGCAAATAATATTTATCAAATGAGACATTAAACAAAGCTGAACATAAATACATTAAAAATTTTGGCTTTAGGTGAGACTGAAGAGATCGTAGTAATCCGGTTAGGAGGTACAGGGAAGTGAGGTATACCTATTTTGTTTATTGCTTGCAGATCTCAAATCATGCATAGTGTAGGTATACTAATGTTCAGGTCAACTACACATAGATCATGTGTCAGGGAATTTTCCAGGACTTCTAAAATTAGTCCTTCTTCTGAACCTTTAATCTGGTAGTTCCATTTGCAGAATAGATCCCTGCCTATTACATTTATAGAGGTTTTGTTGAAAAGAGTGTTCCTCAGATAATGGTCTGAAAGTAACGGGTTACTGGTTGAGACGTGGGAACATTTGATGCCTTTTTTCTCTTCTTTTATAGATCTACTTGTCAAATGTGTTACTTACTTTGGACATGGCAAAACTTCCCCGTTGTAAGCCAGAGTCATTTTAGCGAAAATGTTGCTAGTTATTAAGAAAAGTACAAGAGTTAGAATCATGATGAAAGTATACAGAGGAAGTGAAACTTTTGTCAGGGGGAGATTATGGCTTTGGCAAAGACAATCCCATGGCAAACAGCAAAGAGGCCGCTATGTTTCAGTACAAGTGTGAATGGTGTGTTCCACATGAATGAAGCAGTAACTGAAAAGGGAACATACGATTAATTACATGATTGTAGTTGACTCCAGATTGCATACTAAACAAAATGATTTTCTTTCACAAATTGACAAGACACTAGGTGCCCTCATGAAGGTTTTGATGAGGGACTCAAGATAAAGTGTGGCCAAACATCTTTGCACCGTTTGGCTACTGTCCAATGGACCCACATCCATTAGTTTTGGGGGCTGGCTTGAATTGAGGACTTAGCAGACCTTGGCCACCATCTGTTTGCTTTGGATCACTGTCTTCTAACTTTCAGAAAGCACAGGAAAATCAGGAACAAACACACATGAAATAAGACTTTTTTTGGTAGAGTTTTGCTATGTTGCCCAGGATGGTCTGGAATTCCTGAGCTCAAGCAATCTGCCTGTAATATCACCTATTACAGGTGTCAGCCACCATGCCTAGCAGAGATAAGACTTTTTAAAAATAGACGGAAGAGGTCGGGTGCGGTGGCTCACATTTATAATCCCAGCACTTTGGGAGGCCGAGGTGAGTGGATCACCTGAGGTCAGGAGTTCGAGACCAGCCTGGTCAACATGGTGAAACCTCCTCTCTACTAAAAATACAAAAATTAACCAGGTGTGGTAGTGGGCACCTGTAATCCTAGCTACTTTGGGAGGCTGAGACAGGAGAATCACTTGAACCCGGGAGGTGGAGGTTGCAGTGAGCCGAGATTGTACCATTGCACTCCAGCCTGGGCAACAAGAGCAAAATTCTGTCTCAAAAAAAAAAAAAAGACAAAAGAAAGGTAACAGTAGATGAAGTAGTGAATAAATAAGCACATTAACTGAGAAAATGTTTGCTAAGTGGTATACTTCCAACCCAAAATATCTAATTCTATCTAATTGTATGCCCTGCCCATCTTTAAATAAGATAAATTCAGAACTAAGAGTTCAATGAAACAAGTCAGATGGTTCAAGATGTTTCTGAGAAAGATTCACTTGGCAGTAGGTCAGAAAAACGGCCTAAGATGGACACAGTGGCCTGAGATTCATGCTTGTGGATCCAAGGGCCCCACAGGACACTCCCCAGCAAGAATCTTCAAGATTATCTCGGCAGGAACTCCAATTTTTGAAGGGCTAGGCTAGTACTCATTAACTGAAACTTAAAGCTGATTTATTCCTTGCCAAGCAAGGCATCTGGTGGGAGGAGGCCCTGTGCTTATAAGACACAGTCTTTATAGAAATGGAAACTGCATTTTTATATAGAGTTTTAGGAAGCATATTGTTTAGGGACCCCAGACCTTCAGAAACAGGAGTGTTTATGAGTAATTTAGCATTTGGCCATCAATGCAGGCTTTGTGGAGGGGGCTGTTGCTGATGGCTGGGCTTCAGATATGTAGAACTGCCACTGATGGGCTTGCTTTCAGAAATATGGTTAGTGATATAAGTAGTCAATGGCCAATTGGGATGAGTTTAAATAGTTGCTTTTTACTATTGTCAAAGAACAGTAGTATTTTCTGGAATGATGAGAGTTTTCTTGCTTTATTCTCAGTACTACAAGTACGAAAATAAAAGTAGAAAAAAGGAGGATGAAGTGCATAACATGGGGAGAGCATGGCTCTGTTAAGTGTCAAATGTGATTATTGGAGAAAGTATATTTTTTTCCAGAGAACAGTTCATCTTAGCTCAGAATATCAGTTTGTAGTATGACAGCACTAGAAACTCTTCTCTGGTCACTGTGTCAGGATCCTTGGACAGTAATTTTCTTGTTTCTCATTAGTGTCTGGTGAACTAGAAGATCACCCAATGAATGAAGAAGGAGAATCAGAAGAGCTCGCTTCTAGCCTGCTACATGATGATGTATCAGGTAATTATGACTTAAAAATAGTGAAAACGGAAACAGAGTTCTGATAAAGAGAAAAAGGAGGAGAAAAAAATAGACTTAAAGGAAGAATCAAATATAAGGAGGAGCAGTGAAAGGAGAAGATTTCAGAGGAAAAAGTAAAGAAGGGGAGCAACAAGGGTGCAGAAAAGAGAGTCACTGTGTCAAACTGAAAGTCTTCATGAATCACAATTTTGGCCCAGGAGCAGAGCAATCAGCATATGAAAATGAGAAGTGTTCCTGTGTCATGTGTTTCTCAGAAGAGGTGCCAGGAGGCCCAGAAGTAAAGATGGAAAGTGATCAAGCATGTGGCACAATGGGTAAGGCTGTCTGAGGGCTGTGGGATGGGGGTGGCTCAGTGGGCCCCACAGACCCCCAGTAGGGTGGAGGTAGGTGCTCCAGTCTGTCTAGAATCCTATTCTTTGCATTTGGTTCACTTGAGCCTTTGGGGAACTGCAGGGAGGCAAGAGATCGCTATAAAGTAATATTTAAGAGGATGGACTCTGCTGATTAGACATAGATGATGTCATAAAAGTATACTCTTTGAAATGCAGTTATCTTGTTGATTGCATTAGTATATTAAGTTACACCCAATATTCCATGAAGCCCAGGATACCCCAGTGAACTTCTGCTGGTAGATAATAGTGTCACTTTGCTACAACTTAGAAAGGCCACACTCAAAAGACAACTAATCCTGGTACTTAATTGTCAGGAGGAAAGACAGCAGGTCTACTCTTCTTAGCCCAACACGTATTTTTGATAGAAGACCCAGGGCCCATCCTAGACTCCTAGTTCTCAGTTCAGTGGGTTTTTGATTCCTCTGGAAGAAAGAGAAGAATAAGTATCTAAACATCTTTATAAACTCAAGCCTTCTGTAGTATAAATTGTCCTAAAATCTGTAACTTTTATTTATTAATTTCTATTTCCTCACTACAACTTGTTATTTTCTAGATACTGTGGATATTGGAAACAACTCTACTTTGGGAAAACCCAAGAGGAAAAAAAGTAAGACTAAATAAGAATTTACTTGCTTTTAGTGTTACAAATATGTTTTTAATGCCAGAGTTTTATGCCTATATTGCCCTGAGTAGTTCTTGGTAGAAACATGGATGCTAAAGACTATGCTAGTGAGGGCTGAGAAGGAAGTAAATAACATGAGAGAGAAAGTCTATATTGCATTAGAGAAGACCTGGATCATCATGAGCAGACTGTTAGTAAAAATATGGAGGTTAACTGTGTTATTGGTGAGGGCTCAGAAGGACATAAGAAAGATGTGGAAAAGGCCTCCTTATTATATAGTGGCCTGTCCTGTACTCATGTGAAAAGCAGAACTTTCTGGATCTATAGCTAAGGAGATTTCCAAATACAGTAATCATGGTATGTTGTGGTATCTTTTGCTAATTATAGTAAAATGCAAGAGGGAAGAGCTATATTGAAGGAAGAGCTGCTAAATGAAAAAAGAATGAAGTCTTGATGATTTAGAAAATTCTCAGCCTATCTAGGTCAAAAAACACGATAAAATAAGGAGATTCATTGTCAGGGATGTGTGCTTGGTAGAGACAAGCAAGACTTTTTGCAAGTTCCCTGGGAAGTAGTGAAAGGTCAGATTATTCATTCACATAAAAAGTTATTTGAAGAGATGAGGCATGTGACTCTTGAGTCCCTCAGCCATCTCAGCAGAAATCAAAAATAGATGTGTGTTGCTACAAAAAGAATAAAATACCTAAGAATACAGCTAATTAGGGAGGTGAAAGATCTCTACAAGGAGAACTAAAACCCTGTTCAAAGAAATGAGAGATGACACAAACAAATGGAAAAACATTCCATGTTCATGGACAGGAAGAATCAATATCATTTTAAAATGGCCATACTGCCCAAAGCAATTTATAAATTCAATGCTATTACCATTAAGCTAACATTGACTTTCCTCACATAACTAGAAAATATGATTTTAGAATCCACATGGAGCCAAAAAAGAGCCTGAATAGTGAAGGCAATCCTAAGCAAAAAGAACAAAGCTGGAGACATCATGCTACCCAACTTCAAGCCATACTACAAGGCTACATTAACTGATATGGTTTGGCTGTGTCCCCACCCAAATCTCATCTTGAATTGTATCTCCCACAATTCCCAAGTGTTGTGGGAGGGACCCAGTGGAAGGTAGTTGAATTAAGGGGGCCGGTTTTTCCTGTGCTATTCTCATAATAGTGAATATGTCTTCATGAGATCTGGTAGTTTTATAAGGGGGAGTTTCCCTGCATAAGCTCTGTCTCTTTGCCTGCTGTCATCCATGTAAGACGTGACTTGCTCCTTCTTGTCTTCCACCATGATTATGAGGCTTCTCCAGCCACATGGAACTGTAAGTCCATTAAACTCTTTTTCCTGTATAAATTACCCAGTCTTGGGTATGTCTTTATCAACAGTGTGAAAACGGACTAATACAGTAACCAAATCAACATGGTACTGGTACAAGAACAGACACATAGCCCAGTGGAACAGAAGAGAGAACCCATAAATAAGTCCAAACACCTACAACTATCTGATCTTCAACAAACCTGACAAAAACAAGCAATGACAAAAGGTTTCCGTATTCAGTAAATGGTACTGGGATAATCAGCTAGCTGTATACAGAAAATTGAAACTGGTCCTCTTCCTTACACCATATATAAAAATTATCTCAAGACAGATTAGAGAATTAAATGTAAAACCAAAAACTATAAAAACCCTGGAAGATGACCTAGGCAATACCATTCAGGACATAGGCATGGGCAAAGAGTTCATGACAAAGACTTCAAAAGCAATTGCAATAAAAGCAAAAATTGAAAAATGGGATCTATGGTAGGCCACTAGATTAACACTTTTGAGTGGCATTTTATGTTTAGTCCTTGTCTTGGCCTTATGTGCTCTTAACACAAAATGAAAGATTTTATAGCACTCTCAAAAAAAAAAAAAAAAAAAGGAAAAATGGGATCTAATTAAACTAAAGAGTTTCTACACAGCAAAAGAAGCTGTCATCAGAGTGAATAGACAACTTACAGACTGGGAGAAAATTTTTGCAAACTATGCATCTGATGAAGATCTAACATCCAACATCTATAAGGTACTTAAACAAATTTACAAGAAAAACAACCCCATTAAAAAGTGGGCAAAGGACATCAACAGATATTTCTCAAGAGAAGACATACATGCAACCAGCAATCATATGAAAAAAAGCTCAGCATCACTGATCGTTAGAGAAATGCAAATCAAAACTACAATGAGATACCATCTCACACCAGTCAGAATGATTATTATTAAAAGGTCTAAAAACAACAGATACTGACAAGGTTGTGGAGAAAAAGGAATGCTTATACCCACTGTTGCTGGGGGTGTAAACTAGTTCAACTACTGTGGAAGACAGTGTGGCAATTCCTCAAAGACCTAAAGACAGAAATACTATTTGACCCAGCAATCCAATTACTGAGTATATATCCAAAGGAATATAAATCATTCTATTATAAAGACACATGCACATGTATGCTTATTGCAGCACTATTCACAATAGCAAAGACATGTAATCAACCTAAATGTCCAGCAATGATAGACTAGATAAAGAAAATGTGGTTCATATTCACCATGGAATACTGTGCAGCCATTAAAAAAAAAGAATAAGATCATGTGCTTTGCAGGGACATGGATAGAGCTGGAGACCATTATCCTTAGCAAACTAATACAGGAACAGAAATCGAACACCACATGTTCTCACTTATAAGTGGTAATGAAATGATGAGAATACATGGACACATAGAGGGGAACAACACACACTGAGGCCTATCAGAAGGTGAAGGGTTGGAAGAGGGAGAGGATCAGGAAAAATAACTAATGGGTATTAGGCTTAATACCTGGGTGATGAAATAATCTGTATAACAAACGCCCATGACACATGTTTACCTATGTAACAAACCTGCACATATATCCTTGAATTTAAAGTATAAAAAAAAATAGATGTGTGAATTTCTAGGAAAGATCTGTGGGGAAGCTTCATGTCTGATGGAGGAAATCCCCATGATAAATGCAGGAGATCCGTAAGATTCTTGAGGATTTTGTACCAAGAGAAACAAAGATGTCCATGTCTTATCTCCTAGAACCTATAATCTGTTACTTTACATGGCAAAAGGGACTTTGAAGATGTGATTAAGTTAAGGAGCTTGAGGTAAGATCACATGGGCCCCTAAAGTCAGAGAACATATCCTCCTGTCAAGAGAGGGACGTGTGACTATGGAAGAATGGTCAGAGAGAATAGAGTTGGATGTGGAGATGGATGCAGGGGTCCATCAACTAAGGAATGTGGGCAACCTTCTGAAGTTGGAAAAGGCTCCTCTGTGGCCTCCAGAAAGGAGCAAAGCCCTGCAGACACCTTGATTGATTTTAGCCCTGTGAGGTGCATGTCAGATTTCCAACCCACAGAATTATAAGACCATGAATTTGTGATTTTTTTGGTCGCTAAGTTTATGGTAATTTATTACAGCAACAATACCTTTTGTAAGACCAAAAAACAAACAAACAAACAAAAATTCACCCTATATGGTTATATTCGATCTTCTAAACAATTTATATTTTTTCAAATTACTTAGACTTTTATGCTGTTTTTTTTTTCCTGATTTTAAAATACGTATTCCCTATAAGCTTTGCTGTACATATTTCCATTTTTTTCTATGTTTTATTAGCACATTTAGAATTATGTAATATATCTAAATGAATACATTTAGACCATTACATTTCTCTTTAAATCAATATAACATGCAGTAGATATTATAAACATTTAATATCTTGCCAACTTAACTGTAAAAAAAGTTTTATTTCATTCCTATTTTAACTTGCATTGCTTTCATTTTTGGTGCAGCTGAGCATTCTTCATTTGCTGTTGGCCATTTTTACTTTTTCTTCTATGAGTGCTTGGAACTTATATTTTGCCAGTGTGTTGTCTTTTTTTCTCCATGCTTTAGGACAACAAGAATACTTATATGTGACATATACTGAATGTCACCTATGTGTGTTGTCATATTTGATGTTATTCTTTTAGGTTTCTTTGTGGTACAGGCACATCTCATTTGATTGCACTTCGCTTTATTGTACTTTGAGAATATTGTGAGTTTTACAAATTGAATGTTTGTGACAACCCTGTGTCAAAAAAAAGTCTATTGGTGCCCTTTTTCCAACAACATGTGCTCACTTTGTGTCTCTGTTACACTTTGGTAATTCTCGCAAGATTTCAGACTTTATTATTATTATTCCTGTTATGGTAGTATGAAAAGTGACAACAATGATCTTTGATGTTACTATTCTAACTGTCTATGGCACCACACACTGTGTTCGTATAAGATGGCAAACCTAATAAATGTTGTGTGTGTTTCAGCTGCTTCACTGACCAGCTGTTCCCCAGTCTCTCTCCCTCTCTTGGACTTTCCTCTTTCCTGAGACAAAAAAAAAAATATGGAAATTAAGTCAATTAATAATCCTACAATGGCCTCTAAAGGCTCAAGTTAAAGGAAGAGTCACATGTGTCTCACTTTAAATAAAAAGCTAGAAATGATGAGGCTTAGTTAGGAAG
Organism: Macaca thibetana thibetana; assembly: GCF_024542745.1. NCBI lineage: Eukaryota > Metazoa > Chordata > Mammalia > Primates > Cercopithecidae > Macaca > Macaca thibetana. The sequence goes on along the minus strand of NC_065589.1, from coordinate 12,349,759 downwards.
CCATGTCAAAAGCCAAGATAGGCTGAAAACTAGGCCTGTTGCAGCAAACAATTAGCCAAGTTATGAAGTGCTACTCCAGTGAACACATAAATGATAAGAAAGTGGAACAGACTTATTGCTGATATGGAGAAAGTATGAGTGATCTGGATAGAAGATCCAACCAGCTACAACATTCCCTTAAGCGAAACCTTAATCCAGAGTGAGGCCTAAACTCTCTTCTATTCTATAAAGGCTGAAAGATGTGGGAAGCTGCATAAGGAAAGTTTGTGACTAGCTGATGTTGGTTCCTGAGGTTGAAGGAAAGAAGCTGTCTCATAACATTAAAGGGCAAGGCGAAGCAACAGATGCTGATGTAGAAGCTGCAGAAGGTTGTCCAGAAGATCTAGCCAAGATCATAGATGAAGGTGGCTACACTAAACAACAGTTTTACAGTGTAGACTAAACAGCCTTTTATTGGAAGAAGATGCCATCTAGAACTGTCATAGCTACAGAGGAGAAGTCAATGCCTGGCTTCAAAGCTCCACGGAACAGTCTGAGTCTCTTGTTAGAGGCTAATGGAGCAGGTGACTTTCACTTGAAGCCAATGCTCATTCACCATTCTGAAAATCCTAGGGCCCTTAAGAATTATTCTAAATCTACTCTGCCTGTGCTGTATAATTGGAATAAAGCCCAGATGACAGCACATCTGTTTACAGCATGGTTTACTGAATATTTTAAACCCACTGTTGAGACATACTCCTCAGAAAAAAAGATTCCTTTCAAAGTGTTACTGTTCATTGACAATGCACCTAGTCATCCAGGAGCTCTGATGGAGATGTACAGGTGATTAATGTTATTTCCATGCCTGCTAACACAACATCCATTCTGCAGCCCATGGATCGAAGAGTAATTTCAACTAGCAAGTCTTAATATTTAAGAATTACATGTTGTAATGCTATAACTGTCTCTATACATAGCGATTCCTCTGATGAATCTGGGCAAAGTCAATTGGAAACCTTCTGGAAAGGATTCACCATTTTACGTGCCATAAGAACATTCATGATTCATGAGAGGAGGTCAAAATATCAACATTAACAGGAATTTAGAAGAAGTTGATTACAATCCTCATGGATGACTTTGAAGGGCTCAAGACATCAGTGAAGAAGTAATTGCAAATGTGACAGAAACAGCCAAGAGAACCAGAATTAGAAGTGGAGCCTGAAGATGTGACTGAATTGCTGCAATCTCATGATAAACCTTGAGTGGATGAGGAGTCGCTTCTTATGAATGAGCAAAGAAAGCAGTTTCTTGAGATGGAATTTATACCTGGTGAAGATGCTGTGAACATTGTTGAAATGACAACAAAGGATTTAGAAAATATTAGTTGATAAAGCAGCAGCAGGATTTGAGAGGATCTACTGTGATAAAATGCTAGTAATTTCATTCTTTTGCTTGTGGATATTCAGTTTTCTTAGGACCATTTATTGAAGAGACTATCTTTTCTCCATTATTTATTCTTGGCACCCTTGTCAAGATTAAATGCCCCTTCTTGACATCTGTATTCAGTATAGTGATGTAAGTCCTAGTCAAAGCAAGTAAGCAAGGAAAAAAAAAGCCATCCAAATTGGAAAGAAGTTAAATTGTCTCTGTTTGCAGGTGACACGATCTTCTATGTAGAAAACACTATAGAGTTCATAAAAAAACTGTTGGAGCTAACAAATGAATTCAGTAAAGTTGCAGGATTCAAAGATCAGTTGTGTTTCTATGCACTAACAATGAACTATCCAAAAAATAAATTAAGAAAACAATCCCATTTACAATAGCCACAAAAAGAATAAAATAGGAACCCATTTAACAAGAGGTGAAATATTTGCACACTGAAAACTATGACATTCATGAAAGAAATTGAAAAATATACAAATAAATGGAAAGATATCTCATGTTCAAGAACTGGAAGAATATTGTTAAAATGTCCGTATTACCCAGAGTGATCTGGAGAGTCAATGAAATCTCTATCAAAATTTAAATGACATTTTTCACAGAAATAGGTGAAAGGAATCCTAAAATTTGTATCGAATCATAAAAGACTCCAAATAGGCAAAGTAATTTTGAAAAAAAAAAAAAGAAACAAAGCTGGAGGCATCATACTGTCTAATTTTAAACTATGTTGCAAAACAAGAGTAATCAAAACAGTATGGTAGCGGCATAAAAACATACATAAACCAATGCAATAGAATAGGGAACCCAGAAATAAACTCATGCATGTATGTTCAAGTAATCTTTGATAAGGACACCAATAACAGGATTTTCTTTATGTAGATGTTCCACACGT